>NC_141712.1:12120200-12720200 GCF_971803275.1 Cyanistes caeruleus
TGATGGTCTGCTCAGTCTGTCCATTCTGGTCTCCACAAAGACATGGGTCTATTCTGCTTTGTTTGCATTAATATATTCTAAGTCTTTATTAAGGCAATGATATCTAAAGAAATGCTTTGAACTTCAGCATTATAATATTTATCTTCTCACATTTTTGAGCCAGGCAGACAATTACTTTCACTGTCATCTAAGCAAAACTTGTGCCTGGGAGAGCCCAGAGAAATTCTGTTTCATGACATGGTTTTTAATGGGGCCTTCTACCAACACTAGAAAATAAATCTATGAAACAGCAAAAGAACATGCATGCAGAAAATTCTCGGTGCCATAAAGGACAGGCTCTGCATTTCCTCCTGTAGTCCCTATATTCTGTGTGTGCAGGGGTGGGAAGAGTTAACAATATTATGTTTTATGGTTTGATTGGTTTCCTTCGTTGTCTGCTATTCAAAGGTCACAGGAGATGGGTGGCCTACTTTAGCATTTTTATCAAGGCCATTGTAGATTATGTTCATATTTTCAGAACAGAACAAAGCACCTATTTTGAGGACATGAGCAGAAGTAAAAAGCCAGAAGTATCCTGCTTAATGCAGCTCAGGTAAAACCTAAAAATAGTTTTTTCTATGCCCTGAACTGGACTGAAGAGAAGTTATTTTTCATAATTAGTGTTTTGAGACCTTCTCCTGAGTGAGAACTTACAGGTGATCAATTTAACCTTCCAAGAAACAGTGCATTTAGCTCCTTTCAGATTTTTCAAGTGAGGCTTAGAGCACATTTGGCTATCCACAACTTTGTTATCTTTGCTCTTCGAGCAGTGATGACTGCGGGGGGGCAGCACAAGAAGCAACACACACTATCAGCCTGAAACTTGGTGTTAAATCCTCACCTCAGCGAGCCAGGCAGGACGAACAGTGGCCCAAAGAACTTTTGGAAAACTGACAAACTAATCATGCATATAATTGCTTCTTGACTTTTGCTCCTGCTGTGGCAGGACTTAATAATAACCTCAAAGGTTGGTGTTGGAACACACACATCATTTAAATGACTCCAGGATGACATGCTGCAATAATATTATTAATTCTTGCAGGCCCACTCTCCAGTGTTTCCAAAAGATTCAAAAGAAAATGGCTTAAAAGGCAGTAAGAGGAAGCGTGTGTCAGGTTAGTTTTGCTAATTAGAACTTGAGGCTCATTGTAACACAGCTATGAACTTGTTTGATAGCTCCTTGAAGGCAGATGACTCAAATAAACATGTGAGCCAGTTTCTATAACTGCTTTCATGTCAAATTACTGAGCAGTCCTCTCAAATAGGAGCCATGAATGGAAAGCATCTATATTTTGGTTCATTTTGATAATTAAAGACAAATTGAGAATTAAAGACAATGAATTAAAAAAGACTATCCCTCCACATACTGTTTGAAAAAGGAACTGGCACTTAGCATCACATCAGGAGTCTACTCCAAAGCACTGAAGTCAATGGGAAGTGTCTTTCAACAAGACAGTGTTTTGGATAAAGCCAAATAAGAAAATTATTTGCGTGGAAAATGCTTCAGATCTCTAGAATGATTCAGTGCTCAGAAAACCAAGCACACTTATTAAATATAGGCCACAAGATAAACTGCTTCATTACTCTCAACTGGAAGAGATTATCTGGCAATCCCCCTGCTGATGAGACTCTTTCAGGTTCATTATCATAAAATACTTCCTATTTAATAAAAGCTCAGTATCATATACTTTGGTGCTATTAGAAAATTTTCATATCATGAATTAAGTTTTAACATCTTACATACAAAAATGGACAACTTGAAAAGTTAATACATACACCCTCCCTAGTCAAGTTTTGGAAAAGCCAAAATGCCCAATGAAGCTGAGTAAAATGAAGTGAGTGGTATGATCCCACAGGCAAATAAAGAAAAAAAGCATATTTAGCAAATGTTAAAATAGCTGGCACTTGAAAATAAAATTCTGACAGTTTCAAGGTAACTTGTTCTCATTTTAGTATACATCAGAATGAAAAATAAGGAATTAACAAGAGCTATGTACCTCCCCAGAAGTAATATGCTTTGCTTTGAACAAACCAAAATGCCTGGTGTGACATTAAACCATTTTTTTTAATTCTGGAAAGAACCCCTCAGTGCCCATGGTGGGTCATGGGAGCCATGGGGTTTGTGTCCAGGTTCAGGCAGCTCTGTGCAGCCTGCTCACTACAGAAAGCTGCGCTAGAGGGGTTAACACAGCACCAGTGCTTCCCAAGAAGAATAAACATACCTGCCAAAAGTAAATAATATTATTTTCAAAGTATTAAAAACAAGACAACCTTATCTGCAGAAAATTATTTGGTTTTCTTACTTTATTTTATTTATTCTTCACTTAGGAGTGAAGTTCAGATCTTTCTATCTCAGTTCAGATCTTTCAGCGTTACTTATAGCTACCAGATTAAGCTGGAGAATTTATCACAATTATCCAACTCCCTGCTCTTTGCAGTGAAGCAGGTAGCCAGGAAAGCTTTAGATGAAAAAAATCATCAAAGAATTCTTGACTTGATTTAGGAACAGAATCCAATCACAGTATTGGTTAAGTTAGCACTCTGAAAACCTTTCATTTATTAAGCTGCATATATTTGGAGAGTTCACAGTGGCAAACACTGGGCTTTGGGGACTACTGCAGATACTGTGTTTGGTGCCTTCTGAGGGCTATGGGATCTCTGCCAACCATTCAATAGCGGGGTCAGCCACAGCCTGACTGGCCTTTGCCCTTCCTAGAACAGAACCGAACCACAATCCCAAAAACCAAGGGGCAATTCCAAAAACTATAGTTATCCAACCAGTTCTCAGATTTAAAACATACTGAAGAGCACTGGTATTCAGAAAAAGAAGGTAAATCTGTAACTTTTTTCCCTTCTAGAAAGTCCTCTAGTTCATAAGAACAAATTAATTTTCTGTCTGAAATTCAGTTTAAGCAAATTATTAAGCATAAAGCAGACCTTCTTTGCTTTTCAAGGCATGCATTAACTTCTTTTTCTGAATTAAACATCAATAAAAAGGCATGTCATTAGTGTTTATTCTGAGTGGTATTTTTTTAATATAATTTCATCAACTCTCAAATATATCCAAATTCTAATATGATTTCCATCCCTCTGTCATGTTAATTTCTCCAGTGCAGGCCATCTAAGCCATTATATAACAGAATTACAAATAATGGTCTAATATCTGCTTCACAACTCTTTAATTGATAGTACTCACCAGAGCACATTATGCAGGTGCTCACCTTTTCTTCAGAAGGATAAAATGAAACATTTTAAAACAAGTATCATCTGTTCTTTATCAGACTGCTCCTGTTCAGCATAACCAAGGCTTACATTGCTGGTACCTTCTCTGCATAATGCACCAAAGACAGAAAATATCAACTGGCAACAATTAAGCCAGGAGACAAGGGAAGCAACAGCAGTAAATGCTCTTCAACAAGGGTGTGTATATGAAGCAAAGAGACAAGATGCAAAGATTTTAAAAAAATTCTGAAGCATAAAATAGCTTTGGCCAAGTTATTTTGGTTTATTGTTTAATTTAAAATTAAAAAAAAAGGGGGGAAAAAAAGCAGCAACTATAAAAAATTTCTGTTGCCAAAACCTTAATACTACATCCAATATATTTGAGAATAAACACCTAAATTCCTGTCCATTCTAATTCCTGTCCATTCTAATTCCTGTCCATTCTCTGCAAATCTGGCCTATACATCTGGACAACTAAATGGAAGGCTCTATTAGGGACCACTTTTTTCTTAGATCCCTGCAAAACAAAAGGAGCACCTTTCTCTCAAGTACTGTAGAAGTAAAAACCCCAGTTTTGCCAACTTTGATGTAAATTTTTCAAGTGCGGATACTGATCCTTGGCAAACACAATTAAGTAGTTTAAAGCAAGGCTGAAGCTTCTTTCTGCCATGGAAGGCCCTGAATCAAAACCTGGTAAGTACAAGTTGCATTTATGTGGGCCATGTACAGAATCTCAATTAGCTTTATCTGCTAGTCAGTTGTCCACCTGAAGTATTTAGACACTATCAGCACAACATATCCCCTGGTTAACCCTGTGTTTTCCATTGGCCATTGTTCAGAAATCTGTAACTCATAGGAATTGAAATTTCAATATAATACCTAAAAGCCCATTTCAATTAAAACATGGAATGCATAACGAGGCAGTTATATGATACAAAACTTCCTGGCTACTGGTAAGCAGGTGCAAGGAAAATACCTGCTTGTTTCTGATATACAAAATGAATTTATTCTTGTCCCATAGATGCATTAGCAGTCTTCAGCTGGTGTGGTGTGTCCTGAAATGTTTAAGACACCCAAGAGAAGCTGCCAAATAATTCTGGTCTCTGTTCTGGTCACTAAGTTTCTCATTTCAGCTCATGCCTCTCCTACAGGCTACACAAAGCACTGGAGTAACACCTTCTCACAGCTGGCTGTATTAGACATGCACCTTTTAAGTTGCTTTTATTTGCTGTTTTAGATTTGTTTTCATCAAGTTGAAGCCTCTTGTCTGCACCTTTGAAGCTCTGCTGCATATCACTGATCATTTGCATCCCTCCCCAAACTCTTTTGAATTCCAACATTTCCTACTTTGTTTCCTATTTTTATTGCACCCCTGTGATGTTCACCACTTAAAATCAACTCATGACTTTGCAGCCCTCTGGTTCAAGGGGAAACACATGGGCACAAAAAGACTCTTGGTTCACCAGTGGGCACCTGGTAGTGAGATGATGATACCTGGAGTGGGCAGAGAAAAGCTGGGACAGCTGTGGGTCTGGAGGACAAGGAGCAAGGTTTGGACACAGCCCTTGCTGGGGCAGAGGCAGGTCTGTATCAATTTGCCTGGAGAGCAGGGAATCAGGAGACTGGGAGAAGTGACCTGAACAATTCTATGTATAAAAGGATAAAAAGACCAACTGTGGGCTGGGAACAACAGGCATGAGGGGCCTGATGCTGGAGGAAGTGTGGGGAGGGAGGACTTACCTTCATATCCTGAACCAGAGTCCCAGCCTTGGTCACTGGCACATGCTGTTTCTCATCTGCACTTGCAGTTTGTGGCAGCTACACTTGCAAAACAACTCTGTTCCTTATCAGGACACACATTTCTGGGAAACTCTCAGAGCCAGAGACACCAGAAGAGCTGGTGCTCAGAAAACTGGGAACATTTGCTTCCAGTTACAGGAATATGCAAGTTTCCTACCAGTCAGGGGGAGTCCAACACAGTCATACAGGGACTTTCAGCAGAATTAGCTGTGCCTTCTCTTGAATTAGGTCCTTGTCCCTTTTTTTTTCATTGCACAGTCTCAGAAATGTAAAGTTAGTCATGGGAGAAGTTCCCACATGTAGGTTTGTTCACAAGCTTGGTCTTCAAGAAGCAAAGAATGAAGGAGAGGTTTTCTACCGTTTCTGACAGCATTAGGCTCAGCAGCAGTGTATTTCCATCCCTCATGACACCATACCATTAATTAGAAAGAAGGTGTTGATACCATCTAAAAGAAGCATAGATGTGGCACTTAGGGACATGGTTTAGTTGTAGACTTGGCAGTGCTGGATCAATGATCTTAGAGGTGTTTTCCACTCTAAATGTTTCTTTGTCATCAGTCCAACCAAATACTGCTCTGGCCTCAGTGTCAGCAGGATGTGATCATATATATTTTCTTCTGCTCTATGGGCATATCAGTGCAGTAAGCTGGAAATTCTGCTAGGAAAAACATAAAATTTAAAAAAAAAAATCAAAATCCACAACAAAAAACAGCAGCAGCAACAAAACCAACAACAAACTTTAAAGGAAAATGAATGGTTTGATTGATATTTTTTTCCTCTGTAAGTCATGGACATCAGTTATGTTCAAATAACTTAAACGGCATAAACCAGTGATAAGAACCCACATTCCAGAGTGAAGTATTCTGGCTTTTGTTCTTGTCTTTGTATTTGAAGAGCAGCTTTAATTTTTTTCTTCCTATTTCAGCTAAGTCAGATGCCTAAAATTATCAAAATATAGGATTCCCACCATTTTCATTAGCAAATCTTCAGCTTCCAGCATGTTTTTGTGATTAAAATAAGCTCTTACAAAGTTTTAATTCACTAAATTAAAGAAAATGCTTGAGATCTTGACATTTCTATGACAATTTTTTTTCTGAGATCTATTTTTTCCCCCCTTAATTGCTAACATACTAATGTTGCAAAATGATATTTCACAGGAACATTACTTCTGAAGTTACTTATTAATGCCAGGATTTTCCCATAGCACTAAACCAAGGTTGCAGTTGTCTCCTTCTTCTTAGTTCTGGCATGACTTTGACCGGTTGAATCCCCAAATATGTATCAGTAATCAAAAGGTATATTTCAGTACAGGAGAACCTGTTTGGAAGAATTCTTCTCATTTCTTCTCCGCTTGTTTTATCTTTGCTTGAGATGTGAATAATTCATAGGCCTCTGTCTGCTTTACAGTCAAACGCATTCTGTCCACCCAAGACTGTTCGACTTTGTGATTTATTATTTAATAATTTGCAGGTCTGCGCTGTTGTAAGGTGAGCATTGTGACTGCTTGCAGAACTGTTACAATCTGGTCTAGTTAGCTGTCCTTTCTTTCCCTCTCTCCAAACAGCAGCAGTTATTGATTTTTTTTACAAACCTCTGCCATGTAATCCCACAGCTGCTGATCTCAAAGCTGTTACTATAAAGTAAAAGTTGGCCCTTCTTCTTGAAAACAAGAAGTCATGTTTTGATTCACTTTTTCTTTCCTTTTTTTTTTTTATCAATTGTTTCTTTTTTCTCCTTCTTTGTGCCTTAGTCAATGACAATACTCAGGAAGCGCCACTGGCTTCTCTTAAGGATAAAAATGAAAAATGAAAGCCCTTGTGGGAAATACACGCTGATCCTTTCATTACACCTGCAAAAAATGCCTGTCTGAAACTTTTCAACCTTTGAAACTTTTCCAAAGGAAGCTGAGCTATTTCATCTATTATCTTGGCAACAATTACACATAGTGTTGTCTCTCAATAATACAATATTTGTGTTTAAATCCCACTGCAAGTTATCAGTCACACATAATGGTGAAAAGAACTACTCCAAAAAACACAGTGGCTCCTAATTCTTAAAGATTTACTATGCTGCCAAGCTCAGCGATACTAATCAGTGTGCAATTAGGGCCTGATCGATTGGCTCCAACTGACTTTGGATCAGGACTGTAACAGGCACTGAGGGCACAGCCGCAGCAATTGTAGCCCCCAGTGAATTAACTTCTGTACGGCCTATTTTCTACCTGCCAATTAATTAGAGGATTTGCAGCCTTTGAAGACTAAAGCATTGTGGGACAAAACCCAAATTGTTTCTCTTTTGCTACTGTGCACACTCAATAAAACTTCTGTGGAAATATTCCTACACTGTCCTCTTCCTCTCTAATTCATGCCTTAATTAAAATTGCATTAAAGAATTTAAGTTTATACCTAAATAGTAAGATAAAACTTTCTGGGCCAATTCAATAACACAGTGCCTTCAGCTCAGCACGAGACTTAGTGTAAACACACTGGTGGGCTCATCCTACACTGGGAGGGAAACCCACTACCCTGCGGGGGGAGTGGAGCTGGTCATTCTCTGACTATATCCCCCAAGACTTGTGCAGAGGCCTCGGGACCAGAGTACTGAATATTTATCACAGGCCTTTGAAGATGTTCATGTTTAACTGTAACCCAAGTTTCATCCAGAATTACCCTAAACTGAATCTCTTATCCCTTACTGCAGTGTTTTACTGCTCTACCACCTCAGATGCTTTGGTTTCTATTTTGGCTACAATGGCTTATTTTTACCAAATGATTCATCTTCTTGGTAGAAAGGCTTTGTACAAACATGAAGTCTCACACAATTTTCTGCAAATAAATAGATTTGACTCAGCCACACACCTCAAATCAGATAAGTCAAGAAGGGCTCATAAATAAAAAATTCCTTACTCTTGGTATACTTTAGGTTTAGATCCTGTAAGACATGCCATAGTTTTACATATATTTTGCTTGGCCGTGAATGCAAAGACCTGAAAATAAATTCCAACCTACAGTGAGTTGTAACAACCAGGGATCCTTCCCAGAGTAGAGCTGGGTTGCTGCCTTGTGTGGTACCTGAGGTTTCTGAATTAATTTTACTATCAGCTCTGGACGCACACTGGAGGAAGAAAATATACATCTCTGCAAAGGCAACCTCTGCTGAGAGGAAGCATTTATTTCCCTTTTCTACTTATTCCTGACTTCCATTATTTATTCAAGACAGCAGGTGAATACCATAGGATTTTGGCAATGCCTAATGTTTTACATTAATAGTATTGGAAAATCTTTCTGACAGCAGATACTCACATTGCGAGAATACTTGCACTCTACATGTTACTACACTGCTAGATTTATTTATTTATTTATTATTTAGAAAAAGAGATACTGGAACAAAATATTGCAATAATATAGAAATCTGTATTATCCACCTATTCCAGCTGAGGAAGAGGTGGATAATTTGACTGAATTCCAAAGTAAAGCCCTAAAAGATGCACACCTTCTTCCTTCAAACATGAAAACTGCACACACTTAGCAGTTTTTTCTCCAGCACCTGTGAAATCTGACAGATTTACCTGTTTATACTATAGATTGTCTTCCACTCTCATCCACCACCCTTCAACCCCAGCCCACTTGCATGATTTTACACCTGGGAAAACCACTACTCAGGAGCTCTTTCCTTTAGACCTCCTAGTTTGAAAGGTCTAATAGCCCAGATAAAGAAAAGTACTTAAACTTGCATAATACCTTTAATGACTCTCTGGGGGGAGATGCTGCACAATTTATTTAACTCTTTGTACATAGACTTTCATCCTGGGTGCTTATATGTTAAGGACCTCTAATGTGCAAGCCATTAGCACCTTTCACCATAATCTCCTCCCAATGTCCATTTAGATTACAGTAATGGCCACTAGTAATGTAGAGTAATGGCCACCAGTAATGATATCATCATAATGACTTCACTGAACCTGCTCCACAAGCCTCCTTGTGCATGGTAATCACATACCCTTGTACATGGTGCCTTAATGCAATGTAGCATGCAACTCCTGATACTCCAATGCCCACCTTTAAAAGATAAGAACTTTCACTGTAATATGGCTACCTCCATTTTTTCATTACCTTATCATCCAAAATGGAAATAGCTTGCCCTGTACTTTGAGGCAGAACTATAAGCAGAACTAAGCAAATGAAAAATTTAAATACGTGGTTTTAATTTGTTTGGTGTTTGTTTAAGTTGTTTGGTTGTTTGGTTTTGTTGGTTTTTTTTCCAGACAGGAACTACAACATGGTGAAACATTAGTGATAGTTTTGATGGCAAAATAGCATTACTGAAAAGGAAGAATTTCTTGAGAAGACCTGAGCAGCAGGCCAATGACATTAACAGTTATCTTGCCTGTCAATGCAACATGCAAAAGTATACTGTAGACAACGTGCTTCTCGCTTACTGATTAAGATAAGTAAGAATTGCCCATTATGTCCTTTTTCAATGACTTTGGTCCATAAACCTACATTGTACCTTGATGATCCCTGTTAATAAGTAAATTTCAGGTGAAGAACCAATTGACCAATTTTCAATATCATGTGTTTCTCCTTTTTTTTGGCACACACTCCTTAACTTTGGAAAATTCCAAGCACAGTTTGACGATTTCAGGGCTTTTTGTCTTTAGCAATGTAGGGAGGAAATAGCCAACTCTAACACCACCAATTTCAATATCCTTTTGCAGAAAGGGGACAGCCAATTATACAAAATATTCAAGCATATGCCTTCATGTAAGAATATTGACTATTTACTGCAGAGGAGCAGATGTGTACTTTAAACACGGATCCTCCTGAGATGCTGAGTGCACTGAAGGCTGAATGTCTTCTCCGTTCTGGATGCCATGAGACAAGACCCCAGAAAAAAGGTCAGTTCTGACAGTTTCACTCCCAGCATAATTTCACATTATTACACAGGAAGAGTCTGTGGATTGCCATCAGAATACACAGGAATGAGGTATCTTAGGCTATTAGGCAACTCTGGAACTTAATCAGCTTACACAGAAACAAACAGTTTAAAATGAATTGAGCTACTGATGTGGGGGGCAGAGGGGGACGCTTTCCCATCTTTCTCTTCTCTTCATCTTTAGGTCTGGCAGGTAAATCCCAGCCCTTGGTAGGGTAGCTGCTCGTCTGCTAGTGATCACCGAGAGATAGATTAATAATTAATAAAAGAAATAAATAACTGATTATTAAACAAGTAAATGTTTTCTTCTGTAACTGATAATGCAAACCATTTCTAGGTTATATTCTGCTTTCCAGTGGAAGCTTCCAAATGATACCTTCAATACAGACAAAAGCACCTCAGCTAGTTCTTTCATACAGAATGGTAAATTATGTTATTGCTTTTGTACCCTATTCCCAATGCTTATTGCATATTCACTTGTATACATCTAGTGCAACATTATTATCTTGTTTTGATTTTCTTTCTTCCTCCACACATACCCCCCTAACCTCCTGTCAACAGTTGGGGAAGCTGCTAATACTGTATTGTATATTCATTATCCTAGCTTTTTCTTTACAAATATCATTATAACATCCTGCATTTGTAAAGTAAATAATTAAACGTTCTAGAAAGTCTTATAGGACACAGTAATCTAACAGATGAAAGACATCAGAAATGTGAAAATCAAATGGAAGCACATGTAATATGTATCTTTTAAAAGAGTTTTCATAAAATAGGGTTAATGTGTTAATCAACCATATTTAAAATGCTAATTAATCACTGACTTGCAGTCTATTCATAAATAATTGAATGTCCTATTTATGCAGAATTTCTTATGCTTGGAAACGTGTGGCATTCATTCTGATCTTGCAGGATGCAGCACAGCATTAACACTCATTGAACTCTCCCTGTTCTGTGTTCGGTTAGTGCAGCCTCGACTGCCCACCAGGTACATTTCCCACTCTTATTCTTGCAGTTAACCTAGTCTGTGCCATCACTACATATATCACTAGGATGGGAAAATACAAAGAGCTGCATTAACCGTGACATTTCACCAACACTCCGAACATGGAAGCGAGACGCACAGAAGGCATATTTTGGAGGTGAATCAAGCTGGCGGTGGATATTCTATTTTTCCTTCCCCTTCCTCTTTTCAAGGCATCTGCCCCTTTCTGCTTTGAAGGCCAGTCATGCTCCTTCACATGGGGAAGTAGTCCACATTCCAACAGCACTAAATTTAGAATGGTTTCTACCATTACAATGCACATTTCTTCATTCTCTAAAGACTCCTTCTCAGCGAATATGTCTTCATGTTTGCATCCCCAAACACTGATACTGACTGCATGGGAGATGTACACGTGTGTAATGCTGAAAGTAGTGCTGGTAAACATAGCATCTTCAGTTTCCAGCAAAACCCAAACTCCTTTTGTGAGGATGAAAGGCATGATCTCTGACAAAGAACGTGAGATTCTCCCAGAACTAGTTGAAAATTTCTCTATGAAAATACTTGTCAAGGCGTTAACTCTTCATGCTTTTGATTAAATTCACCAATGCAGATTGTTTTAAAGCTTCACAATTACTTAAAATGGGTGTTTATATATTTCCAAAAGAAAAGAGAAAAGCAGTCAGGGGACAATATATATTTTCATGCTAATAAAATGCTAACTTGTAAAACAGAATTGCAGTAGCACAAGAATTCCCTGAATTCTCAACGCATGTCCTAAGTGGGAAATTTTTTTTGTTTCTGGTTCCTCTCTATTTTGGTATGAAGAAGTAAATTAGACCTTGCCTAATGTGATTTAGTGGACAGCCTGGCAATGTAACTTGTCATTAAAGAATGAGAATAAGAAAAAGAATAGATTCTTCCTTCTAATCCTTCTTGACAGCCTAACAGAATACCAATTTACCATTTGATGAAGGCTTCAGGATGTTATGAAACCTCTACAGGGACTTCAGAGTTCTGTACAGAAAGGAATGAGGATGAGAAACAGCCAAAGTTGTTGGGGGAAAAATGCCTCTGGAACAGGAGCTGCTCTTTAAATAGCTGGTTGCATGCCAGTTGGCATCCTTTAAAATTTGGACACTCCAGATAATCCAGTGGAGAGGAAAGGAGTTGGTGGACCTTGTGGAGAATCATTCAGCATTAAAAAAGAAGAGTACTGCTTCAAGCAGTTCCAAAGAAAGACTGGGCTGATGATTGCCTGTCACAGGCTTAGGAATACTTGATACAGTTGGCCATGTTTCTATGGTACAGCACTGTGATTATCACTGCTGAGTGGTACATCTTTGCCTTTAAGGCCCCCTTAAAAAAAAAAAAAGGCTCATAATCCAAGCACAACTCCAAAACAGGCAAACACTTCTTTTTTTTTCCTACTAGCTATGTAGTACCTGCACAGCTAAAGCTGACAAGGAGCAATTCTAAATTCAGTAACTGTCTTTCTCCCCAGGGAACAGCCACTGGGCTACTGTAAGCAAGTAAATAGGGGTCTAGAAGAAAGCTAGTTCTGAAATATTTTGCTTTTATCATGTTACCCAAGAAATACTGATTGACACTAAAGTGGAAATCCAGCATCCAAATGCTTTGGAGTTCTCACTTTGGAGGAGTTCTGTGGCAGTACCCAATTTACTATTCCATTCCTATTTCCAAGGAAAAAGGCACCTATTTTTGAAATGCAACTTATTGCCAGCTCTCTCTTAAAGGTATTTTTCAACCGTCTTCTTCCCTCAAGAGCATAATTTGAAAAATTGAACTTAATGAGTGCTGTTCATCACCCAGCAACATGTTATTTTCATCAACAAGGTAAATTGGTTTGTGATCCAGATTACTCTTCTCTGGCATCTCTGTAATTCAAAAAACAGTGACGGTGCAAGACACAGCAATTCTAGTGGAAATGATCCTCAGTCAATACAGAGATTTTGGCAGTGGTGAGAAACACAAGGTTCTGCAATCGTTATGCCTTGTGCCAATCATGCATGATGTGGTTAATGTGTTGATGATATCTCTCTCTAACATATTGAGTTAGTGTTTGCGTCTATCCACTTCCCTCTACTGGACAAAATCAGAGCTGTTCAAGTGTTTATGATACCTTGTAGTTATAAGTGGTTGGCCCAAGAGAGGGATATGTGCCCTGTGACAATGAGCAACTACTAATGGAGATTCTCCTTTAGCTCAAGTGATAGAAGCTTGTGCTGTTGGAGCAGGAGGTCACGAGTGTAATTCTTCCTGTTAAGTTATGCTATTAAGCTGATAACCACGATGGCTGCATGCCAGCAGTGAGCAGATACACCTCCACCCTTTGTGTTCTGGGTTAGCACTGTTCAACCTCCTTTAAACTGCTGCCTTTTCTCTTGTCTCCAAGGTCCTTTTTCAATCACCAATGAAAGCAAGAGAAAGGAAGAGAAAGGAAGAGAAAAGAGAAGCTGACTCAAAAAACTCAAGAGTAAACTTGCGCTGGTGGGTCAGCACAGCTTCCTACTCTACAGAAAATGGCCCAGAGTTCTGCCAGAAATTCCAAGTGTTACTCTAGATGTTGTTTGGTTGTTTGCTTGTCTCAGAACAGTGAAAAAATACAGACCCTTCTCACTGCACAGCTCAAAGGAGTTAGATGGTGTAGATGTAAGATGGTGTTAGATGCAGCTTCAAAAGAGACTTTCCTGTCCTTCTAGCAAAACCACAGTTTCTGTGACATCTATCTCTCTGAAAGTCACTGCTAAGGACTGAAGATTCACACTATTATTGTTATCATGCCTTTGTTTCCTTTCTCTAATTTGTTTTATCTCCCAAGCTCATTTCACTCTCTGTCCAACCCAGGATAGAAGATGGAAGTAAAAATATCCTTCCTTTGTGAGCTTTGGTACTAAGAACCTAACACATTGTTTTCCAAGTACTAAAGTGCTTGTATAAGGTATTTCAGTCCCAACCCATTTCTATTTCAAAGTCATACTTTAATCTGGAATGTCAGGTAGAACATGAAACAATATTAATCTATGCTACATAAATAATTTCCTTCAATTATCAGGAAAGAGCAGCAAGACATGAATTTTCAGGTTGATTGAGTTTTAATCTCTAAGTGTAAAAATTAATAATTTAGGCAGGTGAGGGGTTTTTTGGATGTTTCCTTTTTTTTTTTCTTTTTTTTTTTCTGTAACAGAAAGTTAAAGGTTTGACTTCCTTATGAGAGAAAGAAAAAAAAAGTTAATTTGAATCCAAAGGTCAGGTTACATTCACAGGTTGGAAATGTGACAATTATGAAATTATTCACAGAAGAAAATACTTAGAATTCAATGCAAGACATCCAGATTCATCACAAGGCACAAGAGATTGACAATCTATTATGAATGCCTCACATCACAGATAAATATTTCAATGCAAATAAATAAAGGATGCTGAGTGTTTCTCTTCTGAATGACTTTTCACAGCTCACTGAACACAATAGTTCTGGGACTCCTCCATGTCCCAGACTCGTGTCCAAACTTTGGCATCCCCAAAGGCTTCCTGTGCTGAGCACAACCAGGTTACACTGTGATTTCAATTTGGAGTTACAAAGAACCAATTAATCAGTTTCCCCCTAACAGAATGTAAAAAACATTCTTTGCTGCATTAGGACAATCACGGACATTGTGAAACTGGTCTGGTTTTGTTTTGTGCTCCCTTGTAATTACTACAAAATGTATCAGTCTTGTCAAACCTAATGACTTTTCTTTTTTGGTGCAGAGCATAAAAAAAAAGAGAAAAGTCAATGATGTCTCTAAGCATATGGCTGGTTTACTCTGCAGATGGAGACAAGACTAAACTAAGATGTACGTCTGGTGAATTGTACTCAAATAAAGCTTTTATTTTACCGGTTTCTTACCTGTCACTGTGATTTTTCTTCTTGATCTGTGTTGTATGCCAAAACCCCAAAGAGTAAGAGTATTCTATGCCAAGATTGTTTTTTACTTATTTTCAAGCAAATGTTTTAAAGGGATACTTTCAGAAGAAAGGCTTTTTCATTTTTTTTAAACAGAGACCTGCTTAACTGTTTTCATCTGTTAAAAGTAATTGTATTATTTTAACCACTGGCAGGAAATTCCATGCTGTGTATTGCTTCATATGAAGCCATTTGTAACTTTACAGCTTTTTAATTTTGCAACAGCTGTATAGAAAAGGAAAATGACCATGTAGAATTACATCACTTATGGCTGCTTCTCTAGTAAAACAATATAACAAGAAAATGTTTGCATGTTCAAAATAAATGCTAAAATATATGTTGAGAACAGAGAGAAACATCTTCAGGACTTGCAAAGATACCAAGCTGATCTAGAAGGCTTTCCATTTAAGACCTTAGCAAATGAGAGCTCATCAGTTACTCATTTGCACTTTAATAAAACTTGATCCTTTTGAAGGAGGGGAAAGCTAAACTCAGGAAATTTGGTGTTTCTCTAATTATAACTGTAAAGAAATATCTGTAAGCAGCAAAGGTATTAATTCATATCAACATATGGGAGTGAAACAATCACAGTGAATACTGGATTATAAATAAAATTACTATTTCCATGGTTAGCTTATGGACACATTCAGTTACATTTATTCTGCAACCCAAAGACCTACCCTTGATATAAGCCTGATGTTCACAGAATGAAGATTATGCACTAAATAAAGACCACACTTCTTTCAAGTATCCACCGCCTGGGGTATCACTATATCACTGGTCTTCTCTGAAAATACTGAGTACTAAAGATACATCAAAGAACATTTCTGATCAACTGATAATCTGGAGAGTACTTTGCTGCTCATATACTTTCTGAATCATGACTGGTGTTATCTAGGCTGTGAAAGAAGAGTAGAAAGAAGAAAGGGACATTTGTTGCCCTAAAAACCAAGAATATTGTATCCAGATGGACAATATTTATAATACATTCAAAGACTTAAAATGGTCAGCAAATAAAAAAACATGTTCATAAAATATTTCTATGTGAAACATGTAAAATATACGAACACTACAATATAAGAAAAGAGGGCAACACACACACACACTAGTGGTAGAAAATTACATGCTCGTGTGTCCAGTCTACCAGCTTTGAACTACTTTCAAGTACAATTTGAATGCAGAAAAATCTATGAAATAACACAGACAACTTTCTAAGGTCCTACAGAAAGGTACTCATAGAACTATGTTTCTGCTCAACAAATTCAAAATTTTCACAAAATAGGTTTTGTTGTTCATGGAATTATTTTGCAACCTGACTTCCACAGCACCTCTCATTTCCATCATCTTTTTCTGCAAAAACTCTTTGCCAAGGAAAGGTGCACTTTCATTGTCACCTCTCCAGATCAAGGGCATTACCAGGACTTGCTGGGCCACTTATTTTCATGAAATAGGCATAATATTACAATCTTTGCTTTTCTGCCAAAATTTAGACAGCAGAGTGGTTCAAAAATTATTCACTGAAAACATACAGACAACAATTCATACAATTTCCTAGGGTAATCAAATTTAAAAAAAAAAATCATGTACCCACTTGGATTTGTCATCTGAATTTACCTGAAAGAAAATGTTGCAGTGGCCTTCAAACTCCACTGCACAGCAAAGCCCAGCCCAGAGCATGAATTACACTGGCTTACATTTAGGTCTCAAACACAGGCTCTGCTCCACAAAGTCCACATAGAGAGTTTCCAGTAGGAGTAGTCAACAAGTGAGAAGTTTCTTCTTTCTTCCATGTTCTGTACATGGATCAGGTAATAATTAGGAATTATCGTCCTTAAGTACAGGGATACACATATAGAAACTGCTGAGATGCCTTTCTGTGTGTCACAAATACTGTGTTACTGATTCACCACTTTCCTATTCAGCTGTCCTTATAGGCACAAAATTAATATATAGATATGGCATTTATATGTCACAGATATCATCCTTCAGGATTCTGCTCTGCTCATATGGAAGGTCAAATTCAATCATCAGACACAAGAGTTACGTTCCTACTTGATCCCTTCACCTTAATCCAAAAACATACATTTGAAATCAATTCTCTCTGTTCAACATCACAGGAAATTACATATATCCCAGAACCGACTGAGGTATCAGTTGACTCAAATTACATTTTCTAATGCACTGAAATACTTGTTTTGGTAATGACACTGAGGAATAAGGGAAAATAAGATAAAAACAAGACTTATACTTATCCCTGATATGCAAGCAAAGTAGTTTTTTCAATTTACAGTTCAGTTGTACATTGATTTTTGATATGAGAAAGCTCTGTCAAATTCTTTTTCTAAATTTTTTAACCATGTGTACTGATCTTCTGGAAGACAAAAAGATCCTTGCTATTTTCAATCTAGCATTGAGTCTCTCTTGCCTGCACACAATTGTCTATCGTGATTAAAAGCATTTTTTACTTTCCTAAGTGTAAAACCACACATACATAAAGAATTTTCAGAGAAAAGCTCCTGAACTCTGTTGCAGCATTGAATAATGAAGACAGTATTTTGTATATTTTTTTTATATTCTACAATTTCTCATGTGACCAACATTACTTTTAGAACAAACACACACACACAGAATCAGTGCAACAAGATACATTCCTTATTTCCAAGATAAACCTTTTCAACCTCTGCCAATGCGTGGAAGCCTCTAAACAGGGTCCTTAATTCAGACAAAGCATTTCCGCACATTCCTAAGCCCATCCATATGTGGGATGCTCAGTTTCATGCAACACTTATGCTCCATCAGCAGCATAGAACCACATGTTCAAGTGATGTCCTAAACTGGGACAGCTTTCCAAGCTGAGCCAGACACAGACAATTGCTAAATACTTTGAAAATCCCAGCTGACACTTCCAGAGAATTTTTTTTTTCCCCATTTCTTGAGAATACTTTTCCACTTCTCTCATTCATAAGCTTTCCAGGTTTCTAGGATGTATCACATACCCAGGCTGATATCATAGGAGATCCACCTTCCACAGGACTTTTAGTTTGCTGCTTCCAGTATTCTCTGCCACAAAAAACTTGTTTTCTAAGCCCGGTAGCATTCAACATGTTGCTGCTTCATATAAATGGTTACATTCCTAGTATTTCTACATTTTGAATAATCTTCCAGGCAGGAAAAGGAAGAAGGAATGAAGATTTAGTCCCTTTGAAAAAACAACAATACCAAACCACACACACAAAAACCTCCAACAATAATGTCTATTTCTAGTACGAATATTTTCATCCTGCAGTAATTCCAGGATTTCACCATTATGTTTATTATGTGTGACACAAACCCCAGTGTTTTAAAATTTTTTTCTGTTAAATAAAAGCAAAATATTTTGTTAGAAGCACCCAATAGTTCACTACTTTTTTGAAGGTTTATGTGTGATACCAACATTTTTACTCTTCCAGATTTTCACAGTAACTGAACAAAAAATACTCATTGTCAAAGACCTGAAAATCACTGCTGATCGCAAATCTGTTTCTATGGATCCTCTCTACATTAGCATTTCAGTTAATCATTACTAGGATATGAATCATAAAAACATTAAATCTTTGGTTCCCTAGACAAGTTCTTACAGCATAAGAAAGTGTGGATTTATAAGTGTACCTGCTACCCCGCAGTACCTCTTTTACATACCCTTACTCCACAGTAAATCTGAAGTTGTCTATGTCCCCACCTTCACTGAGGTGAAAGCCACTCACTTTTCCTGGGAAGGACATGGATGGAGCAATTGTTCCAAAGTGACCCTTGGTGCAAACCTCCCAGGTTGCTTGAGGATAACTTGTACTTGTAGACTTTCCAACATGAAACCTTTCCCCTATCAATTCCCAGTTGGGCAAAAGGTTATTTAAAAGCAGGACAAACATGGAAAGAAGATGGAAACAATTTCCAAAGTGGGTTGATTTTAGCAGGGAGTTACTCTATTCCCAAAAAAAGGCATGAACTCTGCAATACCTCTTGATGATGCAGGTTTTTGAAAAAGCTGTAAATGTTTTTTTAGTTCACTTAAGGCTGCATTGTAAGAGATAAGCTTTAATTTTCAAGTTAGCTGCGACTGCAGGAACACTGAAGTGGCTGTGTAGCAGTCATGTCAACTAATGAGGTACTCCAAGAAGAATCTGGTTACTCACTCTCCAAACATGTGCATAAACTCAAGCTTTCAGAATGACTCAGCCAACACCTGAAGATGGGTCTTGAAAGCTTGTTTATGTTGTTTCAGGGTACTGTATGTACTATGGCTGGATGAACTTAATAATGCCAGTAGTTAATGCACACATCTATAAAACAACAAATAATAAATTTCTGGGTTCCCACAAGCTTAAAATCTGGATGCACTGTTAAATAAGGAATTACTGGAAAGTTCCTAATACCTACTCTTTAGACCCTGAGTGTGCTTCTGCTGCAGACCCCCAACTCCCCTGACATTCACTGTTTCATAATAGATCTTCCTGGATGCATGTGTTAGCTCTGATGGCAATCAGACCTCCACTGCTACACACACTCCATGTGTTTAAAAACAAAGGTCATTTGGTGAAGACATTATTAGTTACTGCACACAATTTTGCCATGTAGACTACTGTATACTGTGATGTAAGTGGGAAAAATGATGGCAGTGAATAGATGTAATTATGTGTAGAACCAGTGACATGCCACATACAATTCGCAAAGTACAACACAATCAGAGTGTCAATTATTTAAGCCATAATTAACATAGCTCTGCATGTCTTTCCAGGGCTCTCACAGAACATAGAGCATTGTTATAGTGGAAGAAAAGAGAAAATAAAATATTAATGGAGGACTGCTTTGTTCTCAGCACAGTGAGATAGAGGTGGTTGTAAAAACCGGATTCCTGCAGTTGCTACCGCTTTAATTAGGAAGGTCGCTATCTTCCTAGACTTCCTTGGATTCCTTTAATTTCCACAGAGGAAAACGGCTTCTGAATTTTATTGAACACAGTTGAATTTTTATTTTCAAAAATCAAAACAGAAACATTTCTTGGCATCTGTTATGAGCACTGGGTGTTATTTGCTCTTTAGAGATAAAGCTGTTTTTATACAGGGATATAGCTTGTGGGGAAAAAAAAGAAGGGCCAAATATATTCGTACTGGGAAAGCTGCTCAACAGGGATATCACAGTCAGCAGAAAATATCTAGCCAACCTAATTCATCCCATGCTAGAATCCACTTAAGGCCAAGGAAATACAATAGATAATATATAGTTTCACAACACTGAACCAAATGCTGACATTAACTCATTCATACCTGGAATTTAACCACTTTTTTCCATAGAGACAGTACAACTCCAACAGGCACAAGAGCTTCAGCATCTCACACCAAAGTGGAGATGGCAATGGCAGGAAATCACCTGTGTTTTGTGGCTAAATGAAAGCTTGTCTGTCCTTTTTCTGAACTATAGCCCATATAGAATCATTGACAAAACATGCCAAACTATCAGCAAAATACAAAAAAAGAGGCAGACAAATGACTAAATGTTACTGTGTTATCACCATCATTCTCTTACTAAATCCAAAGCACAGCCCTGTACCAGCTGCTAAGAGGAAAATTAACTCTATCCCAGCCAAAACTAGGACAGATATGGTAGGTTAAAATTTACAGAGGGAGTTTCCAGAAAGAAGATAAAATATAAAAGAAAAATAAAAAGGAAAAGAAAAAAATAAGGCCTGTATAAAATCTGCACTTTAACTTTGAATGCCAGGAGTTTTTCTTGTAATTGATTCTTGGACATCACTCCAGCCAAAGCTGTTTACGTGGAAAAAAACAAGACTGGAAAGGTGAAAGAAGGTTACCCATGTGCTACTCAGGATAGCTCCAACTGTAGTGTCTCTGCCTTTGATTCAAGAAAGGGTTTCCTAAGTGTAAGCCTGCAAATAGTCAGCACTGGCCTTCTTTTGAGAACAAGGATTGTTGAATGTTTGAATTAATTCAATGCAAGTATGATTAAGTTGCATTTACTCATATAACTGGATACCAAATTAGTCTTCATGAACTCAAGATGTCTGGATGAGATTAGAATTGCAGATACTTTGAAAGATGGCAACCAGTGCCACTTTTTTACATATCATTTTTTCAGGTGTAGTTTCCATAATGTGACTTGTAATTGCATGGAACTTCATGTTTTTCATAAAGATGCATGCAAATGGAGCTCAAGACCTATTTAGAAGACTTAAAAGATTCATTGCTCTCGTGATAGCTTCACATTTGAATGAATTTCATTCAAGTATCAGTGACCTTATTAATAGACCCAAACACTTCTACTTTACCATTTTTATTAAGCGTCTTGTTAACAGATAGGCTTTGAAAGTAAATCTTCAGAGAGAGTTCATCCTTTGAACTATCACCATGAGGCAATTCCCACAAGAAGGAATGGCACTTGCAAAAGCATTTGCAAGAGCATATCCATCCCCCAGCAGAGCTGTGTGCAGAGGGATGTCCTGCCACCAGGACAGGTAAGACAGGGAGTGGATAAAGACCAGGAGATCTTTAAGCATTGGTTTAGTCACAGTTTTCAAAAGCTTCAGACATCTTCCAATACCTGAGTGCCCAGAGACCTGCACACAGGCAGGTACTCATCACACTCGGAGCCTTCCCTCAGGACTGATATAATTTCTCTTGCCATGATGCCCATTTGTTCCTCTGTTTTCTGCTTTCAGAGGGTAAATCTGAATAATGGCTGCTGAAAACTAGTTTCCAGGTTTTTTCCAGATTTACATGATGCGGGTCTTTTGAGTATGAGAGCTGAACAGGTTAGTGAGGGTGCAGAGGGATGGAAACTGCGGCTGGCTCTTGGTGTGGAAACCTGCACAGCACAGGTCTGAAGCAGGAAGAGTAAAAAAGGACTCGTGTGACTTTGACAATAAGATTCATTGCAGATTTCACAGACAACAGCAGTGATCACATTTTATAATTTTTAGGCCTAATCCTGTGCCCACTATAATTACGAATACAAAATTAATTATATTGCACAACAAATTTCAACTGATTTTACAGAAAGCAAGAACATCTCTCTTCCATTCCCCAACTGAGGTTACTCTGTGTATTTACTTTTGGCAGCTATTTTGTAAATTGGCTATGAAGTGCCAGATGACAAGGATTTTGCCACAGACAGCAATAGAAGTAGTGACTATCTGTACATGATTTCAGTAATTACAAAGTTAGGGGCTTTTTAATTAAAGACCTCAGATAATTTTCATAATGTCTTTCAGAGCAGAGCATTAAACTGTCTTTGTCTCAAACCCATGAATTTTACTCTCTTTTCCCCCCTCTGTTGACTCCAACTTGGAAGCAAGAAACTAATAGATCAGACTGTACAACTGGAGTTAAAGTTTAGGTGGCACAAACACAAAATCACCCTGTTTCTCCCAAACTCTTAAGAAAATAATCTAACCAGGTCCCGAGCAGCAGAGCAGACCAGGCAGGTTTGCTGCTGAGCAGAGAGGAAGGAGAAATCTAAGACTGCTGCTTTTCCACAGAAATTCAGATTACATTTGGCTCCAGAGCTCCACACTGAGAAAGCATCCTTAAGATATAGTCCATGAGATTTTCTGCTGTCAGAACAGCTTCTCACTGAAATACACAGCAAAATACACAGCCCAACCCTTTTTGTTAATCTGCCTCCATGGGCAGTCCTATGGAAGTGACCTCCCTGCACAGCCTGGCTGTGGGCAAGGGGAGCTGGGCTGAAGGGATCAATCTTCAGGGGTAGACTGGCAAACAGTTTTAAAAGAGAATTACAGAGATTTTAGAGTAAAAGACTATTAAACCGTATTTCATGTGTTTTGGACATTTAGATATGTATTGTAAGAGAATAGCTACTGATAAGAAAGCTTAATTTAGACAGACACATGTGGTGGTTTCACAAGTAGAGCACATGATAAATTCACAGGAACTGAGCCCACTGTTGTGTTCAGTGCAAACATACACGACTTTTTCATTAAAAAATTCTTCAGAGCTGGGGAGAGCCTAATTACAACCAATACAGAATTTAGAAGTGAGAAAAGGATAAGATGTGATAAAAAACATAAAAAGTATAACTTCAGAAAACTGAATGTAAAATTCTTAAAACTTACAAAAAAAGTTCAGGGACAAACCAAATTCTTATGTTGCTGTAAGTCATAGTGATTTGATTAAGGAAGATCCCAAGGAAATGTCAGCAGGACAGCATGCAGACAGCAGAACATTCTTTAGTAAGGGTACACGAGAATATTAAACACAATAGTCATTGCCTTATAAAAAACTCAAGACAGACAAGAAATATCAAAAATAGAAGCTGCTGTGGCAAAACTAACCCAGCCATATCATTCTGGAGGTGCATGGGGTGTGTCACTAATGAGGAACAAGCCACTATTGCTTACACACAACAAAAGAAGAGCTAGAAATACCAGAGATGAGAAACAAAGCAAGGATAAGTTAGGTAGAAACTTCTAAATGTTGCAATTCAGAAGTTTCAAAAAATTAAATCTTGCAAGTTAAATATGGTATGAACATTCACTACTTTGTTATCTAAAGAAATAAAGCTATGAAAAGAAAGAGTGACAGACATCTATTTTTCTTTTCAGTGTTATCAAAAGAGAGAAATCTAACCACAGGAATAAAAAAGGGCTAAGATAAATTATACTTCCCTGACATAGAGAGGGGGAAATAACACCGCAGTTCTGACGGAGCAAAGGAAGAACAGCTTGTCCACAAACTTGTTTCTAGTGATATTGGAGAGAGAATGATCTTGAAATATCTGTAACACAGACTCTTTTACTTCTTTGGTTATGATTAGTGCCAAAAAACTACTAAAGAACTTGAAAAAGCACTCTGTGAAGATTAGACTCCTGGAAACAGATTAAATAGTCTGAATGGGCAAAATAACTCCCCAAAATTATGGACTATATTTGAAAAGAGAGTGAAGAATCAGTCTTAGCACACAGACAGATGGGTTCTGGAAGATTTCTTTTGTCTGATAAAGCAGCAAACCCCAGTGCTAACCAAAAGGCAGAGAGGTTGTGAAAAATGAGAGTCTTGTGGAAAGTACCTCCCGTATGGCAGCTGGTCCTTGTCCCATAGCAATTGTCAAGGAGGAGGACTAGGTTTTCAAAGCAGAGTTAAAGTGGGAAAAGACAGCAAAAATTTAAAGCCCTTAATAGTGATGAGAACAGTCATGTGAAGTGCCTGTTGTTTGGGTCAGAATTGAACTGACAGAGAGTCATGAGCAGAGGTTTAGCAGAGGTTAGGGAACTAGGGGCCTGTGTGGGCAGCCCACTGTGCAAAGACAGAAGATAAACAGCATCTGATTCCATACAAGGCAAGCTGCACTAAGCCCACTAGGATTTCTATCCCAACTCCAAAGAGTGGCATCTCTAGAACAGGAGCTTCACTAATCAACCCTAAAATAAATGTTGTTTTAAATACAATAATGCTTGAGATTCCTTGCTAAGCAGTACTTCAGCAAACTATTAGAAGAGTTTTGGGTGAGAACAGATACTATGGGGGATTTTTCCATCCTGAGTACCTATTGCTGCACAGTCCATTTGACAAGTACTATCAATGCCACTGTTTTCCAATCCAGTCTTTATTTATGCTGTTTTTCTATCTAGCAGACAATCTAGTACTACCACATTGATGTGAGGCTTTTCAATGTCTTCTAGTTAGTTTGTTTAATTTTATATATAGTTTTATCTCACATAGGTTTTTTGGGTTTTTTCCACCTGGTAAGCTGTCTGCAATAAGATAGTTTAGAAAAAGGAAAGGTCAACAGTCATTTACTAACTAAGCTTTCCCTATCTTTTTATTCCAAGGACAGGGAAAAGTATGCTAAATTCAGATGTCACCATGTGGTCAGGGCTGACAAATGTTGACTATTTCTTAGAATAATACTCATGTTGTAGCTGTCCTATGTGGTTGTGTGGAGTTTTGTTTGCTGGTATGTTAGCAAAACAGAGATCCAAACATGAAACCTTTCTTTCCTCAATGTGGGTGTTCAGGAAGTTACATGACTGTGAAATCCATAGGATATAATTGAAACAGTTTTGCAATCTAATGAGAGAGAACTCAAAATAGGGCCTTTGTGGTATTTGCACATTGAAAACAATTGGGAGTTTTCACTGAAAAATAGCCAAGGACTGAGTCCCCAGAGCAATATTTTCCACTGTACCAAGTCTACACTAGTGCACCATCAGTCTCGCATAGGCCTTTAAAATAAAGCTTAAAAGGACATAAATGATATATATGCCTTGGGCTGAGCTTCAACCCAAGAGTAAATTTCCTCTAAAACCAATGTTATATTACTTTCATCATCACTGGCAAAGATACTGCTTACAAATACTATAAAGCTCTTTCTTACTCAGAGCCTGATGGCAAGCAGGCCCTTTCCTAAGTTTAACCAAACAAAAGTAACAATAAAATATAGTTTGTACCCATCTGGGCAATTATCACTAGATGCTGGAGAGTAATAATAGTGTGTCTACATAGTAGATGGTCGCATTTCCAGAATGAAATTAAACTAGGTCCGGAACAGGAACTGGTTCTAACCACACAATAAAATTTAGCTGAAGTTGAAAAATGCAGTTCAGGCATGGAACAGTCTCCTTGTCTTAACTCTTGCTGTTTCATCTCTCCTGCCTCTCTGTCTCTGAGCCCTGCAGATCCTTTGGTGCTCTGCAGGGAGTTAAACAGGGGCCTTGCTCAGAGGCTCTGAAAGCTCCTTATCTACAGATCTGAGCACCTTCTTTTGTTACACTGGGCTCTGTTTGTTTCTCTGTTAATCTCAGCAGAGTCTTGTATTCTTTTAGCTTTTTGCCCTTTCACGTGAGGATTAACAGTGTCGCTCGCGGGTTTTGGCTGGGACCTGCCAGCATCTCTGGAAGGGCAGCAGCCCCTTCACTCTGCAGCATCCAGAGACCCCCGGAATGATGAAACACCCCTAGTCCTAGAAATTTGAGCCCGCAGTGACATTTCAATGGCAATACCGAGGTGACCGCCAGAGACAGACGACAGGGGACAGGCAGGAATCTCTGGATGGCGGGACAGGGGCGAGCTCAGCCGCGTTAGGCGGAGGAGCGGGGCAGGGGCCAGCGGCAGAGCGCGGCTCGGGCCCTGCATGACTGAGGGAGCAGAGGGCACCGCCGGTGACGGGGACTCGGTGCGGAGGACCTGCGGCAGGGTGCAGGGCCACAGCGGGAAGGAGGGACGCTCCGGGGCGGCAGGAGATGAAGGTGGCCGGGTAGCAGCTCTGGCAGCAGCCCGCAGTCTCGGGCGGTGGTGCGGCACTGCCCGCCGCGCAGCACGCAGGCAGCGCAGGGCCACACAAGCGCTGCCTGCTGAGAGAAAATAAAAATACTGCGAGAAACCGAAGAGAGGTGAACGGAAAGGAAGGGGGATGAGATTATAAGGCATTTACAAAGCCCTGGACAATTTCTATTGCTGTGAGTACAATCAAAAATCCTTGCGGGATCTGGATCCAAACCAGCAGTAATGAGAACGAGTCGCTGTAGTTTTACCATGGTAGCGTATATGACGCAGCTACACTGCAAGGAACAGCACACCAAGAGAAGTGTTTGATGTAGAATTTTTAACTTCTGTTTCACACTTATTTTCTTTTTAAAAGAACAGAAATCTGCTGTCAAATAAGCCTACTCTTTCTCATGGAAGTTTATTTAACCTCCAGCTTTACCACAAGCCCTTCCCCTCCATCTCAAAATAAAGTCTTTCAATAAAGAAAAAAAACCTAATTTCTATTGCAAGGCATGCAGTTATCTCAAATAAGCGTGTTTAAAAAGCATAGATTATTTGGCAGGGGGCAGGGAGGATTGCCAGCTTTTAAACCTTTACATTTTCATGTCCTTCCAATTAGAAATTTCCAATTAGGAAATTAGAAACAAAATGATCATTTGAAATTTAAACCTAAATGCTTTTGAGGAATTTCCCTTGTCCATTTTTTCTTGACTGCTTTTACAACAGAATCTGTATCTGTTCGTTGTTTCAAGTGTTGGCCTATTTTCAGCAGTGATTATGATGGTACCACAATGTGCAACTTGACATCTCCTCCTCTCCTCTCATTCAAAGTCTCCCAGGGCCCAGCCATTTCACACAGGCTTGCTTTAGGCATTTATTAAATATGCACCTTCCAGTAGGGTTTAAAAACACCAACTAATCTCATCAGAGGCCAGAGACCTCCAGATATGTAAATCTACATCTGTTCCTCTTCAAAGGAAAGATTCTCCTGGATTACTCCAGGAGAAATGCATCCCACCCGGATATAGCCACTGAACCAGAGAAAAAGAACTCCCATGGCAAACGTGCCACCTCAAACTCACCAAGATCCAACGACAATGAAATTACACTTAATGTAATTCACTGTTAGCTTTAAGAAGCAATTAAGTAAAAGGCAGTACAGCACTTGCCGTAGGCTGTTGGTTCCAACAGGGGCCAGTGGAAAGAGGCATATAATGTTAAAATTGGTAATGTTAGTGTTAACATAAGGATGAACTGTAGGTGGCTGCTTGACTACAGTGCTGTAAAATAGCAGAGTCCATTAACAAGCAGCAATCACCCTTCCCTTTTTTCTTTTTTAAAGTGTGCTGTAGATGTTTGCCAGTGAAAGCATGCAGCAATAATTAACTGTCTATTAGCTTGTTTTATAAAAAAACCCCAGAATTCTCTCCCTTCCTCCCAAATGCCCCACCAGTATCCTCACCTTCCCATACTCAAACAATCAACGATCAAAAAATTTTATGAAAAATATTTCAGAGCTATTAGAGATTACACATTTCACTTCAGCAGAGCAGTCTTGCACCCAGCACATTCACTTCTCAAGTGAAAGTGAGCCCTTTGATTTTTACATCCTCTTTTGTATAATACAATTTTAAAGGTGAGGACAAAGGATTTTTCTCAGCACTAAGTCATGTTCAGTACATGTATGCTGAGTTTCACATTACAATTACAGATGCTTACATATATCTATAGTATAGCCTTAAAAGAAACAAATTTGTAAGCCAGAAATTAATGTGATATTTATGTATTTTTCATTCACTCATATCCCCATGGCTTCATTGACTACTATTCAGATTCAGGATCTGAACATCACAAAAAATAATCTGAGTGTTCTATTGTCTCCTGTTTCTATATTTTTGTTTGATGGATTTTTGGTAAGCTGCAGAATTTTTGGCTGAATCAGAAAAATAAATACAGTCTATCTCTTTTGGGAAGAAGGTACGGGATAGTACATGCAATTTTTTTTTAAAAAAAGTCCTGAAATATAGCAGATAGTTTTGTAATTGAATAATTTACTCAAGTTTCAGATATTTAAAATACATTTATATATCATTCTGAGATTCTGAGAAACTTCATGGCTGAACACAGTCTGTACACTCTGGATTCCATATAACTAGAAGAGGTTGATGCAGTGATTTTACTATGCTTAAGGTTTATAAAAGCACAGCTTTATGATTAAAGAGTTTGAAGATTTAAATTTCATTTTTTTACTAAACAGGCAAAATGTAGCAACTACAAAGATGTGGGGGACATATTCTTTAAGAAAGAAAAGAAATGAAAATTGTTTTGAAAAGACTGAAAGACATTTTAAATTACTTAAAATAAAAGTTCATGTCTAATAAAGCCATCACATAAAAAGTGA
This sequence comes from Cyanistes caeruleus, assembly GCF_971803275.1. Taxonomy (NCBI): domain Eukaryota; kingdom Metazoa; phylum Chordata; class Aves; order Passeriformes; family Paridae; genus Cyanistes; species Cyanistes caeruleus. The sequence goes on from NC_141712.1 coordinate 12,148,826, forward strand.
AGCTCATATGCTCAATTACAGCTTATATTTTTCTCACAGATAAGATCTGAGCAAACTCTTTAAAAGTCAACATTTTCTGTCATAACAGCAGTTCTACCTCTCACATGGCAAACAAACTACACAAAAAGGAGGGAAAGATGAAACAAGGGATATGGGCAGTGTGAATGGACCTAAATCTTTTAATTAACACCCTCTGAAAAGCACACTCTTTTTCCACCAAACTAATAAAAAGTGTGAGTGTGGGGTCTTTGTTGTTGCTCAAGCCTTGCCTGCGCTCTAAGGAACTGAGGAAAGGCTAATCAGGGTTATTTAAAGCCACTTTCTACTTGCCAGGCTCCAATATCTCATTAATTCACTCTTAGTTGGCATCATTGTCTGATAGTGTTTGAAAATCACCAAAGAAACAAGGATTTCCCCTAATCCTGTCCATCAGAGGTAACTCTGGAAGACGATACCACACCACAGTATGTAGGACATGGAATACAAGTGTGCACTCAGGGAAATACACTGTTTTCATGCAAACTGCCACTCTCTGTAGCTCAACACATACCTGACAAATCTAATGAGAGATGCCTGTTTAGGCCTGACCTTTATAATAAAAAGAGTAGATGTTATGACTATAGTTTAAAGAAATCATCTTGAGAAACTAATCTTTACTTGAAACTATTGCCTGGTTTCTTTAATCATATTTGCATGAGCTTGACACAAGACAAATTAATAGTTGGTCATGTGCATATTTTACTTGAGAAAAGAAAGATTTTGATCATGCTAACAGGGCAGAAGAGCAATTGTTTCAATGACTTTGTTGTCATAAAGAACAGCATTCAGTTAAAGATGAGGACTGCTGTTCTGGGATATTTGTCATGGAACAACTCTAACCCTGAGGGACTGGAGGAAAACCTCAATAATACCATCATGCATATCTACAACTGAGCATCATCCCTGTCATGTCCAGAGGCAGCTGAACTGAGTGCTAGCTACCTTTCCAAGAAGTTTCTCCTCTGCACAAACCAGCCTTTATTTCCCACCCATATTAAAACCAACATTTATAAACACAACCAAATGACATTTTAAAGCAACAGCATGTCACGGAGTACTCCCTCCCCAGTGGCTGCTATAATTCACCTTTCTATGACCAGGTCAGGCTGCTATTGGGAACCAGCTGGCTTTCAGACCTAACTCTCTTCACAGAGCCCCAGTTTCTCTTTAATTCCTGAAAAGGGAACAAAATAAGATTTTCTTAAAGGCTGACTGCAGTGAAACAGCGCAGAAGAACCACAGCTCCCAGTTCAGTATCATAAACACGTAAATGTTTTGTCTTCTGATCTTTTACTTATTTTGTAATGCATATCTTTGCCATTTGATTTCTTATCTTTTATTAGGTATAAAGCAAAGTTAAGTTTGAAAGGATGTTGTAAAATTTCCATTATAGACTAGTAACCCAGAATATCCAATTGTCGTGGTCATAGTTATCATTTCATGAATATTTACTTTATATGCTAAGCATGAAAGATTCAGGTGTTTTACCATATAAAGCACCTTCAAACTCTTCTAAGGAAGTGCATGTCTTCAGTCCACAAATTTCCTTAATAGTTTTCCAAAACCAGGATCTCTGTTCACTGTTGCGTTTTAGAGTGAGTCAAAAATTCAGGAAAAGCACATATATGATTTGTACTGTAAACCCAGGTGAAACATGATAGAGGTAACATGGATTACCATAAGTCCCAACATCCCAGTTCAGATGCCATCAGTACTGAATTTACTGCTGAGCTCAGAACTCTCAACACCATTGATGGTTCATATGTTCACAGGTAATGGTTCATGGAAGACACACGTGAAACAGGGGAGTGTGCAGTTGTTTCCCACTGACTTTAATTTCTCCTGTTTATAAGTACATTTTATCCTGCATGGCTACAATAAAAGTCTTCTAGAGTTAACAGTAGACAAAATAAATAATTACTTCATCAGCAATCGATTGCAGACCAGCAGGGCAGTGGCATTGGTTAGTGCTGCTATCACCATGTTCTGATACTTTCTGACAGTCTTCAATATTTCCTCTGTATTACAGACAACTGTCCCGGACTCAGAACTCCTCATTCAGTTTTTCACATTTCTAAGTGCAGTTTCAGTTTTAATCTATATCTTTAGAAAGAGCTTACTTTGTCTCATGCATTTTATATGCCCTTTACTATTATGGGGAAGGAAAATGTAAGTATTGATTCTGGACTAGGTAGGTTTACTGAATCACAAAGATATATGCTGAAACTGCAGCATAAAATGTATTCTATAAAACAAAGTGAAGTAAGTGGAAAATGATTGCAGCACAAATTGTTTATGAATCCCTATAGAACACAGTGTTGTATAAACCAAAAGAGAGAGAAGTCCTTCTATCAAGCGCCATACAAACCTAAATAATACAATTTTTCCTGCACCTGATAAAATCAACATGCAAATAGGAAGAGTATGCTACAAAATTTTTAATTAATAGCAACTCATGCATACCACAGTGTATGGGCCTGAAAATTTTGCCAAAAAATGGTAGTGTCTTTAAATAGTGGGAACAATTCTTTGAATCTTCTTAAGGTACATGGTTTCATTAAAAGATCAGTTAGTATTTACATCAAATCCAAGGAATGCAGACTACAGAAAAAAAGATTTCACACTTAGTTTGAAATCTGTGTCATTTCAAATCTCCAAGTTAGCTAATGGTGAAGGTATATCAGAAGCTAAAAATATTAACTTTTTGTGTATTTGGGCCATAATAAATATGGATACAACAATACCCCATATAAAATGAGAATCCAGTCAATAGACTAATGTAGATAAATGTGGGCTTTCTATTCTGCTGGACACCTCACCTTATTTTCTATTACAATGCTATTTATTGCCACTGCTGTGGTTGTGAAGTGTCACCAATTCTCAGGCTAATTAAAAGATGGGCAGCAGATTGCCATTAATGAGATTTGGCTTCCACAAAATAAGGCTCTCTTGGTGTGTGGCTGCGTAAGTCAGCTAAGAGAATCAGACCTCCCCTTAGATGAAGGGAATCTGTACAGATCACATCGAAGTAAATCTAAAAGTAATCCGCTCTATAAAGGAATGAGCTTTTTGCAATTGTATTTTTGAGTGTATGCAGGGGTCCCCCTTAGGGTTTTGCAGCCACAAAGATATCACACTCACTTGAGCTGGGATCTTGGAAGAAATACACAGCCAACAGAAAACAAAGATTTAGCTTTCAGGTCTGCTGTATATGTATATGACCACATGAAAAAGCCCAAATCTAACTAAAGCTATTCTCCTCCATGCTTCAGTGGAGACAGAAGAGGAAAAAAAAGAGACACTAACATAAAAAAATTACACTAAAGAACTTCTCTTAAGACTTTTATCCCCAGTAAGACCTTTATTCTTCTGACCTTTTTCAAAACCAAAAAAGATCAAGAAGCAAAAGAGCTTGATCTCTTGTGTGGTAATGACCCTATTTTAGCAAGTTACTAGCCCGTTAAATATATATATATAAACAGTATTTATCTCTTTTAACAACTCTTACCTAGAACGACAAAAATGTAGGTTCAAACCAAAGTCTGATGACTTCACCAAAACTTCACCTAGCCCATTGCAGCTTGAACAAAGGCAATGTAGCATCTTCTTCTGGAAACTCACTACTGGAGAAGGCTTCTGGAGAGGAAGCCCCAAGACTCTGCACCCAAAGAGTAGCCAGGATGATACAGTCCACTGGTGCCCCTTCTGCATGACAGACAGGAGTTTCACACTGGGGATTCCTCTGGCTGTTACCCAGATCCTTCATTCACAGAGGATTCTACCCAAGAAAGGGCACCAGGAGGTATTTCATAAGATGTGAAGATTTCATGCCAAAGCTGGAAAAAGGCCAGTAGAAATTGCACACGGTTATCTAATGTTCTAATTATCTAATTATCTAATGTATCTAGTGCTAGAGGCCACATACCTATATGTCACTCTTGAACTTATAAAGGTGGTATTAAACTCTAGAAGAGATTTTTCTAGTCAAGTTACTCCTGGAATTAATTCTGTCCAAGATTCTTTAAGTTATTTTACATTCTCAACATTTTAAATAACTCTCAACAAGGTAAACACATGCATAGGATGCCAACCCACATGCATCAGAACCTAGGCCAGCAACTGGCTCCATGGGATGAGAAGAATTTTGTGCATCATCTTGTTACTCCTTCATTTTCCATTAGGTGGGATAAACACTTGCTGGATCATCAGAGGGCAGACACTGTTTGAAAGAGAACTGCCAATGCAGGCCCTTGGGCAGAGCTCTACTAACAATTCTTATTTTCCTAATTTCCTAATCTTCCTTTATATAGGAATAATTCCTTATATATATATATGTCATATTTATCTATATATGTCATAAAATACGCATATAAAATTCAAACACCAGCCTTAGAACTGATAAATACAGACTGCCATCCCAAGCCTTCCCAATAGTTTTCCAACCTGCCTTGTGCAGTTGTGTTTCACAACAGTCTGAGCTGCAATTTGAGGGCCTGGAAGTTCAAAGTCATGTTAGAGTTTCAGTCCCCTCTTTCTTTCTCTTTCCCACTTATTTGAATTTTTTCTGCTTTTGGTCTTTTCTTAGGAAGTATGTGTTTTCAGCAGCTAGCTCAGGGGAATGAGTTATGTTCTCTTCCTAAATCTGTAGAGAACTTTGTCTTTCTTTCCTCATACATAAAATAAAATCAGAGTTTAAGTCCCTGGTTTTAGAAACAATGGATCTTTTGAAGTACTTTGATGCACATTGATTCCATATATGCCATATTTTAATGGTTTATAAATAAACCGAAAGCTATAGAAACAAAATACATTGAGAGAAGTATTTTAATTAAAGGCACTTTGGTGTCCACATCCAGGATATTGAGATTCCTAGGAGACTGCTGATTTGATAGATAGCATACATCTATGACAGACAGAAGGATCAACAAATACATGCTTTTTTTCCTACCATATAAACCTTTTGTTACCTCTCCCCCAGTACACTCGGAGAACTTTCCTCCACCAACTTAGCTGATCTCCAAGTGATACCAACATAAAAAGTGAAGCTTTTTCTTCACTGTATTATGACTCGTCCATCATCGGTTAATAGTTTAAATTTAAAAGTGTAAAAGGAAATACTGGCCACAAAGGATATGGTTTTAATTTGGAAAACTTTCCAATTAATAGGATAGCTTAATTAAAAAAGCCATTTAAAGTCCATAATATAATTTAGTGCTGAAAATCTACAGAAATGTAGAAATTCTTTTTTGTAATGTACAAAAGTAACATTACTGTGATTCAACAAAAATCTTAAACTGTCAGTGTTATTCAGAGAATGGTTGCAAAAATTAAAGCCAGGCAAAATTATGACAGTTTTAGAAGTGTTGGGCAGCTCAGCCTTGTTGGAGACACAACAAATATTATTCAAACTAAATTCATGTGTTTGTACCAATCTTTGATATATAAAAAAAATTCCTTTATTTCCCCACAAATACCTAACCTTTGGCCACTCTTTAGTGAAGCTGCATTTTCTACAGTGTACTCTTGGAGAACAAAGTACAACAGCAACTGGCAAAGTTTTTGAACACACTACTGGAGGGAGGCTCAAGGAGCCAAAATCATTATTTTTGTATGGAGTGTTTCATACCAAACACAAACACTGGGGGGTCTTGACTGAACTCCTTTGCCCTCCTGCCGTTCATGCCTGTGATATTGGGCAATTACACAGCTTTGGCTGAAATAGAATGTTGGATAGGAATTTTCTCACTTATTGGGGGGTTTGGACTGCACTTGTCAACAAAAATGAGACCATATAGCAATCCTAATGAATTTAAGGGGCAAATCATCTTGCTTCTCTCCTAAGATCTAGCCACCTTCTGTTTTCCCTTCTTTAAATAGGATAGACTTTGCTCTATGCAGTTTGAAATTTAAAGGAAACCCATATCCCAAATTAATGTAAAACTACACCACAAATAAGAGTTCTATGGCTGAATAAGTCTGCGGGAGTTGCAATTAATGAGACTTGGCAGTGGCTTTTGCCAGCATGCTTATGCTACTGCTGAAACACACACACACAGAGGCACAACACAGAGCCTTGCACATTTCTACAGAACTATAAAGGACAGGTTCCATTAATCAAACTACTTTTCTTTTACCCAATACTTACTCCAAATAAATTTGCATATTAGAAGGATTCCCAGTGATGAAAAAGCTTTGTCTAATCTTCTTTAAGACATCTTTTAAGAAAACTTTGGGGTTAATCCTTTTTTTCTCTTCTGTTTTCACTTTTAGAGAAGAGCTCTTCATGTGAAATTTTGTGATTTCTCAACAGATTTCTGTCTCATTTCTACTCTACACTAAAGTCTCTGTTTTAGTACACACACACATACCTTTATATGTATCACACAACAGTAATATACACATAGCTATATAACTCTATATACTTAGCTCTTTTCTTGCATTCCCATTACTCCTAAGATAAGCAGAGATTTTTATGCTATCTTGCCTTTAGCACAGTTTACCTCTTTTAGCTCCCAAAGTAGAAGTCTGATTAAGAACTATTGAAACCCTCGCATTTGACAAATGGATGCTACACTTGTTCCCATGGTTTAGTTGACATGATTGTGTTCAGCCAAATGTTGAACTCAATGATCTTGGAAGTCTTTTTCAACATCAATGAGTCAATGACTCAATTGCTCCACTCCACCTTTTATTAGGACATTAGGACAGCAAAAAACTCTGAGCACTCCTCAGGTGGCTTTCTGTTTTAGAGCTAAATCAGGTCCTGCTTTCTCAAGGCCAATGCTATCAATTTCACTCAACACTGAACCCCAACATTTGCACTGCCTGACTGACCTCAGATATTAACAAAAAGTTCTTCAAGGCCAGTGATAGATCCTCATTTGATGTCATTTACTTGCTAAGTGGAATGGCGAAGGATCTCGAGTTGTGTTAGTGAGGAAGGCTTTCATATCTTTATGCTAAGAAAAGCCACCTGCATCAGAGAGTTTGTGCTCCCCACGAACTGATCTCCAGGCAGGCTGAAGGGCTATTCCCAGGAAGCTGTGGGGAATTACAAACTGGTTTGTGGGAGGTTGTTGGCTCTGATTTCCCCGGCTGTTCTGCATGTGCCAGAGGCAGCGAGCTCTCCCCGCTGGGGCAGGCAGTCCCTGAGTGGCCGGTGAGTGGGGAGCAGTCCCCGAGCTCACGGTGGCTGCTGCCACCTTGGCCTCCCATGGGTCATTAATTGGCAGCCGGCGGTGCCAGGCGCTCCGTGCCAAGCCGCGCTCAGGCAGCGCACTGACAAATGTCCCGGAACCAAACGGGTACTGTGCAAACACACAAATTAAAATGCAGATTAGCTTAGCCTATCAGCAGTGGTATAATTGCTGTTTTAGGAGAAAGGCCAGATAACTGCCCTGTTTTCTCATTGTTCTCTTTTAATAAGAGGCAACTTTGCAATTAAACTACTCCCTAAAAGCACATATTGAGACGAATCTCACTTTGCTAATAGGTCTGGATGCTGGCTTTGTGCCCTGTGGAAGGAAGTTACTAGTCTGCAAGCAAGGTGTTTCAACACTTATAGATACATACTTTAAAGGCAGACATTGCTACAATTTTAAAGTATCTCTTCTGGAAAAAACAAAACCAAAACCAAAACCAAAACCAAAAACAAAAATAGGGTTGTCTCTAGCTAAAATATTTATTGATCATTTTTTCTCCAAATGTGAGAAACAATAGTTTTATTTTTCATTATGTATTGATAAGGTAAATGAAGAGCCATATCAGATTATATAAGAACAACATTCCTCTAAATGTGTCATTCTACCCATATAATCACAAAAGCCTTTACAAAGTACCTCAGCAGTGAAAAGCTATCAACATCCACAGGCTCTCTTGGTTTAAAATATCATATTAGAAAAGCAAATCATATCTTCCATGACTGTAAACCAGACCAGCATTAATTCTTTACTACTTTAGCTTTATGGAGCTAATACAAAGATAAACTGGAGATAACTGACTTGTTTGTGGCAGGTCTGATTGTTTGAAGGACACTTCTTTTCTTCTTTTGCTGATTAACTGTACAGTAAATGTTCAAAACTATTTTAGACATGGCTCAAAAAAATTTATCCCTTTCCCACCACAAATTCCTAAACTATCTGCCATGACATCTTTATGGAGGAGTCATTAATTATAAAACAACACAAATACCATAGAGCTATTGGAAACTCATTGGATCTGTTGGAAACTCAGCACTGGAATAAGCAGAGGCCAATTCAGTCTATGCACTGTCCACCAGAATCAGTCCTACCAAATTTGGTGCTGAAACAGTTGTAATGAAAGGACGGCCACTTATTGATTCATCCTTTTTACTATCCAAAATAAAGTTTACATACTTATAAATGCAACAAAATACATCAAACTATTGCATTCTCCCATGTTTTATGTAGCCCCATGTGATTTTCTGCAGTGTTCATTTAGCCAATTTGCAAGCAGAGCAAATATTTGCAGTATTCAAGTCACCATCTGCAAATGGTTTGTAAATATTTTACCTTTTAAAACCTATGGATTTTGTTGATGCTGTTCTATTGCTCTGCCAAATTATTATTATATGTTTTTTAAATCAAGGGGAAATGCAGAATAAGACCCCCACACAGTTACAAGCTGGTCTGAAAGGCAGTGAAAGGCCTGCAGCTAATGTGTATCAATCCCCCTGCCCCAGCACTACTGCAGCCTGGCATCCCAGACTTCCAGACACAGGACAGACACTTCATGGAGTTTTAGTATGTTTAGTTTCTCTTCTTTGTTTTTGCATAATATTTTATCTAGAAAATAGGCAAGAAGCCAAACAAAAGAATCCAGATATGTACATGACGCTCTCTAAACCAAGCACAGGGGAATTTATGGGGTTTTATCTGTTCAACACCACCAGATCACAGACAACAGATGGAAGTGAGAACTGAACCTGAAATCCTAGAGTTATATTGAAATACAAAGGAAATAGGGTAAAAGTAGTGATTGGCCTTTAATATATTTTACTCAGCAACAAATTTTGCTGTGTTAGAGTACTGAAACTGATTCCAAAAATAAGAAAAAAAGAGGTCCTAGTCTGTGAAACCAAGCAGGGACAGCTTGGATATTTTACCCTCAAAGCACTATAATCTGAGCCTTCTAGCTGTGACAAATCTGTTCTAAACAATGTCCGATAAGGAAGTGTTGGAATAAATTTTCTTTTGCTGCACTACTTAAACTTGGGACATCCAGTTAAATTTTCTTAATGTTGCCAGTGGCAAAACCACATTTTGTATATATCATGCTTTGCTGAAGTTTCAGAACACCCTAAGGTGTTCAGAATATCAATAATGCTTTTAGGAACCAAATTAGTTTGTCTTGTGTTGTTCCAGCAACAGTGTCTCCTCTGTTTGCAAAGGTGGAGTGCCTTCCTACTAGCACTCGAGACGAAAGAAAAAGCTTGAGTAGCTCATGCTGGGGGTCTCCCCCTTCCCTGCCCTCACAGAACCCCTGCTCAAACACACACAGCTCCCAGGGGACAAAACACACATGCTAAACACTTTATAAAGCAGTGAGCAATGCAATGGCTTAGCATGGACCCCAAGTAATGCTTTGTGTAACTTCACTGATTTCAGTGGAATTAAACCTAGGTGGCTTTTGGCACGACCAGTCCAGCAGCGCAGAGGGGGCTTTTATTCTGAGCTCCTGGTTTTGCTGGCACAACGGGGCAATTCACAGAGCACAAGGAATAGCAGCTGCAGTGAGGGGGGGTTTGTCAGCAAGGACAGGCCCAGGATGAAGGATCAAACAGGAGCTAAAGAATGCCTTGTTTTTATTGGTGCATTAAAAACATAAATAAATCAGGCAGTGTATAGCTTACAACCATGTAGCACTGCTGCCTGCCTTAAAGTCTTAGTGGTGTACTTTAAGAGTATTCATGTTATCACCTGATCTTTTCTACTTACCATAATAATTAATGTAGGAGCAGTACGCAGAGGGACCAGCTCCAAGGCCACAGAGGAGAAGAAGAAAGAGCACATTTCAAGAGGACTCCTTTTCTCAAATAAATAAAGAGGTACTTGAAAACCATATCAAATATCTAAAGCTGAATTTAATAACCACTTTTTACAGACCTTTTTTTGTTTTCCATTGAATTATGCAATATTATCTGAAAAAGCAGCATCTATAATTAACTGACAACAGGATTTGAATTAAGTACAAGGAAATGGTGATTAAAGCATGCTCTTTATCCCCCAAATTTAGTGAATTTTTACTTAAATAAAGGCTTTGGGGAGATAGGACAGCAAAATTCCCTATCCAACTTGTAAATGTGTGAAACACTTCTATTTTTTCTTTCCTGTTTGTCTAAAGTACTGTGTACATAGATTTCACTCATATCCCCAAAAGTCAGCTTTCAGGCAGTAGAAATAACAGAAATAAGTTAGTGTAATAATGCCTTTTTTTTGTTTGTTTTGTAATGCCTTGTTGCCAGCAGTGGCATTGTCCCTACTGGATTCCAATGGTGTGACTTCAGGTAGGCAACACGGAGCTTTGCAAGGGCTCAGCTCAGCTCTGCTCTGCTTCTTCCTTCCAGCAACTTCTCCCAGATGGAGCCCGACCTTCCTGCCCTGCCTTGGTGGGAGTGGCAGCCCCAGCTCTGCCAGACCCCTGGCACAATGGTGACCTGTCCTCCCGCTGACACAGGAACTGCAAAGGGCAGGAACAGGCTGGGAACCAATGTCCCAAGCATCACAGTGGAATGCCTTGCTAGAGCATGGCATCACCAAAAAACACCACAAAGAAGAGCATCTCCTTCATAATGAATAATCTGGCCCTGTTGAGCCCTTTCCTTCCTGAAGTTCTGCTTTTATAAGGAAGTATCCCCTTTGCAGTTCAGCAAGTCAGAATAAATGATATTGTTTAAGAGAATCAACGCTCACTGAGTCATGCAAAATTCTTTAATGTAGACAAGATTCAAGAGACTGAGGATGAGCATGTATACTTTAATCCAGAGAAAATTGTATGAAGTGGCTGAGACTTTACTAAATATTTCTGTGAAGCTGTAGTGAGGATTTCACTCCTTTTGCTCCTTCAGCTTTGTCAGTCTCTTCTTTCTCACTCCTTACCTCTGCAGAAGGGCCAGCATACAGCTGCCCCTCCAAATTACTTGGTGCAACTCTACGAATGCAAAGACTACAGATCACTTACACAAACTTTTCTAGTGATTAGCAGTACAGGTTGCCATAAAAAGCAGACAGCTTCTGGTACAGTGAGCTAATTATGTGGTTCCTACAAAATAATGGAAACAGAAAGTAATTACGCTGTTGTAGGCATTACTGCTAACATACTACCTCTTATCTTGGTACCATTGCAGATAATTAGCTCATGTCACTACACCAGTATTTTTCTCTGTGCAGTTTTACACCTCAAAAAAGTAGAAAAGTTCCATGATTAATAACTACTCCAGAAAGTTTATAAAAGACCCTCAAGAGACAAAGGACCACAGAAGCTTCAACTGGCCAAGAGATCAAGTACCAGCAACAAATGCACTCTGTGATGGAAAACCTGATTAAAATTTCTCAAAGAAATCATTATGGGTGAGAAACTAATTGAAAGACCTCCCTCCTGCCAGAGCTTTGCTAGAAAGAGAAGACTTCAAAGGCATAGAGGGAGAGCTAATGTTTTCACACTTAAAACTGAAAAAAGGCAATCCTCATGTTTGTGTTTGTTCAGTACACACTTCTCAAATGTTGCCCCCTCATGCTCTAAATCTGCTGGGTGGAAGATCTAAACCTTGAATATACAATGCTCTTTAGCTGGGGTGTACGGTGCTATTCTTCCATGCTGTGTGCCTGCCTATTCATGCGCTTTTATTCTTTATTCTTCAGACTGATATATAGTAAACAATATGGTTAGCCACTTAAAATTCTCTGGGTTATTAAAATGTGAGTAGAGCTTTTTTTCCTCTCTCCTGGATTTCATCTGGAACCACTACCTAATTAATATCCAGAACCCAGCAGGAATCTGAATAATAATAAAAAAAAAAACAAACAACTTTTGTTGTTCCTTAAATAAATCTGTGTAATTTAAACCATAATCATGGGGATTTCATCAAAAGTAACTCAGTTCTTCCAAATCCCACACCATCGTTACAAACAACTTTGTAGTGCGATTTCCAAGGCAAGATATCTCTTCATTTTCATATTTTAAAGGAAAACATTTCTAATGATAGCAAGGATGCATTTTATATGTAAAAAGCTGGGATCTGGATGGTTAGAACACAATGTACTTCCCCATATCTTCTACCAATGCATACACCATACTGTAAAGGATCAGTTCATACAAATCCTTCCTTCTCTCAAAGACACATTGTCTTATCAGTCGAGAGCTAAGGTGCAGTTGGAGTATAATGTAAGTCCATTTCTCACAAGCTTAGAGCTTAAGCACTTTGTTATTGGTTATTAGGGCTGGACTCCTAGAGATAAACCTACAACTACTGTACACCAGTGAAGGGCAAATAAGCAAAATCCCTGACAGAAGTCTGTTGTAAAATGATGAATAAGCCTCCTAAATTGCCATAAGGCGCTAGTCACAATGGAATTGTATTTGTCAGACATGCATTGTAACCCTAAGGTTATCATAGTGGGCCAGCAGATACAGGAGGAGTGCTTAACACTATCACCCCCTAATCATATCTCCTACAGGCTAAAAACTCTGCAGGGAGCATTACCACTTAAAGAGGTGGTAGTGTTTCTATGGACTGAATGCAGACAGCATTTGGTAGAAAGAAAAAACCTATAGAAAAGACTGACAGATATATTCACATGTACACCCTGAATTGAGATATAAAAAAAAATCCTTGCAAATCATATCCCCAAGGCTAGGGTTCTAAATAATAAAATACTGTAGATTACTACTTTATTAGTTTTTTAAAAGCTTATGAAAAATTATCTTTTGCCTGTGGAAAGACATTTTATCTGAAATTATAGCAACTCCAACAGTTTTAAGATATCAAATTTAGAAACTAAGCAGCTGTAGGAAATGATGATATACCCCATTCTTGCAAATTAAATTCTCTAGTTCTACTCCCCCATAAGATATTTAATTGTATTTATCTTAAGCTTGACTAACACTGATGTACATTGGAAACCATGACTAGCTAATATTCTAAATCCTATTTATTACCAGATATGGCCAAAAATATGACAAAATTCTTTTTCCCCACTGAAAAATAATAACTCTTGCAGAAATATTTGCCCTCAAAACCCTCTGACTGGAAATGAAGCCCAATTATCAGACACATACAAATGAGTGAAAGCAGTTCCAAAATAGTCCTCAGCCTAGTGATTAGGACATTCCTGTGAGAAATACGAACATCCTCTCATGATTCAGAGGAAGGAACTGAGCCTGGGTATCCCTGCAGCCCAGATGATTGTTCTGGTCATTGGGCTATGCTGTCATCCTGCTCACTTGCTCTATTCCCCCCTGCCCATGGCCACTAGGACATTCAATTATTTATACCAAGTGGAACAACTCCAACAGGAGAGATTGAGGCACATTGCATGCACCTGCTCTTCCATTCGTATTTTGCACATTAATAAAAATTTCAAAAGCTTGACTCTTTTAGGACAAAGGATCATTTTCTGGCCAGTCCCATGTATTTTGTGATAAAAGAGAAAAGAAAATGCTCACAGCATTTAATCGTGTATTTCAGCTTTTCCACTGTTCTTTATAAATATGTGCACTTACAAACACATGTAAAATATGATAAATCTTCAGATAGGAGAAAAATAAAAATTAAGCACCTTTGATCATTTTAATGCATGTAACATAAATAGAATCCTCATTCTCATAAGCTGAGTACCAGGTAATTCTCATTCTCATTTCAAGGATTATCATCCAATAGTAGCATTTTAGTTTTTAAATATCAGGCATGATGTTAAATATAGCAGAAAGAGCAAAATACAAACCCATTCAATAAAATGTTATTCAAAGAATCAATAAAATGGATGTGGGAGACTGCCACATTAGAGTTTTAAAGTACAATCACACATGTTAATAAACAGAAAAAAGGTAGAGTTGTGCATTACAGTGCTTCTGCAGTCTTTGTGATGATTTAGAAAGCCTTTTGTATTCATTCATGTTTAGGCAAACAAGAAATTTAAATATCAACAGCTTTGCAAAGACACAGCAACACAGCATAAATGTTTGTTTTGTGGAATGCATGAAGACATCATTAAAAGCACAGTTTCTTGGTGTTCTTTATATGATGTCTTTAACTTATGGTCATTCATATGGACCTCTACTGCTTGATATCACTATATATGACCTTTGGATTGCCTTTCTGTCAAGTAAAAGCAAAATCAAGCTCCTTCACCCAAAATATTGAACAAGTAACAGAATACCTCAACATTTTTCTAAAGAGAAGACACTGAGTTTCAATATTTGTGAGATTAAAATCACACAGAAAAATGGATATGGTCTTACTAACACAATATTGGACAGCAGATTTGACTGCAGATATAAGAAAGTTTCTTTGTACTCAGCAAAGAGATTCTACTAAGCCATGGAGGGCACAAAAGGCAGAGCTCCCTTTTTCCTGTCTATTATCTTATCCCATGAAGATATTCTCTTCTCTTATCCCGTGCCCCACTGGCTCCATTGAAATTTAATATGATGAAGATTTACACCTCCAGAGACTGTAGCAATGTTTTTCAGGAAAAAGAGCCCACCTCTTGGCTTGAAGAGCCAAGAACTCAATTTCACTCATTGCTTGATTTATAATGCAAAACCACGTATTGCAATTTACACGAACACTGCTCTCACTCTTTCTTGGTCTAGGAAAATCATTGTTTAAATAAGGGAAACAATGGGGTTTTGCCTTGGAAATTAGGATGTTTCTGTTCCCCATTTAGGAGAAAGGACTAAGGCTATCAAGAGGAGTAAAAGGATAAGACAAAGAATTAAAAACTGCTTATCAAGGGAAAATTCCTTGATAATTGGACACTGAGTGTCCAACCAAACTTTTTCTACATTTCTAGGTTTACACAAACTGAGAGAAAGAACCTTCTCTCTAACATGTTGCAATTCCATATGTAGGCAGACAAGTATTTAATGTGATGTGCAGTGTGAACCCACCCACAGCAGTACTTCTGTATTCTGTATGAAATATTCTTTTTCGTTTTAGTGAAAGAACCAATAAAACCTATCACACAAGCTGAACATCCTACCATCCCACACTCCCCCCCCTTTTTTTTTTTTCTTTTTAAGCTGCATTTGACAAGCAGCCAGTTTAAGCAGTTAAAGTCGTTGCTCAAGTGGCAGGCAAATAGATAAAAGCTCCCTGTTTGGAAAAGCTGGGCAAGATTTTACAAGGTGCTGTGAACTGCTGGCACTGCAGTTCCATTCTAGAATGAGATTGCAAAAGGTGGGCTACAGAACTATGAAGAAAGGATTAGGAAAGAATCAAACTTTCCTGTATGATAGAAAAATACAAGAATCTCTTTACATCTGAGGAATATGCACTCTGGCATGTTCAACTTATACCAGAGTAACTTGTTCTGCATTGCAGATACAAGAAGAGCAGCCATTAAAGTAACTTTTGAGGCCTTAACCTCTGGGATCAGCAATGGTAGATCATATTTTCTTTTCTATTCAATCCTGCATTTACAAAAGTCTTCCTCCAAGCTCTCCTGGTCATTCCACCAGCATTTAGCTCCAACACACCCAAGTTACCCAGCTTCTCTGAATACCCCCAGCAAGTCAACTTCTGCAGGAAAACAGGCTGAAGAACTCCCACCGACATCAGTGACAGCTGTCTGTAATACGTTCTAGCGGATGACGGTGCTGTTTTATGCAGGGCATCACCTGCAGACCTGCTGAGGAGTTCTTCCTTGGAGCCTTCCACGCCACGGGACACAGCCGTTCAGGCTCAGCGGTGATGGAAACCCTTGGCAGGCAGGGCAGAGGCACGGCTGGGCTCAGCGGTGATGGAAACCCTTGGCAGGCAGGGCAGAGGCACGGCTGGGCTCAGCGGTGATGGAAACCCTTGGCAGGCAGGGCAGAGGCACGGCTGGCAGGCACACGGTGGCCGCAGTGTCCCCAGGCTCGCCCTGGCCGTGCGGCAGCGGTGCCGCTCAGGGTTTGTTTCCAGGCGCGGAGCAGCAGATGGCACTGTCCGCTGTGCCTCGGCTCCGCGGGGCACCGCCGCACGCCCAGCCTCGGCCCAGGGCCGGGCACTGCCACACACGGGCCTGCCATGCTCACCCGCAAGGAAAAATGCTTGTCTCAACGCCGTACCCTTGTACAGTACCGCAGCTTCGGTGAGCGCTCAGGGCTGGGCTCAAAGCGCCCCGCGCAGCTGCGCCCCAGAGGAGGCTGGAGCAGGGATGGGTGAGCAGCTCTGCCGGTCCATCCATGGCAAGCTGTGGGTGGCCACCTATGGAGAGGGATCTTTTGCCCATATCAGAGCTGGATGCTAACTGGAAGGAGATCAAAAGCAGAAGGAAGTGCAAGAAAAAGAAACAATAGGAAATTAGTTAGTAGGGAAGGCTGGAACAAGCATTACCTCAACAAAACTAAACAGAGAGACAGACTGAGCAATTTGTGGTATCTCTGTTTATTTTGCCTTGTGACATGAAAGCAGGCTGTGCAAAAGGGATGCACGCTTACTCATCAGATCTGCTTCTTACTGCTGATCCTTCGTGTCCAGTCCCTATTGAAACTAAAGGAAGTTCTTAACAATTTTATTAATTGTTGCATTCAATCATTTTTAATAAAGGAAAATATTTTTCACTATGAGGTACAATACCATACTAAAAGGATTTTAAGTATCTTTGTGAATTCAGTGTCTATGTACATGCAAAGCCTTCTCATCAAACAGCTGCCTTGATTCACACTAAAAACAGTAAGCTGCATGACTTGCAGAGTAGTAATTCTAATCTACAACTTCTTGACCTGTTCTCCCACATTTTCCTTACTCTCAACCAGAAAACCACTGTGGTCCCAGTCCCACACTCTCAGACCATGCTAGCTTCTACCAGTGTTGGTTCAAATGCACAGCATGCCCAGAGGCTGACAGATGTCAGCAGTCCAGGATCCAGGAGCAGCGTTTCAGGGGAGAGATGGAGTAACCAGGGCTGAGCAGGTCAGGTGTTTCCATTCGTCTCTGCTGTGCCATAAACTCACAGGTAGTCTCCTGAGTAGCCTGGTTTGAAGGCTTTATAAATCATAATGATGGTTGCTCGGAAATTTTCCTGTGAAACAAGTTTCTGTGAGAAAACATCAATTTATCACCACTAAAACATTTTAAGGGTATGCACATTAATTTTGAAAAAAATGGGGAAGGATCCTCACATGACCAGCATGTTTCCAATGTAAATCTTACTTGCCCAGCAGCTTGTCTGCCTTGCATGCTTGCAGCCCACATATGTGGCTGTTTGATCCATGGAAACCCTGTTCCTGAGCCAGCAAGGAACTTTGGACTTTGGGGCTTTGGGACTGCCAGCACCCAGCAGGTGTTCCCCCCAAGCTGCACTGGCAGGGACCCATACAGCTCACAGAGTCTCACAAAGACCCAGAGGACAAGAGCCTCACACACACTCACTCACACTCACTCATACACACAGTCAAATGGAAAGAAATAATAGAAATAATAGACAAACTGTTTAAAATGTCTGGGTGCAGAATCTTTTTTGAAAATTTTAGCATATGGAGAAATAACACTTCAAAAACAGTGCCGTCAGAATATCACAAGCAAATCTTTTGCTGCACTATTAGAAAAGGAGACCAAACCAAATCACACACTATCTTTCAAATGCCAAATGCAGTGCAGAAGTCAAGATCAGAAGTGACTGTCTCTGACAAGCCCACTCAGAGACAAAAGGTTTCATATTCAACTTGTTGCCACATGCTGCCAAGTAATTGTTCTGAGAATGAAATTTGTGAATGCAATGATGGTGAAAGGAAATGCTGAACTCTTTGCTGTACCTCATAGCATTGCAGGAACCCTCAGATGAGAAGAAAAAGCAGCAAGCACAAAACTGTAGAATAAAATGTTCTAAAGAGACAAAAGAAAACTGTATGAGAACATGACTTAAAATAAAATGAGATGTCTTTATATAAATGTTTGATTACTAAATGAGTGCATTGGAGAAACCCAGTGCTCTCCCTCCCTTACTGGTTTTCCTTTGCAAAAGCAAAATCAGTGCTATTGTTACACTGTCAAGCTAGATCTATTTATATTCTGGGCCAAAGCTCTTCTCTGTACTGGTGTCCTTTCACCCGCTCAAAATAAATTGACCTCCTCATGAGGAGGTAGATTAGTTACTATTATGATAGCTCTAAAACTGAAAACTGGATATTACAAGCTAAACTCTGGTCTTGCATAGACACCAAAACAAATCCAGTGATTTACTGAAGTCACTTTGGAATTGCAAGAGTGTAAATCTGGCTCCATGTCACTCAGAGTAATGTTTTCAATGTGGACAAAATAAAGAAAGTTGGAAGTCTAAATTTTCATGAAATCACACTGAAAAATCTGAATAATAAATAAGAAGTGTAAGAGCAGAGAAATCTGTCTTAGATTTCTTATTAGCACATATGTTCTAGGCCTTCATTTTCCCTGCTGCTTATTTCCATTTATATCTTTATTCAAAAAACCCAAATCCTAAACAATTACACTGAATCAAGTGATATTGGAAGCACAAAAAGTTGTTTGTTGATATTCATCTAGCGTACGTGGGTTTTGTTTTTTCTTTTTTTTTTGCTTCAGGTGAGTTTTTTTTTGAAAGATGAGTTACTCCTATTCTGCACTCATTTAAGGTGTCACACACATTGGAGCCATTGGGCATCTTTTGATCAGTCTCAAGAGATTTTGTATTAAGCTCTCAATAAAGTCTGTAAGTGGACATCTTTGTGGCTCACTCAGATGGAAAAAACCCAATGAGTTTAACTACTAAATATCCCCAAATCAGTGTCTACCACCCATTTCCATTTTATTTTCATTTTTGGAGATGCATTGAAGAAAGAAGAGCTGGGGAAGAAGAAAGGTGCCTTACCACTATGACACCATACCTTCTTCCTGGAGGGGAGACAATTTGCAAACAGCCCTTTGACATGTGAAAGGGGAAAATTACACTTCCCTCCTAGCTCTGTATAAAATAATTGGAAAATGTGGAGAGAGAGTTTTAAAGGAGAGTCTCAGAAAATAATGAAACCAAAGAGCAGATGAGAATTTGTGAGGGGCCCCTAGAGGTAACAGAGAGATCTGAAAATCAAACACACTTAATGTATTCCTGTGTTCCCTTTTGTATATTTAAATATAGGGCTAGGAGGAACCACTGTAATAAACTAGCCTGACCTCCCTGTGCAACAGAGACCACAGGTCCTGCCTGAAATAATTCCTGTTTGAGTTAGGGCTTTTTTCCCCTAAGGGGAGAAGCAGGAGGAGGATTCCACAATAAAATCCTTGCACTATTTCAGCTCCCCTGTGAGGCACTGGATCCCACTGTGTGCTCTTCACCAGCTCTTGTTATGTCTTTCCAGTAAGTTTTAATATAAACAGGTGACAATCTAGTCCTTTAAACAGTGTAAGAGGGGTCAGCCTCTGCCTTTACCACTACCCAGAGTGGTATGCCATTAACTAACTCTAATATGTTAGTTTATTTTTTTTAAACAAGATGAACAGGGCTCTGCCCACAGTTTCCACTCTCATTGCAAGCAGACCATTGCTTTAGGACCACTGTGGTCTGAACTACGTTCAAAGCCTTTACCCCAGTTCTAATTTTGCTGTGAGTGTATCTTTAAAAAGAAAAATTGTTATGATGACAGCTAAAGAAAGCTGGAGTCTCTGGGGCCAGTGTCATGTGTTCACATCAGGAAACTGACCACTGTTGTTAAAAATTAAATGCTTGACATGAACTAAAGTCACAGAAAAATATGATTCAAGTCTTTCAGCAAGCGCTGTTTATGAAAGCTTGAAAGAGCTGAAAGCCCAATATGATTTACATCCTGGGAGCTGGTATGCAACTTACTTGTTCTTTTTTCAAGTTCATCTTGTCATCCATAGATAAATATAGACTAGGACAAACCAAAATAAATGGGTGGGTACCAAAAGCCACAAGACAACTAACCATAATGGAGGTACTTGTCCTCCTGTTCAATAGCAAAACCAGCATATACTTGGTTTAAATAGCTGGTTGGGGTAAAATGAGTATTACTGGACAGGAACACTTAGCCAGTATGATCCAAACAAGTCAAAAAATAGCCAGAGTACAACCACATAAAATAAAACTCTGACCAGATTTAAGTATAATTGGTCACCCTCCCATGTTTTCGGATTCCTATTATTATAGCTTAGGAGGCTCTGTAATGTACCTTTGGAAAAAGTCTAACAATTTCACTGGGCTTCCAACCTTTGCACTTCAGTAAGATGATCCACTGAGAATGTTACTGTATGAGACTAAAAGAAAATATTAGAGCCCACTTCACACACAGAGGTGCAGCAGACACGTCTGTGACTGTTCATCACCACCAATGTCTCCAACCCTGTTTGCTCAATGGAGCCGCATTATGAAGGCAATATCTGAGCAATCCCAACTTCGCATGTTCCACCATAACAAGGTATCCTATTTTCAGCCTAAAAGTGACATTTAAATAAATATTTGTGCTATGACATTGGGAAATAAAGGCCAGACAACATCCCACTGTTTCCAGGATGAGCAAATTCAGTGATTAGACCAAAAGTCCCCAAGAACGCTTGCTTGGGGTGGCGAGAAGGATTTTTTAACCATGTTACATAACACAGCAGGCTAAATGGGTGCTTTATATATGGGAACAAATTCAATAGTATTTTCTTAACTTGATTTTTTTTAGCTCCCCTTTTCTAACCACTTTGGCCTGTGCTGTTCTCAGCCTCCCTGATGATACACCTGAATTCCACCCACAGTATTTATTCTAATGAAAGTACCAAACCCTGGCAGCTTTCCTCCTGCCAGGAAGGCCTGGCTGTCCTGCAGCCCCAGGAACACAAGAACATTTGTGCAGACTTGCCATATGGCACTGGTGTCCTCAGCCACACAATGCCCACCAGCTTAGCTTTCACAAACACCTTCATGATTTAACAAGCAGGGCATGTAGAGCACTACTGACATTTCCTATCACAATATTTATAGAATGGTTACATGAATATATAGAGAGAAAAGCCTTGCAAAACTTTGCAAAGATCAGAATCTTTCAGAACTAGAATAAGACATGACAGAAAGCATTTGAAGTTATCATATCCACATACTAACATGTACACATTCAGTAATTTGTTCACAAGCCCACTGCTGTTTTGAAGAGGGAAAGAAAATCATATGTGACTGTATCCATTGTTTTTCCTGGTCCTTAACCTCTGCTTCCCTTCTTCTCACAGACTGTAAAATCCTCTAGGAAGGATTCTCTCTTCAATATTTAGAAAGGGCCTAAACAAATCACTGCCACTAAATAAGCATGTATTAAATGGCATCCCAATTTCGAATCACAAGGGGCTGGAAAGTGCAATTCAAACAGCTGCTTTTTTCATTTATGCATCTCCAAAGGTCAACCATGAGCTTGAATGTATAATACATAATCTGCCTGTGCTCATCAAAGGAGAGTTCCAATCGTCAGTTACTTTAGGGAGGAAAGAAACCAGTCTGCCTAACACCCAGTAAGATGCCCTGTGGGAAGTAAAACTGGTGTCAGAAGCAATGTGGTGATGGTCAGTTCTTTATCTAATCTTTTTAACTGTTGAATCAGTCGATGCTTAGGTTTTAAATTCTCAATCAACAAGCAATATATAATCTTTGATTTCAGGAAAACAGACTTCAAAGGAACACAGTTTTCTTAGACAAGTGACTAAAATTTTGTAACATACAGAATCTCACCATTAAACATAAAAGCCATGATAATCCTAAGTCAATTTATAATGCCTCTTTCTTTCACATTTTCTTTTAAGTAATGAGCTTGTAAATCATTAATAATAAGATAATGACATTTAAAACATTTGTG
This sequence comes from Cyanistes caeruleus, assembly GCF_971803275.1. NCBI lineage: Eukaryota > Metazoa > Chordata > Aves > Passeriformes > Paridae > Cyanistes > Cyanistes caeruleus. The sequence goes on from NC_141712.1 coordinate 12,170,888, forward strand.
TGAAATATTTATAGTTATAACAAAATTTAAAACACATAAAAACCTGAGGTGGCAGGAACTGTTTACTAGTAGAGCATTAAAGTATTGCTACAGAGTTTATGAAACCAAATTTAACACAGTATATTTTATTCTAGTTGCAAAGTTCTAATTTCCATTGAACCAGATCGGAACTGAAAATTAAAAGAATTCATGCTACATGTGAAAGAGGAATGTAGTATATTCTCAATAAAGAATAAGTATAGATAATTCACAGTTATTTTAATGTGGCATGAACAGTTTACAGAGAGGTGTAGTTCTGGAAAATTTATAATTAGAAATAGAAATAGACTGATAAGTAGTGCAGCAAAATGCACTTTGTGTAATGCAGTACTGGCACATAGGGATATTTAAATTAAAACTATGTAACCCTTTAAAAAGAACACCCTGACTAGTATAAATTGTTCATTCAGAATTTATCCACAAACAGATTTGAGTGGGTGAATCCAGGCTGATAATGTGAAAGATGATACATCCTGTTAGCAAGCCAACAAATCTCTGAAATCCAGTCCCAGGCAGACTTTCTGGTCGCCACAGTCCTGCTATTTTTCTTTCATCAAATGATGGCTTGGGTACCACAGACACTGCCTTCCTTCCTAAGCAACATTTTTATTCTATCCACATTGTCAATCACAGAAGGACAAGAAGAGTAACTAATCCACAGATTCCACTCTCCCTAATAAAGCAAAGGAAGGTAGAACAGCCAAAAGTAGCTCAGGAAGATGGTCAAAGACTATTTCCTACCACTGTAGCTGTATCTGCTGAGGGATAAAGGAAGACATCTGACTTATTGGCATGGGCTGACAAATTTCCAAGCCAGTAATCTCTAACAGGGCCATTTTTCTCCATAGTTTGATATCTCTCTTACAGTTTCTGCTGTTTGCCCACTAGTTTACTATCCAAGATTTTTTTTATATCACCTTAGCAGCTTAGTGAACAAACTGTAGCAATTAAAAAGACCAGTTTTCATCATTGCTCTAGATATTGCTCTAGTCTAATATCTAGTGATATTAAAGTGATAAGGAGTGGGGTTTATATATAATAGTGTTTTTATAATAAAGTGGAGTTTTTATAATAGTGTTGTTTATATATTTTCAGAGCTACCAGATCTACTGGTCAGACCCAAACCCAAAGTCTAAGAACAGAAACTGGCTTCATTTTATTTTTAATAAGTGGCAAATTTGATTGATAAAATTATGTGCTAGTATGGTTTATTGTAACTTTAATAAAGGAGAAAATTGTAGCAAGCATTCTGGGACAGCAATGCTGTGATTATCAAGCGTTAAAGAGGTGCAATGTGAGGAAAAACAGAGCTTATAAATGTTATATACTCTCAGATAACTAAAAATGTAGCAAAGGAAGATTTAGAGGAAAAAACAAACTGGGGCAATTTACCCATTAAACACATCTCAAACATACTGGGGAGTAATTTCATTTTCAGTCAAAGATTCCCTGATGTCAAAGTGCCCACAAAGATGCCAAAAAATTTCTCTCTCTCCCTGTAATGCGTATTTTCTTTTCTACAGTAAAGGGCACATTCTATCTGCTAGGGGAAGACCCTTGTATTTTGCATGGCCAAGGGACCCTAGACATACACAGACTGATAGCATAATCTCCTGTTTAGCCAGACTATCCTGTCACAGACTGGCCACAAGCAGTTTGCTCTGCATGTAAAAGCAGCCAAATCCCAAACCAGAAACTTACAAATACACAAGAATATGGAGAGGTCTAATAGACTGCTTGAAGATACTGGAGGACATTTTGGATGTATAACTCAGCTCTTGTAAAACACCAGATTGGGTCCTTGAAGAAGAAATTACTTCTCCTGAATGCATCAGGCTTAAAAAGGAAACTCAGTTGATAAATCTGGTCAGTTTTGGGAAAGAAATGGTAGGAATTTATGAATCTAGGGTTACACCTTAAATGCTGATTTGAGAGATCAGCCGGGGTGTTAAGCATTGCACTACACACAGAAGAATCTGACTTCCAGTACACAAACTGACATGCTAATAAATCCATAGAAAAAAAACAACATGAAAGCTGACACATAAATAATTCAAACGTATTGCCTGTTTTTAAACAAGGTCCTACTATTCCATAAACATGAGAGTAAAAGTTTTAAAAGAAAATTGTTTTCCTAATCTTTTTCATTAAAACAAATATGATGACATTTATTCTATTTTAAAACTATTCCTAATCAAAACCTTTCAATCAGCCTCATACTTTCTTTGCTAATTGTGACATACTTCAGTGTGGACTTTCACCACTGACCCAGAAGGTAGTGTCTTTGTGTCCTGATACTGTTTGGGGTTACTAAATTCACACAAAAACTACAATCAATAATAAAAATGGGGTCCAACTTGCTTGTTTGATCTTTAATCATCATGCTTTCATATTAATATGATCTTGATTGCTAATCACAGGACACTGATCTCTTAACTCAATTAGCTGCTGCCTTCAACTTACAAGTTTTAAAGACCATATTTAAAGCCCACTTTTATAAAAGCAAACAAAAATCCAAGAACTTGAGAATCTTCTGTTAATTCAGACTTGCTTTTTATAAACAACACACATCTGAGAGGGCTCTCCATCATGCATATGACTAACTCTGCCATCACCAAAGTGGTATGTCCAGAGCTAACAATGAAGCCCTGGAAAGACGTACTAGCTAGTTTCACTACAAGGTGAAACTCACCAAGTGGGGTCAGGAATATCTCAGTGGGGAGTTCTAAGGTTACTGGTAGGAAATGGGTATTCACAACTACTAGCTAAATTATTTTTTAACTTAATGTGTTGGACAAAGTGGGTGATTGGTCAAGTTCTTCTCTCAGGAACATAAATGTAATTCTGAAGTGACTCCATTGACCTGAGCACTGAAGTAGAAATGTGAATCTTTTTCTATCTGAAATGTATTGCAGCCTGTCACATTAGTTCTGTGATCCTGGCAGATCTTACAAGTGAACAGGGTCAAGACATGTCAGTACACAGATGGGAGATTGTCAAACATCCTCTAAGCGGTTGGAGGAAGAGGTGTTGGTACCTGCATAGCCCTCCCTTTCCCAGCATATCTCCTTAGGGCCTTTCTGTGTGATGTCTACTTGGGCCCAAACCTTCTCCTCACCTTAGCTCCAGTGCGAGGAACCCCAAGAGACATTTACAGTCCCACAACTGTATGCTAAAGCACATGAATTCTTCCACTCATCTGTTTTCATGTCCCTCAAGGTTTCCTCAGGTCATACTTCTGACAGCAGCTCTCTTCCTCCTCCATACCCAGCTGGGGAAGCTGCTTCCACAAATAGGCCCTGTTACTTTTCCATCAGGATGTGGTTTCTCACCGAAGATCTGTTTTCTGAATTACTTAAACCAGCAAACACCCTTTGGACTGAAATGTTGTAAGAAATTAATTCACCAGTCAATATGCTGTGTGTAACAACAGGGAGTCAGGAACTGCTGCATCCCAGGTGGAATGCCTGTCCTTGCCAGGTGCTTGGGTCTTTGGGGAAAGGCAGGGAAGCAGGTCCTTGCAGTGAGATGATGTAAGACTCATTTTCAGACAATTTAATCCACTTTAGAGCTTGTTTGTTCCCAGAACTGCATCTATCTAAAGCATTTGCTTGGTTCTAGCCCTTGTAAAAGTGGCTCTGACCAGTGATCCCCACAAAATATATTTACATAGTTTGGGTGGACAACCTAAAATATTGAAAATTGAAAAATTTCTGACTGGATCTATGGTGAAGATGAACTGAATTTATGCTTTGTGTGATGTTAGGTGGCAGTATGCCACTATGTTAAAGATCTGATATGCTTTCCAGAGCTCTGGGAACATTTGGGATATTAACCCTGGAGCTTCAGGCAGATTGCAAATTTCCATTCTACTGACCTACATTATTACTGCAGTCTTAATACCTACAGTAGTCTTTGCTTCTTGTCCCAAACTTCCATTTTTCTCAGCAGACAACCTGAGAGACTTCATTATAGGGCAATGATCTGAAAGTACATCATTAAATATATAAAGGATTTCACAATTATTTTAATTATATAAAAATATATATGCCTGATGTTATTAGTCAATAAAAATTCTTAAAAGATAGAAAAGCAGAAAAAGTCAGAATATTCTCTTAAATCATTAATATATTTTTTCAAGTTAACAGCACAATTTTCACCCAATTTTAGTCCTTATCTATTATATAAACCACTGCAAAATACCAAAACACACTAATAAAATGTGAAATCCATAAATAGTGAGTCCTAGTCGTTTAACAAATGATGAAAGCTTCACTTCTTCACAGAAACTTAAAAACTCCCACATGAAGCGACTTAAATTTTGCCCATTCTCTGCCTTATAACAGTGCTTCAGTATTTTAATTATCTGTGGCTCTGCATATACGTGACGATAGGATCAAGCCTTATAAGACAAGTTCTCCTTTATTTCCACTTCCCAAAAGTCACTAAACTTTCAATGAACTAAGACTGCAGGATCAATTCTGCCATGCTCTAATTTTAACATCTGAAAATAGCAATAATCAATACGGCTGAACAATCTATGATTTTAAATTAAAAATCAAATAAAATCCACATGAATCTTCTATCATTGAAAAGGCCCTTAGATAAGACACACAAATGGATTTTCTAAGCTTGGCAGATTATAAATAGATGTAGGTACAGATAAAAACTTTTTGATGTTATCTTCAACATGAACTTTCCAATAATTAACCAACTGTGAGCAGTATAGAGGAACAGTTTTATTCTTGTGTCTTCAGTACATCTCCTGATAATCTGGCCTCAGGTTTCTCTATTTTATACTTGCATGAGTGGCAAGGAATCCTTTACTTAGGGTAACAAATAACAAAAGTATCTGATTTTCAGATTTGTTTTGCTCATAGAATATCAGTAAGTAGCTGCAAGTTCCTCTCATTAAAGAGATGTATTAAAAGATATTTAAAACTTTATGGGATTCAGGTACTCAAGAAGGTGAATTTCACTGGAAAATCGAAGTATTTTCTCCACAGAATACTTGCTGACCAAAATGATTATTTTTTTTAATGTCTTCAGTTCTTATGGAGGAAAAAAATACCACCATGCTTTTGAGCAAATTTGAAATTGTGTGTAAAATAGCTAACATATTAAGGAAAACAATGTTTCCATTAAAAAGTAACACATATAAAAGCAACTAGTTCTTTTATAATTATTAGGTTCCCAAAAAGGATTTCTTGTTGGAATGTTTCAGAATGGAGAAATGGTTTCTAAAACTGTGACTGATCAATAGAAGACAGCAGCCCCTAAGTCTTCTAGCACCAGCTGAAAACTGCTACAGCCACATGATACAAAGTGTTGGTCTGGTATAACCTCACTCTGCCAGTTCCAATTTGATCCATTTTTTTTGATGGGATAATTTCGTACTAGCAAAGCACATACTGGATCAGGTATCATCTGTCTGTACCACTCAGAGTTTATGCCAGACAAAGTACAGCATGTCTTCTACAGTCACCATAAAAGCAGAGAGCTGGGACAAGGCCTGTGTAATGAATATGCTTTGACTAATTCACCAGAAACGTGATCATGCCAAACCCAGAGCAAATTAGACCTGCTGGGTGATGCAACAGTGCCCAGGTTTACTGTTAATGATTGTGAATGGCACAGTCACAAAGCCACCAGAAATCATTTCTCTGCCCTAATTCCCAGAGTGCAGGCTTTTTAGAAATAACATGCACATATTTGAAATTATGACTTGGGTTCTTAAAAAACAGTTTGGGGTAAAATGAGATTATTTTTCTGTAAACAAGTCCATGGTAGAACTTCACTATGAGTATGTTTTGGATCAACCAAACAGAAAGAAGGTTTTTAATCATAAGGAAAAAAACTATTCAAATCATGCAAACAATTTGTGAAGCCTAGATGGTGTTTAGAGGGTTTTTTCATAACAACAATTTCGTGGCAATAAACCAGCAATAGTAACAATTATCTAATGATCAGTATGTCAGGGCCTAGTTCAAGGATGCAGCAGGGTGACAGAGTGGTGGCCTGTCAGGGTGGCACTGAGGTTGGGTGTCTGCACCCCCTGCTCAGCTCCACAGCTCACAGAGCCACTGCCTCAGTCCATCAGCAAACCTCAGGCCTGGCTTTGATAAATCGTGTTCTAAGTCACATGGCCAGAAACAAAACATTTGGATATGTGATAAAAGATATTTTTGACTCCTCTGAAACATTTCTCATGGGTGCTGTGCTCATTTTGAAGCCCCTGCCTTTGCAGGCTCTGACACACCTCCCCAGCAGCACTGCACGAGCAGAGCGCAGTGGCGGTACCACAGCACTGCGAAGGGGCCAACCAGAACTGTGTCATCATTTCTGTGTCTTTTCCCCACACGGTGCCTGCTCTGTGGGAATGCTGAGGCTGTGAAACTGCAGCAGGCACAAAATTACACGTTAGCTATCTCCATTATAACAGGCTGTCATCGTTCAGCGCAGAGCAGCCATTAATCATCCAACAATCATTCATCCATCCTCTCGGTGAAGCATTAAACTGTGGCCCTTTCTGTCTGTCTCTGGTGATCATCCAGGTGGAAATTAGAAATCCCAGAGTGCTTTTCAAAAAGAACAGGGGCTAACCTGGGTGACCCTCAATAATAAAAGGGAAAACCTGTTTCCATTGTCCACAGCTGTGTGTAAGCTATTGCCAAGTACATAATAGGCGCCACATTTACCTACACAGTCACTGCTTCTCCAGCATTTAACTCATTCATCTGTAGAGTGGTTTGGGACACCTTGAGTATGAAATATGCTCTGTGAAATCAAATTCCATTATCCCTTACAGCATGCTGACAAGCATTTTCAACCAAAAATTTCACACTGCCCCTATGATTCAATCTTAAAAGAGTCTCCTCCCGGTGTAGCAATTTGCAGTAGTGCTTCACCTTCATGCAGGGAACTAAGTGCTCAATACACCATAAAACATATGCTAATAATGGGGGGAGAAATTCACTTAACATGGACAAATGTTTGTTGTTGGTTTTTCCTCTCTTTTTTCTTAAATTGGTTTTCTTTGTGGTTAAATTATGATGCTTGTGCTCTCTAGATTGAATAAAATCTTGTTCTTTCTTTTGGAGCTTCTGGGTGAAAGACATTTAGGGACTTAGATAATCACCTTCCTAACTAGATTTGATCTGATTTTGAGGTCATTTTCATGCATTAGCTTAAAAGAATTACAACACAATTTAATAATAAATTCTGTTAATATAACTTAGCCTTGAAAAATTGCACTTATATTGAGCAAGTAATATTTTAATGTTTTATTCACTAAAGCCCAATTCTAAAGACATTTTGATCCATAATCACAATGTCCTTAAGCACATTCAATTTTTCAGTGCAATGATGAAATTTAAAACCAGAAAAAACAAGCAGTATAAGGCAGTTAAGTGTCTCAGTCTCATTAGAAGAGGATAGAAATTAAGCTTTTGATGCCCTTAATATTTTTAGAGTTTCTAGCTAAGGGCATATAAAGTAAATGTTAAGTGTTGACTGAGCCCAGAAGAAGGGGCTGTGACCTCCAGAGGTCCAATCCCATCCCACACTTTTCCACAGGTTCATACTCTACTACCTACTCATTTGAGAGAATTCAAAGCACATTGATTCATTTACAGGACTACAATGGATTTTGTACCATGCTCACTGCTACATTATCCAAATGGCAAATAAGAAAACAGAGAAACTGAACTACTGGATTTTGACTTAGCCTGCAAAATTACATTTTAGCAAAGTTACATTATATAGAAAAAAAGGAGGCACAAACACGGCTACATAGAACAAGAATAAATATTGGCATAGAGGACATACCATTCATAATCCATGCTTTGGACCATATTTCTGAAAAATTTCATAACTACACTTATATTAAGGGAGAGAAAAATGTGTTATTATTCTCTCACTGCTTTGTTTCAAATGAAGAGATTACATGGACTGAATTAATTTCTAATCATTCCCTCATGTGCACTGGAAGGCAAGATGCTCATAGCAGAAGGTTCCACATTTTAGTGAATTTGCGTACATGGATGTGCTCAGCTTCACACACCACTGACATGATGTTAGAAATCAAATATCATTAAGCTGTACCTACACTTTTGTGTACCAAGTTGATACAGTTAAAAACATACATATATTGGGGAGGTAAATGTGGCTAAACAACTGGAGAATGAGAGGACTATGAATGTAGAGTGCAGATATTTAATTCATTTTTTAATACAGCTTCCATGAGCACTAAACTTTCCAGTATGTTCTGCAATTAGGAATTATTTACAACATATGTTGGGCAATTGCACATTCCTTTTTGTCACACCCTCAGTTAAAAATCTGGGACAAATGGTCCGCAAATGCAAAACTAGGGAACACAACATTTAAAATAGCACACTGGAAACAGGAATGAACAACAAAATGCATGAAGCCATTTAGAAAGCCAAGGTGAATTTAGTACCCAGGCATGAAACCTCATTGAAGCAACATCCTCCTGGTGTCTGAACTGCAAGTATCCTGCCTGCAAGGAGCAAAAGAAAAAGGCCTGCAACTCCCCCACTTAATACACGGCTGGTTACTTGACCAATGATTTATATCAGGTGCCTAACATATCCAGTCTCAATTTTTCTGCAATTAAGGAGGGCAGGGCAGGCCAGTGACAAACGGTTTTCCTACAGCACTTTTGGCTTTAGCTATTATCCCTTAGATATCTTTAAACTAATTCATCCCTCTCTAGAATCCCAGGTTTGGGTTGATAAATCAAGCAAGACCTGTGTGTGCTGGGAGCTGATTACAGGGTCATTCCTCAGCAGAAATGTTTGACCATAGTTTCCCAACTTCATATTTTATCTAGCAGCTGGTGATGTATCATCACTAATCCAAATGCAAAGTATCAGGAAATAAAAGGAGGCGGCACTGTTTATAATAAATCACTGACAGGGAAAGCTTGACCTTTTCATTTCCTACAAGGTATTTCATTGTTAGACCACAGACAAACAGAATTTTTCATCTGGTGCTTAATATGCATCAGAAGAGAACAAAGGTTTATAAGACAAGAAGAGGAGGGTACTACCTCTACTAGATGACACTTATCTTTCCATAGATCAAAAAGGCAATGCTGTTAATAACATTTTTTTTTTTCTTAAGAATCTTTTGTTCTTCTTATTAGATCATAATTTAATAATAAAATGCATTGTTACCTTTCATTCTGAAGGAACATTCAGAGACTGTCAACTTTACAAAGCCTTTTAAAAATGTATTATTTTTAAGAAAAATGCTTATCTTTAAAAGCAAATATAAATGACTAACACCATAAAATGTAAAAATCACTAAATGATATCATTATTATCAATGCTCAAGCTGGAAAGGAATCCCCCATATGTTTTTATTGGTATGGCAAAAGTGGCTACATGTGACATCGCTGTTCAGACTGGACACAGCACAAGTACTTAATAAAAGGTTTCCTCTTCAAGAAGCTTCCATTTCACCGTTCACAAAAAAAAGGATGGGAAACAGAGGTACAAAATAGACATGATTAATATGTCTTCCTTGAAAAAAAAGATAATCTGTTAAACTCGGGTATCTTGTTGGTCTGTCTCCCCTAAACTTCCAACAGATTACATCATACCCAGCTGCAAGATTCAGCTCCTTGACAAATATAGCAGCCACAACATTTTTTTAAAAATACAAGAGGCTGTTGAGATACACATCCCCTTTCCTCCTTTCAAACAGCATGACCCAGCACCAGAATGAGACACCAGGCATGGCTGCCTTTTCAGCCCAGAAGGATTCAGGCAATGGCTCTGTGTGCCTTAGCATCACGAGCACTCTAAACACATATATTTGACTACAATCACATGAAACAAACTCAGGATCAACAGCAGGTCACCTGTCCCATCTCTTTTCCTGGAAAAAATCACAAAGTTTTATGTTTGGGCTTCCTTTATGTTGGCTTCCTTTGAAAGCTGGTGAATTTCATAAATTCTTCCTGAAAAAGCCCAAGTAGGAGCTCAGAAAACATGAAGCCAACTTCAGACAGAGCACATGAATGCAGCCTCATTGCCGTAAAACACCTACTACCATGGTACCTTGAGCATGTCACAGCTTCTGCCAGTAGTGCAGGGGTCTTTATTTCCCCTTTTCCCTATCCCAAACAATCATACTAGAAATGTTTCATTTGGATCTCTAACAGACCTTTCCTTCTTGGATTTTCAGTGGATACTTACATGCTGCATTAGTACAGCAGAAAGCATTAGGAGATATTTTAGTATGGACCACTTACAGTTTTTACACCAGCCTGCACACTAAGTTTACTGACAGCTGGTGTCTTTAGCTGTATCAGCAGCCTCAAAAGTGACAAGAGGAGAGCAGAGCAGTGGCCTTACTCCTACTAGGAAGTTGGAGGTTATTGTAATCCTGAGGAAACATCAGCTCAGCTTGCTCAACAATAAAAATGATATTACAGCAATCCCTGTGGGTGTTTCTGTTGTATTGGTTGTCTCCAACCTCACCCTTACACAGAGCTGTCATATCACTACCACTAAGCTGCAAGTGGCTTTTTTAATTTGCCAGCATCTTAATGTATTTTACTATCATTAGCTGCTACTTCTCCTCTCACACAAAACAGGTTTAGAAAATCTATTTTACTAAGAGCTAGTATATCTAATTTGTACGAATTTACTAAAGCTTGTCAGTCACACTAAAGCATTTAATCATCTGTGACATTAAAATAAAACACTTTAAAACCTTTGGCACAGAGTGTTCCTGTTAAGAAAGTACTGTAATAGTATTCACTCTGCTGGCAACACAGAAAAAAGCAGCAGAAATTAACATGAGCAAAATACAGTCATTCTCATCAAACTTCCATACTGGTCAAAGTTGGAAATTCTTCGATGCTCCTTCAAAGAACAGCTTATTCCCATTGTAATGATCTGAGAGGTTTCATCCTTCTATATACAGCAGCCATGTAGGCAGGGGGAAGCTGTTATAAAGTCAATACTAGGGGGTTTTAGTGTAATTAGAACCCCTCATTGCCCAGAGGGAAGAAAAAAAGTAGGAAACTTTCTCTCTGCTTTTATATTACTACTGAGAAAAAATGTGAACACTTAAATTAGAGGAGTTATCTTAAGGGGAATATCTTTTTGCCCTCCTATGCTTAGTCTTCACTGGAGTCAGGATAGCTAGAAACTGCCATTTAATTTCACTCCTCTCCTCCTGCCTTTTAAGAAGAGCAAAAATAAATGTTAATTGTCAGAGTCAGGTCACTCCAAGATCCAGCCTCAAGGATCATCACCAAATACAATGAGATTTGGTGTTATTTGGTGCTAGGAGTGCACTTCAAATAGGCAGCTCTTGGTCCCCAAGCTACAGCAGGGGGAGAGCCCCCGCTTGGCCACAGATCCATGGGGGTGACAAGGTGATGCCAGCTTGGGCCCCCTGCAAGATTAACACCTGTGCTCTAGTGAGGTCATAGGGAGGGAGGGAGGGAGGGAGGGAGGGAGGGAGGGAGGGAGGGAGGAAGGAAGGAAGGAAGGAAGGAAGGAAGGAAGGAAGGAAGGAAGGAAGGAAGGAAGGAAGGAAGGAAGGAAGGAAGGAAGGAAGGAAGGAAGGAAGGAAGGAAGGAAGGAAGGAAGGAAGGAAGGAAGGAAGGAAGGAAGGAAGGAAGGAAGGAAGGAAGGAAGGAAGGAAGGAAGGAAGGAAGGAAGGAAATTGCTGTAATTTCATATGCATAAAAACACACCCTAGTAAACATACTGAGGTTTGAACAGCTCTCGGTGGAACACTCTAAATCCTATGCAAATACATTGAAAACAATATGGCTATATCCCAGTTTACCCCTCTAATTTTCTTTATGCACATACTTTCCATTGCTGTTGATGGGAATTCTGTTCATGTATTAGCAAGGGAATAAATTCCTTAATTTTCAAATCTCAGTCCTATTTTCTGTAAACTAGAATCTCCCCTCTTCCTAATTCAATTTGCCTCTCTGAGACTGTCCCCAGTAGAAGGTGAATCAATCACTTCATGAAAGGCACCTCTGCATGACTGCCTGAAGAAAGTCTTCCTACTCCTTAAGCATAAAACCTGTGCAAGGTAGAAGAAAATACATTCAAGAACCTTTTCATTTAAGGAAAAAGGAAGTGCCTGTAAATTTGCCAAATTCAACATTAGTTTTATTTGTGTGTTATTATCCACAGATCAATGTGATATTTCATTACAAAAAAAGAAAAATGAGAAATTATTCTCATGTCCACTGAATTCCTCTGTTGTGCAGTGGTATAACAATAACAGCTGCAAAGGGTACTATGCTGAAATTCACACTCTCTTGAAAGGAACTTTCACAGTCCTTTTGAAGGACCTGGATTTTCCCCTCTGATTTCCAAAGGATATGTGACAAATGAGTTTACCGGCAGCTGAAGAAGAGTCAATCTGAAACAGAAGCACCTTTTATGAGGAAAATCACCCTTTTCTTAGATCTCTACATTTTCTACAGTAAAAAATCTACTTTCTACCCAGAAAGGTTTTAACCTTTAACAGGCAACTGTCAGTTTCATTCTGGGGAGCATGCTTGTCCTTGGGAATACTTGAAGAGGCAGAGGCCAGACACAGTAGGGACTGAGCATCTGTGGTTCCTCCCAGCCCATGAGGCAGGGACATGCCTCACAGAATTTGCAGGTGTGCAGCCCCTTCCAGGTGAGAGGTGGAAACACCATTCATGCAAAGCCTGGTTAGGTACCACCTGCAGTGATAGGATGGAGTGGTGTGGATGCTAATGGTGTCCACTGCTACAAATTGTAAAAGCATGAGTGCTTCAGAGAAAGAAAAACGTGCATTCAGGGTTATTCAATTGGGAACTGCTTAAGAAACTCCTGAAACAAACTCATCTATGAGAATGAGTATCCCAAGGAGATATTGCTGTGGGATTGCTCTGTTCTTATCCTGCCCCCCATGATATTCATGACAGACCACTCTCAGAGACAGATAGTGGGGAGACAAATCTCCTGTCTGACCAGGCATGGCATTTCTTACACAGGGCAGCGCAACCTGATTGCTTTGCTTGGACATTAGACACAAGAGGGGCTGACACTAACTTCTTCCATTTCCCCCATTCTCATTTTCAACCTGGTGAAGATGAAAATCTGCTGTCCATTTCAGGTGTAAAACTGAGAGAGACTGAACAGCTCTGCAGAGGAACCAGCTCAGCATCTCCCTGTCAGCTGCCTTGGGAAAATCTTCTCATTTTCCTCCCCTCCAGCCCAGAAGCAAAATCAACTAATATCATGGCTGCCTACACAATGCTCCCAAAACCTTGCTGGCAATTCTTTATAGTGCTTCTGGTGAAAAGATTTATGATTTTTCTTTTTTTTTTTTTTTGCCCCTAGAGCCTAGTTTAATATCCCCTCTCTTTTTTATGCCTCCCTCTCCCCACTATAAAAAAGGTTTCCTTTTTTCAGTTTTTCCCCAACCTGTTGAGATTCCCACCCTGCTACCACAGCACCCACAATAGCTGTGGCACTCCAGCCTCCCCAGGATCCTGCAGGGGGAATTCCTCCACTCTGAAATGCTTTCCTGAAATTATGAATAATGAATACTTGGAGTTTTTCATCACTGCTGCTACCTCATCTGCAGTGCTTCAAGGCCAAACAAAGCAAAGTATAAGGACATATGTGAAATATTATATTGGACTAATATAGTTGGAAAAATAGACAAGTTCTTCAGTCTATAAATCTCTTTTTAGGCGACCTTGTGCATCCAAAGTTTGTGCTTCTTCCTGACAGTTTTTCTATTCGACTTCTCCTTTGGGAGTTTCTTTGTTTTAATTCAACAAACAATTCAGCAGGCTTGTCAAGAATTAATTAGGTGGCTCAGGCAAAAATACTCACAACAATCTCCTGCCTCTGTTTACAGCAGGCCTGTACCAGCCTGGCTGCACCTCTATTTCTGCTGCAATTCATAAAACCTGTATTAATCTGCAGATTGCCTTCCCTCACAAAACCCCAACAGCTCGCTGTCTCCTCTGCTTCTCTGTTTGGCAAAACAAAACTCAGGGAAAAAAGAAAATGATATGGTAATTAAATTCTCTCTCTGTTTTAAAGGGACAAGCAGTCTTTCTGTACTAATCTGCTCCTTGCAAATTCAAGACAAATACAAGGGAATTAATATTGTACAGTTCTTGCTAATGTACTAACTATAGATTGCTGGCTACCAAATGAAGAGTAGAAACAATGACACACAAGAAGTTATTAAAAAACATTTACAGTAACAGAAAGTTAACAATTTCTATCCAGAGGATTCTGCTATAGCAGATGGGATTACACTGCAAAAAATAAAATCTCCAATATAATTCGCCAATTCACATTTCATCAATCCTTTCAAGATTAAGAAGGGTTTAAGTCATGGTAATTTGGAAGGGGAGGGATCCAAATCTGTGGGTACTCTCAGTACTGAGTAAACCCCAGAATTTCCCATAGGTAAACAATGAAACTTAATTAACAGGTCAAGTGAGTGATTTGAGGGATTTTTGTAACACCTGTTTCCGTATGCTCAGAGGGACTATTTTAAGCAATATTTGACGGTGCACCCATTTTGACCACAGGCCAAATGCAGTAGATCAGGTAAACTGATTTTCTGATTTAAATTGAGACACTCTTGCCCCTTTCCATACATTCAGGTTCCTGTGTAATTTTTTTATTTGTTCCCCTGCAAAATACATCATAACTATGCAGAAAGGATAGAGGACTTTTAGGTTTTTTAGCTTTAATAAAATGGAATATTTTCCATCAGGGTGTGTTGTGGCTCAAAATAAAAAGGGGACTGAGAGCTGATAGAGGATGATACTGAAGTGTTATACCAAAAATATTTTTACCTTATATACCACATGAAATTGATTCCAAAAGAAGATTATTGGTTTTGTAGGGAGTTACATTGTTTAGGTGGATGCATCTCCTACTATCTCTGGAATTCAGGTCCAGTGCCTTGAGAGCCTTCAATCCTTCAAGACTGCAAAGATTTAAACTTTCTTGGGCTGGAACTTTGAGGAACTGGCTCTACAGAACTGGCAACACAGCAGACTAAGCCAAGGAGTCTCAAATCTGCTGACCTGGATCTTTCTCTCTCTGCAAGGACCAGAAAAACCTTTTGAAAGGTCTTCACCAGTTCTAGCACAAAGAGAAAAAATTTCATCTTATGAGAAAAGGTCATGAGTCCGATTCTGAGCTTCTTGGGGTCAAAGATCTTGTATGAATATTAAAGTAAAGAAAATGTAGAGGAGGAGAAGCAGGCAAGTAATGCAAGAGCCACGTGAGATCAGCAAAGCTATGCCTTTGTAAGAATACATTTATTAAAAAAAATGTGTGCACTGTGAATTTTACCTGATTGCCACTAATAGTAGGTAAAAGGGTTCTCAGTACTTGTCTGATTTTTCACTTATCTCAATAAGATCCTGCTTGTGTTGTAAAGATCCCAAATGTAAGATCAGGCTCCAAGGAAAGTGCTTCAGAAGGTACTGAGACTGTCCTTGGTGCTGTGACACAGATATTTAATGGAAAATGTTTGATGGATTACCTGCACTCTGTACGTTCTTATGTTGTAAATTGAATTTTCTACCTGGACTACACTTCCCATGCTGCAATAGGGTCTCATCATTCAGAGAGAAAAAAACAATAAAGCATCATGCAAGGCATCTGACCAAGAGATCGAGTCACTAAAGAAAAATGTGGGCATGAAACCATGAAATAAGTAGTGCTGTAAGATATTACTGCAGCTTTTGTAACCAAAGGCTTCTGGGTCCAGCCCCTCCTTCCCCTGCTACAAAAAATACCAACACCCCCACCCTTCCACATAGACCCTTATATGTGTAAATAATGCTACTTAAATCAGCATTATTTCAGTAGCAGGCACATCTCTATTAATGTGACTGCCAAATCAAGTTCTCAACCAGAAAGCACATAAAATAAAAACATGGAATTAAATTCATTGTGTTCAATCAATAAAAAGTAAAAGAAATCAAATTAATTATGCAAACTTTAAAAAACACATTTAGGGATATGATTTGTTCAGAGAGGTACATTTTGCACACTACCTGAATCTAGCTGAGAGAACACATAAAACATTCATTTCATTTTCTGGTATGTGCTCGTTTAGTACAATACACTCAGCCATAATGATGTAGCTAACAATTTTATGGTCTTGTATGATTCATGCTGCAAAGGATACCATGCCACACTGAAACCTTTTTATTATCAATCATTGGGAAACACAAGCTTGAAGACTGGCATTAATTAAGAGGGTAAGGTTTTACAAATGCTTCTGCTTCATTCTCTAAATATAAATATTCATGGTAGTATCTATGGATCACTTTTAGGAGTAAAAATTGATCTTGGAAAATAAGAAGTTGTAAAGGCAATAGAAGCATAATTATGAAAGGCTGTCTTCAAATCTTACAATTGGAACACTTTATGACAATAATTCTCTCCTTTTTGTAAAAACAAAAATATTAGAATAATTACAGAAACACAACAAAGGTGACCATGAATTTAGATTCCTTGTTAAAGAATTTTTTAAAATAAAAAGGATTACATTTCTATTTACTCTCTTCCTTTACCAGTTGTTTCCTTCTGGATCCTTTGTGTCTGTTTCTCAGGAGGTCTGTTAGATATGCACCTTTCATACACACCTTTACATTCCCATTTCCTTGTGTTCATGCCAATATTGCTGTCACTTCTGTCTATGCATCTTCCTGAACAAATCTCACATGTATTCTACATGTATTCCAAATTGGGCATTAGCCATAACAAAAGCATCTCTTTTTCATTTGTATTTATATTCCTAATTCTCTTTGTGTAAGTAATTATGGTAAATGCAGCCTATTAAGCACACACTAAAAAGAAGATATATAACTGAATGTACCTACTTGAGATAACCCATTATTTGTTTATATTCTTATTAGTTCAAAGAGCACTAAGTAATATATACATGAAAAATAATTAAATATGTAATTGAAAGGATTGGTTCCAACTCATCTAACATATGGAAAATAATTAATTTATTAGAAACAGATTGAATACTGCAAATAAAAATACTGCAGCAACTAGTGATGCCTGTGGTGTGGAATTCATTCCTGCAAAGAGTCTATACCTCATTAGACTGAGGTAAGACAAACACTTGACTAACTACAGATCTGAAGAAAGCACAGAAATTCAAGGATTTTCCTAGCTTTAAATACAAAAAGAAAACTAGGTTTCAACTGCAATATTTTCTAGGTCATCAAGAAACAGATGTTTTTCATTTAACAATTCCATAAGTAAATAAAACAGCTCCCAGTGATAAACATTCAGGCAAAATGACTGAAAACAGTGTCTCCTCAACAGTCCTGAAGGTAAGGGAACTATTTAAACTTGCCCACACTTGCTATCTCCACATTTAAAATGTGCCAGCTAAAACCTGGCAAAGAACATTGATAAAAAACAAACCAAATTGACTTCTTAGTTACTTTGATTTTTTTCTCCCTCTTTTAATATCATTGACAAGATTAGTAGATGATGTAAAAATATCTTTCTGTCTCTTCAAACCCCTGGTTGATCTATTTTGTCTTTATTATTTTGTTCTAAAAAGCCTGCCCCATCTTCAGGAATTCATCAGCCTGAAACACCATTTAGCATCTTCTGTTTTCAGACCAGCTCTTACTAACTTAAACCATTCAGTGAATAGTGCCTATGCCTGTACAATATGTGATTAAACACAACTATATTCAGTGCTTTCGTGTATGAATTCTGCTTGGGAGAAAAATTGCCATGCTGCTGGACAGCGTATTTGAATATTCTTCCCTATCACAATTATTTATTATTTCTATTAGCTAATGTTGTTTTACTCCTAATTATGGGTAATTAGATGATGAGTTGTCAGCACAATCAATTCACTTAGAAGCTTCTACATTTAATTAACTCAAGATGGTTTTGAACATTTAAATGTCAAAACAACATTTAGAAAACAGAACATTAATATGTTGTTCATTGAGCTGTACATTATAGAATGTGACTTAAAGAACCAAAGGTTTTGGTGTGATGACAGGTCTCAAATTCTGCTTGTAGGGAGTCCAAATTTGCTGTACATTTTGACAGCTTTACTACAATGGCTTTGGACTTAGAACGTCACCTGTTACAGAACTTCAGTGCTGATCTGAGAATACCAACTACTGTGGGACTTGGTGGATAATGGAAAAACACCCTTCCCAAACCATTGCAGCTTTCCCCAAATCTGGGAAAGCTGCAATGTCAACCTCCATCCATATTAATGTCTTCAGCATGGGGATGGCTCCTCTCAACAGAAAATGGAAAGGAAAGGTAGAGTCAGACCATCATCAGCTGAAGAAGGGCTCTAGACAGAGGAAGGTGTAAGACGGCAAGGCCTTCACATCCATGTTTGCTCTGGAATATGTGATAAGAGACAATAAATGCACCCATTTCTGTTGATTTTACCCTGTTCTGAAAAAGGATGATGAGAGCAAATCAGGAAAAGTCTGATGGGAAGCTTCAGAGAAAGAAAGAAAGAATTTGCCCCACCTACAGATTTTTATTTAATGTTACTATTTCTGAAAAAGCACACTTCAAACCCTGAAAATTTGTTATAACAGCTGAAACTCTTTGATATTTACAGTGAAGTTCACTGTTCTGTTTGAACACATCTTTCCAAAATAACCATTAAGCCACCAACTGACCATTCTAACAATAAAGTCTCCTCTTTAACATATGAAGTCATAATATGATCTTAAAAAGCTTAGCAGCTACTGAACATGTTAGTGGAGTTATCTATTCCTGGCTAGAGTTTCAGTCTCACTCTGTCCTCAAGGATGTACAATTGCAGTGGAAGAAGTGGTGAAAGATGCTAGACCAGCCAGTGAGGACACCATTCTATTGCACATGAAGAATAGATAAAATCAGGGATCTTTGGGGGCCCTTATGAGCTCTCCTGGGGATGAACAGAGCAACCGTGGGAGAAGAGCTCGTGTCCCATCATGGTTTTGAAAACATATCTGGGAATGTTTTCCTTTCCTGTGACTACACCAAGCTTGCTAGGTACCAAACCCAGGATGGCAAATCCTGGTTAGGATTAAAGAGTGATTCTTATTAAAGAGTTAATCCTTAGTCCCACAGTGACCACATGTAAGTGTTTTCATATCAGAAAACCTGCCAGAGGGAAACAGATGTTTGAAATAGTATCTGACAAGTTATGTTTTCTTCTAATCATCAGGACTTTTGGAAAGAGACTGGAAAGGCTTGAGACCTTCAGGCCTTGCTCAAAGCCAACTAGATCACTGGACAAGGGCAGATTCTTGCCCCATGAACTTTAAGGCTACACATTAAAAAATGGTGGCTTAAAAGCTGCCTTTTTCTAGCCTAAAAACTATAATTGTGAATTTCTCTGCTGAAGATTCAGGGTTGATGGAATCCATCCTTCTCTAGTGAAATTTCAAACTGTTCTCCAGGGTCAGAATTTCTGGCTTTAGGAAAGGGCTTTGTGACAGAATCTAATCTATGGTCATCTTTCAGTCAATACATGCATTTGCTTAAATTTCTTACAAAATCCCCATGGCTCTTCAGACTCAGCTTTACAATGCTGAACAAAGCAGCAAAACAAAAAAACAAGTCACCGGCTATATTTCCAGCACTAAGTCAAGTCATACATATTTCAATTCACATGGCATTTGCTCTTTCACATCTCTGAAAGTTACCCTGCTTTTCACTCTGACAAGCTGTCATTGTTTCTAGTAACACATTTTTGTTTCAATGTTGGGAGACTTTTCATTACCTTCTGTATCAGAAGAACTGTTTTCCACAGTACATATCCCAAAGGCCCAAGTGAAAGAATGCTGCCTGCTTGCTTTAGTACCAAAGCTAGAACTTGAGAGTCAGCACAAATGACAACAAAAAGAAATTACTAAGAATTTGGGGGTGTCTCATAACAAGTAGACAGAATAACTTTAAGGCCTATAAAATAAACACAATTTCCTTCTGTTTTACAGTAGGCATTATTCATTACCAGTATGGTTTTGTTGTGGCTGTGCTGTGTTTTGGTACTGAACATCAACAACATGACAGAAATGTTTCAGCCTTTCTTTTCTCTTTCCACAAATGCGAATGTAACAGTAAAGCCAAGTGACAGGTACTCCCACACTTGCTGGTATTCCATCAGTCAGGCACAGTTTGAACAGCATGGGGCACAGATGAAGCTGCGTAAGCCAGCACCTATTAGCTGCTTCCTTTGATTCTTCTGCTACTGCTCAGACACAGGGCAGGATGCTGCAAAGGATAAGCAGCACTAAAAACAGACCAAAAAATTATTATCCCAAACAAAGGTCAATAAGGTACTCTGAAGACCTTCTCTGTTTCACTTTCTGGTTTTTAGAACAAACTATCCTGTCAAGATCTCAATGGTTTCCGTGAGCAGGAAAGATAATTCAAGATCTCTTTATAGTCTGAGAAAGTTTTAAAAAATGCAGCATGCAGTGCAGCAGTTTGAACCCTCTCATACAAGACTGAAAGATAAAGAAGAAAAGTAAACATGATGAATGCTTTTTCCTGCTCCTGTTCTTCTCTTCATTCCTAAATTCCTCTCTATTGCTAAACAGAAGACACAATTTTCCAATTAATTTTACAAAGTTAATGTTAGGCTGTGGTAGGATTGGGGATGCTACTTCCTCAAACTAACAATTCTTTACATATTATTTTCAGTCCTTGAGAGTGTCCAGAATGAGCTGGGGCATTGAGATCAGTTTGTGGCTATTATGTTCATGACTGTGCGTTTCTTTTTCTCATAATAGTTATATTACAGATTCTTACATGCAAACCCACTGTTTTTCAAATTAATGAATTCAGAAAGTTGAAATGCATGTCCTACAGGTGAGAAGTGAATCTGCAGACATATACACCAAAACAAATAGAAAAATCTTGGGCAACTCAGTGAGCTTTCTGGCTGGGTGCTCTTTGAAGTTTTATTTTGTACAGTTGGACGTGCCAAACATTGAACTTTTGGTAAGACTGAAGCAAATTAAAAGTAAATGCAGAAATTCTCAGAGGTTGATATCTGAACTGGAGAGCCTTAAATGGCTGATGAATTTCAGCTTGCAGAGTCACTATGCCATAATTGCATGGTTATGAACTTTTATTAGTTGATTGCTCCCTTCTAACCTGCCCATTTTTTAAATCATCACAGGCCTTTCCCAGCTCACACTGAGGCCAAAGGCTGTGTTCCAACTGCTGCTCCTGGCATGTGGGGCAGGGCTGCAACCCACAGTACACACTGCTAGCAGAGGAAAGGTCTGTGAAGAAAGGAGTCCTGCTGCTCCCACTGAAAATCCCATACCTAAAATAGTCTTTTTTTCCATCAGAGTTGTCCTGGGCCCTAATGTATTTCCTAAGTGGGTTTTCTGGAAACTGTGCATAGAGAATTACTAGTGGATTGATTTCCCAACCACATAAAAATCAGCCTACATTTGAGCTGGTCACAATAGTGCAGGTTTGACAGAGTCCGGGTAAGGCAGAAAACACCCTTCTTCAATTTTGAGGCTTTGACTGTGTGTCTCTAACCTATATATTTGACTGAAATAATCCTTCAGGCAGGCACCAATTTCTCTTCTATAACAGAGACATAGAGTCCTGATCTCGACTGAAATTTTTTCAATCTATCAGGATGTAACCACATGCATAAGTAATAACTGGGATATGTTTTAGCATTTTCCTCATCTCAGTGAAGTGTATATATATATATATATATATATATATATATAAGTGGCATCAAAATACTGGATATTTCTGCTCTGCAATACTTATGTAAATCACTACTATTTTGGACACAGTTCTCTGTTAGCACCAACATTTGTGGTTTGCAAAAGGCATTATTCTATGCTTATGCTTGGCATTCCTACTGGAATTACAATTCTGAGAAATCAACTCAGCCATCTAAAGGGGCTTGTGCATGAAGTTCCTGCTCCCTTAAACACTGCTTAAGCCAGAATGACTAATAGTCTTTTTCAAGGATGACTAGATTTATATATCTTCCCCATGGGCTCAGTGCTCCTGTGCAGCCAAGAAAGCTTTTATTAAAATGCTAGCAATATAGTTACATTTTACTCTCAATACCTGCAGACCAAAGACTTCTACAGAGTAGAATACTTCCCAGCAGATCAAACTGCACAAACAGCAAACCAGGAATGACTGAGAATCACACTGATCTCACAGAAAACTGGCACTGCATTTCCAAAAATAAATTCCAGTTCCAACCCTTTCATTCCCACAATCAAATACAGGTGCAGCCGTACAACAGTAATCAATGGCGGATAGAGACAGATGTGCAACTATCCAATTTGCAAACAAAGAACGCACATGTCAGTAGCATGGAGGACCACATCTTCACTTCAAAGAGTTTAGGACTGGATTTTGGCAGGCAAAAACATACATGTGTTTGGGAGGCTCAACAGTGCAAGAAACGATCGTATGCTCACTAATCAAAATCCAGCAGAGGCCTTCTTTGACAATTTGGCCCTAAATATTAAGCAGTGCCTGGGGGCTGATTAAAATTGACCTCTCCAGGGCATAGATCATGCAACACTAAGAAAACAAGCTGAAGAAACAGAAGCAAAGACTGCTGTTCTCTGCATCTTTATTGGTATGAAAACTCTTAAGACGCCAAACAAGGGGGGGTGTTCAGGGGGAGACGTTAATATCTGAGGAGGGAGATCAAAAGCAGTTAACATTCCTGGCACTGCATTGTGGCATGTGTATCTTTATACTTTTAAACTTACAGTAAAAAAAAAAGAAAAAAAAAAAAAAGAAAAGGAAAAAAAAAGAAAAAAGAAAAAAAAGAAAAAAGGAAAAAGAAACATTTCTTTGTTAAAGCAAATATTGCCACATGTTACTCATTTTAAGTTTGCTGTCCTAAGATCCAACTTAATTTAGTCTGCATTGAACATTTCTGATCTGAACATTTAATGTGGCAATGTTTTGCTCTGCCAGGAGTATTATCTGAATGTTAAACATGAACTCAATTTATTCATCAGAATATGGCAAGCATGATACCAAAGGTCATTTTGTTTATATTGTCCTCCAACTCCATAACTTACAGCCTGTTTCTTTCATCTTCAAACCTCAGAACACTCAACATTATTGGATGTTACAATGTGGGTAAGAGAACTGGATTTTTTTTTTAAACATTTTTATTTGGAGCTGGAGAGAAGGAAACACCCTTGTTCAGCAGCAAGGAAAAGCACAGAAACATGCAATAACACATCTCCATTATGGACTGGTAACAGATATGGTAACTGGTAATAAGATAAGGTTGCCCCGGTATGGAAGATGCATAAAAAGCTGTGTGCATTACATCTTAATGCTCACAATGCAATTATAGCCTTTTGGTTCTGTAAGCAGTTGCTGATCTCAGCCACATCAGAATAAAACCACAACCACCACATATGCATTTTTCATGCAAAACATGGCCACAAAGTCTTTGCAGAACCCAAGCCAAATTCTGATGTTAATGACACTGGCAGAACTTTGCAGTAGTACCACATTTATTTGCTGCTTTGCTGTTCCAAACTGTACCTAGAGTAGCAAGATTAACTTAGAAACTGGTACCTATTCTTCAGAAAGCATTGTACGTTGCTCATATTGCCAGTTAGGATGATTCCAATGCTGAAAATGCTTGTCCCTCCTCCTCTCAACATCTAAAGGCAGCTTGAATCCAAAAGAATAGAACCATACAAATGCATAAGCAGGTAGATGAAAGACATGACCAGAAACATCTATTTCAAAATAACCCAAACCATTATCTTTCTCAAGTGGCAGAAACATATATCCATTCTTTACTATTTGTCAGTGCTTCTAAAGAAATATTAGTGTTCAGTCTGCTTGCTGATAACTCGCTTTTAGTTTATGATTTAATGAATTCAGATGTTAAATTTTCTTTTATCTTATTAGAGAGTCAGTTCCCTGCTATTATATTGAATTGCTAGCATTTTCACACAGTCACATATCAGATATCAGGAAAGAAATCTGTTAATTCACTATCAATAAAATCCAAAGAAACAAAACTGATTATTGGTACTCAGGCTTTTCAAATCCAGGCCATAGAATGATTCAATATGGTATTGATACTTCCCATCAAAACACTCCTCTGTGCATTATAAATTTGAGGCTGAGGGAAAAAAAATATTTCAAACTGTACCAGAAGGAGCACTTTTACAGAAAACCCTAACCAAAGCACCCTAATGCCCAAAGGAGCTCCCAGAAACGTTGAGAGGTAACATGATGCAGATATGCAGATATTCAAGAGGTCTAAATCCAGTGCCAAGTGCACTTTTTGTGACCCAGAAGTCTCAGCTTGCCATCTGAGTGTTTGGCTGATCCAGAAAGGCATCTTCATGACAGTGGAATTCCCTAAAACTTGCAACTCTAAAACGTGGTGTTAATTGGAGATTGACAGCAAGCTGTCCCAAAGCACCAGGTATTGGACTAACTCTGCTTTTGTAATCTTAGCTCTGATTATGGTGACAGCAGAATTAAACCATAATTCCCCTCAAAGAGTACTCTACTGATGACAATTTAGAACATCAAGGCTGTATTTTAAGTTTAAATATTAGCAGATCCCATAGTTATATTCCTCCTCAATCACTATTTATGAAAGTAGTTAGTGACCTCAACAATTAGCTCTATTCATTCAAAGGCATCCATTTTTTAAATTTTACAGATAAAGCCACCTTAAGTCTAATAATTACAAAGATTTTTTTTTTTCAGTGACAGACATATACACAAGTGCGTTAATTGACAGAGTACCTTACCTCCGTAATGCATTCTTATGTTTTATATACAGGTAAGCTTCAAGAGTGCATTTCTTAATCCAATGAAATATTTATCAGATCTGAGATCTAAAGTGTACATATTCAATTTTTTATGCACACCTTTACATGATTCATGAAATTCACTCATAATGTGAGTTCTTTTCATTAAATTTTGTTTTTATGTATCATTGTTACCTTTTTTTTACAACCAGATTTATATTGAACTGACAAATATCATTCAGATATCTCTGAACAAAGTAGCTCTTACCTTTTGATAGAAATCATGAAGCTCTAGCTCCTGTGGTAGGTTTCTGTGTAAATAAACAAACCAAAAAAAAAGAACTAAATTCAGAATAATGTTAAATCTGCTGTGAAAAACAATGTGTTACATTATGTGAGTTAGTTTCTTTATTAAAGTTTATGAATAGGTTCACAAATGGCCACTGCTGCATGGAATAACACTGATTAAAAGAATATTCTGAATGTATCTAGAAATGCACCATCACAACCTAAAATGGATTTGGACTGAAGATTGTTTGGTTTCTCAATCAAATCTGTGCTCTCATACATCTTAAAGGGCAGCTGGATTTTCAATCAAAATCAAGCTCCTTTAAACTAAAATTTAGTTTTGCGTTACAGGTACAAGGGAGTATAAGTTACTTGTGAGGAACAGTTTGACTGTTGAGATATTTGTGTTGGGGTTTGTGTGATTGCTCTGTAACCATTTCATCGAGCACAGCATCGGGGGTGGGATTTGGGCACTGGAGCACAGAGGGCTGTGAGCTCCACTGCTGCAGCAGCAGGAACTGGTCCAAAGCTCGAGCGGTTTGTTTGGGGTGACCTTTGGCTCCCTCTGCGCTGCTCAGGGCTTCCAGCAGCACTTGGTGAGGGTGCTGAGGAGTGCCCCTCGTCATTCAGCAGATACTCCTGTGGCTGCCTCAGGAAACAGCTACCCAACGCTTTGTAGAACCAGGCTTGATTTGAAAGTCACCCAGGAGCACGTTTTATTCCTCTAGGAAAAGGGTAAATGTCACAACACATTGATACCCCACAAGCCAGATACAAAGACATGTCACAGTGTTTGGCCAGCATTCTCCAGAGTGCAAAGCATTTATTTATAGAAACAACCTAATAGACAGCTGGCCTCCCACCTTAGCCCTCCTGTACTGCCTTTTTTCATTTTTTGGAAACACAAGTTTGGGTCCTCCACACTAAGACACCTTTGAGGTACTCTCAACTCATACAGACTGCATAGGAGACATGGGCTTGACACTTTGTATAACCTCCTCTTAAAAATGGGACTAATAAAAAAAAGTTTACAATGTCATTTTTCAAACTCAGCTAAACAGCACAAACTGCCGGAATTACATTAAAAAGTCACAAAATCATAGGGAAAATATTTTAGCTTTCTAAATAATTTGAGGTACAAAATTGCACTACTTAATGGTAACTCTGCACATTGTATTTATTTTTCTTAAGAGAAGGAATACTTTTAAGTACTAACCCCAGCTAATGACCCTTTACATGAACTAATTCCTCAAATAACATCACTTTTTCTTTCCCTTAGTTTCAGTGGGAGGAAAAGAAAATCCAAATACCATCCCTCTTTCCTTCATCGCTAAGATCAACATTTGTTCAAACACAAGTTATAGGCAGAAGACAGAATGTCTCTACTGTGAAAATGGGGGTAGGAAATATTTCTTTGGCTGGAAATTAATTGATGTTCAAAATCAGAAAAAAGATTCTGGCTTTTAATACTAGCTCCTATTAAAAAAAACCAAACAGTATTATACACATGTATATACACAATGTGTATAGTTTTATATGTTTTATATATATGTTCCACTATATACAGTAGTTAACTGGCTGAGATCAGGATTTTATTTTTCCTTGAAAAAGTTGTTGTCACAAAGACTTACAAAATATTATTGCGATAATCCCAGTGACAGGGCTATCTGTGCAGTCAGCAATTTCAGCTGTTTATGGTTCAGAACATATAGAGTATTTTTGCAATTAAAACATAACAAAAAAGGAGACTAGTTTAATAGCTGAAACCACTGTAAAAACTAAGGTCAACTACTTGAAAGAACAAAAAAGCGACTGCAAGATTAGTTTCCCTTGAAGTTTTCCTCTAGAGCCTTGTAATCCGGCATGCCAAGCAATACACTCACTTCTGAGAAACTGTTCCAAAACACCAGAATTTTCAGCTGTAGAACATCACTAAACCTTCATAAAACACAGTCCCATACTACTTTTACTTACATTGTTAACTGTTGCTTCTAGACATGGTTTAAAAAAAAGTAAATTAAAATAATCTAATTTTTCAGTAGTTTAATTTCTCCACATAGACAGGATTTCCCAAACTTGCACAAAAGCTTTGTGTTATCTGTAGAAAATGACCATTACTGGTTTTCAACAGCCAGAGGAATGCTCTCCTTCTCAGAAACATTAAATAATATTTGAGCAGAAAGATTGTCCTGAACTTCTACTCAGAGACTAGAAAACTACATTAGTCTAGAAAAAAGCATTCCTCCAACTGAGCATGTATGCCTGTGGCTGCACTAAACTCTTTCCCCAATTAAATTGTATCAGTGTTGATAGCTCAATCTCCAGGAAACTCTGTCATTATGCCATCAGAGAAAACCGATGTTGATTCCCCCCTGCAGATCTCATTAGTGAGGCCAAAGGTGGGAAGAGAACCTCACTTACTCTTTCAAAAAGAGAGGATCGCCACAGAGGTGTCCTTTGTGTGAAAGTACAGCCTGGTGTGTAAGTCATGTTTTAGATTCATTTAAAAAAATGAACAAATCCAACAAGAGATGCTGCCACTCTCCTGCTAGTTCAAAGCAAAAAAAGCACTTAAACAATTCATGGTTTATAACAAGGCAGATCACAAAGAATAAAAGAAAATAAATGTTACATAAATCATGTAATCTCTTTCCCAATGCAGTTCATTAACAGCTTCAAAAATAAATCAAATAACATTGCCAAAAAAAAAAACCAAAAACAAGCAGAGATAATTAGATTTGTACAGCGAACTTATTGTGCTAGCATTCCAAGACATCTTGAAAAGCACACCAACACATTTCTGGCTAAGTGCATTACTAGAATAATTTTCCTTTGAAAAATGACTTAGTGTGAAAGTATCCCTTCCAGAGCAGCTCCAAACAGTGCTCCATGCTGCATTTTGTCTTTGTTCTAAGACCAAATGTTCAGACTAAGTGTCCCGAGTAGATCAGAAGAGCTGAGCATCTCAAGTGGTCAGGCACAGAAGCAGTGGGCAGGCCACATTCCTTTCACAGCAGCCCAGGAAGGCAGAGAGCAGAGATTTTCTGCTCTCACTTATCCTGGAGAAGGGAACTGTGCAGCAAGTGAAAGCTGCTGGACTCAACACTTATAGCACTGGAGATTATGGATCTGTTTAGCGGCTTTTGTACTTTAAAGTCGTAGCAGATTCTTACAAGTTCAGTGAGCTGCGAGGAAGAGAAGCTTAGATATGAGCAGCTATACACTTCAGCAAGTTACTACATCCTGTGCACTATATAATATTTATACATCTTAGTATTTTTTAACTTCTCAGAAAATTTTACCGATTAAATCTTTAGCAATCTTTCTGCACCTTTCCAAATCTTCTTTGATATTTAGCTGTGGAGAACCCTTGTTTTTTATTTTCAGAATAAGCACCAGCATAGTCTATGAAAACTAGTATTCCCAAGAGATGAAGCAGTTTTAAAAATCATGACATCAACACAACTTTGATATGCTGGACAGAGAGTTAGAAGTTATGGCACAGAATCTGGACTTACATGTCAAGCCATGGGTTCAGGAACTTCTCTGCCATTACTTGAAAATCCTTCATGCTTTTGTCTTCCTTGTCTGTGAGGTGAGATGAGGTGACACCACTGCTATTTCACAAGACTGAAGAAATGGTCAAATATTACAAAAATGGGATCTCTGGTGAATATACAGCATTCACAAGTAATATAAAATGGTAAGAAAAAATAGTATGCAAAAAAATGCAAAAGCAAGCACTAGAAGAGCTAGACCCAGGCAAGCAGAAACAGATGGAAAATGCTATTCAGAGGCTAAAAAAGGCATCAAAAAGCTCTCCTTGGAGACGGTGCCTATAAACCTAATCACAAGACTTCCTCTGGGGAAAAACTAGCAGATAGGCAAATGAAAACAAAATTAGTTAATCAACTCCAAAAAACCACTAAAAACGTTGGAGCAAGTTAAAGATGCAAAGTTCTCCACTGAAACCTATTAACGGTTCTACAGAGTCTCCAAAAACACAACGCAGATCCAGTCTCTGGAACAAGATATTTTATAGTTCAAGGTGATTAAGAAAACCTTCCTTTGCCATGTATAGTCTCGGAGCATGCAAGAAAATACTGTGCTGGGAATAAAGCACCAGGAGCACCAAATGAAGCCAAGACCTAGCAGATGTGGCAGAGCTGACTCTTGTGTCCTGCTTTCCAGTACTTGGCCTCATGTTGGTTGCCTTTGTACATTGTAAAGTTCTGAGTAACTTGAGTTGCTCAAAATAATTAAAGTTTGTATTTTTCAGACTTTGAGTGCTACAGAATAAAACTGTCCTGAAAGAATGACAAATAATACAAGAATCAATAGTTTCTAAACAGCAGACTGGCAAGAGTTGCCATTGAAGGATTGTGTAATGCCCTGTACTCAGCTGGCTGCAGCCATCTCTGAAAGGAGTCACTAGCTGGATATCCCTCTGTAAGTAGTAATTATTATTCTCCTGGGTTTCAATCTAACCTAAGAGCAGAAAAAACACCATGTGATCTAAGCAGCCAACCAGTTATGGGTAAGAACTACCCATTAAATGATATTTATAGTTATTCATTAATAATCCACAGGCTGCACTTTGTTCTCTAATTATATTGGAAATACTTACAGAATCATGAACAAAACTGTAGAAATCAGAATGATTCATGAAGATGGAAAAATGCTACATGCATCATATAAATCACAATACATAAACTGACTATCATGATTTACAACCCTATATTTAGCAGCTAAAACTATTGCTCTTAACTTGCTTTGCACTTGTTCTCGTGAGAAACAATAGTCTCACACCACTTTTGTGCTTTCTTTAGTTTTACAGACTAAAGCTGAGACAGATTATACAATTTCCTTAAGCAAAACACAGCAGTGGGGCCAAGGATGAACCCAGATGTCTTAATTTTCAATGCAGGAATTAGTCCAGACTTCATTCCTCCATTCAGTTTTGAAGATAGATGTTACAAAAATAATTTGCACTGCTTTAGGTTTATTTTTTGAATTTCAGTGAAATGATCTTTTTTAATTTGGTAAGCAAAATTAATACAATGTAATCCTTGAAATAAATCCTTCCATTGAAATTATGCTTGGAAAAAGGAATCCTATCCTGGTATGTGCACAAGCAAAGAACTCAAATTTCAAAATAGCAAATTTCAGCAAAATAAATTGGACGAGTTCAACCAGTCAAATTTTCTGTTTGTAAGATTAGTTCTGAACCTCTGACTTTCCTCAAACTATGCAAAAGGAACATGTTTTCAAGAACACTCTTGTCTATTACGGGTGTACAAATACTTAAATGTCTTTTAAAAAAAGTTTAGGCAGCTAAGTTGTTGAAGAAGCTGTGCTTCCTCATCTCCAAAAGTGCACAGTGTTCCTAAGAGAGATAGTCAATGACTTTTCCAATTATTAGCTTTTGGGAATGCGGAAATAAAGAGCAAGTCTTATTAGCTACTCACAAAAAACACACCCCCCAAAAAAATTAAAAACCTGAAAATATTACAATATCATGAATACCTTTGAATGTTTAATTTCTGTTCAGTGTATGGGTTACTGGTTACAAAAGCACAGAACATGCACAGGACCACCCCAAAACAGTGCCCACTGTGACAGCACCTGAAGAGGAGGGCGGGAGCAGCTGGGGGACTCAGCACTGTCCTTGCCAGGAGAAGCTCTACAGAAGCAGCCAGGGACAGGCTCCCCGCCCTTCTGCTGCCCTGACTCTGGGCACAGCGGAGCACCCTTCCACCTTGCTGCTAATCCAAACTGAATTCCAAGTCTGCAACGTGAACTCATTCCCCATTTTAAAAGACTTTTTGTGGTTAAAAGAGATATATAACCAGGATGACAATCCACAAGACAGCATGAATTTATGAAGGCAGAATTACCAAGTCAGGGCAAGAAAACATCTTTTGGAATCGCCTCAGATTCTATTATTTTACCTCAATAACTTTGCCCAGCAATAATAGAGAAAAGAACAACCACAGTGGTTTCTGGGTGGCTAAAGTGGTTATATCCTAGGCATAAAATACCAAACAAAACTATCTTTTAATAAAAAACTTTCCTTCAAATGTAAAACTGATACCTTTTTCTGGTTTATGGATAATTTAGCTTGATTACTATAATTGTCACAAAAATGCTGAAGTATAACTCTCTCCTTCTTTAAACAAAGATTGTCTTACAGGCTTGGGATCAGTCCACTGACTCTTTTGCATCGGTGGAACAATTCAGAGGGTAAAGTTTTAAAGGGACTCATAAATTTGTCTGTCATGATCCCCCAGTCAGTGTAGAAGGAACATGACATTCCCCATGACTGCTTAGGCAAGGCAAACCGAGCAAGAAGCCAATAGCTGCCAAAGGGCTTCTCAGCTGAGGGAGGGAGGCACCCAGTGCTAGACCTGGCTGCAGGTGCAGAGGAGGCCTGTGAGACTTTCTGGAGGTGGAGGGAGTGCAGGATACGATGCTGCCCCAGCCAGGTGGCAGCAGGCTGCCTTCAGCCACACTTGAGCCAAAATGCCTTGAACCAGCTCGGCTTCACTTCTCCCTTGTTCACCATCCCCAAGCATGGCTAATACACTTTAACACAATTTTATCTGCATGGTTGCTTCCAGAGAAAACTATTTCTCAGTATGGTTCCTCAAAAATATATGTAAGACCCTAAGACAGAAAATAGGAGACTTTTCACTGCCATGATGCCAACTTCAATGGCTAAGTGGGTCCAACTAAAACATGGACAGCAGTAACTCCTAAAACTGACAAATGCATTCTCTGCTGAAACTAGATCATCTAATAAACAGACAGACCATACATGCTCAGCCCTAATTTTCCCGATTTAGAGTCCCTTTGTAACTAAAAGCAAACTATTTTTCTCTCTGAAGAAACTGGTTCAAGTTTTATCTTATTGCAATCACCTCCTTGTAAGTAATGAGCTAATGTATCATTTTTAAACTGCTGCTGTAAGTCACTTTCTGAAGGGGATTGTCCCTCTCTGGTTCTTATTCCATATACTGATGACTGAGATAATATCTTTGGGGTTTTTATTTTTATTTCTAGCTGGTGCAAGAGTGACCTCCTTGAATCAAGCCAGAATATAGCCACATTGCTACAGGCTGGGGCTCCTTCACTGAGAAGAAGCTATTTGTTCACAGTCCATCACAGGCTTCCCCCAATTTCTCAGTACCAAATGAGAGATGTCATCACCTAACTGCTTGGCAAATAGCATTTTTGCTAAATGAAGGCTGGAAAAAAAAATTAATTTGACTTTTTTTGTAGCTTTTACCTGCTCAGTTTACTTTATGTACACACAAGGTCAGAACATCAATAGCAAAACTGGAGACTGAGTCAGGAAAAAGTAGAGCTGAATGTGGGGTGTACAGTGTTTTTGCTGGAATGTTATTTAAATACCAACTAAAATTAAAGATTGCAAAAACAGGCCTGACAATACTCAGTTGAAAAACCACTGAGAAATTAATCATGAAAATCCTGAATAGCCCTGGCCTCTATTTACTTACAGACTCACAAGCCATTCCTTTCTGCATCACAATGTTCTCTACAAGCTTTCCTTTAGTGTCGTACTTTGCATGATGGCCAGCTCAGAGAGGGACTACAAAAACTTGCTGCAAGCATTTCAAAGCTGAGAAAATTCCTTGGCATTAGTGATATATGCCTTTATAACACATCAGAACTCCTTTGTAGGGGTTTCTGCTGTTTTTGTGTGTGTTTGTTTTCAAAACTCAAGCTCTATTTCAACGGTCAGGTCAAACATGGAATTTCACAGTGTATGTTTTGCATGCTCTCATTCATCTGTTCACTCTAACAGCTTCTCAGTTTCCATCACCCAGAGTAAAATATTTCATCTCCCTGAAAGCTTAAATAGCAATAGAAACATCATTAAAACACCAGCAAACTCTTACTCAGAAACACATTGTTTAAGTGATAGACCACATTTGGCATTTCTGCTGTATTTCTGTCTATATTATAACTGCTTTGTTCAGAATGCTTTACACATAATAGAATTTTTAAGAATCTCTTCTAGTGAATAATTTGTCCTAATTTGTTTGAAATATGCAATACCTATTAGTTATAGATTACGCTTTTCTTTTTTCTGGCTCTTCAATGTTTAATGTTTCAGTTTTATGAAGCCTGAGATAAAAAAAAAGGTCCAGTCCGAGAAACAAGCAGAATTTACAATCTGTTAAGATTCCATACATAATAATCATATTAAACACAGAAGAAATGAATAGTAATGTAACTTTCATTAAAAAAACAAAACCAGAACAAACAAAAGCAACCACAAAACACGTAAATGATCAAAAGCAAAAACTGTGGTATGAATAAACTGGTGAGATTGTTTTATGTGAAATCTGATAAAGAATTTGTTACAAGGGGCTCTTCAGTTTGGAGTATACACAATTAATACTGGTAGGACTATTTTCCACGTAATGCTTCTAAGGATAAAACAAGCTCCTTTCATAGCTTGTCTGCATGTTGGCAGATGTCTGTTGTTAACAAGGGAGTCTTGCATACTCTATTCTCTCCTGGAGTTTTAATTTTGTTCTTTTATTTCTTTGTCAGCTCCTTTTATCTACAATGAAAGTCATACATCCTGAAAGCAGATTTCTTCCTTGTGCACATGGAATACCTATCTTTAACAATAACATATATATATATACACACACATATGTTTTCTAATTTTAAGAAAAAAATCAAGGGATAATCTTTGGGCAGATATTTACCAGAATTTGGATTTGAATCTTCACTCACTGCTGCAAAATGGTTCTAAGCAACCTTTAATCTACCCGTTCCACACACCCCATTTTATATATGAGACCTTCACATGAAAAGCAGGGCTTAACATTTTGTCAGCTCTCAGGTCTCTGCCCCACCAGTACAGACTGTGCTTGTGGTGTACAAGGGACACCACTCATCCCTGGGGTGCCACCAGAGAGGCTGCCATTTGCACATTACATAACCATTATTTAGTGGTAAAATTAAAGTGCAGGTCAGAGAAGCTTTAAGAGTGGATTTCTATTTTATACGTACATTAGCAAATCTTCAGAGGCTACCTGGCTAATTGAATACCATCATAATTCCCCTGCACTGAGCCTGTGGAATGAACTGCCATTCAAACATAGAATGGAAAAAGAGACTGCAATATGGCAAATTTAATACAAAGACTTTTAACGGCGATTGCCAGAGGAGCTCTCAAAATTAATCACTTTCAGACAGAACAGTGTTGCTAATTCCTATTTAAGTCTGAAATATTTAACATACTGATCTGCTCAGAATGTAGTTCAAAGAGCACACTCCTCCTCTTCAGAGCAACTAGGGACCAAGCTCCTTTAATAGGATTGCAAGAGCCCCAGAGTGGCTCTGCAGAAGCTTAGAAAGATGGTGGGTTAGCCTGCTTACTGGGATATTTACTGCATCATTTTAGTCCAGATTTAAAACTTAAAGAAAAACAAGCCAAAAAGAGGGTTCAACAATTGTCCCCTTTTCTGCAGATCAACAGGGACCAGCAGAGACTGGTGTTAGAGCAAGCCAAGAGCCAGGTCTCACCAGTTGCAGTGGGCATGATGCTGGATACTGTAAAGGACAAAGGAAAAGGTGAAATGGGCACTGGGAATAGATAGGTTTGGTTAAACACAGTGTGGAGAGAGGTTCCCAGCCCACTTCCAAAGGAGCTGCCTTGGGAACCCCCAGCAATGCAGTTATGCAGATGGAACTCTTGGTCAGAGTGGTGAGACTGAGCAGACAGAATAAATCATTCACAGGTGACCAGAGAACAGTGCTCAGATAATCTATTAATTTTTCTTCAGAAAAGGAATCAGCAGTTCTTCTCTCCAGCATTAACCAACATGAGCTGATAGAGAGAAACCAGCTCTGGAAAAAGTTTAACCTCCATGGGAGAATTTCATTACTTTCAGTTTACCAGGACACAGAAAATGTAAAAAAAGTCAAGCATTCAATTGTATTCAATGCAAATAAAAATACTTGCTGTGTTGTACTAGAGTTCAGCTTAATGACAATTTACATTTGCCAGTGATCCTCTAGATGCAAAACAGTTGTGATTTTAGTAGATTTGAGCTAAGAACCTGCAATTGCAATGAGACCAAGTGGCCAGATGACAGAGAGCCTGCATGTCTAACTTAGGAGGCTGCTTACCCAGTAATAATAAGAAAGTCATCAGTATTATCACAATGGCACCACTTCCAAGTCTCACTCCTGCTCGCAGAACTGGTGAATATTTCCATGCGTGTCCATCTGCACAAAAGCAGAGCCTGATGTGCTGGTTCTGCCTTGTGGAAAATACTTGCCTGTCCTGAATAATGATGAGCACCAAGTAGCTGCCTTGTGGGAGGCTTCTTAACATCAAAAGTTCAACTGACTGCCCTAAAAAGACAAGTGAATCATTTCAAGTCTCACAGAAAGAAGTCAAATATTCTACAGTCCCTTGTGTTGATAAAAGAAACTCATTTGCACTCCAATTTCAAATAGTTTTTTCAGCCTTAATGCACCATAGTAAATAGGACTAAATTACATCCCACCTTATTGCCTCAGTGAGCCTTCAGGGCAGAGATCTGTCCCAGCCTGGCTGCACTCTGGCACAGTTCCCTGATAACCTCTGGAATTCCTTAGGTAGTTAATCAAGTGAAGAAGTGGTTCCACAACTGTCTTATCCCCCTTTCTTCAGTTTGAGCACATTGCTGCTGATCCTGTCCTCAGCAGAGATGAAGAGCAATGTCACTTTTCATAAACTGGCATAAATTCATATTTTGATGGCTCTTCTTTCCCATCATTTCAGTCTCACTGGGATTCATCAGTAACAAACCATGAAGGGAAGAGAGTAAAACAACCAGAGGGCCCACAACTGACAATAAACACAGGAAGGAGACATAAGGAAGTGCTCACCAAAGTTCCTTCCTAATGTCCAGTTACATTTCACATCTTCAGAGTCCTCAGCCAGCTCAAATGTAAATGGCCCTGAATGTGAGTGGGCCAGAGCAGACTTGGCTTCTATAATGAGAAGTGTCCCTTCTGTTTGGTCATATGCATCTAAAGCAGGAGCCACCAATGATGGTGTATGATCATTAATGTCAGACAAGTGAAGCAGGATGGTGCCAGTACCAGACTGTGAGGGCTTGCCAGGGTAGGAACAAAATAAGCACAAAAACACTAACAACTGGGTATTGACAAATGCTAGTCCAGTGGCAGGATCTGTCTGGTTTATCCTACCAGTCACACATAGTACAAGGTATAAACATTAGGGTGTTTTATTAGCCATTAACTTCTTAGACTTGCTATCTTTTTATGTTCAACATGTACCCCATTTCACAGTCCAGACTGCCTGAATATTCTCTGACTGGCTGCTTACCATGATTTGTAGCATGAACAATAATGGTATACATGTTGTTGTGCAAGAAGGGGGATTCTTGATTCTTTTGCCACAGTAATAATAACTGAGCTCTCATCCACACTCAGCCAACCATCTGGGTCATTAACTAGTTCATATCTGAAAAAGAAAGGGAAAAATTGCAAGTTATTATTTTAAATGCATTTTGGGTACCAAACTACACTTGCAAACCTCTTTATATTCCTAAGCTATTTCTTAAGAGTTAGAACATTGCCACTTTATCTTATTTGGCCCATCATCTGGATATGTGGAGGTATGCTCTGACTGTAAAATTGTTGTGTGGCATGTCACAAAGGAGCTGTGTAAAACTTACTATAAATATTAAAGAAATAGCAAAACAAAAGCATTTTTCATCAATAGAAAGTAGAAAAAAATCACTCTCCCTCCCTTTATTTTCCTTTGGATTAGCCCCAGCTGAACGCATGAACATGCTGTGTGTGAAATTAAGTAATACCCATTCCGTACTGCAGAAAAAATACAGTCGGGGTTTTTCCTCTTACCGACTGACTCCATTCCGTACTCCGATATAATCCAGTCCGGCTTAATGATACCCATTGGAGCTGAGCTGTCAGTGTGCTTCCACAACATTTTCAAGTCTTAAAATATTATTTTTAAACTATAGTGTTAGTGCATTGACAGAGCTTATATGTAGCAGATATGGACTTGAAATGGTTCCATTTACTTTGGCTTCATTCTGAAGCTGAATAGGATTAAAATGACATCTAAACTCAAGTGGATCTCAGCTATGCCACAAATCTCACTATTCTTCCTCTTGTGGAAGAGGATTTATGGACTTTTAGGTGACTTATAAATGCCTTGAGAGTGTAATGGCAATGTATACTGTGCACACCGTCATACATAGGGTACCCTGGGACATGCACTGTGGCTACAGTACAGTGGGGCACATGGTGCATGGTTTGTAGGGCCCTTGGAAGGAAGAAATCTGGGAGACAGCTGTCTGCCATTTCAGGGAACTAAATCAGGAACATATGTTTCTCAGTTTTCATATTTTCTTTCAAATAACACCCTCAAATATTTACACACAAACATACATAAACACATGCACACAACAAAGCCTCCAAATACACTGGTGAATGATTCACTCACTCCTCAGTACTGTATGTCTTCTGGCATACAAAATTCCAGCTGCATAAAACAGTTTAGCAGAAGAATATATTGAAAATCAGCTTCAAAGAACACAGAAGTTAGTGTGAGTTGAGGGAACTAAATTACACAGATTCATCTTGTTGCTGTACTGTAGATTAGTTTTCATTATAGGAATCCTGCAGGCTATTGAGTGTAAGGCTGTCGTGGAATAAGACATTGTATCCTCACCTTCTCCATCTGTATTTGATGTCCATTTTTAAAGTAGCTACAAATGGAAACTGTATATATATCCACACAACATTTTTTATTTTGCTAAGATGATGATGAAGGTATATAGTAATTTTTTTCCCTTTAGTCATACCACTGGTCTATCAGAAGAAAATGCAAATGGGATTAATCCTAGTTCTACCCAAAGATTAATTTCTAAACATTATCTCCTGCTCCAGACATCCACTGTAGCCACCAGGCAACATGAGATCCACTTGTCTCCTCTGAGCAAGTATGACAAAACTGCTAGGGACTCTGCTAGCTCTGCTTCCAGTTTATTGACTGACCATGTGCAGGTCACCTTTTCTGCATCCCACTTACTGCAGCTGCAAGAACTGTCTTAATGAAATCCACCTCTGTATGGTACTTGAACTGAAACCTAAAGCTGAACTCCCAATTGAAAACTACATAACACTTGCTTTCATGAAGAGCACCCCCACTGCCAGAAAAAAATTAATACCATTATTGCATTCACTTCTCCTGCAATGTTTCAGTAAAGTATACATATCTTTCATACTTCAAAATACCTGCTGGCCAGCTTCAGGGTGGACATTTTAAACAGGACTAAATTACTTCCTTCTTATTACTTTATGCTAATGCTTTTATCATCATGTGCTAATCAACAGGAAAATATATTTCCTGTTCTGGAGGATGTTAATAAAAAAAGTACTGATCTTATAAAACTATTCTTTTAATTATGTACTTGAAAAACTGCTTAGATACATGAAAATTAAATAGATCTAATGAAGTGGAATGGAGTGCTAAGTTTAATTAAACAAATTAAAAAATTTGCAGAAATGATATTAAGTGATCTTTGAAATGGAAATGGTGTACTGAGTTCTACACTTCATGTTAAGATTACAGCTGAGTGAGCAAAATACTCCCAAATGCACCCTGGCAAATTCTGCAGGGCAAACCAAGTACACCTCTACACATAAAATTTCCTACAAATATTTGCTCAGATGAAAAAATTGTCTGCACTTCTAACAAACATTGAGAAAAAAAAAAAAGATTTTTTTCAACACCCTTTTTTCTACAAATGGTGATTTTTTACTGAATCTTTGAGAGAATAACTTTAAAAATAATCAACCTCAGCACCCATATAAAACCTGAGTACTAGTGCTCTGCTTGCCGAGGTACCCCTCTGCAAAGCACCACGCAAGTGCTGTCCAGCACTGCCCCAACGCCTTCCCTCACGGTATTTCCCCTGAAACATCTGCAACCAGGAAAATTTGCAGAAATTGTCTGGTTATTCTGAACACGCATACTCAGAAAATTCAACAACTTCTGCAAAACAGGTGTGAGGCTAGAAATGAGAAAATTTCTGAAGGTATTGTTTTGCAGCATTTCTGCTTATTTCTCCCAGTCCTACCTCACAATCTGAGGGTTTCCACAGAGCCCCCCTGAAGGCTGTTAGGCAGTGACTTGCTCAGCACCACATGGGTACAAGTAAGCCTTCTGCAGTGTAGCCCTGTTAGTTTACAGCAACTTTCAGAGTATTTGGCTTTTCTTCTCAAACCCTCAATTAAACACAAGAAAGCTACACCTCATAAAAAAGTTCTCTACCCACCATATTTGCTGCCGGTACAGATGATGAGCACCTTCATGCAAAGAAACGCCCTCACCACATCACCAGCTCTTCAGGAAGGCCCATTCCCCCCTCCTGGCTCTCAGAGAAGGTTGTTCCCCCCTTCCCTGAGCCTGTGGGGTGCCACTGATGAGCCCCAGCCAGCAGGATGCTCTCCTAGAGCTGCACACCCCAACCTGGGCAGTGTTGGGCACAGGCCCTGGGCCCGGCCGCCCGTCAGCCGCCAGCTGGGCACAGGCTGCCGGAAAGGCCTCAGCTCTCTGCTGCAACAGCCACATTTGGGCTCTTTTAAAGCCGTGGTTTGAGGATGTGAAACACATGCTGGACTGTCAGCCAAGCTCTACGTTGCACTTAAATCGACAGGACTCACGATTGCCCAGTCACTGCTGAGGATGTTGAGGTCCCGAGGACAGAGCGGCCGCTTTGGCACCTTCCTGCACTCGTGGCCAAAAGCTGCGTGATCCTTCCAAGGGCTTGTCTGCAAACTCCAGCTGTACCCAAACACACACAGCCCTGCTGGAGCCCCAGGCCAAAAGGGTGACACCACTGAGGAGTGCCCTAAGGTGAGGTGAAATTTGGCCCAATACATTGACAGTCCTGGTGCAATTCCATACGCAAATGGGTGCCTTTTGCTCACTGCAAGGAGGTCAGCAATGAGCACCGGATAAAATGGGAGAGAGGACAAGGATGTCTCATAGAATTGAGGCACACTGTGCCTCCAGCCCGGGGGTGGGACAAACAGGTCTGATTTTAAGCTAAGGCAGCACTAGAGGGACCATGTGCTACCCACACTGCTCTGAAATTCTGAAATTCCAGCATAGGCAACCTCATTCTAGATGAAAAAAAACCCCACCCACCCACCTCAAACCAAAACAAGGCACAAAAATCTCTTTAAGGAGTCTGGTAGTGACTTTTAGCTTTGAGAACAAAAGAGTCATCGCTCTCCACAACTACCTGAAATGAGGTTTTAGACAGGTGGGGGGGGGTCAGTCTCCTCTCAGGTAAGAAGCAACAGGATAAGAGGGAATAGCCTCGAATTGCACCAGGGGAGCTTTAGATTGGGTATTACAAAGAATTTATTCACCAAAAGGATTGTCAAGCATTGGTACAGGCTGCCCAGGGAAGTGGTGGAGTGACCAACCCTGGAGGGATTCAAAAGATGAGTGGTTGTTGTCCTTAGGGACAGTGCTGAGTTAATTGCCATGTTTGATGATCTTAAAGGTCTTTCCCAACCAATTCTATGATCATTTCCTCTCCCTCACACTCTCAATTGCAACTTGTTTAGAAAATGACGGAAAAAAAAAAAGGCACCTTACACTAAGCATAATGCCTGAAAAGCTTTCAAGAAGACAAAATACACATTTGTCTGTCTTCATAATGAGTTCAGCTCAGAAGTCACAGAAAGGTCATATCACAAAGGGAGTGGCTCCTGAGGCGCAGGGAAGCCTTTATTACTTTAACTAACCTCCTTGAGGGCAATTTCACATCCATAATACAAACTATTCAAACAATGTGCAATGAAAGTAGGTAAATAATCACCTTGTATGTGCTCAGATTTTATTTTGCTCTATTTAAAATTTGGCAGAGGTAATTATTCAATCCAATATTTTCAATGTTCTCAGCTATATCTGAAAGATTTTTTTTTGTCACTACAACTGAATGGCACAGTAATTAATAATAATCCTAATGATCAGAGGTTTTGAAATGAATTTTTTATTGAATAAGCAGAATTAAATTTCTATATTGTCCTCTTGCATCTGAAAGAAATGCTTGCATGTCTCTTTAAAGTCTTATATTTAAATAGATAAAGTTTGAGTGGAGTGTGGCTGTGTTTTAGATATATTGTACAGAAATAGGAATGATTTTGTAGTATATGGTATATATTATAAATGTACAGAATTTCTAAAAAGGTGTACCACCTTCTTCCTGTTACTAGGAAATCTTATTATTAAGTTTTTGCATTTGATAAAATCACCTAAAATGGACTTTTTTCCCCTATAGATGCAAGAGAGGACAAAGCAAACTCCACCTTTTATTGACTTTTCACAGGGCTATGTGCCTTCCTTTTTCCCTTCCCTTTTTTGTACCTTTTGTTTTACAAGAATAGTATCACCTGATTTGCATGCAACCTTCCCCCAGTCGTGACATAACATAGTCAAAATTAAGAAATTATCATATTCAATGCTTTTGTCCCAGGTGTTGCCAGGTTAAACACATACAGAGACCAAGTAAGAAAATACTTCCTGTGTATACAATCCATCCCATCCAGGAACTATAAACCCTTCTGAAAAACAGTTTAGTAATTTTACATCTAATTGGATGAGAGCAAAACAGAAGAAAACAAATTACCTCCAGGATTAAAAAATACTTAGATGAATATAAATAGCTAATCCTGCTCTCACCCTGTGTACAACAGAAGGAAAGACCCCCTGAATTTCAATTTTAGCATGGGACAAGAGCCCGCTTGTCCAGGTACCTCTGAAATTCAGCATTCAGGGTGTGTTTTTGTGCTACATGAGACCATTCCAGGTGTAATGACCTACAAAGATGCTCTTTGTAGGTTGTGTTAAAAGAAAAACTGATGATTTTTGCCTATTTTGTGCTCTAAGCCAGCCCTTAGTGAAAGAACCTGCCTGCCAAACAAAGAGAGAGATTCTGGGGAAAAAGCCCAGCAAAACAATCACCACACCAAAACATCACGGGGAGAGAAGGGGAGAAAATAGCCTAAATTAATCAGAGGTTACTATCATTAATCAAGGCAAGGATGCTTGAGCTAACAGCACTGTGTTAGAAGAAACTAATAGAAAATGGTGAAGAAAAAAAATTAATTTTTATGAATTACTAAGGAAGAAGAAATCTCTGGGACAAAATCTGATAGCACTGGCTTTTTTTACCATCACAGAACAATTCCATAAAAACACAGAGCTCGTCTGACACCAGGACAGAAGAAGGTTCTACTCAGTTAAACACGTGTCAAGGAAAAGCAAATTCTGAGACTCCATCCAGACACTTTTATCATTATGTTTCAAATTTTGACCATTTCAGCCTAGCGTTTCTATTTCATTCTTTCTTAGAGCAAAACCAGCTACGTGTTTACTTCATCATCACAAAATGAATGAGATCTCACAGGGCTCCAAAAGACAGGGCTTTAACTACAAAACCCCCAGTACAAGAATATCACTAGGCCTGCAATAAAATTAAAAGGCTTGACATCACTGCTGTGCCACCTTTACAGTTTTGAATGGCTCTGAAGAGATTTTCTTAGAAAGATCAAATAGAAAATAAGGTCTAAGGAGTTGGTCAGTATTCTTTAGAGCCTGCCCAAGCCTTATTGCAGCTCTGCTTTTGAAGTCACTAACCTGAGTGCTTACCCCACTCAAGTGCAGCAGATTTATAATATGTTTTTATTTAAGGAGAAGAAATAGCCTACACTACCAGGAGTGAGATGATATATATCCTGTCTGTTCTGAATGAACTGCTGTAGCAGACATTAAAAAGGAAGGGTGAGTTTTAAGAATATAGCTTTAGAAAAAAGATTTCACCAGTTAAACCTATTTCATCCTCACTTATATCTTATTTTTAAGAAGGGAAGACAGAATGAATTAAATTGAAAGCCATGTATTAAGTCTTTAGAATTTTCACAGAAGTTTATTGAACAAAACTCCTAAGAAGCTGCTTGCTTTTTTGTCCACAGAAATGTATTTATAGGAGCTGAATTCTAATAAAC
This sequence comes from Cyanistes caeruleus, assembly GCF_971803275.1. Lineage (NCBI taxonomy): Eukaryota > Metazoa > Chordata > Aves > Passeriformes > Paridae > Cyanistes > Cyanistes caeruleus. The sequence goes on from NC_141712.1 coordinate 12,214,155, forward strand.
ACAGATTGCAGTGCAAAGAAAAAAAGGTCAGCAGTGTGTGCTCAAAGCTTTATTGATGTCTTGTCAATCAATCTTTTATTTTGTTGTTTAATTCTTTTTTTAAAGAAAAAAATGCATGTAAGCACTTTTTCTCCTAATAGTGGATTTATTGAGCATTTCAACAAATCAGATGATAGATACAATAAGCAATGATGGCCGATTATCAACTTTGTGTTTTCAGGTCAGGTTGTAAATTGACCTTGTGTTCGCTTCTATTCTTTCTGGGGAATAGCTAATGCCCTCCTCAAATACAATAATTTCCAATAAACTTTTTTTCTGTTCGTTCAACATTTCAGAAGAGCAAGTTTATGGGGGAAAAAAGCAATCCTGCTAGACAAATCCATGCAGTCTCATATATTGCCTCCTTGTAAACTAATTAAAATAATAAAGCTGACTCTTAAATCTAAGAGTGGTGAATCCACTCTTAAATCTAAGAGTGGTGAAGGGATGTAAAACTTTAGAGCATGACCTTTAAAAATCATCATTGGTGTGAGCTTTTTAGAGCCCAGTAACAGACTTCAGCCCTGATCCTGCACACCAGTGGAAGAGCTGCAGCCCTTCTGACTCTGGTTATGTGGTCAGCCCTTCTCACCAAGGCAAACCAGCTAACCTTTCCCATCTGACCACAGTCCTTCCTCAAAATTTGATTTCCTAAACTTTTTCAACATCCCTTTCAGTCATGTAGTTTGAGAGCCAGAGATCAGCAACTGCACTTAGGGATTCAGACAGGCCTGCCCATGGCAGTACCATGTTATTTGTCACCTATTCATCTTGCAGCTTCACCATGCTCTTCCATTTTTTATCTGCAGGCTCATATGAGGAGAAGTTGACACTGAGGTGTCTATTGTGACAGAGGATTCCTTTGCCTCAGCTGACACAGTTAATTTAATAGAGTGCAAAGGACACTGACATCATATTTTTCCCTTCCAATATATATTACTTTGCATTCACTTGCTATCACATTGTCCATGCACTTCTTTTATTAGGTCTGTTGTTCTTTTAAGTAGTTCCTTCCCAACATAAAAAATAAGAACATGTAAACAGAAGAAAGCACGGGCATTTGCAGAGACCCTTGCAAGCTCAGAGAGGATGGAAACCACATTTTCCTCTATGGGAAACATCCACCCTACGAAATCCTTCACAAATTATGTAACACACCTGCAACTCCATTGATCTCTCTACCCATCTTTTCCATAATTCAGTAGTGTACTGGCACAGTCTGAGAAGCAACCTTGATATTTCAGCTGATAACTTTCTGCTGTATGGCAGCAGCATGAGCAGGCATGAAAAGGGGATCCATGCTCTGTATTTTGATGGTAAAAGTGTCAATTTTTACTACTTAAAGTTTAGAATGCAATGGAAGTGCCACCAGAAGTGTGTTCCAGAGTGGTTAACTGTGGCAATTAAATCACTGCTGAAGGCATTAAATCACTTCCGTGAATGAAAATGAAGTCATAGAAATGCTCTTTGATTGTTGTCACAGAAGTTAGGAAGTTATGTTCTAAAGGGAGAAGTGCCTTCACTCTTAGCAGTGTGTATTGGTAGACTGAATGACACTGCATTTTGGAGCTACTGTCCAGTTTGACCCCACATACAACCAAACATTGCGTTAGAAACATTTATCTTTTCTTAGTGCCTGACTGCACCATGACATTTTACAGGGGCCAACATGCAAAACTGAAATCCTCTTGCAGGTGGCACTACACTCTGACAAGGACAGTGTAAATGAGTTTTCCTTTATTTTGTGAGAGCTGTGCCTCACTAATACCAGCTAACAAGAGTTAGCCACATAATATTTTCTGAGGGGTCAAAATCAAACTGATTGCCATCTCTTGCAAGCAACTTACAATCAGCTTTTAATTTCTATAAATGTGTTCAGAATTTATAGTTATTATCTGACCAACTGAAATTAGACTAAAAGTATTCCTGGAAAGAATTGTTTTATATTTCATTTTCACATTCTGCCTTTAATAGCATTTGATTAGCTACTGAATACTTTCAGCTGTCTGACCAGATACATTATTGTTACATTTTAAACAAAAGTAGAATAGAACAATAAATAATGTAAATGTATGTCACATTCATACTTTTATTAAACTTTCACAACATTTTGATGCATACCAGTGGCCACATAAAAATTCACAACAAGAGATAAACAGACCCTACAATGAGCAATAAATCAAATTTGAGTCTCCCTTCAAAAAAAACAAAACAAAAAAACCACACTTCAGGAATCTGTTTTTTATTATTTGGACAGCTCTGACTCTGTCTCTCATCATGGAACAAAAATCTCTGTCCAAGAGTCCCTTTGGGACAGATCTTGGTGTTTTTCTTCTTTAGATGGTTCAGTTTAAAAAAAAAAAAAAAAAAAAAATAAAAAGAAGAAGAAAAAAGGTGTATCTTACCTTAACAAGATGTACAAGAAAATATCTTTGGAATCATAAACTGGGACTAGAACTAGAACTATTCCAGTGCATCTCGGCATGATTCATCTCTCAGATGAAGAGGAGTATTTCCTTCACAAGCCAGGATAAAAGTCTTCCTCAAGGAACCACTGCCCGTCTTTGCTTTCTTTGTTTCTACTACTTTAGGAAGAATTAAATTACTAGAATAAAGAGATACATTTACAGTATCTCTTTAGAATGGTAAGGCTTTCATTTTGGGAAGCAGCTTAATCAGGAAGATATCTGGACTGGGAAAGAGTCTGCAACTTTGGAGTTCTGGGTTGTCACTTAAAACTCAGACATAAACTTCAACCCTCCACTGCTCACAGAGTGGGATTACACTTATTTTACAACATTGATGGGAAGGCACAAGTTGTTTTCTTCATTCCAGACCCTTGTTACAGAATTTACCTTTTTGTTTTACAAAGCATAAAACCAAATATCATTATATGCTTCTATAGTAAACAGATTCAAGACTTCCTCTAAATAAGTAAAAATGACATTGACCCAGAATGAAAACAGCAGCTTTGAGATCAACAGTGGTCCTCCACTTTACACCAAACCCTGACTGCACAGAAATCAGTGTCAAAAGTCCAAGTTTTCAATCCTGCTGCATTTAGTTTAACAGTATGAATGAAATGTACAAAGACTCGCTCCAGAAATTTTACAGAAGGAAGTTTTTCCTTTCTTCCATTCATTTTCAGAAAAAGAATCAGAGAGAACAGATGAGATGGGAACAGACCTCTGGAGAACATCTGGTGCGAACACTGTTCAAGCAGAGACAGATGGAGAAGGGTTCCCAGGACCAGGTCCAGTTGAGATTTCAATGTCTCCAAGGATGGAGACTGCACAAAGCTCCCTAGAGAATCTGTTCCTATGAACAACCATCCTTAGGGGGTAAAAGTGTTTTGGTTTGAGTTTACTTTAGTTTAAATAGAATTTCTTCTATTTAAATTTGTGCCCACAGCCTCTTGTTCTGTCAGCGAGCAGCACTGGCAAGAGCCTGGCCCCATTTTCTTTACTATACCTTTAGTATTTGAATGTATTGAGAAGGTTCCCCTGAGCTGTCTCTTCTCCAGGCTGAACCACCTCTGCCACCCTTCCTGAAAAAGCTACCACTTAATCACCTCTGTGGCCCTTTGCTGAACTCAGACCACTATGCCCATGTCAGCCATAAACTGAGGAGCCCAGAAAAAGCTCTGAAGACTTTCACATTCCATATAAGAAAAAACACCTGGAAAATGAAGATATGAAAATAATTTTAAGGGAACTAACAAAATATTTCATCATTATTCTTGTGTGTTTTATATAGACTTTCTGATGGAAATGATGCTGTGTAACTGAGAAATTACATGAAGGCAGAGATTCCTTGCCTATGATAAAATATTTACTTGCCTCTGCCAATACAGTCATTACTATATTTATCCTTCCAGCATCTCTTTGAGGTAAGGAATACTAGATTTTTCACATGGAAAACAGAAGGACAGTGACCAACTTAATATCACACAGAAAGTTTGTGAAAGACAAGGAATGTGTGAGCATGAGGCTAAAGGCTTTATAGCAGAAGTGTGACATATAAAGTAAATTACTTAAACTATTAATGAAGAAAAATTAGAATGCTTCAGGATTTTAGGAAAGGATGTCCTAGGGTGTTTGTTCTGTTTTCCCTGCATTTCACATAGCTTCCATGAAAGCATACAGAACTTTTCTTCCCCTGTGTTTTCTTTAAGGCCCTGGCTGGATTCAAAATGGAAAAAAAAATTAAAATCTATTCAAGAACTATTATTTTCTTCTATGTTTTCAGTTAGTTTAGGTACTTTCCTGTCTGTCTCCAACTATTATACCCTGGACAGAAAGTATAAGCCCTCAGCTTTTATTTTGCCATGTTAGAACACATAAAATCTTTTTGCTTCTTCCCATAAAACAGGCTTTTCCATTGCCTTAATAATCCTTATGACCCTTCTCTACATGTGTTCCAGTTTTACTGAACATTCTTGTCCACGGCTGACCAACACTACACAATATGTCTGAGGTTGTACCACAGCCTCTGTAATATCACCAGCACTTCCTCTCAAAATTCCACTCCTAGTGCATCTTAAGGTTGCATTGCCTTTTTCACTACTGCATAATTGCTTAAAACAATTCTCTGTACAACTCATGGTATACAGCAAGAGAAGTATGGAATCACTATAATTGAAATATGGTTGGGTTTTGAGGAATTTCTTTGAAGGTGGGAGCAGTGGACACATTTCATAGATTACCCAAGAAGCCTTTTTAACTGAGAAGCATATGGAGATGTGAGAGAAAAGAAGAGATGGAAAGAGAGAGTTGGTGGGTGTTATATACAAATGGAGCAGGAAGATGAGAGCACATGAGTAATGATTTCTTATGTGCAATAGCAGCAGGATATAGGCTCTCTTTCCTGTTTGGAAGTTCTCTGCACAGCTCTACACAGAGGCTTGACTGACTTTCCTAATTTCTAAATGAAAGGGGATGGTTTGGAGAGTCCTTTTTTAGAGAGCCTACTCTGGGAAAATGATAGATATTGAAAAAGCTAAAACTTGAAGTCTCCCTGTTTGAATGAGCTTTATACAGCAACAAGGGTCTGAACGAACCCTCTTCACACCTTTGGCTCAGTATTCAGAAACAACTATACAGCTCATAAAACCAGGCCTTCACGTTGCCACCAGGACTATGTCAGTGTTGCAAAATAAATAGAAAAAAATCACACAATTTTCTTGCTTTAGTGTCTCATAAAAATTAAGATAGCACCATCTAATGTATTTATTTAGTGTAAAAGGAAGCTTTTCATACAGCTGCCACAGTCACAGAACTTATAAAGAGCTAGAATCTGAATTCTTTGGGAAATTCCTTTTCTTGTATCTAAATAAAGACACAGAATTTCCTGTGTTAAAACAAATTAACTTCCTATAATTATGCACTTTCCTCTGAATGTGAAATTAATGAAAAACTTTTGCAATATTAAAATACAAAGAATATTTTATATTGTATATGCATTAAATATACATCAGTAAATACAGACTTATGTATTCAATATTCTTGAAGCAAAATTAAAAAGCTGACAATTCATTTTGACTTCTTTATATAAATAAAGATTTCAGCAGCATTGGCATGTTTCTATGAAACATCTTGCAGCTTAACTTTTTGGTTTTCAAGTAAAAAATGTTCTATTGAATTTTTTTTATGCCGTAATGAATGTCAACTGGCTTCTTCATAGGAAAAACCTTGAAATCCTTAGTCAGTCAAAACCCTCATTGATTGCATTCTCTGATGTTAAAAATTATTCATTGATAGTATATTCCCAGAAAGGCAGAGAATGTTGAAACATGAACAAGTATGTACTGATTAATCACACATCATTTTCACAGTGTGTCTTTTTCTTACACAGACTATTTTCTGAAGAGTCACTGCTGATGAAGGGCACAAGTCATCTGGCAAGGACTTCAATCATCTTGCTCTGTAGCGCTTCCAGGTCAAGGAGAGACAAGGCCATGTAAATGTAAGTGATTCTTAATGAGTTCTTTACCCATAGCTTTATTAAGGCACAAATAACCATAAAATGACTCATTCTATTGATTTTGAATCCAGCATAAGACTTATTTCTAAACCCTGAAGAACAGTGGTTGGGAGAAAGAACATCTTCAACCAGGGCAGTAATTATTGCCAGAGTAAGTTGCCTTCAAGAGTCATTGTCAAGTAATCAGTAAACACATAAGAATAATTGCCTGTGACTTGGGAATGCTCCTGCCTGAACCATGACAGGAGGGAGGACACCCACACTATCCTTCCTTCTGCCCAAAAACTCCAACTGCATTTCACTTGAATCGTGGGAATGCAATTTTCCCAGTGCCAGTGTATCATTCTCCAGCAAAACTGCAGTCACCAGGTCAGAAATTGCTCCTGTAGGTCAGGTAAGTGGCTGCCTGTCTAGTCTCTAAGTGGTGCTACCGCTGCCTGTTTGAGAGAGGTGGAAAAGCCCATGCATTATGCATCTGTGGAAAGACTTGCATATGAAGAAAATATTTTTACACACCTCACCAGTTAGAAGCTGCCCTTGCTACACAGATAGAGTCTTACTTGACTTCTAAACTCCAGGTAATACTTTACTACCTTATCTCTTTTTACATACACCTGTTTATGGCTGGATGGGTATTTCATAATTTGCTGTGAAGTCAGTCCTCCCTCAAGAATCCCTAAGCCAAGATCATTCATCAAGTAAAAATCAACAATTGTAATGCAGAATTGGTTGGGTTCTGGCAGTAATACATGGTCTTTTGAATAAATATACACATAGGACCTCAGTATGGTCATTATTTCTGAGCTCTCTTTACTGACTTACTTAATATCTGATTCTGTTTTACTCTAAGTCTCTTGCTTTATGAAAAATCTTGTGATGAGTTTTATAAACTATGTGATTTCTGAACATTTCCTAAAAAACATAAATCAATATACTTTTCCTTCTGATTTCATACTGCATCACCTAAACTTCCTAACATAGTTTTGTCCTTTGATTCTTCTTCTGTCTAAAAATACCTATAGTGCAATTAAAGAAATTTACAGAAATGATGCAAAACATTTATATACAGCTAATGGGCTTATAAAATACTTACATCTGTGATCTCTTCTTTGCAGTACATGCATAATACATATAATACCAAAAGTTGCTATTCATGCTGCTGCATTTTTTCCCCCTCAAAATGCATTCTAATTACTACAACAAAATTGAATTTGCCTGTGCATACATTAAGGTTAACCATGCAGTCAGCAAGAAATGAAGCACTAAGAATCAGCTGTGTAACCAAGAAGGAAATACATATTTAAAATCATGCACACTATTATAACTTAGTTCATTTCTACTTTAAGACTGAGTAACTCTAAAAATATTAAGCTGCTTTCCATGCTTAATTAGGAGCTCAGATTCACTGAAAACCTCCTGAAGTGCCATAGTCAATGGCAGTAAAGTATCTATTTAAATTGTTTTCTGGGATATCACAGTGTCTGTGAGAGAAAAGTGTTATTACTTGAAAACTTTATGGCATGCAGCAGGAAGTTATTGTATTCTAGTATTACAATTTTGTTAATAGACAAATTGTCAAAATCACCACCAAAAAAAGCAACTTGGAAGCAGCTTACATGGTAGCATAAAAATTGATGAATGTGGCAGAAACACTATTTAGATGAAAAAAAGGCATTAAACATGAAAGAAAAAAATTTAAATTAAGAAAGTCCTGGAATTGGAAAGCAACTGCATCAATTTTGACTACATAATTCAAATATTTTCTCATCAATGTAACTAATTTGGATTTTAATTCTCATGAAAACCTGCTACAAAAAGGAAAGAAAATTCTTGTCAATGTGTGAATAGTCAATGGTGAAAAGAACAACCATCAAAAAAAAAAGTGGCAGTTGCAGCTGAGGAAGAGACAAAATAACAGAAAAGTCAGAGTAAATGTATGGGAGGAACTGTTATTAAAATTTCTATAGAAAGACAGAATGGCTTAGTTTGCAGCATGTTAAGGACCATGCAGTTCCATCTCCTCTTCCATGGGCCAGGATACCTTCAGCTAGGCTGGGCTGCAGAGCCCCATCCAAACTTGAACTATTCCAGGATGGAGCATCCACAGCTTCTCTGGGTAACATTTTCCAAGGCCTCACCACCCTCACAGTAACAAATTTCTTCCTAATATCAAGCCTAGATCTGCCCTCTGTCAGAGTGGAGCAGCTTTCCCTTTCCCCATCACCCCCTGCCCTGGGGAAAACTCCTTCTCCAGCTCCCTTGGAGCCCTGTTAGGGACTGGAACACTGCTCCAGGGTCAGCTAGGGGCTTTCTCTTCTCCAGGCTGAACAACCCTAGCTCTCCCAGCCTGTCTCCACAGCAGAGCTCCAGTACTTTGTGGCCTCCTCTGGACTGGTTCCAGCAAATCCCTGTCTTTCTCATGCTGGGAGCCCCAGAGCTGGAGGCAGCACTGCAGGTGGGGTCTCAGGAGAGCCAAGTAGAGGGGCAGAATCCCCTCCCTTGACCTGCTGGGAATGTGACCCAGGATACAGATGAGCTCTCTGGGTTGCCAGTTTACATTGCCAGGTCACGTTGGGTTTCTTGTCAATCAAGTAGCTAAGATTGTTATCAGTATTTCCCTTCAAACCTCCATTTTTAAAGAATTTATATTACTTGACTCTTAAAATATGTTTCTGGGCAGAAACAAGGGCGCACTGTGCTCAGGCAAATTTTTAAATTAAAAACGGCCTCCAAAATTACTCCAGCAATTTTCTGCACACAATTGTTTCCATGTGAAAAGATCCACATTTAGCCATGAAAACAGCACACTCCAAAAAAAAAATAAAATTATCAACTCAGCATTCAATCTTAAGTAGTACTATGGCCCTCAGTTATTATTACTGTGAATACACACACTAATACCCAAACTCCAAATAAGAATAATGGCAGAAAGTAAGATTTGATAGATTTGTTCCTGCATTTGCATTTGATTATATAACAAGTTTGAAACTGCAGGGTTTGCAGTCAATTTGAAATCAACCAAGAGATTATTTAATAGAATCTCAAAACTGTAATAATTTTCTTTCCTAACATACCGTTGTGTCCCTTGGCAAACACACCGAAAGAAGCAGCAAAATGATGAGGCTTTAGGTTTTTAATATATTTTTTCAAATATTCATTTTTACTCCCTAAGTGAATAATGTGATCTAATTTTTATCAGCTGACACTATATCTCTAAATTCATTGTTTTCCCTTTACATTTCCAACAATTCTACCTTTTTAACCTGTTCTGCTCTTTTTTTTCTTCTGTAGAGAAAATTGATATTAAAAATCATCATCTGTGTATTAATAAAGACAATATAATAGCCAAAAATGTCAGCAGTTTTAAGCAAGATAAACACTTCTCTTAATCTGAAATGTCAAAGCAATTTTGTTAAACCAAAAAGTCTTTTTAAAGAGCAGCATGACGGTAGGAACCCATGTCAATAAATTACAAAGCAAAGCAGAGTCAAGTTGTTAAACTGTTTCTAGCTTCAATGGAGAACACACACACACCAAGCAGCCAGCATTTCTCATTCCCTCAAATCCTCAGTCTCTGAGCAACACAGGTAAACAGATGACTTGGAAGTGCCAGATCAGTTACTGATCTTGCTCAGCAATATGTCTCTAACAGTGACAGAAAAAGACTCCCAGGAATGAAATGCGAGAAATCTTAATATAAGAAATTATACCTTCCTCCAGGAGTTCCCTACAGCCACATATATGTGTGTATATAAAAGTATGTGTGTGTCTGTGTATACACACATGGCTAATTTTTTAAAAAATAATTTATTACCTTTTCTAGCATGTGCATTCTTTTCTAATACTCATAAAAAGACAATTTCTTCAGCTGCATTCCCCTCAGACTTTGGGTGAAACGTTTCATTTTTTGGAGTTTGGACACCAGTTAAGCTGTCTGCATGCATGTGGCTTGAACACAATCCATAGATGCAGAACCTTTGCACTCTTAATAAAGAATTGGGTTTAGTTTAGAGAGACAGAGGCCTCCTGTACTATTACCCACCATGTGGTGCACAAAACACCTCAGCCAGGCCTGAAGGCTCAGAGCACCAGGGCTGCAGGCACACCATGAGAAGACAATGCTGGCCAAAGACTGATTACAATGCAAAGTTATTTGCTATTTGGAATTGAAACAGGGCTCATCATGACAAGCCTGGAAGCAATACTTGTTCACTGATGCCTGAGCCACTTATAAGGTTTGAAATTCACACTTTTGGAAGTGTTTTCTCTCTTTGCTTTAAATTGTGTGTAAACTCGTCCTCATTTCTCACAACAGCAGAGTTGGTTATGCCACTGCAGTGATCACTCATTTCTATATGTACATATTTTCTAATATAGCCAATTATAGCAATATTGCTTTGTGCCACTATTACAAATTTAGAGGATAAGCAGCATGTGTTTAAAAAACCCAGAAAACACAAGAGCCTTTTCCCCACCTAAACAGTTTAGGAGGGCTGCCTAGTATTCCAAATTAAAAATTGAAATTTTTAGTCAGTGCACCCTTTTCCTCTCCCACTAATTTTTATTGCATAATCAGTGTTATTTTGGACCAGTTTTGCCTTTTAACTTTATCTAAGTTCACGAACTTGAAAACAAGGCTGGTTCCCAAGGGACTCCTGCTCAAACCTTATAGTTCTAGTACTAAATCTTTAAAACATGGGATGAAACACAACATATACAGCAACACTAGAGCTCTTCTGAACTACATCAGCACAGACCTTTTTTATTCATGCAAATCCCTCCAGGCAGTGGCAAGGTAGAGCTCATTCCATTCCCTGTCCCCAGGCTAGCTGGGCTTCACCACTGCTCTGCCAAGCTCTGCTGCAGTGAAGACTTCCATGCGAGGAGATGCTGCAAACTAAATTTATGTCTCTGATGATTCCAACTTTATCTGGAGCTGAAGCCTGGCAATTCACAGAACCCTAAGCAGTCCTCAGATAAATCTGTTCTCCGTCCATTATAAGCAGACAGAAGGCTTCTTCCCAATCTATACTCAGACAGAACAGCAAGAGTTAGTTTTAAAAACATTTTCTTACTGCTCCTCTGTGACAATACTCAGAAAAGCCTTTTTCTAACCTAGCCATCCAGGGTTTGATGCAAATGCTGAAAAACTGGGCTGCTTTCAGTTCTTTTCATATGACAAAATGTTTAAGCACTTGGAACCAAAGTTTCGCAACTGCTCTTTCTAAGCTGACAACGATGGACATATGCACAAGTCATTTAAGACTAATACAAAGAATGATATAATTTTATAACAATAGAGTAACTATCCACTGGAGGCTGGTTTGGCCAGCCCTGTAGCATGTTCCCTACTTTACACATAGAGTTAGTTCTTCTCTCTAAGGACATATTGTGGATGGAAAGGGAATTTTAGTTCACTGTCTTAAAACTGGATTTCTTTTCTTGACTTGGAAATGCCAATACTGTGTAAATATTTTTGAGGAGACTTTTATTATTCAATAATAGCATTGTTTTATTTCTGGTGTGTGCAGATTTTACTTCCCTACTTTTCAGGGTGGTTTCCAGCCAGCCATCATGGCTCTGAGGGTAGGTTACAGTCATTTAGCATTTCCATATCCCAGCATCTTGGCTTTATTATAACATGGGAGCAATGGTTTCCCTGAGCACATGGGCTCATGTCACCTTTTCCTTGGCAGGTCAGGTAGCAATCATGAGTTCAGCAGAGGCACTGTGATTGAAATCTCTGGCATCATTCATGCATTGGACTGTCTCTGCTAAGACTCATAGATTTATTCATTGATCAAAGCAAGTTCCCTAACCAAAGTTCCAGAAAGCACTTTTACTTGTGCTTGATATTAAGTCTGTGGGCAGTTTCATACGTTCATAAGTTCTGTGTTTATCAAGGACTGGAGTCCTTGACAGCCTTTACAAAGTTTGCAAGACTTGCTCTAACATGGAAGCCCCAGAAGGCCTGCCCATTTTCCTATACATGTCAAGGAATCAGTATCAGTGTACCATGAACTAAGGAATGAAAAATGAATAGTTTGGCAATTTTCCTCAGCATCTAGCAAATCATTTACTATCAACAATTGCCAATAATTCAGCAGCAGCCTCTCCTTTGTTGCCTCTATTGTTTGCCAAAAATTCCTCCTTATTTTAGAAAGTCTGACTGAACAGGGCAGAACGTGTTTGTAACATTTTGAAAACTTCTTCATCTAAAGTGACAAAGACCTTTCCTCCAGGGCACCAGTAGAACAGCAAAACCCTGTACCTGAGTTAATAAATAAGAGCAAAACAAGCAAAACCTTGGGATTTAGCACTTTTTTCCAATTGTGATTTTCCAGAGTCCCTGTTCATCAGCATTTATTATTTACCTTTTAGCTTCATAGCATTTCCTTTTCACTTGGGACTTGGGTTATTGCTTTGCAAATTGTATATTAATATTGCTTACCTGCAAATACTTTAGGTATGATCCCAAGGGCAGTGTTGTATGCAATTTGATGAACATTTGAACTTTTAAAATTCAGTAGCATTCATTTTAACCAGAACTAAAAGACAAAGTTGAATTTCAAGTTTGATGATTAATTTACATTTACTTAAAGACAGACTGAAGTAGGGCAAAATTCACTCCTTTGCAGAAGGCTTGCAATTAAGTTTTGGTTTTGTTTAAAAGCTCCCAACAACAGACCTTATATGCCTGAAAAAGCCAGTCTTAACCCATGCCATAAAGAGAAAACTGGTTTTAACTAGGAAGGAGAAAACCAAAATGTATTTAAGATACATATGCCTCCTTAGAAAATTTGGGACTGTAACAACTTTTGAAGAAACCTGGCAGAATAGTTTATAAAGCAAACAGTTGTTCCCTCTTTGGATATTAGTAAGACATCATGAGAAAATTAGAATAGCCAAAGTATTCTCAGATGTTTGCAGTGAACACTCCCCAGTTCAGTGTTTGGAAAATGCAATGTGTAAAATTTCCCATAAACAAAAAGTTTTTTAAAATGTCAGTTCTGGGATGTTCTTGGCTGAGATTGCTGGAACAAATAGAAATAGGTTTGTGAACATAAATAGCTGATGTGGACTGTCCTTGGAAATATCTGTGCTAATAAACCAAAGATAAAAATAAATAAAAGAGTAAAATTACAACTCAAAAAGTGACAGAGCTGGGAAACTGGGATACTGTCCATTTTCTCTCATCCTGCTACAACTTGCTGCGTCAGAATACCTGGTATAAAACCTGTCACCAGACACTAATTCCAGAACCAAACTACATTCTGAATTCTCCCAAAAAGCTGTATAAGTATATGTGTGAACCTCCCATCTTGCAGAAATGCTCTTGCAGCCTGAAGTCTTTCATTCAGGAACTGACTACATGGGTGACATGTGCCTTTCACATAGAGGACATTCTTCAGTTTCTGCTAGGCACAAAACTGGTTGACTCATTTCACGGAAAAACCCCTTATGGATGAATAATCAAATTGCAGGAAAGCACATTTAGAAGATAAAACACAAAGCTTTGGAAATACAACTGTGATCAGCAGTGAGAAGTAGAAGGGACAAAGCCCTTTAGGAATAAAATTAGTTTCTTACCTTTCTGTCATGATTTGATTAGCAGCAACAGGTTCCAGGTTTGATTTCCGACTCTTTTCTCAGAAACCTAAGAAAATTAAACCAAACCAATGAGTGCTCAGTGAATGACACTTTCATCTTTGCAGTGAATGAAAACATATAACTTCACTGGAGGGACAGAGGTGAAAAGAGTAAAAAATTAAATTCACTGAACAGCTGGTTTCCCCATAAATATAGTAATAATTAGACAAATCATTACTCATTCACAATCACAATGAAGAATTTGAACCTTCTTGACTGAACTCTCTATTCCCATCTGCTTTACTCTAAAACATTTTGAATTACCAATCTGCAAGCATTAGATTTTAGCTGGGATTAGATCAATTACATCTCAGTGACCACAGATAGGTGAATTACCAAGACTTCCCTGCTTTATTACAAGCATACAGTGTCATCAGATTCTTAGGAGAAGTTGTTTTGGGGTATCAGTTTTCATCGTAGGGGTTTTCTTGGTGTTTGTTTTGTGGGGGGGATATTTTTTTTGTTTGAGTTTGTTTTTAATAACCCCAAAAAGGCAAAACTAAATATAAAGTGAAGTTCCTTTAGACCTCTCTTACTACCACTGCCAAAAACATTTCTTCTGACCATCTGTTTTCTGGAAAGGGCTGCTCACATCTTTTGGGCCTTAGCTGTCAAGTTTTTCTGCATTTGAGAAAGGATGCATGTGCCTGTGCCTGCACATGAGACCTTTAATTTGGAAAACAGCACAAAAATTCTGTTTTATAAAAAGGCTTTTTTCTAAAGCTGCCCAGAAAGCATTTCAGATCAGTTGCAATCACAGCTAAAGCTGCAGAAGGTCAATGCAAAGCGGAGAAAGATCCTCAGATAGGATTAATTACTGGCCATTGGTCTGCTTGAAACCATAATCTTTCCACCACTGTCTTGGGAGTTCTCCTTTACACCTCACTGGGTTCAGACTTCAGAGCACTATTCAGCTGTCTCCAAATCATTTTCAGTGATTCAGCACAGGAACACCTAGATACAAAACATGCTAATGTGGGTCTTGTCAGTAGCTCAGCATATTCTCTGTTTTCTCTCTCTGGATGACCCACTGCTGAGGATCACTCCTGCCAGGGGTGGCCTGGGCTCACAAACAAGCATGCCACAAGGCAGTGTAGCAAGACCTGCATTATTATTATGCCTGCCTGACGTGCCAGCACACGCATCAAGCTCCTTCAAAGCTTTTACTCATCTGTTTTACTGTGCCAGCTACTCAACCACAGCAGCAATGAGTACCTACCCAGAAGAGTAATCGTCTGCATCATGGCAAAACCCCACACCAGATGCAGAAACAGCTATAAAAGCAGGCAAAAAGGGAACCAGAGGCTGGGCTCCTCCTGCCAAGAAGTAACTTGGGTGGATCAGCATGCCCAAAGGCCATTGTGCTTTTATGGACAAACCAGGCTGCTTTTATGAGCCCTTCCTAGCTGTACGCAAGGAAACCAAACACGGGATCACAGAACCTTAAAATAACTTAGGCCAAAAGAGACCTCTGGAGCCCTCTCATCCCATCTATGCTCAAAACTGGGCTGACTTGGATCAGGTTAGGGCCACCTACGAGTTTCTAATACACCTTACTCTCTGCTGTGTTAGAGACTCAGAACACCAGGCACCACATGCATACGTATCCTTGATGATATTTTGGATCACATCAACTACAACACCTATAACAAGCTGCTCAACAGGGGGGCAAAAAGAAGAAATTGCAAAGAGGAACAGCATGTTCAAACCAAATTCAGACCCCATGCTTCTTTCTAAGCTCAGCAGAAATACTTACTGTGGTTTCAATGCATACAATGCTATTAAAAACCAAACACACCCAAGGAACCCAGTGAGGAATGTATTGTACATTTTGGCCTTGCTGATAAGTGTTTAGTCCACCAGAGTTGAACAGATTTGAAAGGAGAAAGGAAAGCATCTGTAAATGCCACACATTTAAAAACAGCCAGCTGGATCCTATTGGCAGTGCTCAAAAACATCAGAGTATTTATCATGTCACACTCCCAGGATGGGGCCAAAGCACAGAGTTTGGCTTAGCAGTTGCTGTTTTCATTTACTTGGCTTTAGCTGAGAGTTAGGAAACATCACTTCAAATGAGGAGGTTCTCCTGTGGTGAACTTTACCTGTTACTTGGAAATGTAGGAAAGATAAGAAAACAGAAAGAACAGAAAGAACCTCCCCATCCTCTGCTGGAGAGAGTGCATAAGACAGAAGACAGAAATAGAATTTACTTGCTTCCATGGCAGATTGAGAATTCTTTTGAGTTTAGTGATTCAATAACACTTCTTTCAGATATTTTAGCCAAAAATTTTTAACTACAAGTTTTTCTTCTCCCTAAAAAGCACTGCTGCTAATTTAACAAAGGTAGAACAAAGCAAAGATGCTGCATGTGTGGATACTAAAGTAAATTATTTCTCTAGCAATGACCACATGAAAACTCCTAGAATTTCCTTCTGCAGTGGTCTGGATGACCTTGAGAAAAAAAGCAAATATTAAGAATCTGCTCTGAGTTTTCCATGACATAAACAGTAAATGACAGGCAATCCCTTCCATTTATTATAGCGTCAATGGCACACTTCAGTAAGTACTTAATTATCCAGGCTATCTGGTCTCTTCATGCACCTCTCTTCTACCTCAGCACATAGAGGTGATGTAAGAAGTTTAGACAATTTTCTTCAGTGTGCAAAAACATTGTAATAATCGCAGTGAAAAATAAGAAGTAACTATCTATATTACAAGATAAACCTGTTTTGGGTCCTTATATGACACCTTTATCAAAATTCAACAAGGTTTAACAGGTTTGAAAGTAATTTTGCCCTATGAGGTGAAGAAATACAAAATGTAGATGTAGTAAGGGGAAGAGCCAGACATTTTTGTGATGCCTGCTATCAAGAAGCCTTCACACTGATAGCAGTTCGAAGCTTTTTGCCACAACAAAAGTAACAGCAAAGTTCTCACAGTGCAGACACAGCTTGCTAAGGGTTTCTGAAGCCCAAAAGAAAGCAAAGTGGTAAAAACTACATAGGAGGATATTCTTCCATTGGAAACAGAGACACAGAAATATTCTGAAGTGACTGAAGTCCCATTGAAGAGGGATCACATATTTCTACTAGATTTGTGGAACCCACTGAATCTTGACATCACCCTCAAACCTCGTTCTTCCTGCACTAGTTTTTATGGATGAACATAGTCATCTCTGACTGGTCCACTCCAGAAACTGAAATCGAAGTTTTCCAGCTGAAACCTTGTCTCTTTTGTCTCATCTGCAAGTGTCAGGTCCTGTCCATGTTTCACCTGCCAGGACTGCCACAGATTACAAAGGGTCTGCCTACACTCCTATTTGTTCCCACATAAATAAGTTCAAACACTCTAAGTATTTGGTATCTTACCCTTTCATGCTTTTCCAGAAAATCCATTTAAGCCCAGTTACCACTGTAAAGCCACCCTTCCCTGAACAGTGTGGCAGAGGTACAAGGCAAAGTGACAATATCCAGATATGCTCACCTCACCCAGGATACCGCCGTCTCAACAGCTGCACAAAAAACCCCAAACATACCCCACCCTAAACTCCCTCCCCCCAAAAATACCCTAAAAAATATTCCTGACAAAAAAGACTGAAACTTTTGTTTAGCTAAATTTACATATAACTTTCACATCTTTCTCTCTGTGTGTTTGGTTTTTAAACAAAAATACCCAACACAACATGCTCCAAGGAAACACGATTAAAGGAAATTGTACAGCTCTGATTTCTTGTAACCACTTTAATTTAATTTTGCTTCCCTGACCTTTTTCCTTTTGTAAGTTGATTAAAATGTTTTTAATAACAATGATAATTTGGTCAAGGATAAGAATAAAAGGATTTTCTGAAGGAGGTTCTTCTTTGCACAAATATACACATATTTAATGTGCATTCTGTGAACACTTCCTCACTATGTAATAGAGAAAATCATCTGTCAGGGGATGATGGATGATGAACTCTGCTACTTAGGCCTCAGGGCCCAGCCCTGCTGCTATACTTGACTTAGCCTTCAGTAGGTACTAAGTGCTCTGTCAGATTCATGCCAAGGGAAAAGCATATGTCTGGAACTCCCAAAAGTGTGGGAACCAGAATAAACAGAGACATTTTTAATGTTACCACACATTTTAAATCTGCTGTGTCACTTTCCTGTAAGCATTGTCCGTATTTTTGTAATATATACAGTCATTGTGGGTTTGCTGCTCTGCCCATCACCTCTGTTCTTTGTTGCACACTAACCAAGAAAACAAATGAAAAATAAAAGGAATGCACAGCATACATGACCATTTGGCTGACTACTGCGCTCTTTTTGCAAAGTAGAGATGAGTTCTTGGGGTTTTCTTTTCTCCCTTCTCCTTGAAGGAGTGCTTTTGTTGGCTTGTTGCAACAAGGCTTTTCTCACCTCATGCAGCTTTATTAATTCAGGGGTTCTTTTAAAATACTCTTGCTTGTTGTATCACCACACATAGATATGTACAGCAGGCATATAGTGAAAAGCCATCTTCCCCTCTTCCTTACACCCCAAAAATTCAATCAGTCATTGAATTATGCTGCTTGGATGGACTGCAGGACTCAAAATCTCAAGCATTTCCACTATGAGCCGAAGGTCCCACAGGTCCAAGGTAAAATGACAGTTTCGAACTGATGCCAATCATAAGCATAGTTTTCTAATGCATACTTTTATTTCATATTGCCTAACCACTGATTATAACCAGGCTTTTAAAACAATTTTCTTAAAAGAGAATTGGTCAAATGCAGCTATGATGGAATTTCCATCCTTCAGAAATTCCTCAGCAGTGAATATCTGTGTCTCCTTTTCTTTCATCACAGACCTCTTTAGATAAAATATTTATGTTGTGGCATGTAGTAAAAGGTTTTATTCCTTGTTTAGGAGAGGCTGACAGAAAATGCCATAAAAATTAAAAGCTCTTCAAATTACACAAAATAATATTGAAAGTCTTTTCCGACCACTGCAGGTATCTTTACCCATAGAGATTAGTGTAGAAGCTTTCTGAAAAACTTCTCATTTAGATGTCCCTTCTGTTCAAAAGGGATATTCTGCAGCCCTGATTTACCACTGGATAAATTCTAAGGAAGGAGCTTACCAGCATTTTACTCCATTCTTATACCTTCTCAGAACTAAGAGAATGCATTGAGGCCTAAGATGCCTGAAAAAACTTCTGCATTTACATTCTTAAATCAGCCACATTAACCCTTACAGGCATCAGCAGGACTCCTGCAGCACCAAAAAGGGACACAGCAAGGCAAGGACAAGGAGTCATAGAAAAGAAGACATATTTTTAGGCCAGGGTCACTGTCACAACACTAGCAAATTACAAATGTCTTTGATTTTGACATGAATATTTATCACAGCATGATACTTATTCCTGAAAACTAGCCTTCCCTAGCCATGTAAGGACTGTCATTTGCAACCCCAATGTTGAAAACTGAAATCAGATCGTTAGACGAGGATCCACTCCTCCACAGTCTTATTAGGCATTTCTTTCCTACAATACACATTAATACAAGAAGATATCCAAAAGCCCATTCATCTTACATTGCAGATGGGTTTGGCTGACAGTTATGAGCCTGACTTGCCTTTTATTTCTATGCATTCATCCCAGTACCACTCCAGGTTCCCCTACAAAATATACCCCTCTTTCAACAGCAGCAGAACAGTTTAAATGCTCTTATCTACTCACATGAAATCCCAACCCCCCGGTAAACTGTTCCCTGAGATGATCTTTACCCTTCATTTGAGTCTAATGCACCAAGAGCTAAAAAGACATTATGTCCAGAGACTGGGGTAGCTACGGTAACAATTACCAGTTCAGCAAATCAGCTTCTCGTTGCAAGCACTTCTCAGACTATATATAAGCCAAGAAGAACCTAGAATCATTGTGTCAGCAATTCTCAAAGACTATTTTAAATGGTATCAAGTTTAATAAAACTTTTACAACACAGTACAGAGTGTACTTTGTGTTCCTTTGAAATTGATGGAACAAGCCAATTTTTCCAGGTTTGTAAGCATAACATTTATTAAATTATAATAAGAAAATAGCTATTTAAAACCATGAAATGAAAGACTATAATATACATTTAAAGGTCAACAACTGCATGTGTTTCCTTATTATATATTTTATCTGAGAAGCACTGGGAGACAAAGGAGCTCTGACTCTATCCATGTGCAAGCTGCACACTGTCGCTATTCCCTGCCCTGATTTGGACAAGGAACTACATACTCCTATGGATGGCCCTCCTTCACCCAAGCCTCTTACAGAACTGCCTTCACCCATTAAGACGGTGACTTAAATTCTTTAAATAATTTCCAGCACATGTATCACATATAGATGGATTTTTTGCAGCTGCAATAGCAAGGTCAGCCTGAAATAGAGGGATTTTATTCCACCTCTGTACTATACTTCCTTCAGGATGTTCCTTAATCAGTTTTACCACCTCCACCCCAATTTCCTTTCTGCAACTATGGAAGCTTAATATGTTCTTTAGAAGGGAAGAGTGGCTGTGTTAACTAATATTGCCAAACAGAAACAGAGATGATCTACAAAGAAAAGCCAATGAGAAAATACCCAGATGAAATGTAAACTTTGGCAAGAGTCTGGAAAGAAATGTGATCTAGGTTTTGATATTTAAAAGCATTTTAATGTTTGAGCATTAAAACATTTTTATTTCTTCCTAAATATGTTTAACATCAAACCTGAACTACAAGGAAAACAATAAATATTGCTGGGGTTTCTCAAGTGCTGTTTCAGTGGTCCTCATTCCACTGTTCATTTAAGCTGAGCTGGTATTTAGAAGTATGTAAACGGGACTTCTTTTTAGCAGCAGAGTGATACATTTTCCTGGATGCTCAAACAGAACACATGCACAAGAGCACAGCATAAACCTTTTGTTTATTAATAATTGCAACTATTTTTCCAAATTCATAACATAAACCGTGACATTGCAGCACACTGAAATAGTGTATATAGAACAGTGATATAGGACTGCCTAAATTTGATAGAACTCAGAAATCTTCATTAATATTTCCTTCTCCTCTGTGGATGAATAAATATATTGCATATGGAGCCTGATATGAATCCATTGACATCTATGGAACACTTCAATGGAGAGTAATTTGGATGAGTACGGGCAGCCCTGTGCCTTTAGGCTGCTAATCAGCTTTTGAGCATTAAATTCAGCTGGCGTAAATGATATATAAAAATACAGAGAGACACTCTTACAGCATTCATCAAATATGTAAAATACAACACAGAAACACTATCACAACTCACAGGTCCAGGTGTTTAAAGATGAATGTTGTAAAATTGGCACAACTTTGAAAAACACAGCTGTGATTAGGATATAATTATCTTATGCAAGAAATCCATTTCAGAGCTATAATTCTTTGCTGCTAGAAAGGGGAACAGATTTTTATTATTTTCCACTCACCTTAATTCTGCAAAGTCTGTGCAGCTATAAAAGAGTGATTTGGATTCTAGTCTAGCTCAGAGCTCTAAACAATTTTTTTTCTAACTTACTAAATAAAAGCAAATTCTTGTGAGAAACCTAGCTTTAATTTTGGATCTCAGGTTGATGGAACAGGGCTGCCAGCAAACACACCTATTATTACTGGATACAAATGAAATGAAAGTAATTGGAAGGAACAGGGACACCACAGATATTTGTAAGTTACAGAGCTTATCTGCATTGAGATTTTATATCTGAAGCATTTCATCACATCTGAAAGACACAACAGTATCAGAAAATAATTCTATTGGTGTATGAATGCAGCAAAGCATGGATGCACAGGTCGCCAGCTGAACTTGCTTATACATTATATTCTGCATAGGCATCCACAGAAATACACATGTGTACCAGATGTATACTTGTATTTTTCAGATCACAGCTTGTTACCATTTGAATACAATTGAAAAATAGCACAAGAGCCATATTGTTATAATTGGCTCAAGGTAGGCAGAGATGTAGCTATGGATATATAAATATCCTTCCTCCAGACACAGAATTTTCTTCAGATGCAGAATGAATACAAAAGGGGGAACAAACTTCATGCTAAAAATCAACTCTATCCCATGTGATGAATCCTTCCTGAGAACAACAAAGCCACCAAAACTTGAAAAGATTAATTTTTAGAGTGACTTAAAACATTAGAGAAAACAATCTATCTAGCTGGAATTTCCCCCTTCTAAAGTTGTAATGCAAAAGGGGAAATAAAATGTTTCAAGATTTAAAAATCACAACTTATATATGAGCTGTATCAATAACAAAGCCTAGATATTAATATTAGAATCTACTTCTGATAAAATTAATGTATATTTTAAACCCCCTTTTTAATGTTTGGTATGTTTACTTTAAAGAATGTAAGACTGCAGACAAGATGAATTTTTCGGTATCTTAGTCACAAAATTATATCACTGCTACATATTCACAATATGGTTAAATAGCAGTCATAAATTAAAAGAAGAGTCCAATAATTTAGACTGTTCTAAAACAATACTAAAGGCAAGTAAAAATAAAATATTCCATCTGGATGTTTCAATTAAAATATGCTGCATCTTACTGAGAAAATATTTGGAATTAACATAGTCAAATAAACTAGAAAAAATCCTTTTGCTCTGATGAACTAAAACTGATACAACTCTACCAGGGGCTCTTGCCATGAGAGAAGCTGTACTGGATTACACAGCACTATTGAGCCATCTTCTTTAAAGAGATATTTTTAAAAGTCATGATCCCCTTTTCCATAGCTGTTCTCTGTAAACATTTGGGAAATTAATTGCTCAGCAGCCACAGAATATAAGCAGAAAGCACTGAACTTGGAAAAAAATAGCTGTATATCTTGCAAGGGATGAGATGGCTCCCTGAAATATGAAAGCAAATCTTTTAAAAGATATGTTAGATCCAAGGAGATCTACTGTATAAGGATGAAATTCACCCTCTGTAAAATATAAAGATTTGCCCAGTGATTAGCCATTATTAAATGGTATTTTACAGATTTAGGTAGGACAGAAGAGAATAACAGATATTATGCTTGCCCTCTTCTATTAACATTAATTTACCACAGAGCTAACAAAGATATCAACACTTGAGTACACCTCACTTTGAATTAGTCAAAGTTAAAATAACTATGCTGCAAAATAATTTCTAGACCCACTTTATCACCTTGCCATCTCATTACAGGCATTTAGACTTCCCAAACTCTCTTTCACAGTTATTTTAATGAGCTAGAATCTCTGTAATGTTTTTTTCTGTTATGTGTGGGATCCAAGTGTGCAGATAAAATGGATTAAAAGACTCCAGGAGTAGTGGCACTGAGCAAGGCTACCTTCTCTCCTTCTTTCTGTAAGTCACTCGTGTTTCAAAATCACACCAACAGAACATGTAATTTACATTCTGGAACAAGACTCCTAGCGTGCAGGTTGATACTTTGAGTCCATCCATGTCCGAGAGGCATTTGGAGAAATGTCCTGAGCAACATGCCTTAACTTTTGGTCAGCCCTGAATTGCTCAGGAAGTTGGACTAGATGATCCTTATAGGTCCCTTCCAAGTGAAATATTCTTCTACTCTAAACTTAAACCCTTCATACTTCTTTAACAAACTCTAGCCAAAAGTACCAATACCTTGGAGTCAAGGAACTGCATGAACACTTCTGGGAGAAGGCTTGGTAACATACTTATTAGTATCTTATTAATTCTATATTCTTAGTCTGTAATTCTTACAAGAATTATAGTCCATAAAAACAAGTTGTAAGTGGGAGACTAGGATAGATTTTGGAGGGTAAGAATGTTTGCAAGTAACTCAGAAAAGTCCTGGGTGTTTCAGTGATGAGGCTGTTCTGCCTATAGTGGGGAAAGTATAAGTGTAAAGTGTAAAGGCATCAATCAAAAACTACAAGTCTACATGAACCAGAGCATGTCTGGGGCTCTGCTCCTTTCCCCAAACTCTCTTTCTTTGGAAGAACACTGCCATGTTCAGGGAAGCACTACAAGAATGAAAATTCTCACTTTCTGAACTCTATAGCTAAAGTGAACTCCAGCTGAAGTAAGAATATTTCCACATAGAAGTAAGTTGGACTGGTTTATTAATTCAGGAAACTCCTGTTCTCAGAAGGTGATTAGAAATCTCAAGGCAAATAAATCTCTGGTCAAATTTTACTGTTTCTATACTTTCCACTAATTCTCAACAGGAGAACTAGAGGAAAATGTGCACATTATTTTAAACCATTCCTTGTCTTCTCTCAGTTTCTTTCGTGCTAGCATGATAGAGAGGAAGAGACAGAGACTGCAAAATAATTATGGTAGACTATTTCTCCAAGATTTTTCAAGCCTCATTTAAAAACTTCAATTCTCAATTTTATAATCCAGTAACATTTGTTTGAAGAATTTGTCTCTTTCCCAAAATGCTGTGCCAGAAAGTCAGATCCAAACTCTGTATTTATCAAAACCACTTTGAGTTCAGCAATTTTTAAACCCTGTTAATAAATGTGGAATCTGTGACATGTCCAAAAAAATTATGTTATTTGTTTGACGTGCTTAGCAGTCCAGTGCATTAATTAGAAGCCTGACAAGTTTATGAGAAGAATCATCTAAACATAGAAAAGCTCAAATCAAGAAACGCTTATAAAGACAATATACTCACAGCCTAAAATATGGAGAGACTGTTGGATGAATGACTTAGAGCATGACTCAGTAGCTGTAAACCTATCTGGGAATATTTAAGTCAAGATCCATGATTTGTATCTATAGAAAATATGAGAGTTGGTGGTAGATTTCTAGATTTGCTTTGTAAATTGGTCAGGAAATTATTTCCTGTGTGTTACATTATTTATGCAGATGCTGATCATGTTTTTGGATTTGGATGTGAAGACATGCAGGTCAATTTTAGTAGATGCCTCCTCTCTCCTCCTATTTCCCCCTCTTCTCTGTGGGTGGGGCAGTGTTAAAGCACACTTGAGAATTTGAAACTAAAACTTAAAGCCATCTTCAAAAAGGAGGGAAAAAAAGAGGAGAAAAGCATGAGTTATGATGAACAATTAACTGACTGCAACAAAGCTTTCCCCATAGCAGGAGACTGGTAAATGTTGGGAAAGCAAATCTTCCTAATTATTGACACTTGTGCTGTAGTAAATCTAAGCCAAACCATTAAGTTGCTCAACCACAAAGAGACAAGTAAAATTATTCTGAAAATCTGGCTGTGTTTTTCTTTTGGAAATAAAGGGTGAGGTGGAAAATGGAGTTTATATCTGCATGTTCCACAAAACAAATCAAACTAACTTTTATTTTTAATTGTTGATTTTAGGAGGAGAAAAGGGATATTAAAAAAAGGCCACTGGAGTACTTCTGTGGTGATAAAAAGCTAAACTGAATATATATTTTTCAATTAAAACATCTGAGGCATTACTTCATTCTCTTTATAATGACAATGTTGAGAAAATGTTCAAGAGTGAGATTTTCAGAAATAGGGATTTCCAAAAAATCTTATCTACATAACAAGAGTGCCAACTTAGAAGGGGAATGGCAGTATTAAAGTTGCAGGATCTTAAAGGCAACTCTTTCTTTAAAGGCTGCAAAATAAGATAAATGACCTCCAGACCAAAAGAGAAAAGCTTTCTAGTCACCAAAAGTGAAATTAGTCATCTCTGAGGAAGAAAAAATCAACCAAACATTTCCCAATATCACCCTTCGTAACTGGGATAAAACCAGTTTCTTTGAAATGTTCTGAGCTAATAGTCTTTTATCATGCCATGTACTGCCTTTATGGCTACATCTTGTTCCAATTTTGGTTTCATCCATTCCCATTTCCAAAGACCATAACCTTCATACAGGCTTGCCATACACCAGATTCCATCTGTCTGTGACCTTGAATAAACAAGGGTCCTTTGATGTTCTTATGCACTTCAAACCACTTTGTCATTTCCAGTGATATATGAGCCACACTGTAGTGAAATGCAATCATCACTGGTTTGTGGAAGTGCCTTCCTGCTTCTTCTCTTGATGTAAGTTTACCATAGAACAAATTTACTGTAATCTTTGTGTTGACTTGTGCTTCCCTACGGAGTGAGAAAGAGGTCAGCAAAACAGCAGTGGGAGGCTAGAAATAGAAATCCTGCATGTACAGCATCATGACAGCCAAAAACAAGGGTCTGTCTCTAGAAGAAGCAGAAAAACCAAATCACACAAACCCCATCCAACAAAACAATTGATGATCAGAACAACAACTTCTTGAAAACAAGTATTACGAGGAATTTGTTAATTGATGGACAGATTTACACACCCAACACAGCAGCTTTGTTGTGGCACTGTGTGCTCATCCTATTACATTTCAAGGCTGCTGTACGAGGTTGTTGGGTTTTGGCACTGTCAAAATGAAACAGAGATTATGTGGTACCATATGTCAGGCAGCTGAAGCAAAGGATTCCTGGTCTAACATGTTTGCCTTTCCAGTCTGGAGGGAGTATTAAAACCAATGGAGCAGAAGAGGTGGGTGGGCCAGCAGAGGGAGGGGCAGGGTGTGTTTGCTTTTGCCCCAACATCTCCTGAATACTCATATCTGGATGTTACTGCACCAGCCAAATGCAGAAAGAGTTCATATTTTCCTCCAAGACAAAAATAAAAACACAAAGTAAGACCCTTGAGCAATTATTTTTTAATGCAAATGTATGTTTATTTCATGCCCTCAAGCCTTTTAGTCCTGGTTGTTTGTGACAAACATTCCACAATAGACTCTTTAAAGTCTGGCATATGTACCAGTGCTAAAAAGAATACAGTAGAAGACATAAGACAATTAAAATGAAAGACGACAACAACATGCTGCTAATGGTTTTAAATTATTACATTGTAGAATAGTTACTGGTACGCCATGGAAGAGCTATCCCCACAGCTCTGCACAAGCCTGAGCTCCATCAATAAACTAATCTTTATCATGTAATACATTGGTTTTCTGTTACAATGATGTTTGTGCCATACAGTCCAGCATCCTGTAACTATGGATAAAGGAATGACACGACTACACTCCAATTAGCTCAGGTCTCTGCTTCAGGATATGACAGGTTTTCATGGTCCACCTCCCCAATCAATATCCACTGAGAAGACACCATTGATTGACTTCCAAGATGGAGTTGTACTCAATAAATACAACAATTTGACCTGCAAGCCCCAAGGTGCCCAGACTGCAGGAATTTGAACTAACATACAGAATAACCCATTTTTAGGAGAAATCTGACCTAAATAACATCCAAGATGCACCATGAATTAGCTCCCAGAAGACATGGAGCAGACACCAGTGTGCAAGCTGGCTTCCAGTACTGGCTTACCTTTTACCACAACATTTCAATATTTTGTGTAGTCCCAGTTCTACCAGGAGTCCTGAAAGACAATACTTTGAAAACAGGATTTAGGCACCTGAATGATGCCAGTATTTCTTTTTTTTTAAGTTACCTACATACAAATAAATTCACAAAAATAACCAAAAGCATTTTTCTAACTTGGCAAGGAATAAAAGTGAATAGTGTGTTTTCAGTCTGAAATACAGAGATGCTTCAATGTCTATTCTTTCTTCTTTTTGAGTTTGTCTGGGGAGGTTTAGGTAAAAAAGAAAAAAGTAACACAGGAATATTTCATAATAACCTATTTCCAAGTAACTAAGGGCTCTTCTGGGATGTAAAAAGCCGTCATTTGGGTTCCATTCCAGACAAATGCCCTTGTCACTCATGTTCTTACCTGTTACTGGATAGCTTGCTGCCTTCATAAAAATGGCAAAGCTAATACATTCAAATAAAGATTTTTAAAAGTAAGATTTCAGCAATGTGAAGCTCTGTTTGGATTTAATAGATATAACTTCTGAAAAGCTTAATTTTTGAAAGATAAATGGAGAATTAAAACCTCTTCTTTAGGAACTGACTACCAGGAACTCCCTTTTTTAGTTCTTCCCTTATGCAATATCTGTGCTTGATAAATATTTCAGACAGAGTTTTCAATGCCATTTTAAAACTAAAGATATCACATTCAAGAAAGACCAAGCAGAAAAAAATAATCTCAATGTTGTCCCTTTATGTTACTGTCACAGCAAGTAGCAGTAGCATATTTTTCTCCATCGAACTTATATTTACATAATGATAACTGAGCATGTTAACTGCAAAGACACTCCAAGCAGCCAACAAAAGTTACTGTAGAGTAAGAATTTTAGAGCTTCATGGAAAGATTTTCACAAAAAAGCAAAAATTTTTAATATAGCTACCCCTCCTCGATGACTTAATTACATTTTAACCAAAATGAAACCAGACACACTTCAGGTTAACACCATAAAAGGACAAAGTTTTTAATCGCATGAAATAGACAAGACTCTACAAAGCTTAACTGCTCTAAATTATTGAAGTATTAGAGCAACTTGCAGTTCTTAAGAAGTCCTGAAACACATTTGTAAGGAATATTAGCTCAGTTTTAACAGAGAAGAAACATTACTTCTATTGTGATGTTGGCAGCAGGGATGTTTGCCTAAGAGCACCTAGGAAATCTCCAGAGAAACCACCAGTGTCTACACACAGCACATGCCATGGCCACTGGCACATCCTTTCTAGAGCTCAGTAAGAAGTTAAAACCCATTCTCTTGATGAAAACTGGTAAATTTTTACTTGCCAGAGCTCAGCACAGGCAAGCTGAAAACCTCACACCAACAGCCACCAGCTCTCCCAAAGACAAATGGGATTTTAGTCTCTTTGTGGAAAGTTAAGGATGAAATTTAAATACCTCTTTCTCAAAGCTCAAGAGAACTCGCTGAAAAAATTGTGAAATTAAGTCTCAATACACATTGTCTAAATCATCTGCAGCCAACCTGAGAAGGACAGGAGATTCTCTGATACAAAAGACTGTGCACAAGTCAAGAAAAATTATCAAGAAAAGTTCCATTAGCTTGAAATGGAAATTTCCAAATTCAGCAAGAAAACTAAATAAGCAGTCTGTGGAGTCAATTCATGGCCTGAAAACACAAAATATCTATGAAAATTAAATTGGATGAAACTTACTAAAAATGCAAACATTATTTTTTTTTAAGAGGATACATTTAAAGTATTGCAAGTGAAATGTTTATGTAACAAGCAAAGACCAAACTACCATAATGTATGTTTCAGACAAACCAGAAATCTAGGGCTCAGAAGAATAAACATTCATAAACTCTGCAATCTAATTTTATACAGCAACAAAAACGTACAATAAATTTCACAATCTTATTGATCCTAATACCATTGGCATTGCCCCAGCAATTGATTTAGTCATTTGATCATCAGGAGAAAAGGAAGGGGAATATAATATTTTAGTGGACTTCATAAATTCTAAGCTTCAGCTTTCAAGTCCAACCAATAATACAATAAACCATGGAGATTATAAATGGAACAACTAAAGTTTTGTAATTACAACATGGTTTATAATGTAATAATTTAGCAAATGGCAGGCATGTTTGATTTATGCAAGATGCAGAATAGTAGGCTGTTTCTCATCAGAGCTGTAGCAATACATTTTCTAATAAATATTCAGAACAATCAAGTTTTGCATCTCAACCTCTCAAAATGGTGACTACATGTCTGGCATTGTCTAAATTCAAAGGGTTGTTTTAAAAGTGAAACAAATCTATTTCCCATCTTTCTTCTACAGAGTTTTGAACCCAATAGTCATGGTTTTTTATCTATAGAGAATGACATGGTTTTGTTTTTTATCATGATAGTAGGGCCATTAAGTACTTAAAAGAGGCACAATATCTTATATTGCCCAGTCAGTCTAAAAGGCTTAGAAACTGCAGCAGCATCATTCAGTTACTGTGCTGCTTTGCCAGCCTCTCTACTGGCATGTGTGTGCCGGAGGTAACAGGAGAGTAACATTTCCCCACTATGCCCATGTATCACCTGCCCCTCACAGCAGGTGTCTGGTCTGGGTCTTTGTTTCTCTGCACCTCTGAAATACATTTTAAGATTTGTTTTGTTTTGTTTTTATTTCAGCAATACCAGCAGATCACAAAAAAAACCAAACAAACCTCAGAGCAAATTGGGTACTGGATGTTTTGATTCAGTTTTAAACCTACCCCTTCAGCTACACCTAGAAACACCTTCTGCAAACAGACCTGATGAGCCCAAGAGCATCTGTCTCAGCCATTGGTACAGAGTGGCCATAGCACTTTACAGGTAGTAAGAATTCTGTAGACATAGAACCTTCTTAAAGTGGCTTCCAGTTTATTAAAGGTCAGACTTTGAAAATAATCCACCGAGAAGAAGTCTGTGTGCCACTCGGTAAGCTGTAAAGTCCACGTGGCTTCCAGGAGGCTGCTTCAGTCTGCTCAGGCAACACAGCACAGGTTTGTGAGCCAAGAAAACACATTCAACTTGCTGTGAGCTGGGGATATTATGTCTGGCCACTGATGTCAAGTTCACCTCAAAAAACGTCTCTGTACTGAGAGAAAAGAAACCTTTATTCTCCTGACAACAATACATCCATTTTCATAAGTTCACTTTAAACGTAAAAAAAAAAAATAAACCCAACAGTAACAAACCAAGGCATCAGCCCTGCAAAATCACTTTCACTGTGTTGAAACCCCCAGAGCTGTCTCCCCAGGCACCCTGACAGTCAGTAGAAGCTCAAACTCTCCTGCTGCAGCCCAAAATAAATCCATCTAAAAGTCAAACCCAGATAGTGTTGCAGTGCTCCTAGGAAACCTGTTCTGCACAGCAGAAATCCAGCTACTCAAACAGTGCAGAGCAAGGGAATGAGTCAGGACACTGCCCTTATCCATGGGAAGTTTTCCATTTACAGGAACAAATACTGGTGCAACAACCATAATTCTGCCTCAGCTGCCTCTCCTGTTCAATACGTCTATTGTGCTCTAAGAAAACTTTCCTGCTAATTATTCTGTGGTACATTCTTATATTTTGGCCAAATGATCAAAATCCAGACAGATTTTCAGAGACAGTAAATTAAGGAAGTGTCTAAACCCCTTACACTCCCTCAGTGCACGACTCTGCAGCCAGCACAGAAGCTGATAACTCATAAATGGAGATACGACGCTGTCCTGTGCCTGCACACAGGGGAGGGGTTGGCCAGACAGTAGTGAACTGGGACAGCATTCAAGAAGCTTCCTAGTCCCAAGGCTTCACAGGCCTCATAAAATTTATTAGCTCCAAATTTATAGCAGCTCTTGAGCAGCAAGTCATGTACGGTCTAATTCTCAGTGGAAAATTCACAGTAAAAATTCCCACATGAGAGAAGTAGCCAGTGACGTGGGAGTGCTGAGCAGCACAGGAAATTCTGGGAGAGACACCCAAAATCGTGTCTGCTGTTCACAGTTCAGGACAGCATCACATGAAATACCTGCTTGTGACAGCAAGGTCCCATCCCTTTGAAGGAAAGGCATCTGCAGCTGAACAGTTCATCGCAATAAAAGAGGCTGATGTCACCATGGGCCTACATGAAATACTATCAAATATGTGACTTATTTCCACTAGCTGTTACTTCTAAAGCGGTGTTCCCCCCTTTTTTAATCTTAATTTCTAAGCATCTCTTTAAAAAAAAAGCTTCTCTTGAGTTTCATCAGAAATGACTTGGATGATCTTCTGTTAAAAGAATGACTTTTATCCTCATTCAAATACATATTGTATTGGCTTAGAAACATCAAAGAGGCAATGTCTTTACATATTCTATTTCTAAGAAAAGAAAAGGAGTTCTCTCTTTATTAACATTGGTAATGTTGAATCTTATAATGAAAAATGCACAAAAGCAATATTTTTGATGAATAGGTAATAGAACAGCACTGAATAAGAGAGCATTAATATATTTTTACCCAAAAACTCACACAGATAATGCATCAGGAGGGTTTTGAACCGAGATGAAGCCACAAGCAAAAATGAAGTCGGTTTCCCACTCCCCATCCTACAACCCAATATTTTTATTGACCTTGAAAATCCACCACGCAGTTCAAGCACAGCTTCCAAGGTGATTGTCACAGCCCACAGCAAGCACAGCAGGAGCACTTCCTCTCAGGCCACAAGCACTTTGCAGGACACAGACAGTGCTGTCTGACCACACCAATACGCAAACCTAGGGCAACTATTTGAATTATGAGTGGAAAAAAAAATGTGGTAGCATCTTACAAGTGAGGTTTTGGTACCCATGGATATTTTCAGGGTTTTTATTGCACCAGCAAGTGACCTGCAGAAAAGTCTGCAGCATATTCTGGTAAAGAGTGGGCACGTATCCTTTCTGTCTCTGCTATGTGTAGCACAATAGAGCCTTTGTGATGTTCTCAAGAAAACCTATTTATGGACTTGGATTTTGAACATTCCTTTTGCTCTTTGTCATCTTTTGCCATTGTCTTTGAACCACTGTGATAATGAAATTACAAAGGGTCATATAAGCAGTTAGATAGGGGAAACAAAAAAGGAGAAAGAAAAAGGGAATTTTAAAATAAACCAGGCATGACACTCCCCTGCATTTTTCATTACTTAATTATAGTCAATAGAAATCAGAAAAATCTAATATCAATTTGAGGAAAAAAAAACCCTGTCTCTGTTGAATTCTAAAATTTCTGTTGAAGCCTGCAAAAGGGATATCATAGGAAAATACACTCTACTAGAATAACAGCCACATATTTTGGTATTTGTGTCACATTGAGAAAATACCTTCATACGTATCTATACAAAAGATGGTAGTTCAATCTTCAAAATATTTTAATTTGGCTTTGGAATTTCAAAAATCCCAGTGAACCAGTGTTGGAAAAACCTCTATTCCTACAGTGGCTCCTTCACACCATTTTCCTCCTCTGTTTTTATATAAAATGGCAATTTGCATTTCGGAGTGTTGTACACTGAAGTAGTAAACATATTCCTTCTTAATTCTTCCTGATTTCCTTCATTTATTTTACAATAAAATAATTGTTTTGTAGCAACATTACCCTGAAAAATGAAGGTATGTTGGAAAAGGAGTTTGTACGAAGAGAAAGGATGTGTTAAAAAAACCAGAGAAGGAAAAGCATTACAGAAAGAGAAGCATTACTGCATCTATGAGGGACACTGACGAGACAGCACCCCCGGCCTCATGAATCTCATCTCTACCACACAAATGTATTTTCCACAGAGGATTTCATTCACCTCTCTCTTCAAGACCCACCTGTCTACTCATTTATCAGTTTTTTCCATCACTTCTGTGCCTGAAATCACATCCTACAGCCACAGAACCAGAACTATGGCCACAGATGGGACTCAGCTGAATGCACTGGGCAGGTTCTCATTCCATCCCTATTTCAAATCCTTTGCAAAATGCAAAATGTTACCATGCTCATTGTATTAACACACATAAAATTTGCCTATTTCTCTCTTTGTTTTCCTGTTCTATATCTCTCTACTTGTCTGTCTTTACTTTGTACAACACTCACAGCAAGGACTTTTTCTTGTCCATGCTCAGAGCTTGGCTCATACGAAGGCCTGCCACAGATAAATCTGCACTCAATCTTTCTGATCTATGAAATAGCAATGTCTTGTTTGAAGTGTGGTATTACATTTGGAAACAGCAAACAATAAGTTAATTATTTTTTGTGTTTATATCTGTCACTCTTTTTCCTATGGATTAAGCCACTATCTCAGCCTGCTGAGTCTGAGCTTCAGAGAAACGAGACCAACAGGGATGAACTGCAATAGGGGTAAAAAAAAGTTCAGACAAAGAAGAGTAAATCTAGATGTCTATAACATCTGAGGTAGTGGCTGGGGCACAGACATAATACTAAGTTACATTTACTGGCATTTTGGCAATTATGTAGTTCAAAAGATGCCCACAGTCAATCAGATTGGAATTAATAAATGGAATACAAACTGCACAGGGATATGTGAGACGAGAGAAGAAGAAAACAGGACTGGGATTAGGAGCTAACTCAGAGCTGCAATAGACTCACAGGGTTTTTAACACCTACTATAATTTCTGCATGAGAATAAACACTTCAGAGATAGGAAGAGGAAACCAGAGGAAAGAAAAACAAAAAAAGGGGAGGCAGCAGTCCTCTTGCTTTCAAAACCAAGATATATAACAGCTCCCTGTGCTATCTTTATCAACCAAAGATTTTGTCTTAAAAGTGACTGGGATAAAATTTTCTTAACAATTATTCAAAACTCTACTTTTGAGATAAAATAAAAGTTATAAAAACAGAATTTGCACATGAAATTTTACAGAGCTGTGAAAAATTAAGCCACATGGGAAATAGCCAAAAGAAATGTTTTCTATATTTGTGTGTACGTTCATGCATATGCTCCAAAGCACAGCTCAGTACCAGCCAAGAAGCTTGTGTGCTACAACGAAGGATTTATGAAAGTAGTCAGGCCTCTCCTGGGGCTGGAAAAGGTGTTGTTCCAATGTGCATCCTTTCTATTTCATCAGCTTCTGGATTCCATGGTGACATTAATATACACACCCCAAGATGCACATCGACACCATAACCTGTGGTCTAATAATCACCACATCAGAGATTGACATAAAGGACAATACTTGTCTGACAGAAGAACATGGAGCAGACAAAGCACTGACACACACAGACTTGAGT
This sequence comes from Cyanistes caeruleus, assembly GCF_971803275.1. Lineage (NCBI taxonomy): Eukaryota > Metazoa > Chordata > Aves > Passeriformes > Paridae > Cyanistes > Cyanistes caeruleus. The sequence goes on from NC_141712.1 coordinate 12,248,402, forward strand.
CTGCAATCACTCCCCTCCACATCTCACTGTTGTCACTCCCAAAAAATGAGCAGAGACACCCCATGTTCATATTGCTACTGTTCCCCACATATAGGCATTTCAACAGTGCCGATGTGGTTTGAGCCAACCAAATCCTGCCACTTTGCTAAATCCCTACCCATTTGTCTAGTTTTTAAGAATTAAACTCTCATAAATATAATTAAATCCATATCCTCTCCTCCTGCTGCAAACAGGGGCATTGCAGTTTTTAAAGCATGTGCCTTCACAACCTTGATTTCTAAGGATATACAAGCAGATCTTCCCTCACCATGCACAAAGTAGAGACTCATGGAATGGCTGGTGTTGAAAGGGACCCTAAGGATCATCTCATTCCAACCTCCTGCCATGGACCTCCCACTAAACCAGATTGCTCAGAGCCCCATCCAGCCTGACCTTGAACAATTCCAGGGAAGGGGCATCCACAGCTTTTCTGACCAGCCTGTGCCAGAGCCTCACACCCTCACAGTGAAGAATCTCAAAGCCATGCAAACGATTTTCAGCTAAACCAGGAAGGTTTGTTGGCTGGCAGGTGAGCTGGGAACAGCTTGTTTGCTGCACTTCTGTTCCATGCTGAGCTATGCCAGAGGTCCTGTGCTAGCCTAGAACAAGGCAAAGCATTGCAAATTTTCATCACAGACATTTTTCCAAAGCGTGTCTCCAATTATAGTTATGTTTTCTTTTTAAAAGCATAGGACAGAAAATGCACAGTCCATACATCCTACAACATTTAAAGATACAGCCCTGTTTGATTACTATATGACCACAAAGGAAAGATTCCCAAAATCTTCTAATTGAAAGGGTTATTGTTATAGTTTCAAGGGCAACAACATAATGTGAACTCTCAGTGCCAACCATAATAAAAACCAGAAATAAAAAATAACTTACAGCAATGAAGAGCAAGGCAAACGAAGGATATAACTGCACAGTGAAGAGCAAGGAAACAGAGAAGAGATAAATCACAAAATCCTGCAGGATAGAAGGTAGACTTTTGGGGGGTCTAAACTGAAAACAGCATTTCAGCTGTGATATCAGGATGTGATAGAGTAGCAATATAACTAGCAAGCAGCAAAGTTCTTGAAGCAGGTATTGCTGGGCTTACCACCATCACCCTGTCCATCAGCAATGAAAATTTCAAATATAAGCTCTAGGGTGTCCTCAGCTTCCTCAGCAGTAACTTCCTTATTATTATTATTATGAATATCATCATCTTTATGAACAGAAAGTTGGAAGTGGTGCTTTCTGTTTTGGCTGTACCTGTTGGAGGCGAAGCTCTGGGTTTCTGTTATGTATGGACTTAGGTAAGGCATGTTTTCAATTTCTGTCTTCAAACTTTCAATACTTTCTCCTGGACAAGAAAGATGACTTTATAACAGCACTGCTGTAAATTAATGGTTAGTTCTGCCAAAAGAGGACCAAAATGCTTAGGATTCTTACCCTTGCTTACATTTTATAGACAAAACATTTGCCATGGAGATGGAAAGATGAGGACTGCACTTAGTGTAGGTTATAGTAAACTCTCCTGCTTATCCAGACAGCTGCATGTTGCACAGCTTGAATGCAGGATCTCAGCCACGATTTCTGTCACTCAGTCACTGCTGATGGAAGTGCTGTGCTGAAATTTTCCTATATTTCAGCAGCATCTAGAAATACCAGATGTGGTTAAAGTCCTGTGAGATTATGCAGAACACAGCCCTTTTGTAAAAGAGCAGTTGCCTTCACTCAGCTGCCCAGGGCTGGGTTGTAGTGTGAAAGTTGCTCAGACCCTCAGGGACTTACTGCCCAAAAAACATTCCTTGGTTTCATTCTTCTTTTTTTTTCTTTTTTTCTTTTTTTTTTAATAGAAGGAAAACCCAGTCATTGTACACAATTTTCTAAGATTCAGCAGAAATAAACCCCTGATTTTCTGAGGCTGAGGCCACTGCTTAAGCACATCATAGATCACCTGTCTTCCCTCCTTCAGCTCAGGCACAGGCAGGCTGCAAACCCCAGCCAGAGCAGTGCTCAGCACTGCCCATCTCCCCAGGACACATGTGCTTGGTCACTGTGCATTTCAGCACTCCTGCATGGGGCTCAGGGCACAAGCCTTGCTTGCAGCACTAGGTCCCTGTGTTCAGGACCCCAAAAATGCCTTTCAAATATACTGGGAAATTTTTCAGGAATTTAAATAGGTTTAGCTTGTATCCAGCTTTCTACTACACCCACAGAGGAAAGGATTTTTACAGCATACCTGATCTACAAGCACAAAGGCAATTTAAAGAACTGGAGAAAATGAAGAAGCCTACATCTTGCAAAGAAAACTCTTTTTGATGAGTTGATGTTTAAGCTGGTACTGAGGTGATTCTTCATCCTGAGCTTAATACTGAGGAAAGACTACCCTGACCCTTCACCATTCCCTCTTTTAGTCCCATTTCTGAATGTCTCCTATTTGATACTGCAATATTCAGAAGCCATGAGTTAGGCTGGGCTCTGCTAGCCAATATACAGCACAGCTATCATGAAGTCCAGTTAATGAATATGTGGGACTTCTTAGCTTGTTTTGGAAGCTGTGAGTGCTAGAAATTTATCTGTTAATGAATGAAAATTAAAAATCTTTTCCTTGACTCCTAGAATTGGGACCTTAAAAAACTTTTGTCCTCATATGAACTTCACAAGACCATCCTAATTTCACACAATGCTGCAGTTTCTGGGAGATCCTTATCTTATTTCCTTCCTATCTGATGCTCTGTTGTCTATCTTCATTACAAAAGCAAAAAGCCTGTTACTAAATTGCTGAGAGCACCATGATCATTTGTACTTCTGTAATTTGTCATGTACAAAGGGAAAACTTGCCATCATATTAAGTTATAGTATTTTCATAACTACTTGCCACAGCCAGCAAAACATTACTTGAAAGAAATTACTTCAGGATACCAAAACAAAAATTACTTGCTTTTGCTCTGAAAATTTTTCAACTTGCCTTTTCTGTGGAGAGCAGTAGAAGAGCTGTCTTGGTATGCAAACATGGAGCCCAAATTCATCTGTTTAAATACATCCTGTTTCCCAGATGTGCAGGGTGCAAACATACATAATATATATGGGTCAAGTCTGATTGCTTGGGAAGGAGGCAATAATGCAGGACTAATTATTTTCCTGACCTGATGGGTAATATTTTATTTAACTCCACTCTAGGGAAGCTAAACTAGATGGTGGGAAAGAGAAATGTATTCTCAAAGGAATGATGCCAGTTTATGCAGCACCTTTGATTTTTGCATACACTCGATTATTGCAGTAATTTTAAAATATTATTTATTCATTATGTTTTTATTTGGACCCCCAATGTAAAGGTTACATTTTCTTATTCCCCTCCCCATGCCTAATATTTGTTACAGTTGCATTTTTCAAACCATTTACTGTCTGAAGGGTAAGTAGAATGACACTGCTCATAATGTGCAAATAAATGTGAAATAAGCTAGTCAGCTCAAGTGGAATGAATTACTGACACTGGTAAAATAAGGCAAGAGAGAACAGCTGCCTTGGGAGCTAAAAAAGACTCCAGCAGGTACTGCTATTGAGTGACTGGAATAACACTTACTATGATTTATCAAAGACCACTTGAAAGCACTTCTGAGGCATTAAATAGGCATGAAAAGAGGCTTTAGTGGCAACGGGACTATGCCAGAACTGAGTGATTAGGAGACTCAAAAGCTTGACCCGAACTTGCAGCCTATGAACAAGGGATGCCAAAAATCTTCAAAGATGTGTGGAAGAAAATGGAGGCTACAGTCAATTTTGAAGAGATGACCACAGAGCTATTGGGTCCTATTACAAAAACCTGATTGCATGACTATGGAGAAGGAAAAAGCCCCGGTCCATGATTAGTACCACAGCACTCCACCAGTCCACCAGAAAATAGATTTTTGTAGGAATAATCTCATAAATTAAAGAAAATACTTAAAATATTTTCAGCTGCAACATCCCTGTGGTCAAAGACAATTTTCTGCCCTCTCAGTTTTCACTGCTAGCCTGCAATTCCAGCAATGCCTTTGTGGCAGGGGCTGCCACAGTGGTACCACAGGCAGAGGTGCTGCCTCTGCCAGGCCCCTGAAGTGACAATATTTCAGCTGGCACAGACCAAGGTCGTGCTTCCAGCTCCCATCTGTCCAGCCACTGCTTATTGTGCTGGTGAGAATAAAGTGTTTTGATGGTGGGCAAGTTTAGAGGATGGTCCTGCTCCACAGAGTAGATCCCATGTTCAAGGGCTGGGGGATGGAGTAGTTCAGTGACCCAGCAGCTCCTCTCCAGCTGACCTCACAGCAAAGGTGTTTCTCAGGAAGGGAACATTCCAGTCTGCCCAGGGCATGGCAAAGACTTCTCTGCTCAACATGAGGCAGTGCTTTGCAAGCCCCACATTACTCCTGGAGCCTTGTAGCACCTGGTGTTTCAGCCCTCACCTTCTCAAGAGAGAGGCATTTGCACCCATTTAACATTGTGTTTGCTTTATAGGAAAAGAAGTCATTAAGCAAGTGAAGATTTTTAGAGAAGAAAACCTTAGTTTGTGGCAGAGTTCCCAGCTCCCTGTCTCATCTTCAGAAGAATGGCCACCTGGAGACTGGTGTGGGAGGGAAAAACATTAATGGAGAGCTGTGAGGGTGATGGGGGAGAACAGTTTCTCTCACATTGCCTAATAAACTATATTTCACCATCCAACTTTATGATTTTCTGCAAAAAATAGACCTCTCCCTACTTCTCTGCAAAGATTTAATAGCAGCAAGTAGTAAAATGGTCTCACATATAAGACTTCATTATTTTTACAAAATATACTACTGTCATCTACTTGCACATTATGAAGTGTTATCATAAAACAAATCTCTTACATTCATTAGTATGAATTAGTGAATTTCTACTGTCTGTTAAAGACAATTCTTGCAATTCTGAATCTTAAAGACCTAAACCTCATCACCATTGTGCCTGAAACCAAACAATGCTTGAAAAATACATCAAACAAATGCTGATACTCCAGTGCATAAGGCCCATAGCATTTCCTTGTATTCCCAGGAAGCTCTCACAGAGAGACATCAGTTATAATATAGCAGTAATGGCACTGAAGATTTATCATAGTTTTATCCATAAGTAGACCTAAATGGCACAAAATCAAAATAACCACAAGGTCTTTCCTTGCCTGGCACAACAAAGACAAAACAAAATAACCACTCTCCTGTTGTTTTGACAGAAGAGAAGGTACCAAGATGGGGAAGGAGACCCTCCAAGAGGTTGTTCTGCCCAGGACCTTGCTGTTGGAATACAAACCATTCAGCAGTGTATACTGTGAGTGTTCTGGGCTGCAGATGTGCCACAAGGTTCAATTGGTACAGAGAGGCAATAGATGTGGGAGATTTGTACAGTCACGAGGCAAGAGATGTGACAGAACTTGGTTTCTCTGCTCTGAAAAATCTGTTCTAGGAATTTATTTCCCAGAAGTGCCCAACTTGAGAAATATGAGACAGCACTTTTGCAGTGTAGGCAAGTTTTATTTCCTCAGATGAGGCAAGTCTGTACAATTGCACATGCACAGACAGGACACAGTAAAGTCAGGACCTAACTCTCCTTAAAAAGCAGCTGGACCTCAAAACCCTTTATATAATATAATATACCTCAGAGTGTGTCCCCTATAGCATTATCAGGGCTCCCAGAGCTTTGATAGAAAGAATTAGATCCAAAATCACTGATAAAACAGTACCAACACAGGTTGCCAGCCATTCTAGCAGACCACAATTCCTGGGAACATTCTAGGAGCCCTCAACTCTTTGTGCTGCTGTGAGGGTGCAGAGGGGTTTCTCTGGAAAAGGAACACAACTATTGAGCTGTCCTGTGGGATCTCTGTCTCCAAATACTCTGGAGAACAGATTAAAGAGAGGAAACTTTTTTCAACACTTCTTTTTTTCTGGCATCTGTTTTCTAAACACAACACAGTTCAAAGGCCATGCCAGTGCTGCTGGAACCAGGAGCTGCTTTAAACCACCATGTGTGTGCCTGACAGAAGTAACCAAAAACCTCGTATTATTTCCCCAATGACAACCATTATTTTTAAAAGGTAATTACATTGCTCCTTAAAAGGTCAACTAAAATAGGTAAATTAGTTGTATCTGCAGCTAATTGTGACAGGTAGGAAGAGCTTCACAACATGCACAGCTTTAGTTACAACATTTCTGGAAAAGTCCTCAGGGATTTAGAACAATGACACTGTAATTTAGCCAGTCAGTCACAAAGAGCCATAAACAGATTCACAGAGACACTTCTGTACGCACAGCTCCTTGTATATTTTATGAGGGAAGCACTACCTGCCTTCCCTCTCCTTCCCTGATCTCTCTCTTCCCTATACATCAAGCTCACAAACAAAACAATGCAAGTGCTAAGAGAAAAAAAAATAAAAATGAGAGACTTTACATGGCATTGCTCAGATCTTATAATAAATATAATTCTCCATGCAATTATTTATTTTCAAAGAAAATCGTTGTTTTCAAAAATACAAAAGACACCATCAGTTGTTTTATTCAAGGTTCGCAAGGTTCAACTAACAAAACTAAACAGCTGATGCAAAGTCTTTGATGACAGCACTTTGGTTTCCTTGCTGTAATTGCATTTCATAGCACGGGAGTTAATTCATATAACAGAAGGCACTGTTTAAATGCAACTGCATTTGGCTTGTTAGGGCAAATACTTCTGTCCTTCCCTCATCTTTCAAAAGTCAGCACTTCCAAGAATGTGCATAGATTTTCTAGGACTGGCTGGGTATGGATTAGCCAGGGGACATGTGTGTGGAATTCACCCACAGACCCCTGCAAAGGTTTACTTCAATATCAGCTTTGTTGAGCAGCAAGAGCAATTAGAATGGGTCTGAACTGGTGACACAAACTTGAAATGATTCTCTACAAACCCCTGTAATTAGATCACCAACAGCTGTTTAGCCTCACTGACCCTTAGCCAAAATAATAATGATTTCAACTGGAAGGTCTTCAGTCCCAGAAGAAATATGACAAAAAGCACATCATCAAGTATCCACATCAGGGAATTAAGCATTATTTGACTATTATTCTGAGTCTTCTCTTGAAGTCCTCTCTTGACAAGGCTGAAAGACAAATAAATTTTGATGCCAACTACAGAAAATTTTGGTTTGGAACAAGAATGCACTGTGCAATTAAAAGGGAGATTTTCCCTGAGCATATGGCTTGTTCCTGACCAACATATTGCCACACATCTGAACTAAAGCCCCTCACTGCTGACAAAGTTAATGTGGTACAAAATCCTCAACTGAGAAACATGGTTCAAATCTAAGTAAATATCACATTTTTCCTCCCCTTCTCAGAAACTGCAAGTTTACAGCAGCTTGAAAACAAACACATGTCTGGAATGAACACTTGAAAGGAAAACAAAAAGAAAAGCAAACCAAACTCATAAACCTGATGGAAACAGTGCTGTTGCTGGTACACCTCTTTTCTAAGGCTGCATAAGTGCACTGTAAAGCTCATTTGCAAATGTGGTTGAACTAAACTCAACCTGAGCCAGCCCTGTAACAATGACCAGTAAAACTGATGTTAGATCTGACTAGACTGTTATACTGTAAAATCTTAAGCCCAGCTCCTGGATCCTGTTGAAAAGGAAAAGCTATACTGCTGACAAATCAGCATAACGTGGAAGGAGTACGGAGGAAAAAAACTGTGATTCAAAAACATTGCAGAATACAAACAGAACTGATTTAAATAGAACAGCATGGGCATAGAGCTAATATTTAGAGTTAACGTAACAAAACAATATAATTACATCAAAATAGAGAAAGCCATGGGGCTCCAAGCTTAACAGTAAATTGTCTCATTCCACCTAGGAGCTGCTGGAACAGACTGCTGCTCAAAAAGAGGTGCCTCAGCTGCACATCAGCAGCGATGTGAAGGAGAAGCCCTCCTCAGGGCTCTTTGCTGGTGCCTGCCAGTGGAACAGAAGGCAGCTGTCAGAACACAAAGTCCTAGGAAAATAGGAGGTTCAAGGTGTTACCCTTCTCAGCCCACTGAGCCAGACATGGCAAGCTGATCTATTCACTGCATGACTCTCTCCTCGCAGGAGATTCCTGCAGCATTTGGTTTGGTACCCATTGTTGGTTTTCCCCCCCTTCCTCCTTCTGATAAAATTTTCCAGGGTTGCTTTCAACCCAAATTCCTGAACAGTTTTGGAATTATTAAATATTTTTCTTGTTGGGTTTGCTCAGTATTTTTGTCAGTTTCTCATTCATTAGAAACCTGCATTCCATTTATGGAGCAGCATGTACAAAATTCAAACAAATTTTCTCCCAAATGAAAAGAAAATTCTTTTATTAAGCTGATAAACCAGCTATGCTCAAATATGCAAGACAGATTTGATCGTAGAAATCAATAGTATCTCTTCTGGGAGTTATGAAGGACCAAATACAAGCTCTTCCTTCATAACTAGAGCTAAAATACCATTTTCCTGTTTCTTACATAGTTCAGATAAACAGCTGAAATATTTCTCCCTAGTCACAATTTACAGAAACTTTTGTAATATAATTTAAAAAAGGTGTGGAGGGAAGACAGTGTCAAAGAGTGGCTGACACAGACCACTGCCCATCACAGCTTTAGCAGCACACTGCACACAATCTTCTTTCCACCAGCACTCAGGGACTGCCAAATGACCTGGGGGCTTCCATACACATGGCAAAGGCAACCTGGGCCAGGTCTCCTTTCTCAAGACTGCCCAGATGTAACGTGTGAACCAGTACGTCACCATAAAGAGGATTTTAATGGGTTTTGCAGACATGTGATACTATTTATAATCAACCCTCCTAGACAGTTGTTTGCATACCCCTCCCTGATGCAGCTTCCCTTGAAGAGAGTTGCTACACAATCATTACAAATTGATTGCAAAAGAGCTAACAATCATGATTAAATCATTAAATTCTTGTCTACGCTTCAGAGAGTGGAGAGAAAATTAACTTCCCACCAACCTAATTTTTTCCTGAACATGAAATAATGATTTTCTGCCCGTCTAATTACAAAGCCAACATCTGATCAAGCCGGCATCCAGAGGGGATTATCACATGCACAAGTATTAGACCTCATTACCAGCTTGAGTGCAAAATTATTACATCTTGTAATTGGATGGTGAGATTTATATACAGATCGGCCCGGTTTCTGTAAGATTGTAATTACAAGCTTCGTTGGTTAGCTACTTATCACTCAGCACAGAAGAGAGGAAAATAAGCAACAGAAAAAGCATTTCATTAACCCATAACCCTATCAAGGGAGAACCACTGTAACATCCATGTCTGCATTAGGGAGAACAGCTAAACTCACAGATGAAACAATTTATTATACTCTTTGCAAATGGGATTTCATTTTGTTTAACCCCTAATGAACTATTTTGGTAAACTGTATGAGCAAACCATCCATTTTATAGACAACTGGGTTCAATATAGTAATTATAAGGGGTAACTGACTGAAATAAATACTCATCTGCTTAGGGGCAAGGTTATTTGATATACAATTGCACATAGATCTGAGCATTCACAATAGGCAGAGTAAATAAGTAGCTCGCCTTGGCTTGTTACAGAGACAGGAAAGCCCCTTGCATACAATCAGCACTGGGAGAGAATAAGAAATCCTGCTGTGAGAGTAAGACATACACACATACAAATTGCCAAAAGGTAAGATCACCAGGCTCTGCAGGGCCAGGCCATGTTCAGAGCACAATCAAAAATACAGAACACCCTGCACTGGTGCTTTGGGGATGTCAAGGCGCAGGTGTGTAAAAGCAACTGAGCGGGACAGAAACACAACATCCATTCAAAAAATAATTTCTAAATCACGTTTACAGGCTTTTAAAGCAGAAACATCCAGGCTTCCTTAGCAAAATGAAAAGAATAAGGACCAATATTACAGACACATTTGTGCCCACTTTCTGTTCCACTTCCATTTCCCAATTCCTGATGGCAGGATGTGAATGGATGTTTCTCCCTGACATCAGTTCCTACTTAGAATAAGCCCAGAGCTTTTAGGGTGATTATTAAGGAAGCCTGTCCTTAAAATAAGATTATTGCAGAACCACCATATTCTTCTTTTTTCCTATTTTTTCCCCAAACACTCATTCTTTTACAGCCTAGAACAGAAAAAAATCACAACTCAGAAACCAATGTATCAAACTTCAGGGATTTTCATTTTCTCTTGTATCCAATAACAAGTTTCAGAAGGGTAAAATCCTTCCCATTCTGTTGAACTATAAGCCATTTATTTCATTAGTAGCAAGTGAAGAAACCACAGCTGGGTTAGAATTAAAAAAAACCCCAACAACAACAATCCCCAAAAAACAAACTTGCCACCCAAAAAAAAAAATCTTAGATGATCTAAGTGATGGAAATTAGCCTGGGTATCAATAAGTGTTCTCAATAATCTCTCTCACTTTCTACCCAACATCCAAATCCAACACAGTAAAGTTCTGTTGTGGGTTGAAGCTAACAATTATGTAACAATGTAGAAATGCAGAGTGTTTCAAAAAGGCAGAGGTTTTTAAATAAATGTTTCATGAAATATTTCACAACTCAGTTCACTTTTGGAAAACGACCTTAATTTCAAAGACCATTTTCATCACAAACCTAATCAGAGTGAATCTTTTATCTCATGTCAGCTGTTGAGCTCTGATCGATTTCAGCGGTGCAGGGTAAAGCCACAAGCAGCACATCAAGATTATCTGCAAGGAGGGATGATTGTCTATTGGTATTCCAAGTTGTAGCACCCAAAGATTCCAGCTGGGCTCCACATTATTCTGGCCACTCATCACACGTAGATAACAGAAAATATCCACTCCAGAGGTCTTGCAGTCAAAGGCAACTGATACAAGAAGCGCTTAAGTGAACTGCTACCTTGAGGGGTTTTAGCAAAATAATTCTTTTAAACACAAGCTTTTGCCTGGCAGATACGTTCTTTGTTATTACTCTTAATCTGTATATTAAATATTTCTGTGTCCTTCTAAACTGCCTTTTCTCTATCGTTATGGGTTTCTGTCAACCCCTAAAGTCAAAACAGATGCACACAAAAACAGGAGATCCCAAGGACACTTTAAATAGAAAAAAAAAAAAAAAAAACAAACAAAAAAACAAAAAAAACCAAAAAACTAAACTTCAAGAAAGAAGAGGTGCTTTACAAAAAAAAAAGATATTTAGGAATAAATAAAATATTAACTAGGTGGTCAGGATCATTATTAAGCACTGTGGGAGGAAAAAAATAACTGGTTGAAGAAAAGACTTGAAATTCAAAATACCTGAGAAAAAACTATAAAATCTAAGTCTATAAAATGCAGCAATTCAGGTGGCATGATTCAAGACAGCAGCAGGTTGGACCACAAATATAGAATCCAGCTTCTCAGAGAAGAAAAGTACTCTAAATTATACCAAAGAAAATAGTTCAATTCATTTTACAGTAGCAATTTTTCCTCAGAGCAGCCTCAAAATAGTCTAGTCTACTTTTTGGGCCAAAACAACTATTCAGTAATGTGAACTTCTACCTTGTGTGGGCAGCTCCTGTGAGAGGAAGAAAATCAGGCAAAATTTATCTGCTTTGGGCTGAAAAACACCACTGCACTGGCTCTGTTTCCTCTTGTGTTAACCTTTCTAAAGCCCACCAGATCTAATGTGCTGATGGTACAAAAAACACGAATGGAGCAGAAGAAACCTGAAGGTCCCTGCAGCTCTCCTGCCTCACCCGAGCAGTGCAGAGCTCCTCTGCTTAAGGATCTGTCCTCAGGGCTACAGCCCAAAATACATCTGGCAGCATCAGCCCACGAAGGCGCAGGAGAATTCCAAAATCTTCTTGCACACTGGGAATATAGAGAATCTTTATTCTTACCAATTTTTATGGACAGAATTGTCAGCGTGTAAAAATTGTTACGGAATACAATAAAATAGACTAGCTGCAGGAATGGGGAAAATAAAGATAATATATTACCCTAGGGTAATATGAAACAAATTATTTGGTATTTTGCATACTACCATCTTACTTCAGGTCTTTTCTATATACACAGCAATAGCCATTTATATACATTTGCACTTCACAGTAATACAGAAGAATGAAAAAAATCCCAATTTGTAAAGCTGCCTCCAACCATTACTCTGATGCAAAGGCTGAGATTGGAATTCAGGAAGCAGAGGTGCACATGTGTAAAAAGAGTTGAAGCAAAGACAGCAGCCACTGTATTTAGTCTGCAACCCAAATAAATACTTGCAATACTATGTTGGGTTATTTTCTTTTTGACTGGCATATTTTATTTTATATGCATTATTTATTAAGCTGCTCTAAGGTCAAGTCATAGCCTCAATTTTTTACTCCTCATATTTATTGCTATATATATTTGCAGGCTAGTAGCACCAAGTAGTTGCAGTCATCACCTGAACCCCACTCTGTTTAGCTGTGTGCAGCCAGACCAGAGGAGAGGGATGCACACTCTCCAGGTAGGAGGCAACAACGTTTAACACTTTACATGCACGGACTTCTGAGCTTCTTGCACGTCTCTAATAGATTCATTTTCCCCAAGGAGGGGCATATGGAAGAGAATGGGAAGACAGAGTAGTAGCAAAGTGAGTCCAAGAAACCTCAGGGTTCAATAAATAACTGGAAAAGAACCTGCTTATTTGCATATTCACACAACTTAGATAGAGTTATGTTTTACCACACAGTGTCCCAGCAGACCTTGTCATGCAAACATCCAGGACCCTGAAAAAATGCATCTGTTTCTCCAGAATAGAATATTTCACAGCTGCATCACAACAATCATGGACCTTGAACATACATGGGACTTTGACTTTAAATATACCTGACCAATATTCCCCACAACTTGCTGATTTTCTCCAAATAAATTAAAACAGACAAATAGAAAAACAAAAGTACTTTCTATGGGGAGAGATATTAAGTCTAAAAAACATCAAGAAAATTATATGAAAGTGATCATTAGCACTTCTTGCTGTCCACAACAGCAGGTTGAATATGGAAGCAGGAAGAGTGTGTCATAGCTCTGGGGAATCTTTGGTACCATTTGATTGATTCTCTCTCAAATTCTAGGAATGGGAAAGAAGGAAAACTGCCCTTGTTTCAATCACTTGGGAGCAGTAACCTATTCGAAATTTCTTGTCAATCTTATTTTTCAGCCAGAGCTGAAGTTAAAGCTGCAGTAGAAACCTGCCTCCTGCTTCACAGCACACAAGGCTGACACACAGCAGAGACCAGAAACTCCCTGCGTTTTCCTCCTCCCACACTCCAGCTCAAAGCCTTCATAAAACCCTGAGTGAATACACAGCTTGTGTTTGGTGAAGCAGTTTGCTTTCAGTTGTGCAGAGTGGAAGAGTAACACACTTTACTTTCTGTTTTTCCTTCTCCCTTACCCTGCTGATTTAATTTCCATCCCCTCACATGCCATGCAGCCTGTTACAGCTGTGCTGCAGGTAGCCATGGCATATTGGCAATAGTTTCCAGACTAATCTCCTTCAGTGTGGGGGCTTCCATGGATACAGAAAAACAGGGAGTCATTTGCTTTTTACTCCCAGTGGATCATGGAGCTACAGGAAGGTGCCATCTCCAGTGGCAATCGCTGCCACACCCGTGCAGACTCTATGAGGCTGGATTATGCTATACATTCCACGGTTTGATTTCAAGGCAAAGATATTAATATGGTATCCAAAGATGAATACAAAAGCATTCTAAAAGAGTAAACATTTTTTTTCTTTAATATATTTGAAAACATAAATGCATAAATTTTCTTAAAATGTTTCAATGTACAAATTTTGAGTAAAATCACTAAAATCTGCAGGCAAGACAGGGCTCACATATAGTGCTGAACCCTAATCCAGGCAAAAAAAAATTAGTCTTTTCCTTTTATCAACTCTGGTGGTATTTTTTGCTTTCTGAAGAAATGGCATGGATTGCCCACTGTGCTGGTTTTTTTTTTTTTCTGTTTCTAGCCTCTGTTTTTTATCTGGATGCTTTTCCTCAAGGCTCTGTGGGGAGTCCCTACAAGTGATCAATATCAATGCATCCCATCCCATGATTCACACTCAAATTCTGTGATTTGGAGCAACTCCTCCTTCACCCTCAAGTTTGCATCCCTTGTTCTTTGAGTTTGCTCATTTCTGTGACCTCTTCTACTCTGGTTTAAGATCTCTCAGTAGCTTTGCACAGCTCTTCTAGAAAACAGAATCATCTCATTTTATACCCCTTACTGCAAAAGTGAAATACAATAAATCTTAGCAAATCTGATGTCTTTATTCACTTATTTGTACCCCTATTAAATGCTGCCTAATAAATTCTGCAACAAAGAGAAGAGGAACTTATGTGGCACTTCTGGAAAACATAACCAACCTAACTGATGGGAAAGCATGATGGAATAGAAAGTGGATGAAGACAAACTGCTTCTTCTCTTGAATTTATTGGAAAAATAACATCTAGGTCAATTGCAGCAATGCTTAGGGGTCTAAAGGAGGAGTGGAAAGGAAAAGAGGCCAAATTTGCCAGGTTAAAGCAGGGAGGAATAAATACAATATCGCAGTAAAAAAAACTATCATAATGTCTTTAAATATGGTATTTACCTCTTATTCTGTCTATGGCGAAAGAAAATACAGAACTTAGAACTCAAGGGAATGTAAAGTGCAAGAAAAAATGGAGGAGCAGAAAGATCAGTGCGTGTAGAGTGGAGTTTGAACAGGAAACTAAAGTGCTGAAGACAGACAAAACCGAACAATGGCGCAGCAAAATCTCGCAGTGCGAGAGCTTTTCATTCCCTACGAACAAGGAGTTTTCTCCAAGCCTTTGCCCATCTCTGACACTCTGTGGCCAGAGCCTCCACAAAGTGTAGCAAACCACCACGGCCAACACCACAAGAAAGAGCCACTGGAGCACCCACTCCTTCCTCCCTGCACTCAGAGCTTCCATCATTTCCTCCCAAACTGCTCTTTAAGAGACATTGCCTGTTAATGTAACACACACTTGCTGGACTCAGTGTAATTTGTTTTTTTAAAATGTCACTGCACACAGTGCATTTGCTGCTACAAATGCAGACACCAAGCAGTGCTACAGCAGAGCCAGACACCCCAGAGCAGCACGCATCCAACAGGAGACACCCACCAGAGCTGTGCCATCCCCAGCTGGCCTGATGGGGCAACTCAGACCCTCCATGCTCATAAAGCATTTACAACTTGATTTTCAATTTATTTCTCGATGCCCAAAGAGAGGGCATGCCTAAACCTAAATAAGGTTTAGGTAGGCTCTCTTTTTGACAGGGGCATAAACCTTCTGAAGACACCACTGTTTAATGAAACCAACCAGCACACAGCCAAGTCTGTCCTGCCGTTCATTCACAAAGCAACTAAAATAAAAATTGCTGCATTTAGCAGTGGCATAAGCACTACGAGCCAGGCTACAGCAGAAAAGAGCTCTATTCACTGCAGCCCTTCATTATGTATCACTCAGAGAAATCCTGCTGTTTTCTCTGTTTGCAAGCAAGCCTCAAGCCTTTTCTCAGCAGCTGTCACTTGGTTCACAAAAAAAAGGCCTCTCAGCACCATGGCGATTAAATACCATTATAACTTTCCTCCTTCTGCATACTACAGTAGGCAATCAATATGGGCTTACATTTTATGAGACAAGGAGTTAACTTGTTCAATTACGGTGCAGACAGCTCTATTCTTTTGTAACAAGTAATCTGGGTAGGGAAATCGATACTGACAGGCCCGATGCACGCCAGCTAATTTCATATTATCCTCAGCCAATCGGGTACCTGCGAATAATAGAGTTGTTGTTACAGTTCATTATGGGGAGGTGGGATCAATATCGGTACAATAAGAGGATTGGCAATGCATCTGCTGCATAAGTAACCCTGAAGGGAAAGAAGGTCCCACCAGTGCAGCCGGCACACTCGCATTTACATAGCCGCGGAAAACAAAAGTGCCAGGGAGGTCCCTGCTCCCTGACCTACAATTAAAGATGAAAACACCCCAGAATTGGAGCAGGATAAACAAACCTCCTTCGCCTACTGCCAGGATAAAACAGAGAGGGGGGCAAAGTTGAAGAAAATGTTAATAGCAGATTAAAAGGCGTGCATATGCTTCGTAAAATGAGATAACACATGCACGGCTAAATGAACCAGAAATGATCTATTATTTTTTGAAGCATTACATTAATATACAATGTATGTTTGACAACATGCAAGGCAGAAAGGGAGAAAACATGCAGTCCTATCCTGACGAAGATTATATATATTTTATACAAATGATACCTCATGGAGCATGTTTTCTTTGATAGTGTAAAGTCCTACCTATGTTAACATTTATTATGCAGAGTGTGTAAATGGGGCACAAGAAAAATGAGAGATTCTGGTATTCAAATAAGGGGTTAGAGTGACAATTCTGTTCTGTGTGTTTAAAACAGCTTGAGAAGTAACAGTGTGCTTATTATTTAGTTGGTTAAAAAATACAATTGAAGAAACAATATTTTTTAAATGCAAACACTTGGGGGAGAAAAAAAGTGTTTTTTTCAAAAGAGCTGTGGTTCTTTAGGTAACAATTTTTTTATTTTTTTTTCCTGTGCCCAATCACAGAACAGATACCAGAAGTATCCCGGAAAGGAACAGTTACATCTAACATTTCATACATTTTTTTTCCCCCTTAATAAGTACCTAATTTGAGACAACACAGGTTTTGATTTCAGAGGCAGAAAAAGCTTGTAAACTTAATTGACTTAGAGCAGAGCTGGTCCATTAAACCCTACCCTTAAATCAGTGGCAGAAGTTTGGTTGGCTTCCCAAGGACAGAGATCTGCCCGAGCTGCCTAAAACCACATGCCAACCTGGGAAACATTTTTCAAAACATAAATTTTATCACAGTGAAAAACAGAACCTATCAACATGAGCAGATACTGACTCCAATTTCAAAAGTGTGATCTGAGAATCAAAATACAAGGGCTTACATGTCACAATGTCCTCCAAATGGAATGCACAAACAGAAGGCATCTAGGAGACATAAACCTTTTAGAAAAAGACTTTCTCCTGTGTACTAATTGCACATTTGTTCTTAATCATCTACATTTCTCTATTTACACTTCCCAACTTTTACATTCTAAATGAAGTGTAAATAAATTCAGTGATTTCAGCAATCTCCACTGGACATTTATCCACCTAAAACCCAAACAAACCACCACATAAACTGATACATTTCCACCTGAGCATCCATTTTCACTCTTGAAAGGTCCATAGGCAGTGATATTTGCATACCAAAATTAGGCTGTGTTGGCAAGGCTGGGAAGAACAGCTATTCCAGCTCTCATTTGGTGCTCTAATACTCTCATCAATTTTGGAAAACCAAAATATCCATCAGCTCAATTCTTCCCCTCTGCTTGTAATCCCTCCAAAATGCTGAATGGGATAGGAAAGTGTCATTAATACTAATGACCCTTTCAAGCCAGCCTTGAAAGAACAAGTATTTTGTTAACTCTGCAGTTCCTGTTAACACATTATAGCCTTTGGAATTACTGGTAGCCTAATTTCATTCATTATTTATCCTGGCCATTTTGGAAGTCCATTAATTATTTTTCATGAAAATGCAAAACCTGGCATAGGAGCAGGGGGGAGGGTGAGCCCCTCATGAACATGCTGGATTCACACTCCTCACTCTTAATTCTTACCAGTGACTGATGCAAGAAATACAGACTATGGGGAGGATTTATGTATCCATCAGTAACATGTGTCAAAGCCATCAAAAAGAGTTGGAGAAGCCTCACTCCTAACTGAATTTATATTACTTATGTTAGAGAAACCAGCTCCTTTGTGCCATGGAGACAAAACAGCTACCATCAAACTTCATGGCTGCAAAATAACAGCATCTGGAAGACACCTTAGAAGGAGGCTACATTTAAATATCATAGAAGGGAGTCCTCAGCTGTGTGACACCTCCATCCACTGCTGACATCAAGCCATCATCATTTTATTTGCCTCACACATCAAAATACTGCACAGAATTCAAAGTAATATGCATGGAAATACACCCAAATGTTTTCAAATTACATCTTGTTAACATGGAAAAACAGCACAGAGGTCACAGAAGAAAGGAATTACATACTCTCTAAATGCTCAGCTGTCTTAACCACTAAGGTAGCAGAGCAGAGAACATGGGAGACTGATCAGCAGATTCTTATCTATCCTCATGCACTCTAGAGTAAAAGTAAATCAATGTATATTAGCTGGGAGCTACCAGCAGCAGCCAGACTCAGTCTCTCCAGGTGCTCTGGTAGTTGTAAGAAAGAAATATGTGCATTTCTCAGCAAGGGATAAATGGTTCTAACTTATCCTCAGAGAGCCCTCCTGTGTATCAGTGTTACTATTCTCCTGATAGATGCTCATTTCTTACAGTAGAGTGTCATAAATATGGACTAAGTTTTATATCGCAGCTCCCAAGTGACCATCCTTTCAAATTCCAAGTCATTAGAGCCTTTCAAAACCTAGTAAAATTAACAGAAGGGTGAAACAAGGCTTTGTTTAAAATCCTTAAAACCTGTGGATCTGGAACCTTAGAAATGTGCTTCCCCCACCTTGTCAACTGTCTGGGTGTCTGCACTAGCAAAATATATACAAACATTTTTAAAACATCCTGAATCCTTAAATCATTTATCCATCAGAAACTGAGCAGCAAACAGCCAGACAGAGTTAATTTTTCTGAGACAGCAAAATAGGGCAGTATTGCAGAAGATTCATCTCCCATAACATGCTGTGCAGTCACCTCAAATCCCTCGTGGTGGAGGAGAACGCAGGGTCTCGGGGCTCAGCACATTTCAGACCAGCTCATTTGGCACCCACAGCTCCCGACAATCCTTTGTGCATTCTGCTTATCCCTTGGTAAAATAAAGATGATAATTACTCTCCTTTCATTTGATTCTCATAAAATTCAGCTTTACAATTGCTCCTGACAAAGGCACCTGCTGTGATTCTTGCAACCAAAGCAACAATTGATGAATTTGTATAATGATGTGCCATATAAAACATTATAGTGAAGTGATAGCTTCACATCTCAAGCTATGGGTACTGTGCATAACTATTTCTAACAAGCAGCTATTCCATTTAACAGCTGCTAAATCCTTGCATATATTTATTAAAAGGCACTGAGCAATTCATGTTTAATTACTTCATAGAAGAAACAGAAGGAGTAGTGGAGGAAGAGTTAAATACGGTACTAAAAGGAAGAAGCTACAACTAATCACAATTAAGAGGAAGTCCCAGGCTATTTAAATGCTACAATCCAATTATATCAGGTAAAATGAATTACTCCTTTAATGCTGACTTTATATGAAGATACCTTCTTATTGCTCTCATTAATAATCATCAGACATCATTTTAGCCCATATTGGCTGCAATAACATTTCTATTAGCATCACGGTGTAGCAGAGCTGACAATTAAAATAAAAAATAAATCAAACCCAGAACTGAATAAATGTAATTATAGTTCAGAAAAGTGCTTTTATGACTATTTGATTAGTCAACTGAACAGTACTTATCTTTTAAATCTTAAATTTCAGTTAAATGAAATTTCAGTCTTCTTATTACAGTAGTCTCTGAAAAACTAAGATACAGGCAGCAGATGCTTCCAAGAGTTATTTAGTTACCTCAGTACCAATATGCAATAAGTTACTTGAGAAGAATCAAGTAAAATAGGTTTAATAGGGTTGTAAACCACCAGAACAGAAGAAATTACAAGGGGCATTAAAAAAACCCCACCAACCAACCCCACACAGTGCCACAATACACAACCAAAACCCAAAAAAACCACCTACTGAAGATATAAGCAATCAGGCAACTTCAGCTGCTCTCCACTGGACTCCACCCACCTTTCTATGCTTGGAAACTACCATGAAAATCCAACAAGGCATGTGCAATACAAAATAATGCATTCTTAGCAATTTTGCCATAGTCCAGCCCATAAACTACAAGAGCAGGGAACTTCTGGCTCAGCAGATTTTCATGGGATATATAAATAAAGGGCACAGAATTGGGGCCAGTATTTGCCTTGTTTGAAGCAGATACCAACACATTCTACATAAAAACCAACAGCACCTAAAAGGGCCAGGACTGGCTGTTCCAAAGAGGTGAAAATTTATTTATGGGCAAAGAGCAACAAAATTGTGGTGGCTTACCTAGAGCAGCATATGGAACACTGCCAGCCCCAGGCAGCTTGAAGGGATGTGCAAATGTTTGGAAACTTATAAAACAAATATTTGATCAAATATGCATCACTATCAAATTTTCTCCAGGAACGTGCAGAATTTTTACTCCCAGTCTTGAATGTTTGATGCTGAGAATTTGTAACTCATTTACACAACAAAACATGCAGAACTATTCTTTTATTTTCCTTTTTTCTAAAAGGAGCAAGGGGAAGGTATTTTGATAAGAATTTCTATATATTCAAGTTTTTCATCCTACACTGAAAACTATTTTAAACTTCTAAACTTCAAGAGTTTAATCCAGGGCTCTAGTCCCCATAGCTGCAGACCACTGCAACCATTATATTCTCATATTTTCGTCTTTTATGCCAAGATACCTTTACTAAAAACACATTTGAAAGTAAATTTCCACTCTACCCCAGGGACAAAAATAAATTCAGTTGTAGAAGCAATTGCAGTTTTGTTTTCTGAATAATTACCAGGCAAATAAAAAAATCCAGAACCAGAACACAATTTTTTTTCTGCATTTTCAGGAAGCTAAACTGCAATTCAATATAAATAGATGCTACAATATTATCATAAATAAATATAGTCTGTAGAAAATAAATTTTTAAGATAAATCACTTAAGAAGCTATATTATCCCCCAACTCCCACAGATGTTTCAATGAAAATTGGGTGTTACAACTCCCCTTTCAGCAGCCCTCCTTCATCACAAGACCCAGCAACAAGAGATACTTATTTATCATACAAGTTATTCATCTCATTAAAATGAATCAGTTTTATAATGAAAACTCAAGTAGAAGCAAGTGAATTTCAAAAGGAAGACAGGTGTATCCAATCTGAAAACAGTGGATCCACATCTGCCTCTGGGTATGATGTCCTTTAAATTCAGGCATTCTCAGATTAAAGCATCAAAGCCACATTTCTACCTTACATACACCACTGCAGATGAGTGACTCATCCTGGGGACTTTAAACACCACTCATGGGACAGATGCCCTCTAAAAGTTACATAACCCAGCCTTGGAGGACCTGCTGGTTGGGGGAAGAACTAAAAATGTGTATCCAACTACTAAGTACTATGCAATACTCTTCTTACAGGAGCTCTGCTCTAGAATTGCAAAGGCAGGGCTTCAAAATTTTTTTCAAGCATCAAAATATAACTTTGGACTTGATCTCACTCAATCAGCCTGGCTCCTTTACCCTGCCTTTGGGATTCAAGTGCTTACCAGTCCTGGAAATACCAGAATATTCCTTCAGTTGATGAGCTGTAACCAGGCATCCCATTACTATTTCAAAGTAAGTCAGGGTCTCTGAGACTGAGGAAGCCTGGACCACGCAGGAAGAGTTTTCTGTGGCTGTTCTACAACCAACCAACAGCAAATGCTGGGCTCCTGCCTTGAGGGAGTTTTATATCATGTCAAAAATTAACACAACAACTTGCATGTTTTTAAAAGCAAGACATCACTTCTAGACCTGCCTGCCTCCTTTAAACAAACAAACAAACAAATCAACAGGACTTTATTACCCAGTCACTTCAAATCCCTGTGACAGCCAGCCAGGCCACCCACTCTCCCCCACATTGCAGGTCAGGTCAGAAAAATCTCAGATTGCCAGGTCACAGGAGTCATCTCCTCAGGACTGAACAACCTGCTGGAAGTTTCAGTTTACAGTAGCTGGATTTTACTGAAGTCTCAGTGCTTTGGACAGCAGGGCTGCTATGGAATCACAATGCTGGCCCCTAAACTCCTTTAGGTTCCTTTGAAACTCCAGGGCAGATCTATTTCTCTTGATCCTTAACACACTATTACATCATACTGCTTTTGTTTTCAGAGCTCCAGTACCTTGGTTGCTAAAAAACTTTCCAATTTCTTTTGGAAATGTTCAAATTGCCATTAAAAGTCCTGATCCCTCTGTAATAAAAATATGAGTTAGAAATATCCAATACAGTAATTTCTGGACTACTCATGCATGGATTTGAAACATCTCTAGATAATTTGTTTTGTATTCTACTGTTCTCCAGTGTCTTTTAGAGAGAAAAAAAAGGGTTTAGTTTCAATATAGAGAATTTTTTAAATCCTTGTGGCTTTGACTGTTGATTATTTTATAAAGCCACAGAGAACAGTTTACAAGAAACCAAATGGGTAATCATTATTCCCCATCAGCAATGAGCTGTGACTTGTGTAAATTGCATAATAAATTAGGTATTTTGAGATAAATGAATTTACAATAAACAATCATGGACTGAAAAGCTCTACTTCTTGTCTCCAAAGGCACAAGCTCTGGTTAAAATCAGCCACAGGTAGTTAAGTGATTATAAACTGTAAAAATAAATCAACCTGATATAATTGCTCCAAGGAAAAAATTACCAACATATTTAAAATTTCAGCAGTGCACCTTTTCCCATATCCATTTGGCATTATCTAATTACCTTCACATTTCATTTCCATCAGTGATATGACCTGTATTTTCCTTTTATAACTGTCAGGGAGGGGGTTGGAGAGTGGAGTGGAGGACCACAGTGATAAATCAACCTCACCATTAGGACCGAAATGGCTCATCGCTGCAGCTCTAAATCCAGGATTTATAAAGATGTCTAAGCCATATAGCACACTTGTGGACACCATAATAAATTCATGAGCACATTGCCAAGGCAAACCACTTCATTATGTGGCAGGCTGCTAGCCATTAATCTAGCAGAGAGAGATTCCTGGGAAACTGAGACTGCTTGGAAATTTATGCAGGCCTAAAGTTACCCATTTCATTATGGATTTAATCTGCTCTTTCTGCCAGAGTGCATGAAAGGTTTTTACAGTTTAGATCAAGTGCTTGTAACTCCCTATTTTATATTATTTCTTCAACAATAATGTCCTAATTTTCCTCTCAAAAACTATTCAAACTGAATGCCTTCACGCTTGCCTTCCTCTAATATTACACTAAATAAAATATTTATACAATCAATTGACAAAGAGCAATTTTTTTCCCTTAAATGTTCCATTAACATGTAAATTTTCATATGATCTTTATCTCATAGACAAAATGTGCTTAGCAATGCCCACCTTCTTCCAGACAGTTAACCCTTTTGTTGACTGTAAAGAATCCAGATCAAAACAGATTCTGTGGCCTCATTTCTAAAGCCCCTAAAAAGGTCTTGTATTTAAATTATTATTCATTGAAAGGAGATGTAGCTCCTAAAGTAATTTGCATGCTTTTTTTGATGTCTCATTCTCTTCTTCTCACACAGCACACAGACATGCATTTTAAGTCCAATTCCAATAAGTAAGGTATTTAAAATTACTATTTTCAACTTTATTAGAGAGTTTAATATAATGTCCCTAATAATGCAGAATATTGTGGGTGACACAGAAACTCTGCCATAAAAAAATGAGATTAACAAGACAAATTACAAAAATAAAACTTATTTATGATGAACTGAATAATTGCAGATTAATATCTTCTATAAATAAAGACTTCTTCACATTCCAGGTGACTCTGTTAATTTATGCTCTCCATACTTACATTACAAAGTAAAAAATTTAGTCAAAAATGGTTTTAGTGTTTTGACTCTCATAATGACACATAATGGGAAGACCAAAAGCAGAAACTGCAATCAATAATATTTGGGGGGGAAAAACCCAAACAAAACAAAATACAAAAAAAACCCACAAAAAAATCAAGAAAAAACCCAAACAAACAAAAAAAAACAACCCCACCCATCACAGCCTTAACCATTGTTTCCTGTTATGTTCAATATTTGCTGCTGTTATCTCACTAGAACTCCCAGACATGTATTTGTTAAAACACTCTAATGCCTGGATATGGGTCTAAAAGGTTATATTTCTATGTTAGGATGTTTCTTACTAAATGGCTGAAGTTAATTTAGATGGACAAGAACTCCAGCCTTCAGAACTGTGATGGCAAACACTCTCTGCATCCTCATCCTCACTAGTCCTGTGTGAGCATGTACACAGGGTGAATAAACCCATCACCAGCTGAGGGCAAACCTGTGACTTTAATAACACAAATTTATCTATAATATCCATCTTAAAGATTATTATGGAGCAAGAAAACACACAAGAACATGTCATGTATGTAGCATCTTCCTTTTATTAAAATTCTTGATTTTTCCCTTGTCTTAGATGAGCGAAGTGGCAGCTTGTCTTGCCCACTTCAAACAGTTTTTCCCCAGTCAGGAGCATGGGGTTGTAGGAAATCACATGTCCAGTACTCATCAGGTGTATTTTGGTGATAATTTGTTGTCTCATCTCTCAGATAAGCAAATTTAATAATAAAGCTTCTACTGGCACTGAAGTATTGCTCTGGGATCTTTGGAGTAAAACTTACACATAAGTGTGAGCCACCTATCAAAAAAAAACCCCAGAAACCCAAAATAAAACCAAAGGCAGCCCTCCTCCTTAGCAGATGAAATCTATATTTTATATCTGATCTGCATCAGATGCAGAATGCAGTCTGGATCCCATTTTATTTTTTTCATTTTACATGTAATAAAGGGAAACTAACTCTTATATAATTAATTATTCTTCTACCAAAGAGAACACTCAACTTGAAGTGCAATCTCCACATCACAGTGTGAAAAAGATTCATGGAACGGATGTTCAGGTTCAATAGCACTTTACATCTCTCTGACTTGCCAAGACATCACAGTCCACCTGAGCCTTCTCATGTGCTAACCTGTGTTTTCCTTTTCCCATTATTTCCCCCAAAACGTTACCTGCTTAGTTCTAACAATGGAGGAGACAACTTCAACATGGGACCCAGCTCTGTTGAACTCTGATATGAAACACATGTGGAATTAAACTGCTTATAAAAATACTATAAGTCAGCATTGGTCAATTATTACACTGAGAATTACCTAACAGAGACACACTGTAGAAAGGTGGTCAGACCACAAGAAACAGGAGCATGCAAGGGACTAAACAATTAATTTGAACAAATTCAGCAGAATTCTATCTTTTTCCCAACAGAAAGGGAGATTCTGCATCAATCCAGGAGTTAGGCATAAAGCTACTTTTAATAATATTTTTATTTTGCTAAAAGAGAAGACAGTAAAACATCTTACATATATAGTTAGAGCCAATCTAAAGCAAAGAAACCTTGGAACTGGCTGCACAGACCTTACCTGTGGTCTATTACATTCATAATCCCCAAATCACCACATTGGTGTTTTACAGACTGTTTCAGTTTGGACACATTAGACCTTCGAGAACAGCTGTGACCATCTCCAAACATTCCTAAAGGTACCTTTGATACTGCTGACATATTTTAGGAATGAACAGTAATGACATCTTTCTAAGATAAGAAAATTACTTTTTGCTCTGCGGTCAGATCTTTCTCCGACTAATCAATCTGCCTTGTACCTTGGGAAACAGTTCATATAAGCAACTAGGATGCATCAAACCTGAAGGAAATGACTTCTCAGAACTTCACTGCTGTGAAAACAAAGCTACAATAAACACACATCTCAGCCACACGCAGGAGAATTCCCTCCTGCACACAACTGCTTGGAAAACAAGTTTGTAAACGTTATTTTTAGTTCATCTAATGAGTAGTGCATAACTGGATGAAGTAACCCTTCACAAATAGACCATCACATTGAAGACAAAGGTTCTTAAAATATAAGGGAAGATACTTTGCCTCTTCAAGAAAAGAAATTACTTTTGAAAAAAAAAACCCTGAAGCAAAAGAATCACAATTTGCTTAGAAGTCACTTAAGATTATTTCTGGCATCACTAGATACCCCCATCTTTCTCCAATTTTTTATTTTTTTTCCAAATAGCATTTCCTTTATCAGAACTGGCACTAAGATCCAGATTCTTGAACACTTTGAGGGCCTTGACCCCAGATCCAACCCAAACCCTGGAGCCTCCCAACCAATTTCAGCAAAGGTTGAATGTTTCTCTGAAACACACAGCAAGTCCATCCATCAGACCCCTGAAACACCCACAGCAGGCACAAGTCCTCACGTGTTTCTGTGCTCGTTTGTTGTCACAGATGCCCAGGCCCCCCCAGAACACACCAGTGTGCCTTTACAGCCATGACCTACTGAATCCCCATGCTCTGGGACTTGTCACACAGAGTAGCAAACGTCTTAGATGTCCTCAGAAACCTGAAGCCCAAGTTAAGCAGAAAGTCTCCCTTACAACACTTGTAACTCTTGTCTTCAGCACTGTTATAGCTTTGGGACTAAGCTATTACAAAGTCCTGTAACACTGTTCCTGGGATACACCAGGCAAACAAGCAGCTCATTTTCCACACCCAGTTTTTCAAGACTTTTTATGTATCTGGATATACAATAAAAATAAATTTCAACCAGCAAGCTGAACAAAATCCAGGGTTTTAGCTAAATTCAAGTGATTTAGGCCAATGCAAATACAAGAAACATAATACAGTTTAACAGTGCAAAAGCATATAAAACTTACAAAATGTTTCTGGAGGCAATGATCCATGCTGAAATGCCAAAAATAATATATCCAATAATACACTCACAATTTCTTAATGTAAGCACAACCCACATTTGTGTGTCTTAAATGGTATCACCAGCACTGCCTATTCCAAGTACAGAGGAGCTCAGTAAGATCCTCTAATGTATGACACATCATGAATTCCATCTGACTAAAGTGAAGTGCTTGGCAAAAAGTTATGCTCTAATACAGCCAACTCAATAAAATTCATGGTCCCAGATAGCCAGGATCCTCAGTAATTCCTCAGTCTTACAACCTGAGAACATGCCTGTCACAACCAGGCTGCTGCCAGTGTGTGGAGACCAATTAAACGGAGGGCCAGCACTCTTTCAAGTCCCTGGCAACTCAAAGGACTCCAATTAAGGGATGGTATGATTATTTTAACGTGTTGGCTTGTGCCCACCTCATTCCTGGCTTGTCTGTTGGCTGTCACCCTCTGCCTAGAGCGTGCTGGGCAGTGATGGGTGCAGTGGGAGCAGCCCTGGTGGGCGCAGCGGCGCTCGGTGCTGCTCGGCACGCTGAGAGGGCTCGCAGAGAACAGCTTAGAGCAGTGCTGTGTCCTTCCAACCAATGCTTTATGGAGGGAGGCAGGAAAATCTCTGACAGACTGAGGTGGCCTGAATCATGAGCCCAGTGGTTTTGAGGGTTGTGGGTTTTGGCTGAGGACTCAGCAGGGCTGCGTGCTCAAACCCATGTAGAACCCGCATGCAAAACATGAGCTCAGTTAGTACGGATTGGTACCATTAGCTCCTTTGTCAAATATTGAATTCCAATAAGAACTGCAGCCAAAAGAATTGCAAAAAAACACAGACTTTTTAAAGAAATAAGCAAAGTCAACTTAAAGTAACTTTCTGACAGCAGCATCTTAATTGCAGTTATCCCATCTAAACTGCTCCAGACAAACAAAAAAAGCTATTTATAGAGATTTACTACAGAAAAAAAAATATCAACTAAGAAGTGATAAAGTTTCCCTTTACAGAAGCCCTATCATCTGGCAAGAAGTACTGAGCAGCTCCACAAAGAAGGCACCTCAGGCACTGCTCTCTTAGTTTGCACAAACTTTGGTGGAAAGAAAGAAGGGAAAAAAACCAACAAAAAAACCCAAAAAGTAAACAAACAAACAAAAAAACCACCCACAAATAAAAAATGATAAGAGCTCCAAGGTGAAAGCTGCCAACTCTTTCTTAGCAGGGGGTAGAAAACCATCTGAGTTTAAATACTTCATGTTCACTGAGAGCTATGACTTTAAACTGTTGGCAGAACTGGCACTTCAGGTTGTGAAGTTAAACTGCCCTGGCACTGCCAGAGCTCAGCAGCAGCGACTGCCAACCTCTCAGTCCCTGAGCAGGCTGATGGAGCCCAGAGCACACAGACACCACCACCACCAGGAGCACCAGGATGCTACAGAGATATGGTAATAAAGCTACAGAGGAGGATTTCTCCCATAATTATAGGTAAATCCTGGAACAGAAGAAACAACTGTGTATATGAAATAGATGTATGTAATGTGAATGAATAGCATTACTGAGTGCAAAGTTTCCATGCCAAAGGAATTTGAAATGTGCAGCAGATTCCTAGCTGCTGCAAAACAGCTTGATGCCACAACTGCTACTCATGTTGCAATGAGGGCAGAACCTTGGAGTAATCAACAAATTAGCCCTGGGGTAATGCTCCATGAACTTCACAGGGGGGGAAGATAAAGTCATAAAATAATTACTGCCTCCATCAGCATAAAAATACATGCAGAAACAAAGTTCTATGAAGTGAGCAACTGAAATTTTAACATATTTATAGTATTAATTATACAAAACATACTTCCCCTTTTATTCTCTAACCTAAGGTTTGAAAAAGTCTTCTGTCCTGCCATAGTCAGACTTATTTTATGTCTTATCAATGAGGCAATAAGGCTACCAAAAGTATTCATATATATGGTATATCACAGATCCAGCTCACAAGAGTAATTCTAAAACTTACTGTAGCACCAGTGGGAATCTCTTATTAGCCATAGCATAAAATTATTAGCTTTATCCTTGCAATACCCTGGAAAATTTTTCCATAGAAGTTCAAGCCTTTATTATGAACCTTTTTTGGGGCAGAAAGGGCTTTTGAATTCATCCTGGTACTGCTTTTCTAACAAAGGCCCTGAAATTTCCTAAACTATACAGGAAAAGCTGCCATGGTTCACCAGGCCACAAACAGTCATAACTCTTTCAATCAAACACACTAAACAGTAAAAGCACAATCTGTGGATTTTATCTTTTGTTACTAAATCTCATTCTCCTTGACTGGAAAGATACTGACCCCCTCAAAGTCCTTCCTCTGCCCCCAACCCTCTCGCATTCCCCCTGAGCGTTTCCAGGGTTCCCCACTCTGTGCTGGGCTGGGATGCCAAGGATGGTGTAATGGCTGCGTTTTCCTTTCCAAGGCCACGGTGCCAGGAGCTAACGATATGTGAAATGTTCCATCCCTGCAGGTTTTCCTGCTCAAACATTTTCTAAATAAATAAATAATTAAAAACAACAGCGTGTGCCACGTTCGAGCCCTGAATTCCCGGAGCAGCTCAGGTCCTTAAACTGAATAATTTGCCTCAGCTTGCGTATTGCAAAACCCATTCAGCAAAAGATTATGGGCCTTTAAGTGCCATCCAGGCCTGAAATATGACTCTAGGGCTTTAGGATGTCAGAATTGAGAATTGCTAGTGAATATTCTGTTCTGGCAACACTAAAACTACAGTTATTTAGCAATATGGGAGCAGACAAATGGGGGCAGGGGAGAGAAGGAACTTGACAGAAAGGAAAGACTATAACTTAGCAGAAACAGAGGTGCAGTTTTCATATGTGGCCACATTAATTCTTTATGGAATAAAATGCATTTGTGAATCAAAAAGCGGATGTAGATTTATATTCCCACTTAAATCTGCCAAAAGCAAGTAAATGAATACTGAGAGCTCATTTTAGTTCAGGAAACAATTTATGAGGACACGTAGGTGGGTGCAGGTACTCCACACGAGCAGTCTCAAGGGGAATTAGCAGCTGCTTCTGCTCTTCATAAGAAAGAATAAACAGACCAAACTGAAAATTAGCAACACCTCATTAAATGTAAAGCCATCCACATATAAAGCAGCTAGGACTCAAAATCCTTAAAAAATTCAAAAGGTGCAGTGTAACGTGAAAGCCAAAGGAGCTTTTGTCATCCCATCACAAATTATTTAGGCTTAGATTGCAGCATCTAGCCAAAGCTCAGAGATGGAACAGTTGTGAGCCACTTTCCCTGGTATGAGTTGCCTTCTGACCTCAGTTTTTTTGGCCCTCTTCAGCACTTCAAAACCTCCATCTCACATTCCTCCCTGGTGCAAGTTTACATCTGTACTGAGGAGAATCTGTCCCATGCACTGTGTCCAACAATTACTCAGGGATTATTAGTTACTCCAGCTATTTCCAAGAAAGCCTGGATGCTCCCAGGAAAGTCTGGCAATGCCTTTGGTGCTCCTCCTGTAACTGCTCCTCACTGGAACTCAGCCCCATAAATGCAACTATTTCCTAGCACAAACCAATTTCCGTGAGTGTTGCATGTAAAAATGAAATTTTTGTACCAAGAAGTCTGTGAGTAGCTGCAACTTCTGCTCTTCTATCATTACCTCATCTTCTCTCCGCTTTCCTACACACTAAGTTGGGCATAATCACAGACAAGCTCTGTGGAGTCATAATTATTTGCTCAAGAGCCATGCAGCAACAGCATTAGCACATGTGCAGGGGGGATGGCACAGAGCTTGAGCTTCTGCTCGGGTTCCTTTCCCTCACTTTTCAGATTATACAAAGGTTTGCTTTGGAAGGGCTCTTTAAAAGTCAGATTGTCCAGTCCCCTT
The DNA here is from genome assembly GCF_971803275.1 of Cyanistes caeruleus. Taxonomy (NCBI): domain Eukaryota; kingdom Metazoa; phylum Chordata; class Aves; order Passeriformes; family Paridae; genus Cyanistes; species Cyanistes caeruleus. The sequence goes on from NC_141712.1 coordinate 12,279,013, forward strand.
GCAATGAGAACATCTTCAACTGGTCCGAGTTGCTCAGAGCCCTGTCAAACCTGGCCTTGAATGTTTCCAGGGATGAGGAATACACCATATGGGAAAGCTAGCCAGTGTTTTCATTGGTCTCATTGCAAACATTTTCTACCTCATATCCAATCTGAAAAAGCTCTTTTAGTTTAAAACTTTTGTCTCTTGTCCTGTCACAACCAGCCCTGCTAAAACATCTGTCCCCTTCTCTCTCATAACACTCCTTTATGGAAGTTTTATCTTTTATCTTTAAACTATTTCAGGCACCAGATGAAAGTCTCCATAGAACAGTGGGCAGTCTTCATTATTCCCATTGTGGAGTCTCCAACCTAATGGATAATCATGTGTGTGACTTCCAGCAACCTTTAAACACACACTCTATCAGACCTTTCAGAGATGTTTTGGTTAGGGCATGCAAACTAAAACTTGGATTAGTGTCAGGTAGCTCCAGATCCCCTAAAGCTGTGCTGGGGTTTGTTTGTTTGTTTTTTAATTCAAATCACAATGTTTTCATCACACAGGAGATTAAGTGCTGATCACCCATTTCAGAGTTACATATGACTACCAAGACCATATATTTGTCTTACAAAACACCAACCCTTTCTTAAACCCTTGTCAGAACAGGTCTCTGGTCTGATAGAGCTCTTCCAGTAAATTGTTTTCTAAGGACAAGCTCTGATCTCTGGTTAGTGCCAGAGGAAAGTCATACCAGGTAAATCATCTCTGGTACTGTGACATCTAGATTTTCCTTGGAAAGCCAATATTCAATCTCTCTGCTTAGTTTTGGATTGAAATTATAATACAAGTGGCTCTCGATCTACTCACAATTAATGGACTTAGAAAAGACTGAAATACAGCTATCAAGAAAAACTGACAGAAAGTACACTAGGATTTAAATCTGATATTAAATTAATCTTCATAAGAAAGAGAGCTAGTAACTTAATTTTATATGCTTATAAACAGGAAAATCACTACATTGGCTCAGTTCTGACTGCATATTAAATTGAATGAGTAAATAAAAATCTTCTACTCAACTTTCCTGTGATTTTGAGTTTTCTTTTAACTCCCTCCAACAGGCTTTTGAGGAGGTTGGGCTTTTGACATTATTTCCTGACACTCATTCATCAAACAAGTTAATAACCCATAAGAGGCATCAAGGAGAAGGTGCATCTTACAACCTCTGAGTCATTAGCAGCATTAGCAGCACCCTGAGGTGACAGAGAAAGCTAAAGTAGTGTCAGCTCTCTCATGGAGCAGTTTCAAGACAGGCGAGTGAAACATCCTCAGGTGTGACAAGAGTAGGAATTTGCTTACAGCCTATGAAGAAAGCTGGTGGCTCACACTGGGGCAGAAGCCTCTGTAGCCTAAATGCATCTCCACTATATAAATTCATGCTATATTAACAGCAGGCATCTAAACAGACATGATAAGAAATAATGTAAAATTATTTCCCTTACATAAAACATGTAAAAAAAAATTGTACCTCTGCCTGTGTAATTTAACAGCAAATATTTCAGTTTAAGTCAATAGTAATAGATATTCAGGGTTTGAGTTTCCAAATATTTAGAGCTATAACTTTACTGAGCCCTATGGTTAATGTTCCTGAAGTCATCTATTGTATGCTAATACACCCAGCTGCCCAAGTGTTTTCAGGATGAGATGTTTTACTCATTACATGCATAAATACGAAGCCAGCAGGGACCATTACAGTCTGGGCTGACCTCCTGCATAAAACAGACCATCAAATTCCAAATGTAATATAATTAGGGTTCTCAAGTCTAACTGATAACAGCAGCAAATGCCCCACGGAGACTTTAAAAATGTGTCAGGCAAATTTACACATTGAAGGAATGCTTTGATGTATGTCACTGAAACATCACCAGAGCTAAGCTCATTCATGCCCAGAAGATCCTGGGTTTTTTTATTATTATTTTTAAAAAGCTATTCCTGACAGTACTCCTGCTTCAGGGAGAGCTACAAGGACTCTTTATTGCTCTTGTCTTTTCTTAATATTTTTTAAGCCCCTCTCCAGGCAATGGCCTAAGATATTTTTCTGGTTTTGTTATTTACTTGCCTGAAATGACTGTGAATATGGTGCCCGAGGCTTCCTCAGGCTCTCCAAGGACAGAAACTGACACAGCATTTTTTTATTTTTTAACCCTCACAATATCAATAGCCTCAATTATGTTGGTTTTTCCCTCCTTTTTAATTACTTTTAGCTAAACAGGCTTGGAAAAAAGCTCTTCAATTAACCCTTACTTACTAAGATATTTTAATTTTTATTAGTATTTAAACCATTGAATCACTTAATGTCATCACCCAAATTGGCTGTGCTACATTTTTCTCCCCAGTGGAAAAATTATTCCTGGATAATCATTAGTGTCATCAAATTACAATTCCACAGAGAGCCAGATCATGTGAATATGCCAATGAACATATAATAGTAAAAGAGGAATGGCAAGTTGCCCTGGACTTCCCGGGGCTTAAGTTTATCTGTTTCGGTCTATTTGCATGTTTTGAGGCTTTTTGGTAATACTTTGTGGTTAGTTACAGGAAAGTTGAACTTCTTTCAGGAATCAGTAACAGAGAAAAAAGGTCCAACTCTTTTGGTACCAGCTTATTCTTCCACAGTGAAACTACTGACGTGGAATTGTGAATAACAGTAATCTTCAGCCATTTTCTAGCAGGGGCCAGACCACAGCCTGAGCTCAGCCTAAACCCATATCCTGCTTTCAGTGAACAGGTACTGAAAACCATTTCTTAGGGTAATCCTCAATTTGTGTAATACTGAGTGGAAAGTGTGATATTTAAGTAAGTAACATATGCACTAGCATCATGAGCCACCACACACGTGACATTTCCCTGTGGAGGTACTGATGCTTTGGGCAAGAATGTGGAAACTGGTACAGAGAGTTGAAAGCAGCAAAGCCATGTGAATTATATTAGTTCCCATCCATTAAATATTCATGAACATGGGCTGATATTCATTAATTTGGCACAGATCAAGGTACTCTGAATGACTAGCTCTGGACTTCTAGCCAAACAATTCCTACAGTTAAACATTTTCCTGAATGTGATGTGATTTATTTAAAGAGATGTTTTCAAAATGATCAAGTTACTGAGACTTTATGTATCACATTGCAGCTTTAAAAACTTGTTGCCCTCCCTTTTCCCCTCCAAATTTGCCCTGGTTATGAACTCTCAGTGCTGTGGTTTATAGTGGCACGGCTGGGACACGGCTTCAATCAGGCTACAGTGGTGCTGTCAGGTGCTGCAGCCAATTACCTAAAATGTAAATGTTTTAAGAAAGGCAGCACCTTTTGTCAGAACCAAAATGATTTCCAGCCTCCGGTTCATTGTTTCAGTACCAGAAGTGCATAACTCAAAAACATTAAACATACAGTAAAACCATCACATGTTGATTTACACATACATATTGACTAATGCTATCAGTGGACTATTTACCTTAATCAATATTAAAAGATGCTACCAGTGATTTAAGTGTTGAGTTGGCTCAAAGTAGTCAATAAATGTTTGCATTCATAATCATAAGCTTATATATTAGTTGTTCGTTTTCCCCACCCAGACAAACAAATTTGGTAGCAACATTTTGCTACCAAAACATCATCTCATCTCCATTTATATTTGGGAGTCCATTTCTCAAACTAATGACAAAAATATTTTATAATCTGCATGTACAGTCACCTGCACCAGTTCCACATACAAAATCCTTTTTGGGGAATTATCACTAAGGGATAGAACTAGGTTCTGTGTGCTAATAATGAAGAAATGTAGAACATGTAACAAGTTATGTGTAAGCAAAGTTCCTTTCCTGACATTCAATGGGAGGGGATTTCTCTGTTACCCACTAACTCATCCCATCCCCAGACCCACTGCAATAAGCTGCAACTCCAAAGCTGCAGTAATTAATTTCAAGCTCACCTTTTACCTTCCTTTGTGACAAACTCCTTGTAATTCACATCTTCATTCTACTCAGCTTCAATTCACTACAATTACATTATATTCTTATTTCTGTAATGCTGTTTTTCCCTTCACCATAAGTGTTATCTGAGCCACCAGTCGTGATATTATTTGATACACTTTTCAAGAGAAGGAGCAGATTTATTTTTATGTGGGCTGTACCATCTGTCAGCAAAAGTAACTTTTAATTGTAAATCCAAACACCACTTGCACTTTGCAGACTCATTTGCTGCACTGGACTGTTACAGACAGCTGCACTGGAAAGTTACAGACAGCTTGGACATGCATAGAAAACTAATTTTGCTTTTACACAAGTACACTCAAGTCAGACATGAATAAAACAGGCCACTTCCCTTAAAGAAAATGTTGTTTCTTCCCCTGATAACAAGCAGAGAGATTAACAACATATTTACTTCATGCCTAATTTTTAAGCACCTTGAATCCTACTACTCCCACTGATTTTCCCATGAAAAGTTTTTTTGGTCATGTAGCAACGAAATATTCCCAAATACTCTGCAGCTCTACGTTTCACACACTCCCTTCACCGGCCAGCACTGGCCCATGACTTGTGCCATGAGGCTGAGGCTTCTCCCTGGAGTTTCATGGCCTTGACAACTGCCCTGCTTTAGAAGAGCTGTGAAACTTAAGCCTCTTTTCTGTGTCTTCTCACCAACTCAGCCATGTTGCTGATAATTCTTGATGCCTCGTTTTTACCAGATTTCAGGCTCTCAACCTGAGAGGATCCCAGGTGCTACCAGTGCTGTGCCAGTACTCAAGGAAAAGCACAAGGAACACTTAATGTCCCAGTGTTATACCCAGGGTGTCATCTTGAAATCATGGTCCCTCCTGGAGCTTTAACCAGATGAGAAGTCACTGCTTCTGAAAGCATTCACTCCATGGACCTGGGAGCCTTGTGACAAGACTCAACCAGGAAACTGAAGCAAAACCATCCTGATCATAAAACCTTTTTCTTTTGTTTTGTTTTAGATGTGTGCATCCAAGTGACACAATATCACATTTCTTATAACACATGACACACCGTGATCCATGTGTGAGCTCACTTCGAAGACTTGGGAAACAACAATTTGAATGCACATTTTGTTTGTGGGTTTTTTTTTTTGCTTTGGTTTTTTTGTTGCTGTTGTTTCTGATGGGCCAGAGACAGTTTCCATACTCTAAGTTGCAGAGGTGATTTCCTCCTCAAATTTTTTCCTCCTGGCCCTACTTTTTCATCCAAAAGATGCAGTTTTTTGTGACCTCAAAAATGGCTCAGTTCCTCAGCCTCCTGACCCAGGTCACAGAACAGTCTGAACTGCAGCAGAAGCAGGCTGAGGATGAGGGCAAGTGCACAAAGCTCTTCTATAACTGGAGCTCCTGGAAGCAGCGAGGACACAGGCATGAGCAGTGGTTTGGGGAACTGCCCCCTTCAGCTTCTTAATCTACTTTGACAAAGCTCCCTATTTCCCCTTGATTTAAGGGCCTGTTACACACAGTAGCTCTCGGATACATTAGCCTGCAAGCGAGGGTATAGAGGATTGATAAATCACGAAAAATGGATTTCACAAGGGATAATTCACACGGGCAGGGGAAGCACGTCCCTTGTGTGTCCTGAGGAGAACACAAAGGGAACGCTTCATAAATCTTCAGAACGTCTAATTTCAACTGATTTTACAACTGTAAAATGGAAAATATTTATACAAAATAGAATTAACTCCTGCAAAAGCAATATTTACCTATTTATAAGTTAGACTATCCTTTCACTTCACACCACATTACTTGCAAACAAAAACAATTTCCCACTCAATTACCATGCAGAGGCAGTTTCTGAAAATATTGTGTATTTTTTACAGACAGAAGTTATGTACATCATATAGCATAAGCAGCAACAAAAGTATTCTAGCCAAAACCTTAGCAAGACCCTCAGCTTAGCTTTGGTAGAGAAAATTGTATTGTTACAGTCTTTAAAAAGTAAACTTCAGTCAGATCTCATGAGTTGCCAGAGACTTACCACTTGAATATTCTTGGATCTCTGCTCATTTTTGAGCTGAAAGCAAAAAAAAAATCATCCAGATCTATCAAAGGAAAACGCATGAAGAACCAAATTGCAGTTTAATTGGATGGCTATGCTAGATATCTGGCAACACATCAACAAATCTGAGGTCTGAATCTTCAACATCTATACACATCATGAAATCATTCTGCCAGTGGTACAGAGTGAAAAGTGGCTATAAAATGCTCCCATATCACAAAGGTAATAGCTCACAGCACAGCAGGTACTAAATCCAGTATTAACTACTTATTGCACAGAGGGGAATGGGCTAAAAATACTTTTTAAAGAGGAACAGCAAGTTCCAATCCCCTTATTTGGGCTTGCCTAGAATTAAGATTGGAAAGACAACCAGGAAGGAATGGGCCAAGGAACTGAGCTTACTCTGATCAGGCTCAAGCCACATGCTTGTGATTAGACATTGGAAATAATCCTTTTTGACCCCAGTAAAGCTACGCCATGTGTGAATCTTTGGGGCTAGGCTGCAATCTGCTAGCTGGCTTGCTTATTTTCATTCCTAGAGATGTGGGAGTGGGAACTAGAAGGCTTGGAAAGGACAACCACAATTCTCAATAGCCAAGAGGTCTGCTCTGTTGTTCTCAGTTGCCATAATTGCCGTGGAAACATCCTGGGTAAATAAGAGTCAGATCCACAGCAACTGGCCTGCAGTGAGGTTATGAAGCCCATGGCATGCTCTGGAGCACCAAGCACAGCTTTACTGGTGCACTGCTGAGCCAGGGGATGTGGCTGCAGTTGCACACACTCTCTTCTGTTCCTGCCTTAAGACAAATTAAGGCAACATCTGGTCCAGATATCAGGTAGGGAGTCAAATTAGGGGAGATGGATTTGTTCTCTAGACAGAAGACCTCTTAATACAAAATAATATATGTGCACCCATTTGTAACAGGTGTTTAATCTGCGACAGCTTTTCTGGCCCGTGGAAATTCTATAGCATTCTTGCTTCCTTGTCACCGTTATGATATTTTTAAATGCTGTTTTTCTTTCCCCCATTAAAAGGAAAACATTTCTCAGAAGCAGTAGTGGGCTGTTAGGGCAATAAAACAAGTTTGCACAGACCTGTAACACGTTGAGCCACAAGACATGACACAGTGTGTTTTATGGGGCAATTAATACTTGCCTTGGGAGCACTGTGAGGTATGAAGCCCTGTCAAACTCACCCTGGTATATCTGAATGCAAGTTGTAAAGCTGCATTTTGCTTCTTGAAAAAAAAATATGGAATCAGTTCTCTGTTTTTTAACTTACCCAAACTAAAGAAAGGAACCTTTTCTCCAGGAGCCAAGCTCAGAGCAGAGGAACATCAGGAAGGAACACTAACAGCAGAAGACACCAATTTCTAACCTACATTTACATTCTGTGGTCTTGATTTCTGGGTTAACATTGCTGCATTTCAATACACACTCACTTCACTAACATCTGTTATGGGTCCTGTTCCACAGTTTGCTCTGCAGTCTTACAGATATTCCTCAGAGCATTTCTTATGTGCATCCCAGTGCCAGTATTTACCATACAAGCACAGGGTTGTCACATTATCTGCAGTGGTTGCAGCCCTGTTAAAATAGTTGGCCATTATTTTATTATACATTCATATTTTATAGTCCTTAGTTGAACATTGGCTTGAGTTGTTGCAGGGTTTGGCAGGGGGAAACCCCAGAGAGTCTCCCTTCTCCCCACAATGACCACACAAAGCACCTCCAACCCAGCTGCAAAGAGTGAAACATGATCAAAAAATTTTGAAAAACAAACTCCCTCTAATCTCATGTCCAACTTAAAATGTGACTATTTTGAATGGTTTTTTTTCACTATTATTATCCAGAGAAAGAGAGGACTATGTACTAGTACATTTCTACCAAACTTTCATTGATGTCCAAGAACTTTCCTTTATAAAAAATATTAAGGAGAAATATTACAGTAGCACACATAGAACCTCTGCTGAAGCAGGACTTTGTTCTAGGCTCTATCCATGTTCATTTTGTAAATGGAATCCAGAAAATTATTCATGCGCAATAATGGGACTTACGGTGGCAGACTGGGCACCAACCGAAACCAGATCTGTAACACCAGTTTGCCTTCCTGAGCCCCAGATCCCTCTGTCTCGAGATTAAGAGCAGCACTTCTCCCCAAAGAGGTCCCAGATCTGCTCATGACCACTGCTTGGGCTGTAACAAGTGAGACACTACTGGCAATAGCAAGGTTACAAAGACAGTGCAAGTTTCCAGATAGAGATATTTGTCTCCATTAGCCTGCCACCACTGCTCACTAATCACAGTCACATTAAATAGATGTCAAGGAATATCAATTCCTTTGATTTCTGAGGGCAAATTAAACCAAAATGTAGGCATAACAATTCCAGTACTTTTCCACAGCAGGTTAGCATCTACATTCCTCCTGCATCTCATTAGACATTTTCACACATACTAGAGATGACACACTGTGTACTACTAAGGAGGTCAAAAACCTAAAGAAAAGTGTCCAAGGATATTGAAAACACTAGAAGCATTTGACATAATTTATTGCACTAAAGAACTGGGGAACAGGAAAAGGTTGATGTAATAATAACATTAGCAGGAACTATAGCCCATGCAAGCCAGTGCTAAATAAAGTGCCAATCAATAGCTCTTTTATTAGTAGGTACAATCAATGTACAGCAGGCAAGCCTGGCCAATTAAGCTTATCGACTGACCAAAGAGTAGCAGGAAGCATTCTTTCCTCAGTTTTGTTTTTCTTTCTGTAAGTGAGAAATGAGCTGCAGTTTTATCACTGGATTCCCACCAAGGCATCTCCAGGAGTTCCTGTAGAGTGGAAACACTGACAAAAAGCAGGCTTGAGCTATCTTGGTATCCTTTAACCCAGGGTCAGCCACAAGAACCAAAATATTCAAGGGTCACTTACAAAGTAACTTTTTTTCCTAGTGATTGTATGAAGTTAAAATGTTGTTCTTCTAGATGAAGGGGAGAGAACTGGTAAAGGAAGAAAGCACGGTCCCTTAGCAATGCTTAACCATTAACAGTCCTGTAAGACCTTAGGAAATTAAGCCTATTTGTTTCTAATTCCCACATGCACAGCCTGAACTTCATAAACCTCCCAGTGTGAAGCAATGCCTGTATCTTTCTTAGAAGAAAAAGAAAAAAGCCAAAACTAAAGCTGCACTAAAAATTATACAGAATTTAAAGTCTCACTCTGTAATGGCTGCTGAAAGTAAGAGGAGCTTTAATATTCAACTGTGACTAACCGTGCAGATGCAAATAGGATATTTTTATTCACAATACCCCACTCTCCCTCTCTGCTCTGATCCCCTTTCCTTTGTTATCTCTTTCAAAAGGAAAAAGTTAGGAGACCAGATAAGATGTGGGTTCTCAGCATGATCAAATAAACACTGTGTGGTGGTCACAGGGAAAGAAAACACATTGTAGGAACGAGTGGTAAAGATTGCATTTTGCAAAGAATCACACACAAAATTAGCAGCCCAGATGCCGATTTCCCATTGATGTCAGACAGGATCTCTGCAGCCTGGCTTCTCAGCAGGAGGAGTGCTGCATCCATCCCTGCAGTCAGTCAGGCCAGCTCTATCTGCCCCTTTAACTTATCCTTGGAATTCAGAGTATACAGCAGAGTTCATCAGGTTTATATCGCTCAGGTCTGGTGCTCTTAGAGCTTTACAGGTATTTGACACCTCAAAAAAGTCAGGGAAAGAGGAGAGAGATTCTCAGCATGTTTGACTACAGGACAGACTGGTTTGCAGCTTCCTATCAGACAGTTGCCCAGCTGTATTCAATTCAGAAAATATTTCAGTAATCAGCAGAAGACACCTTTAGCATCAGTCAGACAATAAATTCCTAAAGCTACAGGCAAGCATCTCACTTCTTTTATTTACACTGTTTGCCATTTTTTTCTACTTGCATATGAAAAGTTAACCTAGAAGATAAAAAACCAGCAAAACAAATAATTTTGCATCATATCTAAATGACGCAAAGTTCAGTCTTTCCTGCTGCAACTCAAAACCAGGTCTGACTACATGGACTCCAACTCCACTGTGTCTTGCCTGACCCTACTTTTAGCACCATGGCCTCAGCTGAAATTCACCGTCAGTCACACATGCACAAGTTGCTTTTATTCACTAGTCAAAAATCAACTTAACACAGTAACTCATTTACTTGCAGTTTTCCTTGCCTGCATTTGTGACACATTAAATACTGTAACTCCTGGCCCACTATATTATGAAAGTTTAGGCTGGAAAACAAGGCAATGAACAAATGGAAGGATAAAAATGCAAAGCAGACATTTCCATTTGGCTTTTTATATGACAGTTTGTAAGAGTTTGCAGAAGACAAGAAGCTTAACAAGGAGCAAGACAAGGAGCTTAACCTGGACAACACTAACAACCTTGAGGAACAGTATAAAGTAACCCAATTTTTAAAAAGTGTTTCAGTCAAGCCATCTGGCATAGCTTTACAGGAGCTCAGGAGGTTGCAGAGCTTCTAAAAAAGTCAGTCCTTCAAAAAGCTGCAAGAGGAAAATGCTTCTCAGTCTGGTTTATTCACTTCCTATTGGTGAATTCCTATTTTGTCCAAAAGAAATTTTTGCCCAGGATTTTCCAGTTTTGTCCAGAATCCCCTTCTTGGATCAGATCTGGCTGCCAGTCTCAGAAAGACATGAAGGTGCCTTTTGGATAAAGGTGGTTTGCTCTCTCATGTCCCTAAGCAGTTGTACATCAGACATATACATTCTGTAGCAAAATATAAAGAGAATTAATGACCTGGGGTCACTGCTTTACATCAAGCACAGGCCACTTCCAGGGGAAAGCATGCAATGCCTATCCACCACATTTCTCCAGCAGAGCTTTACTTCAGCGCTGTGCTGTGCATAACTATCACAGTAAGAAACTACTCCAGGTGTAGACAAACACCTCTGGAACATCATAGGCATGTGGGGCAGTCAGTCCCAAGATTTACTCACCTTTCAGAGTTGCTCAGTGCCACTCTCTGCACACCCATCACCTCTCTCAAGGGAGAGATGCAGCAAGGTCAGTTCATGGCTTGGTCTGTCACTGCTGGTCACTCCTGTCCCCAGGGGACAGGCTCGTCCCTTCACAAGTGGCTCTGTAATGCAAAAGTGCACATTCTTAGCTTGGGTTGACAGAATTAACTGGGCTAAATATCAGGCCAAAAGTATTTCTCAAAATAAAGCTTGCCATGAGCTGCATGTGGGAATTCTCTCTTCAAGTTTTTGTAAAGCCAAAGCCTTACCCTGGAGTACTGGTATTCTTCTGAGAATTAAAGGCCAAGAGATATCAACTCAAAGCACCAGAACTTTCACCATGATGCTTCCCTATAATTCTTAGGTCAGACAGGGCTCTCACACATTTGCATCTTCTTTTTCTTGTAGTTTAATTACTCCAGCCTAAACCTTATGCCTGACTGAAGGAGCTAACCTTGTGACAGATTGGGTAAAGTCAGATTTGCTAACAAATACAGGAAAAAAACTCATTATGAAAGAGCACTTCAGGATTTGGGCTGGTTTTTTCTGAATTCGTGAGAGGGCCCTCAAATGTACCCCACATCAGGGAAATCTAGAACTCCCTCCTGGATTTCCACTCAGAAATCTGCCCTTTTGTCAGAAATAACTTGTTCCAAGATGCAGGACGACACACTCAACACACCATCAGTGAGTCTGTAAAGATACAGCTGGACACATGCTACAAAACATCACTCAGTTGTTCAGCAAAATCCTTCCTCAAATTCCCTTTGTGAATCCATTCCAGTGAATTAAAAACAAAAACAAAAAGCCACAAAGACACAAACAAACAAGAGACACAAAACACAGAGATCTTCAGGAAACAAGATCTTCACAGGAAGGCACTTCTGTGAGTGTGGAAGGTGGAGCCTCAAAGCTCACCATTCTTCCTCCTCCTGTTTTACGTGCTCTGTGTCTCTTCCACTGTTATGTTCCCTTCTGAACTGCACAACAGATGGGAGCAGTTGGTTTTTAAAGGGTTTTTATTTTCTGATTTCAATTTTTCATGTGTCTTTTGAATTTGGCACAATACCATTCTCTAGTGAAGAGGAGACATTGTGTTAAGCTTAATTATCAAAGGCTGAAACCCAGCAAGCAATCAATCATTTAGTGACATGCTCATGCTTTCACTGATTTGAAAAAATATTTTTTTGTGGCTATTGAAAAAAGAAAAACTGTCAGAGACAAAAACAGAATCACTCACTTTGCAGCATATCAAAATATCAAAACTGTAGGGAGATGAGTGAAGAATGTTCATTTGTTTTTTCTGAAACTAAATCCAACTCTTTTTGGCATGTGAGCCCGGAAGTTGTGTAAGATGTGTTTTAGTGTAAACACGATCTTTCTGTCGAGGTTTGCCTTATAATTCAGACTGAACAGTCACTAAACTTGTTCCTAAATGACTTTTCTAAAGAGTCAAGGTTGCTTTGTTCTTTAATTTTCTTTAGTCTTTCTAACCCCCCCCCCCCTTTTTTTTTTTTTACTGCCAGATAAGTGCTCTGGCAGCTGCATTCCTGGGGAACACTGACATCCAGTGGAGAGCTGGGGTCATCCCCAGAGCCCACGCAGTGGCCCCCAAGTCAGCAGCTCCCCCCAGAACTCTGCAGGGCTGTAGGAGACGCCTTGAACTGCAAACTCCAAGCTGCAGACAGCAACAGCCTGGGCCTCCTTCAGCTGCAATTGTTATTTTATCTCCTAAAGTCTCATCAAGGTGATCACATTCCTGGTACTGTTAGTTCTAGTGGTTTACACATAAAGCTTAAATGTGGGGTTTGGAGTTGGAGTTTTTTTTCAGTTGAGGAAATGTTGGAAGAAAAACTACTTTTATCCACTGACCAGCAACTCCACCATGCTTGCTTCTGTTTTTTCAGTGATACAGGATGACAAGTCCCATGTGTTTAAACAGCACTGGATTTCAAATGATAATGTATAGTCAACAGTTAACATTGTTTTTCTTTGGAGAAACAGAGTCTCTATAGGGTCACTCTGGTGTTATCACCTAGAATAAAGGCATCTGATACCTTTAGCCCAGCCCCAATGTAGATGCATTTGCAAGTTTACTTGACAAAAACCTGACCAAATAAAAACATCAGACCAAATTTAGTCTGTGAAACAGGTCCACAAAACCCATATAAAAGTGGAATTGTCTTGTTGTTTAGCAATAGCACCACAGATCCATTTATTTGCCTTCTCTTTTTGATGCACTGCATTGTTGAGGAGCATGATAGATACTGCTACAGCAGAGGACAACAAAAATGGTACCACTGCCTCCAAACCAGGGTACACTCAAGTTTGAAGAAAGAACAGCTGCTCTGCAAGCTGCAACCAAGTTTCAACCTTGTCAACAAGGCAACAGTTGATGTTTCTAAGCTAGTTTTCTTTCTGCACTGCATTCCAGCACAAAGCTTCAACACATTGCATCCTCCTACCCCAAAATGGGACACACTCACCCCATTGTAACTGCAAGGCTCACCACAAGCTTGAGCTGTGAGGGAACTTGAATCTGGGGTTCCCATATCCCTGGCATATCTTTGCAGCTATTTTGGATGAACAGCCCCATTTTGCTCCCTCCTTTAATTTCAGACCAAAGACATTCTAAGACAGATCTATTGTCACAAAAACTTTCCTTCATTACATCAATATTTCCAAAGAAATCTTTTATCAGGGGTTCCCAACCACCTCCAATTGACTGTATGTACATTCTGACCAAGAAACAAGTCATACTGCTCTGCCTCACAGTATGTAATTTTAAACCAACTCCAAAACTTGTTTTAAAAATCCCCCAGATTTACGTGGGTAAAAATGAGATCAAGTTGTGTCACGTGTTTCTCGGCTTGCTATGGTACAAATAACAGTGCAGTTATATCCTCTGCAACCCACACTGAGAGAGCATATGCTCCTAATGGTATCCTTCAGTGCTTTCCTATCAAGAACAATACTTCAGGACAGCCTAACCACTATCACATTTTCTTCAGAAGGATTTGTGTGTGTACTTAAAAATAGCAGCAGGGAGTGGAGACACTTTAGAAGGATGTACCAAAAACCTATGTTAAGCCAAACCTCTGCTCAAGCACTTTCCACAGCTGGGATCAGGGAACATGCCAAACAACCAACCTTTGTCTTCCAAAAGGAAGAGTCACTGCTCCAGAGGTGAATAGGAGACACCTGTTTACTCACAAAGGTATGACAATAAAATCATAAGTCTTCACCAAAATTTTGTACCATCTTAACCTATTTTTCAAAAGAATATATAAAGCTTTTAAGTGCTGTGACATATTTTTCTTCCTTTAGGAAGCCTGCCTATTTCTGCCTTATCAAGGCAGAATTTACTGTTTGATTTTTGATACAGTTTAAATAGCAAAAAAATACCTTTTTATTACAAATCAGTTTCTCAGTGCATCCTTCTAAAGGAAATAATGGTGAATGTCTCTCATTTCTGCAGCTAGAAAACTATGTGGTTTCTTTTATGAGCTAAATGAAAGGAACATACAAAATAATCATTATGGATTTGTATGAAATTACTGGGTATGGAATGCAGTAAATCCCCAAACAAGATTTAACTATAGCTTGTAAGATATAATCATCAGGTAAAACTGCAGACTCTCCTTTTGTAAGATGCAGCAGAAACCTAATATTTTATCGGAAACCTTGATTTATGTTTAATAGCTCTGCTACCTACTAAAAAAGATCTTGTATTAGCAAATGGGTACAGATCCAGTCCATTAGCTTAGGACAACTGAAAAACTCAGGGGTTTTGTGAACTAATGCAATAAAATATCATTAAATACTGTAGCATGACAAGACAGACAGAAGGTTTGAGTTGAAAGTCAGGAGAAGTGTTTGAAATGAAGTAAAATGTACAATAGATATGTTTAGGTACATCTGGCTTACATTTGCAGTAGGTCGTCAGAGGACCTTAGTGTCTGTGATGTAAATGAATAACAGAGCCCTCAACAATTTAACTGTCATCAGTATAAATGCTTTAACTGGCACAGTAAAGCAAAGCTCTGGGCCTCTTTCTAAATCTCCATAAGCTCCTGGTCTGAATTATAAACTGGGGCTGCATTACCTGAAGATGAAAGCAGCCAGGTCAATTCACTTAAAACCAGAGAATAACCGCTGCAAAGCTGTGATGAGCAGCAAAGGAGCATGTGTGTGTGTGTGTTTATGTGTGGTTGTGTTTTTAATGTACAGTCTCACAGAGACAAGAGGAAAGTCTGACTGGGCAGTGATTCCAAATTCAAACCCAATGGTTTGGTGAGAAGGGAGGTAGCCACTTGATTTTCGACCTCTTGAAGCTCCCAGACTGTAAAGCTAAAGATAAGCCACCAGATAGTAGATAACTATTAAGAAGAGGAAAACAACTGCAAGGAAAAAAGAGTTGCTTCTGTATCAGCTGCTCCAAGCCCACTATTTGCAAACATTTCCCTATCAGGCAGCACTCTCCTGCTGAGGAAGTCTGACTACACAAGCTCTGTCACTGACTTAAAGGGCTTTACTCAAATCCTCTCCCCCTCCTTAGGCACACTTCTTCCATCTTCTTTCAGCCTTCAGATCACCAGTTTAGGGAAGCAGGAATTATCTCCCCACGTGCCATAACACACATGACACCACCACCACAGATCCCACAATTCTCCATTTAACCAACAGCAGCCAGGTGAACTCCCCTCCACCTCTCTTGCTTACCTTTGACACTCATTTCAAAGCCACTGTTCCCACACAAATGTCCAAAATCAAAGAGGGAGACCAAACAGAGTGTGAGATTCTCAAAGTACACAAAATCCAAGCAGGCTTCACTTCTTTGAAACTTTGTGAATTAGATATACTGAATAGTTTATCTGGGCAAGTGAAGGCAACTATACTTAGGTGTGAAGGCAGATTGATCACATTTACTGTGATGTGGCCAAATTAGCATATTGTCACCATAACCTCCTGGGCTCAAGATGAATTTGTTTCCCTTCCCTCCAACAAACACATAGAATGTTCACTTTTATTATAAATTCCAAAAAAATTAATGGATTCCAACATGCATCATCAAATTTATATTTCCTCCTCCACAGAGTCCTACCCCTGTAAGTAATCCTTAAAATTCGTCATGAAGCTTTCAAAACAATTTATGCAAACAAACATCAAGCAGAGCTATTTGTATTGGCAGCACATTTCACTTAACAACCTACAACAAGGAACAGATGGTCTGAGCTCTGGAAACAGCTACAAAGAAAACAGTAGGAGCAAGTCCATCAGAAGCACTTTTTTCCCCCAATTTTGTGAAGATTACAGACTTGTTCTTGTTTATTTCTTTGATTAGGCTGTTATTTTATGTACTCATGAATCCTTCCCTTGCATTTCATGGAACAAATCCACCAGAAGCACATTCCCCAACTGTGTGTAGTTACAGAAGCACTGCTTTAAGAACTGAACTATCTGTTCCTCACTGATTCAGGGCTCTGTAAAGTGGCAGGGAAGAAAGCAAAACAACATGCAGATGTTGTACAAGGGGCTGACAAATTTAAGGCAAACCCTCTCAGCAATTCATAGTTCTCTCTCCTTTCGCCCAGCCTTTGGTCTCCAATATTAAAACAAACAAAGCAGATGATTCACACAGTCACCTCTATTACAGATCACTCAGTGCTCTTACTAGTCCTGTATGGTATGACAGTGTCCCTCTTTCCCAAGGAGACCTTCATCTCGTGAAGATGAGTGCCAAGAGGCCCAGGCTGAGCAGGGTGCTATGGCAGAGAAGCAGCAGGATGAGCAGTACCCACAGCACAAGGAGGGGCTGCACAGCTGCTCAGAAGCTTGCTGTCTCCCCATGTCAGCATCAGAATACCCCTCAAGAAACAAGAGAGCCACGACTGCTTGGTACAGTGTGGGAAGTGATCTAACAAATACAAGTAATAGTTACTCTGAAGTAAATCAGCAAGGAATAAAATGGAAATGAAGCAAAAATCACTCCAAAGACATTTGTTAATGGGAATATGTTTCCCCTGTATCAACACAAGTTAGAAAAAGTTCTTTCAGGAAATAAATACAATACCCATACATACCTGTTAGAAAAGAAGGAAGTCTATCCCTGATCACAACCATAATTTCCTATTACTACCACCATCATTAAAGTCACTGTCAGCTCTATCCATGCTTTCTTCACAAGGATTCATATGAATAAATGAATAATAATAATAATGAATTAATCTACAAATACTCTTGTCCAGACCTGGATTTGATTTAATTTAATAAATAATAACATTATGGACAGCCAACATGCTTGCATAGCTATCAGTCCACCAGCCAAAAGTACCCTCCTGGAGGCAAATTAGTACCCTAGAGCTATACAGGGATGAAAATGGACCATGATGTTAAAAAGAAAAATAAACAAGGAATGAAGGACTTCTGACCAGAGACAATCATGACATCTTGAAGTAAGAAAAAAAAAAATCTTTCTCAAGGGCATTAACCAGGGTGGAGACAGAGGTCAGTATGGAAAGGTTTGGCTTTGAGAAGTGAAACCATGTTAAATTTCAGTGGAGCAAAAGCAAGGACAAAGCAGACCAAGCTGACAGCTTAATAGGACCTTTGAGCATGACAGTTAAATAAACTTTGTTCCACACAACACTATAATTTCATGTTTCATACTCCTGTTAGTGAAGCAATTTCATTACAGGATGACTACAAAGCTGTTTTCACTGGCCCCCTTGGCCATCTGTGATGGCAAATTCCTACATACCAGACACGTCTTCTGCTGGACCACTGCACAAGCAAAAAGTTAGAACACTCCTGAGGAACAAACCCAAGAACATCAGCACCACTTGTTTCCTTGTGTAACATCACAGATCCAACTTTTTTTGGGGGGGTGAAATACAGCTACTTGTTAAGGCAAAAGCCCAGGCAGACAACATATATCAACATATATTCAGAGCAGCTTTTCCCATTATTCATCTGGCAGCAGGAAGAAGAAAGCAAGCTCAAGCAGATGATAAACTAACAGTGCTGTTGAGCAAAAGGTGTTTCAGGGAAAACAGCTGGAGAAGAGTATCTGGACAAGCTTTCCTATACAGACATTCCTAAGTTCTACTCATAAAGAAAAAAGTAAAGAAAATGTACAAGCTGATTTTTCAGGACTTGAACTGTCTGACTGCAGTTTAAACCAATTTGAGACTAGGTGAAACTCTGAGTTCACCATCTGACCCTGCAACATGATACCCAAACTGAGCAAACAGTTTGAAGTTCACTTCAGATTTCTTCATTTTGAGGATTACGATGAAGCATTTCCTGAGATGTCACGCTTTAAACAGCTAATGGCATGTGACAACCAAGTGCTTTTACATTTTACATCTAAAGTTGCAAACACTTGGCCTCTCCCCCAAGCAGAGAAATATGTAGCAGCCCCAAGAGCTTGAAATCTGGGGCCTCACCAGGGTCTCCTTTTACTTTAGCAGGCACTGGATGCAACCAGGAGCTCTCTTACTGCAAGTGGAAAAATCTTCTTTACAAATGTCTCTCAGTGAGGGGGCAGGAGGGCTGCAGTGGGACCATGGCACTGGAGGGGGCAGGGAGACACTGACTGCCCACAGCACAGTCACACATCGACCGGGGCCACCCCACCTCCCAAAACAGCTGCTTTATGCCTTTGCCCCCTTTTCCCATAAGATGCACATAGAATGATACAAAAAGCACCCAGCAAATCACAAGGCAAAGCAGAATTTCCAAGGCACAAGTGGAAGTAGATGCTCAGACCCTCTGGCGACCTCCCCCAGGTGTGTCTTCAGGATTTTGAAGTCGATGAAATGAAATGGCACCATCAGGCAAAAAGCTGTCATTTCACACAGGTTTTCCCAGCAACTTTCCACAGGCTGGAGGTCAGAAGGGCCACTGTGCTTTATGAAGCACAAGCCTTTATGGATCAGAGCCCTCACTAGGGAAGGCTGCAAGTTCTGGAAGCATTGAAAAGCATATGTATGTCCTATTTATACACAGAAAAGTATAAAACTTCATTGACAACCAGTGAAACTCTTGGTTCAGTTTAATCTCTATTTCACTTTGCAAACTTGCCTGTTTGTACTGACTTGCACTTTGAAGTCAGCAATATAATTTGTGAACTACTATAACCCCAAGAATCACACTTAATTACTCCATCATACTAAGCAAGAGGCATCACAACACATACAAAGCACCAGGACCCAGCTGCTACTAACCCATGCCCTGACACTGCTTCTGGGTTTTGCTAAGAACACCAGAGCCAAACTATTTTCAAGTAAAGTTTAAAAATTGGGATGCTTGCTATTAAGCTTCAAGTTTCTTTCTACTGTAGAAATGCTGCTTCAGCTGAATTTGGTGGAAGTACAGGAGCTGATTAGGTTAACCACTCACTGTGTTTCCTGGAGGGCATCTGAGAGCATGCCCTGACCCAAATTATTTAATCTTGATCCAGATTTGAACCGTTTAATTTTAAGCTCCACATATCTCCAAGAAACAAAAAAGGTAATACAAACTTCAGAGCAGCTTTTAAATTTGAGAGGTAGCAAGGCTCAGACCACAAACACAATTGCTCCCAGCCATCCAGGGCAGCAAGAAACAAAGCCTTGCTGCTCCTGCTCCGAGTGGAAAACTTTGCCAGAGGAGGTAGTGGAGGGAGGGGATGGGTCTGATGACAGCTGGGCACAGGCTGGCTGTGCTGCAGAGTGCTTTGGTGTCAGCCAAGCCTCCAGCTTCAGAACCCAAGGGAAATTTCTGCCCAAAGGAGAGAAGGGTGAAGGAGCTGAGGAAGACTCAGGAATCAGTCCCAAGGTGTGCAGACTCACAACCTAGCTCCTTTGTGCCCAGAAGAGGGACCAGAATGAGGGTCCTTGCCCTGTCCCATATTATTTATACCTAGTTAAATATAAAACTTGACTCTCCAGATTCAGCCATAAGCTCCAGCCTGGCCCTAAGACATTTCCCAATAAAAGCATCATTAAAAGAACACCAATTACTTTGGTTTGGGGATGTTATTTGTCAGACAGAAGGCAGCCAGCCACACTGTGTCAATGATAATGAACTTATTAGCCTAGAAAGGATAAAATATTGATTGATTTGTACTTGCTTACACCTTTCAACAGCTTGCTCAGTAACAGCATCGGATGAGAATACTTCGACCTTAGCACGAAGGGATTTTTAAATAGCAAAGGAAGAGTGCAAGAGCTTTCCTAAACTGCACAATGCAGCAGCTTGCAAAACCATGTACTGCATCTCCTCAGGCATCAGTGAGATCACAGAAGTCACAAAGCTGTGCTAGCAGACACCTCACACACCTCATTGGCCCAGGGGGGAAGCAATGATCATTAGCTCAGGCCAAACAGCCCTGCCCCTCAGCTGTTACCACAGGGATGCATTCCCAGAGGTTTCAGATGTTTTTTCAACTTCTCAGCATCATACGTATACATTAAAAACTGAACTTGATTTACCTCAAGTAAAGAGAGTTTGGCCCATATACTACCAACAACACACAAGAAAACCCCAGCTAAAGTGTAACAGTGGGGACAGGACGAGCTCACCAGCACTGCAGAAAAAGGCTGAATGGGATGCTACAGCACATCCCCAGCAAGCTTTGGACACCTCTTCCCCTCCAGCCCCAGACAGAGGGGTAACATTCACAACCTTGGCTGAAGTCAGCAAGCAGGAGAGGGCCCACCTGGGCAGCAGCATCCCAGCTTCCCCTTCCTGACAGGATGCCAAAGTATCACAAAACTGAGAGCCTGTGCCTAGGCCCCCTCTGCTCCCATGCCATTGCAGGCTGCTTTTAATTATACCCAGGGCAGCACAGCATAAATCCTGAATACACTGAACCTATTTCAGCGAGGGACAGTAATTTTCAGTCTCCCCTCCACCGCCTCCAACCTCAGCTGAATGATTCTGAAAGAGCCATGTCCTGGTGAAGCAGCCAAGCCCTCTCCCATATACTCCTGACCTACAGATATGCTTAATATGTTAATTTTTGTTTTGCTTTCAGAACAAAACCTGCCTTTTAAATAAAATTTTAACAGATTCTAAACCAGAAACACTGCACTCCCCTGAGGCATTAAAAAATGCAAACTGAAGACTTCCCATGTGTCGGGGTTATTACTTATTTCCTTCTAAAAACAGAAGAAGTGTTGCAACAGTTGTAATGCTCCAGCTCACTAGGCCAAGAAGATGTTTTCTTTCTGCACACTCATTAACCATAGTGTGGAACTCAATAACTGTTCTAATTTCCTACCTTAAATGTTTTTCTTCCCCCCAGTTTTCATTTTATGCTTCACATTTACATAGGACTACACTCCACCACTTACCTTGAGAGTCTAGCTGCTGTCAAACACAATAAAAGGAAAGGAAAGTGTCTGGAATCACAGAAGCTTTAGTGTTGAAAATTTTAATTTAATTTCTAGAAATGAATTTAAGCACTCAAAGCTTTCTTTGTCAGCGACAGATGAGAAATTGATAGACTTTGAAGGCAAGCAAATGTTTTTTTAGTCAAATCTCTCAAGTAAATATTTATGTTAGATATAATAACAGATGTTATTTCACACCACAAATTAAATACCAGCTAGTTATTAAAGCTGGTGCAATGCCATGAAACTCTTGGGCACAGTTGCCACAGTAGGTGCACTGTAATGAGGCTGAGCTCCAGGGTGGTTCCTGAGCCTCAGCTCCAAACCCAGAGCCTCAGCCAAGCTGCTGCCATGGCCTCAAGAGTCCTTGGCTGAGCTCAGCACAAAGACAGGTTTGCTCTGTGGCACAGGGAGCAATTACCTAACCATGCCACATTGCTGCTGCTTTTGCAAAATGCTCTTGCCTGCAGGGCCAAAACACTGGTTTGTGTCTGGTTTGCAAGGACAGAGCCTGTGAAAAAGAAAAGAGGCACCAGCATGGGAAAGGGAAGGGACAGGAGCCTCTGGGTAGCCCAGCAGCTTGCCCAGCTCAGGGACTGGATTTCGTGTGCCCCTCAGTGGGGGACATGATCTGTGTGCGAGCACAATGGCCTGTGCTCTTTGGAGCCTTAAAGGTGCAAAAGACATAGCACGTTAAATTTAACTTCTAAGAACATACCAACACTTACACACCTCAGGCACAACAGAGACAGATCCTGCACTGTGCAAAACCATCCTGAATCCAGCCTGGACAAGTGAGACACCAACAGTGCAGCTACAGCAGCAAAGGCTCTCTGGAGTGTGGAGTTCAGCCTGGCTGGGGACCCAAGCCAGCTGACTATTGCCTCTGAAGAGCTACCTATCTATCTGAATTCATGGGAATCTTTCATTTGAGTTAAAAGTCTTTCCCAAGATACCCCTCTATTGTTATGTTAATTAAGTTACATGTCAGTCACAGACTGGTTAGGCTACTAGAATGTTCATTCCCATTGTGCCTCCCTTTGTTCTCCTCTTTGGTTGGTCACCCCCAAAGGAGTTCTCTCCCAGAGAGGAGAGAGGCTTTTGGGCATCATCCCTATTTTCTTTTATTCCTTACCAAAGCGTTATTCTCATGGTGCCAACCATCATTCCCACTCTTATTTATTTATTTCTCTTATTTATTTTCTCGCCACACTCTGCCCCGAAATCAGGGGACCCGAAAGGTTTGTCACAGCCACCCTCATTGTGACACTGGAGCAAACACTGCTCCAAGGGGCTCCAGCAGAGTTCCCCCAGCAGGGCCAGGCAGAATGGAGCTCCTCTGGAGCTGCTCTGGAGCACAGGGACAGCACTAGCACACCGTGGGAGGTGATAGGGCAGGAGAAGATGGCAATGCTACCTTTTTTTCCCTCTAACTGTCTTATTTGGCTGATTGCACAGTCACTAGAAGGCTTCAAAGCATGCCAAAGAGTGGGGATAATGACACTGCATGGGTGAAAAGGCCTTTCATTTCTCTTTTTCCTCTAACAACCACTGATGACAAACCATTATCTTACCATCTTACTCTGCCTTGTTGTGTCTTAATGCACGTATTTAACAAGATTACTTAAGAGTGTAGCACAAGGGATGCCTAATAAGGCAAGAACATTAATTTTGAAAGTCCTACTTTATCTCTTATTAGTGCAATATTTTTGCCTGCTGCCTTGGCAGAGCATGAGGGCTGCAAACCAGCAGGGCTGGGAAGTGGGACTCCTTTACTCCACTCAGAGCTGCTTCACTGCATGCAATTACAACACTCTGTTTATACCATGGCTCTTTTGGATAAAGCACTTGTAAGTCATTCCAAAATGGCAGAAAAGAAAGGGAAATTTTGGCTGCAATAGCCAAAGCAGCAGAGGGAAGGGATAAAGAAAATGTCCTTGGAAATCTTTTGTGCCCATAGCACAATGCAAATACCCAGGCTGGTGAATGGAGCTGGGGCATATTTCCTAACTGGTGTGGTGGTACCCAGGTGGCCAGCAAGCCTGGAAACACACAGAGGCTGACAGCAAGCACTCAGCACAAAGCAACTCATTGGCCCAAGTTTGCAGCTGCCCATGAACAATACCACTGAACTTAAAGATAACACCACATGCTCAAAATCAGGACAGATCTCAAACACAGTAAGAGAGAATTACTATATCCACCCATCTTGTCCAAACTGGAGGGCGAGCAGCAGCCTTGCTGCACTTCTGCTGCAAAGGATCATGAAACCCCAGCAGCAGAAACACTGCAGTGTGCAGTCAATCAGACAAGTTATTTAAGCAAGCAATGCTCACAATCCCCTCTCACTCCTGAAGTGCCATAGAGCTGGGAGAGTTTATCAGCAAGATGATGCAATTCCAAAAGTACATTAGATCACAGATTCCCATGGTGCAAAATAAGGCATGTTCTTACTATTGGCAGGCAATCATAATATTTTCCTCCCTTCATCAGGATAATAAAACAGAGTAAAGCTTCTCAAACACAAAATTAAGCCAGAATTCTAGCAAAAAGGGGATAGTATCAGGGCTGCATCTCGCCATCTATCAATGAAGAATACAAGTGTACATTTTCAAAAGAAAGGCACATCCATAGTATGCTAAATACAATAAGTATTAATTAAATCATTATTAACAATCAAAATCTAATTTCTTTCTGTCACTTTCTGATATCTTAACTAAAGGCATATTTGCAATACTATTATAACGAGTTACAGTTCAAGCAATAGAGCTGCTTGCAATAATTCAGAAACATGTACACTTTCATATGAATATATCATGCCTAACTAATGAGATTGCTCATTTCATAACTTCAGTTCCATTTTTATTATTTCATAAAACTGGAAGTCCTTATCCATTTTATGAAAAACACCTTTGTGAAATTCATTAAATAAGCATAAAAAATTCATTAAACAAGTGAATTGCATTCATGGCTGCTTTGATGCAAATGCCCTTTAAGCAATGTAAAACTCCATATTGATTTAACCTTTCATGTTCTGATATTTCCATGTGGAGATATATATATAAATATATATATAAAAATCTTTATTCAAGGAATGAAATTAAGTGCTGATCCCTTGATCTCCAGCCAGGGTGAGGTAGATTGGTCAATTTAAATAGTCATTGCTGATCAGCAAACAGCTGAGTTTGTATTAAAACATAGCACTAGTATTTCTGTATGTCTTTGCTGGCAAATAAATACACATATAATATATTGGGCCAAATCAATATGATGCCTGAAATTTCCTCTGTAGCAGAAAGTAAAACCTATATTGGCTAAGTCCTGTGGGACTAGTTATAACAAGCTCATGCTGGTGAGGCAAAGGTAGATGAGCTGAGTACCTGGTGAGCTGCTCGTTCTCACTGCCACTGGAAGCTGCTGCAAACTGCAGCCAACAAGGCCAGGTCTGCCTGAACCTGACTTGGGGCAGGTGACACATGGGGGAGCTGCCAAACTGAGGGAGCAACTCCATTTTCTTGGGGTCACTGTGTCCCTCAGTGTTTTCAACAGTCACTTGTCTCACAAACTCCACTAAAACCAATTTTCACAGTACCTAAGGCAGTGTGAAGAGCGAAAGAAATCACTAATTCCTTATCCAAGAGCCATTCTCTTCTCACTGCTTCTAATGCATCAGACAACAGAGAGGATAACATGAGAAAGATGCACCTGCAACAAATACATCTGCTACTGAAGATGTGCATCTGATTAGACTCAGAATTGTCATGGAACAAGGTACTTTTACTCCTCCAGTCATCCAAAAACTCCTGCTAATGAAGAAGCAATTATTTCCTCAAAAGACTTATGGTAGTCTAACTGCAGCAACCTATGAGACATCCAGTGCATTCCAAAACAAGCACGCAGAGCAGAGGCTCATGCTGGATCTCAGCAGGGCGAGGCACTGACATCTCACCCTACCACAAACCCGTTCTGGCAAGTGCCAAGGTGGAGGGCACCCTGCAAACCTGCCCCCAAGGCTTTCCACAGCCCAAGGCAGGAGGGCACTGCCTGCAGCAGGATCCCAAAATCCTCCCCACTGAGTCAGACCTGAGGTGTGACAGTGGGAGGTGAGCAGGCCCATGCGCTGCTGGGCTGTTCCTTCCTGCTGTGCTTCATATCCACGAGTTTCAATGAAGGGAATTTAATCAAACAGTGCTTACATGAAGGGAAGGGAATCCTTACAGCTTCTCAAGGTCCACATTTCAATGATGCCACTCCTGAATCACCACCTACAGCCCTTCCATGCCTTATTTTCCTTCCCAGGTGCCTCTCCTGCACACTCCCTTTTCCTTCAGTTCATTTTTCTCCAGCAAACTGAGCCAGAAACAGCCCCTATTTCCATTTCTAACCATTTAAATTATAAACAATAATTTTTACACACCAAAACAGGTCTTTAATTCTCATATTTTCTTCCAAAGTACACCCAGACATCCTTATTCTCAGTAAGTTGAGCCAAACAAAACAAATCAAGTCACTAAGCCAAGCTTTCCAGGAGTTAAAAATAAGCCCCAGAGTATTAAAATAAACTTTAAAAAGAAAAAAAAAAAAATTCAGAAAACATTTTTAAAGTCTCATCATTTTTAAAACTTCCTAACTCTTAACCAATGTCCCAGAACCTGCTGTTTCAAAAAGAAAAGAAAGCTATGACTTTTTTTCCCCAAAGAAAAAAGAAATCACATTGAAAATGAGCTTTGTAATAAAGGAGTTTCAGCCTTAAATCACAGAATTGCATAAGCCAGCACAGCATAAAGCTCCTTCCACTTCTATCATCACAACAGTGAGCAAAAACGAGATGAAAACATCCTCACTTCCCACTTTTGTACTTCCCGACCCTCCGACACTCACTGATCCTCAGCTGGCTTCCTCTGCCCCAAAGGGCATCTGCCACTGAACAAGCCCAAAATAGTATTTGAAGCCATTTAACTTAATCATTATTAGGTTTTAGTTCAGACCTCCCCTGACACCATCGGCCAACAATAAGGCCTCCAGGTACCCTGCAGATTTTTAAGCAACAAGAAGACTTACAAGGGCACATTTCCACCTGCAGCAAGATTTAAAACTGGCTTTGTAATAATTAAGAGAAAAAAAAAAAAGTGGGGGGATAAAAACCTTGGGAGCTTTTTTCACAATTACTAATTTAACAGACAAACTATGTTTTATTGATAGTTCCAATAGTAAATTTGCCTTCCATACATACTGCTGCTGATGCCTAAAATAAGATGTGCATGAGGAGAATTTTGTGCCTAAGGCTTTTTAAGGATGATACACAATAATTCAAGCAAGAGCTCTTCAGCAGAGCCCCACTCTGCAAGGGCTGCCCCTTGCCTTTCTGGCTCAGAAAAGGAGCTCAGGATTTCTGCACACGTGCTGCCATCAGCCCCCCCACTCAGGCAGGCACAAACTCACACACGTGTCAGTCCTGCAGGTTTAGTCAGAAACTAGATTTTAATTGAAGAAAATAATTGGTCTGACAGGACCATGACTTTTGAAATTTGACTGTCTGCATGCTATTGGAAATAGAGTTATTGATAATGGAGGGCCTATAGCACAAACAACTTACTCAATCCGGAGCAAGACGAATTGGCAGGGATATAAAGTTACTTCCGCATATTTTGGGAAAAAATATTATCCTTAAATTTTGCAGGTGAATGAGCAGATCTAAAGTGCCTCGAGGTCAGTGTGACAATTCCAGCTGAAAATCTGCCCAGGAGCTTGCAAGACCTCTGCCTTGTGCAGTCACTGTGCTGAAATATCACACCTTGATCAAACAGATGTTGCCAGAGATGCCAGCAGTTCTCCCTCCTCACACACACAACTCAACCCAAGTGCTCAGTCCCAGCTCTGCTGTCCTTGGAGAAGTTATTGCAGCTGCAAATAACCAGGCTGCTGTTAATCTGCAAACGGGGCTTTCTGCAGCCTTTCCCTTGCATTTAAATCAGTTTCACTTGAGAAAAAAAAAAATCTGTTTGTTTTAACTAGGCTAACTAATCAGTGATGTGTTTGGCTGGAAACCTGTTATGTTTTGCTACTTCATCATGTCGCTATTTTCATGTTCAAAAGCTAGTTAAATTATTTACGCTACACTTCATATATTGTGTACAACACTTGCCTTGACATGAACAGCAGCAACTGCAAAGCCAGTTTCCTTGAGCCAGTGCTCCAGGATAACAGAGTGCTGTGCTTTGCAGGGAATGACCCATTCAGAGCCTCAACGCTCATCCTTCCCCCAACAACAAAAAAAAACAAAAAAAACAAAAAAAAACCAAACAAACAAACAAAAACAAACAAAAAAAAGAAACCAACCAACCAAGAGCCACGTAGACTTGAATTGGCTTCAAAGTCTCAAACAGCAATGTTAATTTAATTCTGGAAAATATTACTAAATATAGAGTATAAAAGGAATAAGCTGAGCATTAGCTCAGTGTAAGAGCCTACCTACATCTAAAATTCACTGTGAATGATAAATTGCTTTCAGCCAATAACACCCAACATTATTTTAAAATGTATATTATAGAACATGTACTTCAAGAGGCTCTGTGAATATTTTATTATACCATCCCAATCATTTAGACTGTGTGATATACATCTCATTGTAGTTTGCACTTCCTTTTAAGGTACAGTTTGATTTCCTCCCTGTCTTTTTATTTATTTAAATCACAACTGAGTTGAATTACCATTCCTTTGCTCATCAGCAACCAAATTGGGCAGAGTTAAGAAACCCTGAAAACTTGGGAAGTATTCCTGTGGTCAGAAAACCAAACCTCCTCAGGTATCTCAGAAGCCTGAATTCATACACCAGTGACCAAGGGAGCACACCCTCCCCCAGCCCTGCTGTTTTGAAGTTATCACCCAGCAGCATTTAAGGAAAACACACAACTTTTTGAAATGTGGGTGCTGTAACACAATGGGGCTCCTACAGCTCTGCTGCTGAAAAAGCCAACACCTATTTTTCTGAGATCCACTATAGACACTCTGGCACAGAGCAAGACACTTCTGATGCTTTCACCTGGCAGGAAAGCAGCAGCCACCTCTGCAAACTGGAGTGTGGATTTTCAGTGCCACTTCACTTTCCACAACACTGCAGCTGGCTCTGGCAATCAGCCACTAAAGCCAGGGCTGCACACAGCAACACGGGCAAGCAACAGCACACTCACTCCATGGTAATGGAGCAATGGCCACCTCCAGCAGATCCAGTGGTGCCTTCCTGGGATGCCAGCAGAAAATACTGTGGTGCTGTACAGGCACACTGCAACACAGCTTGTGCCTAAGGAGGTCACAGCCCCACTTCACTGTATTTTGGTATATGGGAAACAATAACTTGAACATAAAGCAGAACAGGGGTGACAGGCTGAGGAAGGATACTATAAACAAAGTCTTTTGGTATAATATTACTACACTTTCCATATTGATCAGTAAGCTCACAAGCTGCTAAGTGCCTTCCTGTATATTATTATTAAAATTCAGTTAAGAGGCATTTTACTGAATCAGGTCAGGGCTGAGTGATCCCCCCCCCAGTTCAAGCCTTGATATTGCACAGGTCTTGTGAATTGAGTCATAGATATCATGAAACATTACAAGTCAAATCAATATTTTATAGCCTTTGCACAGACCATGAGTCTGAAACTGTTCAGCATGGTGTTCTGAACAGAAGGATTTGCAGGAGCTAAAATAATTTACACTAATAAGGCACTGACCCATGCAGTCCTTAATGATCATTTAGCTTTGGCAATACATCTAACCACTATTGAGCTGCCTGGGAGTTGTGGGGTTTTTTCAGCAGAAAGCTCCTACATCAGATTAAGGACATAAGCAGTAACCCAACCACAAAGCTCAGTTTTGTTTCATGTAAATTCATTCCTATTATATAAACTGCCAAATTAAGAAATGAGGTATTTAAAACAAAGAGGTTAAAACACAGCCACAAAGACACAAACAAACATCATAGAAATCCTTAATTCCATTTCTTGCCTTGTTTGCTTATTGAAGTGCCATATGTTTCTGCAAGTGCTATGAAAATATCATAAGATCATAATTATAAGGTTTGTTGAATTATAGAGTAAAGAAGCCACTTATTTACATTTAAATATGAACAGTGGTAATTGAAATGTCACATGCTTCTCTGTTCTTGACTCCAGAAAAATATTTATCTACCAACAGCTTGATGTGCTTTCAACAATGGCCTGGATTCATGAAAGGGATTGTTACTCACATCACTCTCCACTTTTATTTATTTCTCCCTTATGATTCACAAACTCAAATGGGGGCTCCTGAAGTCTGCAGGCACTGAGGTAGCCATGAAGACATTGTGATGTAAACAGGTACCAAGGATCGTTACTAAGTTGGTGTTCCATAATTCTTTGACCTGTCAATATGTGAATCCCTGCAATAGCTTTAGGAATTCAATTTTTAAATTGACCTCATTGAACTGATGCAAAAAAACAACTGCAGATGTACTTAAACTGATTAACTCTTGTTAAAGTCCAATAGCGAGCACACCCAAGTCAAGCTGATGCTGAGTACACACAGAGAGGGTTACAAGATTAAAATCACAACACTTGAACTCAGTGAGGGCACGGGAGAAATTCTGCTGTGCCAAACTAACCTATGAGACCTAAATCTTGACCCTTCTTACAACACTACCAGAGTCAGCAGAAAGGCTGAATTCTTCTAAGCAAGCTGAGAAGAAGAGCAAAGGCCCAAACCACAGGAAAGCAATTCACTATGAAGAGCACATCGCTCAGACCACACAGCAGAGAGCAGCCAGCCCTGGGGAGGCAGAAGCCAACACTGTCAAGTATTTTTATTTTTGTTACATATATGAGTAACTATTCTCATCGTGCAAGGACTGAAGTTTGGGTCATTCTTTTGCTGGTCTTTCTCCAAGAGGACTCTTTCACTGCACAGCCTGAGAAGCCCAGAGATTTTATTTAGGCTCAGCAGATGAGTACAGGTAAAATAATCTACAGGACAATATTTTTACTGACTGATAAAAGACACAGAAAGCAATGAGGACGAGCAAGCCAGGCAAGGACCTCATAATAAGGCAATTCCAACACTGCTGACTGCCCACTGCACATTTGCTCAGGCTTTTGCTAGCTCTGCATAATCAAAGAGGCACTGAGAGCTGATGCATGAGGAACAAACCAAGCAGAGGAACAAGTCTTTGTCCATCTTTTAGGGTTCAGCCTTTGGGAGCCTGTGCTGTGAGCTGCAATTGAAACTTTGGAGAAGCAGCACCTCTCACGTCACCCCACTGCCCCCAGCCAGGTGCCCAGGCAGACCCATCAGTATTTGGTACTAGTTCACCCTTCACTCCCAACAGCAGCCAGAGAAAGAAAGATATACAAATATCTCCTCCATCACTACCACCAGTACAGATCTCTGGAGCTAAACCCAGACACTTCAAATTTTATAAAGATGAGAAGACAAAACAAAAGACAAAGTAGCTGTGGAAGCTAGGAATGGAAACTGTAGCACTGCCTGGGTAGACATTCAAACATCGCCCAACATCATAATAAACTCTTCCTTGAAAATAATAAACACTGCAGATCCCTATTCCATCTTTGTTACATTTTAGTATTCTTTGCTTCATTGCCCATTTACAAATCATGAAGAATTCATAGATGAATAATGGACTGAGAATAATATCCATGTATGTATCTATATATAAAAAACATAAAACCCAGCAAAAGCCAAGAAGAGGATAAGCTCTTCCTAGGCACAGTAAATTAAAGACTAAAGCAATAAAATTAAAATTAAAAAATCAAACCAGTGTTGCTAAGTGTAAGCTTTCCAGTAGCTCTGATGGGCAGTCATTATTCTGTTCCACAATAAAGCATGTCATCTCATTGTCTATAGTTCTTCCCCACAATATATAAATGAATTATTTTCTGGAGGTTTCCCCATTGTCTCGAGAGAATTTACAACACATTAAATTTAGCTCCTGTGTCTCCTTCGAGATGATATGTGACTCCAGCTGCAGGCTGCTGTGTGCCTGGCCCAAGGACAGAGGTAGCTCCAGGAAACCCCCTCCCCTCCTTGCAGCCCTCCCTCCCCACACGCAGGAAGGCTCTGGGGAAGCGCTGCCTGTCCCAGGGTGTCTCCAGAGCCAGCACGAGTGCAGCTGAAGACACGAGCACGGTGGGGACACCACCACACTTCTCAGCAGCCTTGGGCAGTCCCACTCCTGTAGCCTGGTGCCTCATGCTCCTCCTGCCAATCACTCTTCATCCCAATCCACAGCCCAGCTCCTGCCTCCTGCTCCACGTGTAACAAATCTACTCAACAAAGACTCACGCGCGTGGTTCTTCCCTGTCAGAAAGGGGAGCTGCAAACAGTCTCACCCCGAGCAATCTCCAGTTAAACTGTGGGGAAGCTCTCAGCCCCACCTGGGGCTGCAATCACCCACATCACAGCAGCACCTTGACATCATTTATGAAATCCACATTATCTATAATACATGATGATTCCTTCAAAGCATATATCTGAGGTTTTTACACAACTAAGAGACTGGTCACTGATCCTCCTCCTTCAGTCCTTTCCTTTTCTTCCATTTACAGGACATTTGAAGTGACAATCCCTACCTGAAAGATGGGTACAACCATGGAACACAAATTCTCTTTTCAAAAGTAAAGTAGGCCTCTGCCACACAAGCTGAATAGACTTCCAGCAAATTTCATGCCCTTAAATCACTCATGGAATGAAGTCATGCCCACAACTGACTTCCTGAAAAACGTTATCCACAGATTGGTTTTAACCTTTTATTTTTTTTTTTTAAAAAAAAAAAGAACTTTGTTATCTTTATTCTAAAAATTTCATTACTGATTATTACTTCCTAGTAGAAATAATGGCACCTTCCCATTGTGAAAGTCTAACAGTGAAAATATATACTCTTTTATGAGTTAAACTGTTCAGAATGACTTTTAAACAATTACTCAACTCCTCTGAAATTTTTTTCAAGGGATTGAAGGCCTTTCCTGTATCAAATTATCTGGATTTCTAATGGATTATGCATTTTTCAAAAACTCACTCATTACAGATTAAAGAGAGAAAGGAAAGTTAGAAAGGATACAATAGAAAAAAAAAAGATCAGTAAAGAAAAATATTTTAAATATTAATGACCAAGGGGGAAATGGAAACACATTAAAAGCAAATGTGAGAGCTTTTAAATATGTTATTAAAATTGATTTATAAATGAGACTCTTCTTTAACCACGTGTTTTAGCCTTCACTACTTATTTCCTTCTGCTTATCTCTCCAAGCATTGGTGTCACCACTGAAAACTTATGGCATTAAGGAAAGATACCCAGAAAATATTTAGGCTGGCAACAACTATGGGCGGCTCAAACTGGAAGACATCATTCTGTTAGGAATCTCAGAATGAGAGGTGAAATTGGGTATTTGCAGAACATCTGTTCCAGGTGAGGCTGGGGTGCAGAAGGAGCTGCCTGCTCACCCCACTGCAGCCCAGAGCCGCCCCACGGGCACTGGGCAGGCACACAGGAGCAAGGAGGGACCGGTCAGTGCACAAACACAGACACCAATGATCTACAAAGACAGAAAAAAGGCATTTGCCATTTCTGATCCCCTTCTCCCTCTGCACAGAAACGCTACCCATCGCCCGCGTGGCTGCACTCTGGCCCCGGACGGGCTCCGAGGGCTGATCCGCACACAGGGCAAACCAAATCAGCAATTCCACGGAAATGTGTCTGCAGGATGGTGCTGAAGGACTGGAGAAGCTGGTCCTGTGCAGCCTGGGTGTGAACCCACACACAACATACAGCATGCTGCAAGCCTTTCCTTCCTTCCTTCCTTCCTTCCTTCCTTCCTTCCTTCCTTCCTTCCTTCCTTCCTTCCTTCCTTCCTTCCTTCCTTCCTTCCTTCCTTCCTTCCTTCCTTCCTTCCTTCCTTCCTTCCTTCCTTCCTTCCTTCCTTCCTTCCTTCCTTCCTTCCTTCCGCACCAGATCCCAAATTCACGTAAATTACCCCAGGAGCCTGCATTTTCAGGATGTATCTTCTGGAGTTTTTCAGCTTTGAAAAAGTTCCAGTAATGCCCCACAGGGCCAGGACAGCTGACTGCAGATCACTGCTGCTGGCACATCAGAGCCCAAGCCATTGCAGCTTTCAGAGGTGCACAGGGTGCACCACACCACCAGCAGTGAGCAGCATCTGAAGCCATGTGACTCCTTGGTCACGTTTTTATTACAGGACAAAGCAGAAGAATGTGCATTGCCAAAACAGCCTGATTAACATAACAAAAATTGTGGGAATTATCCTTGAAAAGAACAAATTTTGTGCATGGATTTGTGTAAATGGACAGTATAAAACTGCATGCAATAGTATATGTTTAACAAATTAGATTATATTTATTTAATTTAATTTAAATATGAAAAATATTTTATCTTAAAGCTGCTATCATAAACCACCAAAACACAGACGAAGACTACAAACAGAAATATAAAACATCATTGAGAACTACAGATCTTGTACGTTGGATTTTGTGGTGAGAATGGTCCACAAAATTCATTCTGCATGTCCTCATAAGATCCATTTTTTATAGCAGGTTATGAATCATCACATGATATCTTTAAATGGATGATCAATACTATATTTTCCCATAAAGCGTTTGGTTTGAAATCCGATTTTAAGTGCATTAGAGTTTTTGTGCACTGAATTAGTGAGTGTCATAATAAATTGTCATCAAATATGAAAGAAATATAGCTTAGATTAATTGCCATATTTATTTATGAGTCTGTAAAATACATTGCGAAAGTCCTGGCACATTTTTGGGATACCAGTTTGAACTTTCAAGCAAGTTAAAAGCATTAAACGAGACTGGAAGTAGATTTATTATTGGAATGTTTTTAATTGCAGTTTCAACCAGACACAGGTATTAGAATGGCTGTGCCCTTAATGGCCATCTCATGTGTTTTTTCTTTAAAAATGATATACTTTCCATATTTTTATTGATTTCATAAGATTTATTATAGATTAGTGCTGCTTGTGTGTGAAATTGCAAGTGGTCCCAGCTTCCCCAGAGTAGAGAGCTGCAGATGGGCCATTGCTGGAGCCACTCCTCCCCAGCACACAACAGCCCCCAAGCACAGCCTCAAATACTGCTGAAAGACCAGAGAAAAACTTACATTTTACCTGAAGGAGACTGGCAGAAGAGTCCTCACTGAACTACCTAGAGGGTGCTGTCCTGCACTCATTTCTACAAATGCAAAATGGAGCTAATTCAGACAGGGTTTGGAGGGAGAGTCCCCCTGAGCCTTTCTTCACTCAGATCTTAACTAATGAAGAGGCTCAAGACCAGCAGATTTGATGGGACTGAGTTGGGTCAAGTATTTTTCTGGGTTTGGAATGAGTTATAAGCTCTCTATGT
Source organism: Cyanistes caeruleus (assembly GCF_971803275.1). Classification (NCBI taxonomy): domain Eukaryota; kingdom Metazoa; phylum Chordata; class Aves; order Passeriformes; family Paridae; genus Cyanistes; species Cyanistes caeruleus. The sequence goes on from NC_141712.1 coordinate 12,313,856, forward strand.
TTCTAATGTACAACAAACACAACTGGGGTTTTGTAAATTACAAATGAAAGTAAATAAGGTAGCTTCTGATATTCACTTTTGAGTTCCGATATGCACATTTAATTGTGCACAGAAGTTGGTGAAGAACACCAGCTTCTTGGAAGAAAAGGCACAGTTGCATGTAGCCAGCATACTAATTTTAAAATAAACCCTGGAAATTACAGCAAGGCAGAGTAGACAATGGAATAAAACTGCCATTCACTGCCACAGAACAAAACTGACAAACTATACCTAAGGTGATGTTAAATTGAAACCCTCCAGTTTAGCAGCCATGTGACTCCTTCACACCAACTGCATATGAGCTGATGCACAAAAGCATGTGAACCCCTCTCATGATGTGTCAGACCAACAATCACTTCACCATAAAAAAAAAATAAAATTATTTATATTGATTTTACTGGAAACTGACTTCACAGAGGGATCAGACTGAATGAGAGCTGCCCTAAGTCTCCTGGCATAAATTAACCCACATCTCAGGAAAACACATTCTCAGAGGTGAAGGTCTCACAGTTTTGTGTAGAAGTATCTTCACCAGATGAATCCATACTTTATAGAATAATCTACAGATAACCTAAAGAAAGCCAGTACAGAAGAGCTCAACTACCCTGATGCAGAGCACTCTTAAAAAATAAGTGTTTTCTCATCAGCAAAGCATGTTTTCACAAGTTGGGGTGATCACAGGTTAGTGATGACCCAGATATAAGGAAAATGCCACCTCAGAGCCTGAGAAAGATTCATGTCCAGCTTCCACTCACTTGGCTGCTGCTGGACATGGGATGGCTCAGGATAAAGCCCAGGGTCCAACCATCCTCCAGCCCCACTAACACTCAAGCCCAACTGTCAATTTTACAGCCATATCCTAAAACTTAATCACAGCAAACATGGTGATGATGGGAGATTCAGCAAACCCATCGATCATCATGGAAGTGATGCTGGGAGCCAAGTGGAGCTGCCAGTCCTTGGGGAAGAGGCAGGAGGGAGAGGTGGCAGGGGGAGGCCACTGTGGAACACTGTTAGGAAGCAGCAGCTCACTGCCACACAAAGGAGCCCACGCAGACATGGTGCTTAGGGATCCCCATGAACATTATTACATTTGTCTGTCTCTTACTTAATTTCCAAATGATGTCTTAAATTTCTCTCATTTATCCATCCATCCATCTCAATAAGAGGGTTTGGAGAAGCAAAGCAAAGGCCCAGCCATGTATTTCTTTCGTGTTGCACGAACTAAAACCAGAGCAAAATTGTGTAGCTTCTTAGACTAACGAGCCCACATACATAAGTCTCCAGAAATTCACTGACAACTTTTTGGATGTCCCCTTTCAGAAGACAAGTATCCAAAAGCAAATTTATACCCAGTGTATTTCAAATGCAACAAAAACAAAATGCTACTTTCAGGTTTAGCCTTCAGTTGACAAGGTACCACCCATAACCTTGGCAATACCTCACCCCCTAAATCAGCTCTTGTCCCACACTTCACTGTGCCAGTTCTCCCCTCTCTCCTGAAGACAGCTCTTCCTATTTTCTGCTTCTATGTTATACAACCAAAATGCTTTATCTTCAACAAGATATTAATCTTTATATTGTCCTCATTTATTTAATCTTTATATTGCCTCTCATGCAGAAATCAGTCTTGAAAATAGCCACTGAGATAAGGACAGTAACCAGCAAGCTTCACAATAAACCATCATATACACTATTTTAGTTTGTCAAAACAATTAGTGTTCATTTTGGCTTTATTCAGTTAAATCTGCAGTGACTGATCAGTATAAATTATGTATTAGGCTGCCCAGCTGTACTTGTTTATTCATGCATGGACTTGAAGAATTTTCATTTTCTCAGTACAAAAAAAGCAACAGCCAAAAAATCCCCCTGTATTCTAAAATATAAAGACACTTTCTTCTCAACCACTTTTCTGCTACATGTTTTTGAAGCTGCTTTCTTCTTCCCCCGCTTTTTTCAATTAACCTATTATTTCGTTTGCAGTTATCGGCAGCTGCATTTGCATCAGTAGGAAGCACAGACTGTTACTCTCACCCCTCGCAATTACCTCCCGAGCAAAGCAATATCAGAGCTAAACCAAATGATGTTGATTCTAAAAGCATCAAAAATCACATTGTTGGCTGCATTTGAACTCCTGCCTCGCTTCAAGAAGAACTGCTTGCAGAAATGTTTACAGTTAAACCTCACAGTCCTCTCTTTCAAGAACAAAAGTTTGCGAATCAAGAGAGATCATTTTCTGGTTTTGCTCGTGTTTGTAGTCACACACTCCTTGCCAGGATGACTGGGTGAGGGGAATACATGTCGTGGGGGTGGGTGGGATGACATGCTTGCATGCAAGGAGAGAGATGACACAGATTTAGAGAAAGATCTGCAGTGACCACGTACAGCATCAGTTGCGCTCCTCCAAGACACGGTGTATGCGCAGAATGGCAATTGGGCTGTTGAAGCTGATCTCCTGAAATGAGAAAAACAGCAAATTGCACACTCCAACCCAAAGCTACCCTCTGCCAAGCCGGGTTCAAGAACTTGTTAACAGAAGGTTTATGCCAATATTTACAAATCACAGAAAGATGTTTTGGCAGCTTTGACATGCAGAGTATAGTTGCTCAGTGACGGACAGGCAGAGTGAATGGTGGCAGTGCTCAGAACACAAAGAGACAGAGTTTGTGTCCTCCAAAAGAGCTGGGGAGCACAGCAGAACTTGTGTTTGTTAACAGGAGTGCCATTCATTCTCCCAGGTTGTAAGGGCAATTAAAGGGGTCATCTGGATGGCTCTCGAACATGTCTAGAAAAAAGTATGTTGCTGAAACATCTTTGTAGGGCAGGGTGCTGTAAGTGGAGAGAGCTGGATTGGGAAAGGCCACCCTCCAAAGCTAGAACGTTCCTGACAGGTAACAAAATTGCTTTCACGTTGATTGTGCATGATAACGATTGGGAAGCTCAGTGTTTGCATTGATCTGCTTTATCTCCGTTATAAAAATGCTTTTTTGCACAGTGAATTCTGCCCCAGTTTTGGTGGCCGCTGTGCTTGTCGCTTCAGCAAGGAGGACAAGAGCCCTGCATGCAACCTGCCAGCACAAACACACCGCCAGTGACAGCTCCTTTGGGCTCTGAGCCGCGGGCAGGATGAGCACACAGCTACTCTTGTTGTTTCTTTCATCAAATAACATACCAAGTTGTCTGGTGAAAAGACTAAATTTTGCTGAATTAAGTGCTTTAGAACAAGTGGTTTTATTACTTCATAATTAGCATAATTTTCCCCATAGGGATTCTTGCAATTAAATAATTAGCAGTAACGTTACCCAAAGGTGTTCTTTAATGAATTTTAAGTTAATGCCCCCGTTAACGACAATTGACAGGCCTCGGGTTTACAGCGCTCCGTCTCTCCAGGCTGCGGGCGACATAGAGGGCTGTGACAGCCGGCGCTGAGCTCCGGCCCCTCGGCTCACCCCGGCGGGGCGGACGCGGCTCGGGCGGCCCGCTCCCCTCGCGTGCCCCCGGCCCGGAGGCAGCGGCCGTGCAAGCTGCGGCCCCGACGGCGCGGGCAGCCCGCGGAGCGCCCGTGCGGGACCGCGCAGCGCCCGTGCGGGACCGCGCAGCGCCCGTGCGGGACCGCGGAGCGCCCGTGCGGGACCGCGCAGCGCCCGTGCGGGACCGCGGAGCGCCCCGCGAGCGCGCAGCTCCGGCAAGGGCTGCCCGGGCCGCGCACCGCGCTGCCTGCCGGCGGAGCGCCGCCCGCACGGGCAGGGCAGGGCAGGGCAGGGCAGGGCAGGGCAGGGCAGGGCAGAGCAGGGCAGGGCAGGGCAGGGCAGGGCAGGGCAGGGCAGGGCAGGGACCGCCCGGCTTGGGATGCGCAGGGGAGCGGCTCCCGGGCCGGGCCGGGCCGGGCCGGCGCGCATCGCTCGCGGATCGGCAGCGCCACCCGTCGGGGAGCGGAGCGGCGGCGGAGCGGCTCCGGCGGGGCGGGCACGGGCACGGCTGCCAGGGCTGCCCACAGCCTGCGTGGGACACGGCCTCGGCGAGGTCGGGACAAGTGCTGCCGGGCCGCCCCAGGCCGCGTTTTTACTTGGTTTTCTTTTTCTTTATGATTTGCCACTGGCAGGACATCGCGCCCTGTCCGGCCCGGGAGCGTCGCGGCAGCTCCAGGTTCGGGAGGCGGAAAATCCCGGTTTTACCTCCCGGTGATCTCGCCTCAAAGGCAAATTTGCAATATGTAAGTCGCTGGTTAAACAAGGACATTTCCATTTGTTAATTGATGCAATTACGCCGTGGCGGTAGCGGGCCGGCCGGGCTGCAGGCAGCCGTCCGTACATCACCGCCCCTCTGACCTGCCACCGCTCCGGCCCCCCCGCTCCCGGAGGGACCATCACGGGGCTAACGGGGAACGAGGGGCGCCCCGCTCAGCACTCCTTAGAGAATGGGCTTCGTGCTGCTCTGCGGCCCGTGTTCTGTTCGGCCCCGGCCCTGCCCAGGCAGGGTCTGACCCGGCTCCCGGCCGCGACGGGCAGCGGCGCCCGGGCGGCGAGCATGGCTCAGCGGCTCCGGTGCAGAACCGGGGTCGAGTTGCACGGCAGCGCCCGGCCCTGGGGATGGGCACGAGGTCAGCGAGAAGGGCCGGGGGGGCTGCATCCGCGGGCCCACCTCGAGAGCAGCTTCCCTGGGTGCGCCCGGCACCGCCGCTGCCACCGCGCCCCTGCCCGGCGCTCGTCCTGCCCGGGGCACGGGGCACGCTGGGGATGGCGGGTGCCGCCGTGTCCCCGCTTGAAATTTATTCCCCTAAGACAAATTTTGATCTTGTTCAAAAATAAAGGGAAAAGAGACCAACCGGCAGGCACCCCCAGTCCCGCCTTTGACGTGCATCACAGCACAACATGAGAGCAGCACGGAACAAGTGCAGAGAGCGGGCGCGGGGCGCTGCCTGCTCCTGCCCGCCGCTGCCTGCTGCTGCCGGCACGGCCGTGACGTCACCCCGCTCCTCGCCCACCGATCAACGCTAAAGACCTATAGAGCAGAAAATAATACAAGCAAGCTCCGTATCTTGCAAGCCCTACGTGATTTTCCCCCCCTCTTTGAAAAAGCCCCTTTGCACTTAAACTCTCTATACATGTGGGGTGGCTTTTTAAACTCCCTCTATACAAACATATTTATTAAGAGCGATGGGAAGTGGGGGGTAGCCTATTTTTTTAATCCAGGCACCAACCTCCCCCACCCCCCCCCGCCTCAGATGTCTGGCTGCTTAAGTGCAATCATCTATAATTGAGAAAAAAAAAAAAAAAAAAAAAAAAAAAGCCATACGTGGAAATGTGTGTGTGAGAAGGTGCATCTTGAAGCAGGGTTTAGTTACAATCGATCTTGGGGGGAAAATATTGCCTATGGTCCAAAAATAAGGAGCAACTATGTCCTTCTCTCAGTTCGGATACCCCTACAGCACCACTTCACAGGTAAGGCGAGTGAGCAGCACTCACTTTTGTTTAGCTTCTGCTGCTGCTGTCCAGATGTCTTGTCCCCCCCTCCTTTTTTTTCTTCCCTTTCCCTTACTTAGAATATTTTTTTAAAAGGGCACATCTGGAGCCTTTTTTTAAAAACTGTGCGTGTGTGTTTATGTCTCGTTTGTGTTGTGTTAGGCTTAAACAAATAACTCGCAGCGTGCACAGCAAAGGCGTGTAGGAAACCGGTAATTCCCCCTCCTCCCCACCCTTCACCGTTCAGTTTTAAGTGCAACAAACAAATAAAAAACATAAATCCCAGCTATGCCCGCTTTCCGAGCTGGCGGAGCGGCCGCGCAGCGCCGGGTGTGCGGGCAGCGGGAACCGCCGCTCGGCGGGCTCGGGCTTCCACTCGCGGATCTGCGGAACCGGGCTGTGCCGTTTCCTCCCTCCTTCCTCCACGGGTCGGTCCTTTTCCTGTGTTTTATTAGGATCTGTCGAGAGGTGTTGTTTTTTTGGTTTTTTTTTTTCCCCATGCGATTTCCAAAGGACATCCCCCACTCACACCAAGGCACCCTGTATTAACTAAGTCGTAGCTATATCGTACTTCGAGTCAGGATTTATTTGGGTAGAATTATTTATACACGGTAATCACTGCAAGATGTGCCTCCCTCGCTTGGGAAGTTAGCTGTCCCCTTGAAGTTATTGAAATCAAATGCCTTCGATTGCGTTGGCTGACATATTTACTGCTGTGTCTATTGTCAAATTAACTGTAATCGCAACTTTTTGCCTTTAAATCAATGCAGATGGACCGAGCGGGGGCGGGAAGGATGGAGCCTTACGGATCTTATACCTTTTTCGAGAGCAATTATTTCCTTAAAGTTTTGCCTGCTTGATTAATCGTGCCCCGTTCCCAAGAGCTCCTGCTTCCCATCCGGTTTATTTCCCGGTTTCTATAATTAGTTGCTTCAGCCCGCGTTTCCTATCCCCCTCCTCACCGCCGCCCCCCCTCCGCACACACACGGGCGCGCACACGCTCCTAAATTCCCCCCGATGGGGCTGCCTCGACAGTCACTCGGCGCCGTCCCGCTCTCTCCTCTCCGCAGTTCTTCGTGCCCGCCAGCCCCAGCACGACCTGCTGCGAGGCCGCCCCCCGCTCCGGGCCGGATGCCTCCTCGGCGCCGGCCGCCGCCTCCCTGTGCTGCGGCCCGTACGAGAGGCGGCTGCTGGCGCCCGGCCGCGCCGAGCTCAATGCGGCGCTGGGCATGTACAGCGCCCCGTACGCCGCGGGCCAGGGCTACGGCAACTACCTGCCCTACGGCACCGAGCCCGCCGCGCTCTACACCGCGCTGGTGAGTGCCCGGCCGGCCGGCAGCGCTCCGGAGGGGAGGAGGGTGCAACAGGCGGGAGAAACTCCCTTTCGCAGTCGGTGTCGGGGCGGGGGAGCGCCGAGGGACCCGGGACCGGGAGCGGCCCGGCCCGTCGGGGTGCGGGGCGCGAAGGGACTCGGGGGCCGCGGGGAGCCGGGGCCGCGGCGGGGATCCCGTCCTGCTCGACGCCAAACGCTGCCGCTTCCCTTGCAGAACCCCCAGTATGAAATCAAAGACGGCGCCGGCACGTTGCACTCGGGAATCGCGCAGCCCGCTACCTACTACTCCTACGATCATTCCTTGGGGCAGTACCAGTACGACAGGTAAAACCCCTTTGATCAGCGCCCGGCAGCATTAGCATCCCCCTGCGAGGCGCCGGCCGACATCAAACGAGGGGGACGGGGGGGCTCCGACCTGACAAACGTTGTACAAAAGAAACGAGGCGCCCGGGAACGGCAGACAGCGGAAACCAAAGTTGGGCGGCGATGTCAGGAGGGCAGGGGCAGGAAGGCAGATGGGCAGGGGTCCCACCGGGTTGGGCCGGGCCGGGGGGTTCTTGCCGGACTCCCGCCGGCCCCCCCTCCCTAAACATCTCCCAGCAGGTACGGGACGGTGGATTTCGGGGGTTCAGCCAGACGCAAAAATGCAACGCGAGAGACGACGAGTACCCTCAAGACCTGGCTGTACGAGCACCGCAAAAACCCCTACCCCACCAAAGGAGAGAAAATCATGCTGGCTATCATCACTAAAATGACCCTGACGCAAGTGTCCACTTGGTTCGCTAACGCCAGACGGAGGCTTAAAAAAGAAAACAAAATGACCTGGTCTCCTAAGAACAAAGCGGGGGAAGAGAGGAAAGAAGAAACCCCGAGGGAAGAGGATGAATACAGTGCGGAGGGTGAAGGCAGAGGTAGGCGGGAGAGGCAGGCGGGCGCCTCCAAGTAGGCTCGAAGTGACGGCCGATTTCGAGGCCCCCCAATTTCCCCGCACCCGCACTAACGCCCTGCCGCCCCTTTCTTCCCCCTGTGTGTCCAAGCAGAGCAGAAGAGCTACAAGGAGGACAAGGACCTGCGGTTCAGCGACCTGGAGGAGGAGGAAGAGGAGGAGGAGGAGGCGGGGAAGCCGGAGAAGGGCCGGACCAGCTCCCTGCAGGAAGCCCCCAGCCTGGGCGCGGCGCTGCCCGAGGCTCCTCGGAGCGACTGCAGCCTGCCCGGCCCCTTCCACGCCTTTCCTTGTGCCAAGGCCCCCGCCGCGGACTTCGCCCCCGCCTCCTCGGCCGCCCCGCCGCCGCCCTACGCGCCCGCGGAGAAGCCGCGCATCTGGTCGCTGGCGCGCACCGCCGGGGCCAGCGCGGCGCGCAGGGGCAGCCCCGAGGGCCGCGGCGCGGAGGGGGAGCAGCCCCAGCCCGCCAAGGCCTTCCGGAGCTCCGCTTTCAACCTGCAGCCGCTCCCGCGCAGCTGCGCGTCCCACCGCGGCCTGGGGGAGCCGTGCCAGTTCGCGGCGGCGGGCGAAGGTACCCGCGGCGGCGGGGACGGGCGGGACCGCGGGCCGGGCCGGGCCGCAGGGCGCGCCGTGAGCCCGCCCGCGCGGTGACGCCCCCGGTGTTCGGCCGTGCCCCAGGTGTCAGGTGCAGACGCCGAGGCTTCCCCGCTCCAGGCGAGCGGGCAGGGGAGGGCGGCGGGACCGCGCCGTGCCCACCGCGAGCCGCTTGTGTCTGTGCAGGCTTCGGGCGGGGCGCCAAGGGCGGCCCGGGAGGCACCGAGCTGGGTGGGAGCTGCCTGGACAGGCTGCGGACGGCGTTCCGGCCCGTGCTGCGGAGGTGAGGTAGGTGACGGGCCGGCTGCCGGGGCCGCACCTCGCACGAAGCGCTCGCCGGCCCGCCTGGCCCTGGGACACCGGAGCGGCCCCGGGCCGAGAGCGCTGCGCCAAGGCCGCCGCTTTGCTCCGCTCCCGGAGCTCCCGTCCGGGCGGGGCAGCAACCCGCGGCCACTCGGCTCCAGCTCATCACCGCTTCTCCGTCCCGCAGGGCCGCCCGCCCCATCCTGGCCGCTGGCGACGGGGCTCCGGCTGTAAGGAAGCACTCGGCCTGCGAAACGAAGGAAATCTCTCCCCGGGCCGGGGAAGGGCCGCCGCGGCACAGCGTGCTGCGCACATGGGGCCGAGGGGCACGGCGGGCGGAGCGGCCGCAGGACCGGCGCCTGCCATGTGTTCAATACTGCCCATTGACGTCTTTGCAAAAAGGAAGAAAAACCCGCACCCTAGTCTTTTCTCTTTCCCCCCCACCCCACGTCGTGGTTTGTTTCTCCTTTTCCTCCCAAAGCCGCGCTCTCTGCTCAGCGCCCTGCTCTGCCAAGGGGCACCAGTGTGCACTTGCTCCGCGCCGTCCAGGGGAGGAGAAGGAGGAGAAGCGGCGCAGGTTACGCCGGACTGTTTTTTCCCCCCGTCTCTGTACATAGATTCCGCTGAAAGTATTTTTCAGAGTCTCTAATTAACACGGATGAGCTGAACTCTACGAAGCCGTCAGTGACCTCGGAGCTCTCCAGGCAGGAGCCGGCACAGCCCGGGAGGAGCGGCCCCGGCCAGCGCCACCCGCCCTGGGGCACGGCCGGGGCACCCCCGGGCAGCGGGCGGCGAAGTAGGGCGTTGTTAGTGGGTCACCGCCGTCAGTCAGTCAAAAGAGCAGTGCTGCACTTTACAGGACAGACGAGAAAGAGAAACCGTATCTCTGCATTATTTCTGTTTAATTAAAAGTGTCATCAAACACTTTGTGTTCAGACTAATAAACCAAGCAGGGATGAGGAAAGAATGTTTCTTTGTTCCCGTCTCTAGAAGCAGTGGCAATAATTTAAATTAATAACTGTGGTAATTAAGAGGTCATCTGTAGATCAACCCGATACCTGCTATTTCCAAGTTCACCGGGGTCAGCATTTACATTAAGTCATTTGTGGTCAATAGAGTCCAATGAATTCTGCCTTAATAAATCAGGGAAATCAATCTGGAATATCGAGTAGACTTCTATATGTTTACTAAAGGCTACTCAAGACGAGTGGGGCTACATAACTGGGAGCCCTCTGGGTTTGCGACCGGAGAAGCAATTCGTAGGGGAAAGGAGGAGCTGCAGGTCAACGCAGGGAGATGTGACAGGGCTGTCCCCGGCCTCGGCCCCGGAGCAGAGCAGAAAGAAAGAAGTGGCACTGAAAGAAGGCTAACTTGGTCAGGCTTTGGAGGATCCGGGGAGGAAAGGGAGGGGGAGGTAAGTGCACACGAGGGCAGCAGGTGACGGCATGGCCGGGAGTGGGGCTGGGAGCGGGGCAGGGCCCGTCGGGAGCCCCGCCGTTGATGCCCGGCCACGGGGCTGTCCCGCTCTCCGGAGCTGTCCCGCTCTCCGGAGCTGTCCCGCTCTCCGGAGCTGTCCCGCTCTCCGGAGCAGCCCTGGACAAGGGACGCAGCAGCAGCAGTCTGTTGCACTGACCCGAAGCTTAGAGAAGGGGAAATTAAGCTGCGAAAAGATAAACATTATTTCAAGTCGGATTTGAAGGATTAGGGCTTGTAATAAAGAGCGTTAGGCCCTTTCGAAGGGTTCTTGCAAGGCGACTTTTCCGCCCTCCGCTCCCACCGGAGAGGACAGGTATAATCTGCCTTGGGAACACATGTGCAGGTTTCCCACGCGTGTCCGCACGGCACGGCCAGGCCGGGCCTCCCTCCCGGCCGTGTGCCGGCCGCCTCCGCCCATCCTGCAGGGCAGCGAGCCGCCTTCCTCCCGTTCCGTTCCGTTTCCCGGCGGCTTGGGCACAGCTCCCCCGAGGCAGCTCCTGAGGGGCTCACGGGACACGAAACCTGCAGAGCCCCGGCGCCCGGGGACGGCCGGGAGCTCCCCTGAGCTGCCGGCTCTGCCCCGGCCCTGGAATCCCCAAAGAGCCGCGAAGCCCATGGGGGAGTTAACTGGGCGGGTGCTGGCCTCGGGCTCTCTTTAGGGCAGGCACGGAGGTAACCTGCAGGAGTCTTAAGACTTTTATTTTTCATTTATTACTTTTACTCCCCTTTTATTAAAGGTCAAGTGAGCGAGATGCAGATTATCCCGCCCGCCCAGGACTCCCCTGCAATCTGTCACGCCGGCAAGATATGTATCGCAAATCTCTCGAAATATAATCTCCGGGAATCATATTCCGAATACTGTTTTGATTAAAAACCAGAGCGGGGATTGATGGAGAACTAATACGGGGAGCGGAGCCTGCGTGCGCCCCGGCACAAAGCTAAAATAAGGGGCTCGCACGAACAGATTCCAATGCCATAACAAACGTACTTAAACCGCCTCTGTCTGAGCTTTGCTACGAGATGGGCTTTTTAATGCCGCTTCTCTGGGAAGCGCACTCGGGCTGTGCCCGGCGGGCACTCGGAGCCCGCTGCTCGGGGCGATGGGCTGCCCTGGGCCCGGCCCGCCCGGGCGAGACGCAAGCCGGGCTCGCGAGGTGAAGGCCCCGCGGAGCCGGGGCTCACACACGCCCCCCACACCCCGTCCCGGCACCCCACTTGGCTCTGAAGGGCCGGGTGTCCCCCTTTCCGCAGCCCGCGGGGACGCGCTGGCACGGCTGCCGCAGCCCCGCATCGCCCCCCAATTAGCGGCGCGGGCCGGCGGGGGCGGCGGGGGCGGCCGGGGGAGGCTCGGGGGCGGCTCGGGGCCGGCTCGGGGCCGGCTCGGTGACGCGTCCCCCGCTGGGGTGGGAAGTTTCGAAAACAAAGTCGCCGGGCTAATGGTCCCGGCCGGGAGCGGCGGGGCCGCGCACACTCCACTGCGCCCGCTCAAAGGCAGCGCGACCGCGGGGCCGCCGCCGCCTCCGCCGCGCTCGCTAATGAAGTTTTGTCAAAGACAATTACGGGCTCGGCGGGGGCAGGAGGCCGCGATGAAAAGGCGGCTTTGTGCGGCCGAGACGGCGCGGCTCCCCGGCCACCCCCGGCCCTTCCTGCGCCCCCGCGGTGACCCCCGCGCCCGGCCCCGCTCCCCGCTCCCCGCTCCCCGCTCCCCGCTCCCCGCTCCCCGCTCCCCGCTCCCCGCTCCCCGCTCCCCGCGGGGGCAGCGGCTCTGCTGCCCGGCCCCAGGTAAGCGCGGAGACGGCTTGGTGCCGGCGCTGCCTCTCCCGGAGCTGCAGGTTATCAACCCGAGCTGCTGACGAGCCAAGCAAACCCCCAAAAGTGAGGGCTGGGGCAGCGGGCAGCCCCTGCTTCTCCCACACACCCTGGCTCGGGCTTCTGCTCCCTCTCCCCCCGTACAGAGGGGATGCTGCGGCGGATTCCTGCTTCAGCGCTGTTGCGTTCAGCAATTGGGAGAATTCGTCCAAAAACTAAACGAGCTGGCTAAATCTGTTTAAATATACACTGGAGAGATATGAAATTTGGGTCGTGGACTGCAGCTGCCTTCAGCTGCATCTGAGCCAGAGGAGGTGTGGAAGAGGGGGACAATTACCTTCTTTCACCACCTTCCCCAAACTCCCAGCACTGGCTGCTGCCTTCCATCTCAGATCCTTGGTCACCTCACCTCCCTGTCATCCCCAGCCAACACGGGCAGCACAAAACACACTGGCATTCTCCTAGAGAGAACAGGGAAATATTTCTGAGTCATGAGAAAGTCTGGACAATACAAGCAACCAGCCAGATTATTGCTTCCCCACCTTTGAAGCACAATCTTCCTTTTAGGAACATAAGAGAGAATAAACCTTCTTTTACTGCTGCACAAGCACATGAGGAAAACGGCCCTGGCACTGAAATGGTCCAGACCCCTCACCCCCAGCTGGCTGGTATTTGCCTGTTGTCCTGTTCCCCTACAGGTTTCCCATCCCACAATAAAGGGATGCATTTTACTGGCTTTGCAGCAACAAACCCCTTGAAGATTCCTTTTCAAAGGTGGCTACCACAGAAGTTTTAGCTTGATGTGGCTACTGAGGTTATGGAGCAGTGGGTTGGAGCAGTTAGTTCAAAATGATCTCAAAAACTGCACAAGCAGCTCCCCAGGCCAGGTGTCATTTCAGGATCAAAGCATCTGCTAGAGGACAATTGGTTTTTTTCATTGTATTGCTTTTTTGTGTTGTTTTGGTTTTTTTTTTTACCTACTGTTCATCTGAAAATAAATTACAGGCCAGAACAGGTGGATAACATTCTGGAATAATTTAATGATTTATTTAATCTGGATTCTCTTTCAATCTACTTAGCAGGACGAATACGTTTTTTTAGCCTGAATCCAAAAGCCTGTCTTTTCATCTAAAGAAGATAAAATACCCTGAAACACTGCTCTGCTGCTGTCAAGGTGTACTCCCCACCACTGGTACTAAACCAGTGGTAATGTCTGCTGTGCTAAAGGGCCTGAGGGGAAACCTCAGGAAAACCGAGCAGATTTAATTTTTTATTTTGTTCTGTGCCACCTTCCTAGTGCTTTAGCTATTATTTCCCTTCCTAGGAAGTGTTTGGGTAATAAAAGAACTGATTGTAGTGTTCAAATCACTACCCCTTAAATCTTAAAATGTTCAGGTTTAAGCACTAAGATGACAGCTCTCTGACTTTCCCCTCTTGTTAGGACAGCTTTGTGCAGCACTGATTGGGAGTGCAGCTGGAATGGGCACACAGGAATCTTCTGCTGTAAACATTTGTGGATCCACTGGCACCAAATGAGGCCAGGAGCAATTCCTTCAGACACATTCACACAAGGCTCGGAAGCAGATCCTAGGTGAAACTTTCCTTCTTGAGAAGCTGTAATTTTGCTAAGAAGGGCAAAACTATTGCCCACTTGCTCAGATGTGATTTTCTGGTGTTTGGTTTGAGCTGGAAGAAGAGGTTTTATGGGGCAGATACTCCCAGGACCTATAAAATGCTGAAATTCATGAAATTCATTAAATGAATGAAATTCATCCAGGGTTAACTCCCTGTACTCAGTTTGGTACTCCACTCCCACTGGATGGTAACAGAGACGTGTAGAGGGGAACAGGAGCTGACAAAATACTTTCAGATATGGGGAAGGTTACAGGATATTGAAGGGGTTGTAAGTACCTCTGCCAGGATATTTCCACCTCACGTGCCCACCCACTTTAGTTTAATGGATTACATTAAGGTCTTAAACTTGTTTTAGCCCATCAGACTCAGTATGTGCACTAGTAAAACCATCCATTTCTTGTTGTTTGTTCCAGATTTTTTTCTTTATTTTTTTTTAATTCAGCACAGCTCAAAGTCTGAGTTTTCTACTAGTCAAGTCCTGAGTTTGTGCTATGGCACCAGCTCACTCATGGAATGTTTGGAAGAATTTCTGTTACCAGACAAGATAGCCAGGTTGGTGAACCTGCCAGCCCACCCCCAGACTGCCAGGGGTGGAAAAGAAGGGACTTGGAATGATTACCTGTCAATGACCCCCACTGAGGCTACTCTGAGCCACACAGGCCCTCCACAACCATCTGCTTAGTGGAACATCTTAACTTCATTGAACAGCTAAGAAGCAAACAGTGATGGGAGTTCATAACCAATCCCACTGTTGGTCACTAACAGAAAAATCAAGCATCCATATTGCCTTGCTCAGGTTTTCTCTACACAAACCACACGAGGCACAGGGAAGGTAATGGATTAGGTGCACAAGGAAATGAACAACAAGGAGCTCTGAGTCAGCAGCCTGCTACAGATTCATGCTCCACAGTTAAATCTTTTTTATCTGACCACGTGCTTTGCTGCTCCGCAACCACCATCTGCAATTTACTCTGGGGAGCTGTGACAGCCTGGTCAGCAGGCCCAGCTGGTACAAGAACAAATGCTGCATGTACTGCAGGTGGGTAACTCACTGCTGGCAGCACTCAGACCTGCTGCCAATGCTCTCTTGCAGTGGTCAGAGTAGCTTTCCTGGAGCTCAGTACTGCATGTGGAGCACGAGTGTTCCTGACAGAGCAGCTGCAGAGCAGCTCCCCAGTGAGAAGTGGGTCATTTATTACACCCATGGGACCACAGGAGAAACAAAGCTCTTCTCAGAAGTGTTACTGGAATGAGAGCTGAGGTCATATTAAGAGTGGACCATTTGCTGCAGCATTTTATCAGCAACAAACCAGTTTCTAGCCCACAATCCAAAGCCAGCAGTGATAAGCCAGGACAGCTGATTTTGCTTTGAATAACAAGTAACCGAGAGGAACAGAAGCAGAAACAACTGCTCCTGTGAGACATGTGGTACCAGTTCTGGCTGGGTACCAAGCCTGACCCATTACCTAACCAGCACCCAAGGCACCGCTGTTCCAGGGCACTGTTTTATATTAACGAGATATTTCCTTTGCATGTACAGAGAGATAACTCTAAAATGGCCCACAGCCATCAGGGGAGGGAGGAGATGAATGAAGGAGTCTCTGTGAAACCCCAAAACCTGTACATCCCACAATGGTAAAAATTGAAGTGTGAAAGCTCTCCTCAGGCAGCAGCGGTTTTGCTGTCTGGTCATGCTCTGGGCATTTATTTGCCTGTTCCCTTACAAAGAAGGCCAAAAGCACTGTACATCAGCCTTGCTGTCAGAGGGGAAGGTGGTTCCACCAACTCATATATTCTTAGCTCTCTTACCTTGCCATTACTACTTTGACTTCAGGAACTTCAGTCTAAGCCAGTGTTTCTGTGGTGTTACAGCATAAAAGCAGAAAAGGGATACAGTGAGCAGGTTGTGTCAGGCACACCAGCAGGTTCCTCTTAAGCAGAGGTTTTTGCACCCAACCCCAACACTCCATGACCTCCATGGCTACATGTACAGGGGCACCTTGCAGCACACACATCCTCAGTTTTCAAATACACATTAAATTACTGACTTCTTGAACAGGTAAATGTATGCTAAATACTTCTGTGAACCTTCAACATTCAGAGAAATCTAGATAATGGAGATAATGCAACAATAGCTGAGGGAAAGGGAGCTTCTACAGGCAGGAATTCTGATTTCCAACTTCTCACCACGTGTCAGAGCAGAGCTGATACACCTGCTTCTATTTCATCATACCCTTAGCGAGTGCATCTCACTATATTCAGGGGCACATCTGCCTATCAAGAATTACAATTTACCTGTAGAAAAATCAATTGCCAGTAAAACTCTTCAAGTATCATCCAGAATTCAGAAATGTAAGACATATTACTCTTCTTCCTGAACTTTCCCATAAAATATCAGCTTACTCGGTATTTTGTGGCAGGAAATTAATAAAACTTGTCCTAGTTGCTCTCAATTACAGCAATAATATAACCTCATTTGCTCTTCATACAAATTTAAAAGTCAGGCTACAAATACAATTCAAGGTATTTCGTAAATGGAGCAGATGTAATTACAGTGTGGGAGTGTAGTCTCAGGGACAATTGTACAATTCCAAAAGTTAATAACAAAGATGTTCTCTAAGTCACTTTTCACCCCAAATCCTGAAGCTCATTGTGGGGCTGCACCACATCTAGCTCCACTCAGCATGCCATTGAGATCAGTTTAACTTGCAAAGGCTCAAAAGTGACATTTTAAGGGCTGAGGAGAACCAGGAGGCATCAATGACCTGGTGATCCCCACTTCTCTGCAGAACTGCAGGTTCTCTGTACAAAGATGCCCAGATCTGAATCCAAGGGCTCTCAGGAGCATGATGAGGTGCTTGTCTCTCACTGCCTCCTTCACTGCTGGCCCTCAGGTCAAACCTCTTACCTCCTGTAGGAGTGATTACAAATCAGCACACCCTAATTATTACTTATGAAATTCAATGCACTGAATGTTTCAAGCACTATAATTTTCTAATCTTCACTGATGCCATGCTTTTCCCTGCTGAGAGACCCCTGATGTCTGCTGGGCTTTTCCTTGAGTGCTACAGGGATGTCACGGCAGGTACACTGCAGAGACCTAAATTTCAGGTCTGTGTTTTTTCTTATGGCAGCCCAAACAGCCTGGTCATGAGTGCAGCAGTCTGTGAAGGGATCTTGAACATCATCTGTCGCATGGTTAGCTCCCTCAGCCTCTCCCCAGAGAAAACTCTGTGCACGCTATTCGTTTTCTGAACGCACTGGGTTTTGTTCTTCAGAATAAAACTTTTGGCCTGATTTCTTATGGAAACAAAACTCTTATAATCACTGTGGGAGAAGACAAACATCTGCCTGCCATTGCATAATGTCTTAAATTAACCAGCATATCCCAGCAATCCCTGGCATGAGGATGTGTGCACTCTGGCCTCCATCTCAAATAAATGGAGAAAAATGTTTCTTCCATCACCAACCAGAAGAGTTTCAGAACTGTCTTCCTCTCTAGAGAAACCCAGAGCACCTGTGCTCCCAAGTCAGGCCATATGCTCAAGTGCCTGAGGCCCAGAGGGATTAATTCCAGCCTTGAGGCTGTACTTGCCCTCTGTGGTCACCCAAGCTGGTTAGAAGTGTTTGTTTCTTTTTCCCCCTAGAAACAATTGCTATGAGTGATCACACAAATCAGCAGTGATGTGCGCAATTGAAAACACAACCCAAAGACATTTTTTTTACAAACTTGTGGTGGGTTAATGCCAGGATAAAAGTGTATTTCAAAGGACTAAAATGATTTTTCAACAAGAATTATTTGAAAGTAGGGGAAAGACAGAGGAGAAAAAAGAAATGGAGTCCTCCAAAACCAGAATGAAATCTCTGCTAGAGCTCACTCGTGTTCTTTCAGCCTTCCAGCAGGTATGCCATGTCCATAAAGCTCTGCTAGTGAAGGCAATTAGTCCAAAGCCAGGGTCACAATTTTACCCATAAAAAGCTGAGAGAAAACCTAGATATTTTCCTCCATAAGATGTCAAGAGAAGTTAGCCCAACCTGCCAGCTCCCACCATGGCTCACAGCAGGTTAATTGCACCCTGGCAGCTGAAGAAAGAAGCACTACAGAGAGGTCCTACTTAGGGCATTGCAAACGATATGGGTTGTTGGCTCTGAGGTATGGTCTCAAGAGAGCTTCTTGGGTCTAGGAGTGATATACCTGTTTATTATATTGATAAATGACACATTTTTCCTACTTGATTTGTTGGGGACTGAGTGACCTGGCAGTAAAACTGACTTGATATTGCCACTTAACTCTTATTGATGTCTTTTCTGGTTCACCTTTTATTTGCATAAATGAGAAACAGAAAGGGAGTGTTATTCTTTAACAGAATCACACGGGATTCCCTGAGGAAGGCTGATGGATGTTGCAGACACACATCTCCCCAGGTATCAAACCAGTAACAACTTTTGTCCTCGCACTCCCACAGCCCCCTCTCAGTGACCCCTTGCCCCATGCTCAGCCAAGGCAGAGCTGACAGGCCAGCAGTGTTTGCTCAGCCACAGGTTTGACACTTTA
Organism: Cyanistes caeruleus; assembly: GCF_971803275.1. Lineage (NCBI taxonomy): Eukaryota > Metazoa > Chordata > Aves > Passeriformes > Paridae > Cyanistes > Cyanistes caeruleus. The sequence continues at coordinate 12,332,005 of NC_141712.1, forward strand.
ACACGTGAAGTGTGTGGGCAGGAACAAGTGAGAGAACATTAAATTATCATTTTTGTAATTAACCATTAAAAAAAGAAATGGGACCTACAAATATATAACTGCAAACCTAAATATATATCTGTGCTTATAAATGGGCATTTTTATAAATTAAAATGTGATGCTTTCTTATGACAGAAGAGGTTTTTCTGAAAGACTGAAAGCACTCAAATGTCACAGGGTTGCAGCTTGGGGTTTTGTCTCACTCTTGCAAAGATTAAAACAATATTCTACAGCTGCATTTCATTTTACCATATCTTAAAATAAAATAATAGTTAAAACCAAAACTAAGGACCAATTCTTGTTGCTTAATTCCACAAGGAAAAACACCAGTGAATATATTAACATCACCTTCATGTACGTGAGACTTACACCAGGAGGGGTCTTTGACAGGGTCAAAACAAAAACTTCAGTCTGTCTCAGAAACCCAGTCACCACCATAAAATTCTGGTAAATGACATTTAATACTCCAGAATTTAAACCTCTTCAGGTTCAGATCTCACTCACATCTCTGCAAAAACTCTTACGGAATTAAATGGAAGATAAAGATAATAAATTAATTCTTTTCATCACTGAGAGTGATATTTTCCTATTCTTTGCACTGCACAGTAGTGTTAAATATATATATTTCTGGTTAATTTTATCAGACAGCTCCAAAGTCTTAAAAGAAATTACAAGTGTCTTTATAATTCATAAGGTTTTTTTTTTTTCCCGTAAGACATTACTTTTCCTTTTGTTTATGTTTTGGAAGGAAACATTAGTAGTACAAAGAAATGGTGCTGCACAGAAAAACCTACCCCAAAAGAGATCCTGCAAAACAACAAAAGAAATAAACACAACCAGGAGGAGAAAATTCTGCAAGGAGATCCCTGGTGGAAAGAAGTAAATGAGGTTTTACACAGGAAAACTCTTATATTTTTTAATAATCAAAAATCCTCTCTTTTACTGTTTCTTTCAATTTGAGTCCTCTCATCTAGGAATCCTCTTTGTTTCATGCCAGCATTTGAAGCAAGCTTATTGTTTCTCTCTGCTGCTGGAGTAGGATTCAGAGACACAGTCCTGCACTTCTTGTCTTCCAATGGTCTCCTGGTTTTAAAATCAGACCCAGGATTTGAAAAAAAAAAAAAAAAAAAAAAAAAAGAAATCACCAAAGAAAATGAACCCCAAAGTTTGTTCATGTCTTCCAAGGAAATTAACTTTTTTCCTGACCCATTTTTCTGTGTATGTGTGTCATGTACTTACAGAACAGATGAGTAATGAGCATTGTGACCTATAAAAGTAGCAGAAGACAGAAAGAAAAAAAAACCTGCATTAACTTTCAGATTTATAAAATATTAGTATTTATGGATCAACCAGAATGGAAAGGACTGGGCCAATATGTAAGTTTTGTCTGTTTCTAACTTCCATCCTTGAAAAGTTTGCAATGAGGTTAAAAAGGTTTAAAAGACATGAGCATCCTCCCCCAGCCAGTTCACCGTACAAGCAGAAGCTGTCTCACGGATGGTGACAGGATAGCAAGATGACCAGATTATTTTAATATTCTCCACCAATTTGTTTGATCCTTTTGGAGACACCAAACCCCATCAGGCATTGATTTACCAAGCAGAGCAGAACCAATGGACTCTTGCTCACCCCCACATTTTTTTTCTTCTTTTAAAAAATCCAAATCCCCAGAAACCACTGGCTGACATGGAATATATTTCCCCCTCACCAGGCAGCTGACACACAGCTGAACTCTCTGTAACTGCATTTTCCTGGGCACCAGAGCCCTCTGGGCTCAGGTATCTCAGAACCTGCCAGTCAGACAGTCTGTCCTCCATGGCAGCAGATTGTTCTGATGCCTAAACTACAGGCAACCCATCAGCTCTCAGTCTCTCTGGCCTAAAATCCCTCCTAATTAATCTTCAGCTGAGAAAGAGCAGCCACCCAACAGCAGAGCACCATGGCTAGGAACCCAGCAGAATCCCTGTCTCCTTTTTTTGGGATAAGTTTTGAAAGACTGAAGAGCATCACCCTCTTTGAAGAACCTGAGAAAAAAAGAGCAGAAGGCTGTGGCTCACTTCAGTCTGCACTGCAGCAGGGAGGCAGGATCCTCTCCAGTTTGGCTTGGTAACACCAAGAGAGATGTCATAAGCCTGCCCACCACGTGCACAGCTGCATCCTGTAGCTGTCCTTTTGCTGCCTCCATTGCCTTTGTTGCTATGTGAACTGGATTAAAGCCAGCACAGATGCACTGCTCTCCACTCAGTGCCACACTGACGGCTCCTTGAAGGGCTTGGTCAGTTCAGCTAAACCCAGAGGAGAGGGAGGAAGCACAGAGCAGCCCAGCCAGGTACCAGAGGAGCTAAGGAAAATAGGAATAGAAGGACTAATAATACTGGAACAGAAGAGTGATTAAGCCCTAGATCAGATGATCAAGAGACAGTAAATTCTCCATTTCTCAACTCCTCCATAACAAAACTGTGTGTCTTTCCAGAGGACATATTCCAGCAGTTCCATCCAGCTACCAGAGTATCATCTAGCCCACAATGTATACAGGGAGAAAAGCAGAGAATCTGACTGTCCTCCCTTGCTTTGAAATGTCCATAAACCACATTCTTTAGGAAATCAGCTTTTCTTCATTCCAGTGTAAGTTTGTTTTTTAAGTTGGTTTTTTTTTTTTTTTATTTCTTTGGTTTTGGTAGAGTTCATGTCTCAGTCAGGGACCTGGATGTATATTACAAAAAAGCAGCACCCCACACTCATTTGAGTTCAGTGAAGACTACTCCAGGGGCAATTATTGCAGAGCATTTTCCACTGTAACCTGTGAATGCAGTTTGATGGATAGTTTTGCAAGTATTGTAGCACAAGCAATTAAATGGCAGGAATATCTGTGGAAACAGTGGTGCTCAAGCACAAAATGAAAAACCTGAAGGAAAGTGAGTTCCAACTGCATAGTTTTGCCTATTTGCCCTGGAGTTATATTTAGCCATGCAGAGAAAAGAAAAAAAGAAAGATCTAAACCAATTGTTTACTGCTGAGATGTCAGCCTATTAAAATTGTCCTTGTTACTACAGCAATAGTACATATTTACAGGGATTGTGGTTCATTTTGATCAGCCATACCAAGCCATGCCTCAACCCATTTCATACTGATTAGAGTCTGGTCATATTTTAAGTGTCTATGAAATTATGCAAATGGAATCTGCACCAGAAAATCAGATTGCCAGATAATTGACCATTAATCTTTGATAAAAGTTTAAAAAATTAAAGCAATCAGAAATCAGCTTAGCATAGTGTCTCTTGGGCCTTATTTTGGTCTAGTAAGTCTGTACACTAAGCTGATTTCTGATTGCTTTAAGTTGTAAAAATTGCTTTTTAACCCACGGATATCAATGAGATTGCACCTGGTGTAAGTCGGGGCTGAATTTGATCCGCTGTGTGCCTTAATCACAGTATATTTTTGTTAAAACCCAGTATTTGTGTGGATCTGTAGATACTGATTTGTTCAAGCGCACGATAATCTCCCCCTAAGCCCGTCAGAATACAGCAGGTTAATAATGCTGTAAGTAGAATCCAATTTATTCATAAAACACCGGAACGCTTTAACCAAACTGTTCTTTTGTGGCGAGCCCCCTCCCGCCCGGCTGCGGCAGACAAAGGCTCCCTCCGCAGCCTCTGGGAACAGGGCAGGACAACAATAGCTCGGCGTCTGTCCCAGCAGCGTCTGTCCGTCTGTCCGTCTGTCCGTCTGTCCGTCTGTCCGTCTGTCCGTCTGTCCGTCTGTCCGTCTGTCCGTCTGTCCGTCTGGCCGAGCATCGGGCACCGCTCCCTCTCCATCCTCGGCGGCGCAGCCAAAGGCTCCTCCTTCCCAGTCCCCGCAGTCCCTGCTACCTGCTTTGGGTCCCACATCCCTAGCTGGAATTTTCATAAGTGCCCCAACATTTTTGGTGGCAGCAGGAGCTCCTAATCCTGCGACAACATTCCAGCCCATTAACATTATCTCTTTATTAGCATAAATAGCACTTGCTGGGTGTTTATCGGAATTCAATGAGCACATGCTGTAAAACTTCCTTTCCTCTGTGACCAACAAAGTAAATAAAAATCCCGCATGCTTCAGTAGAAAGTTAGATTTGCTTTCTACAGACTTGAGGAAAGCAAAGTCTTTTCAATTTAAAGATTCCCTGTGCAAACCGTTCCCATGAGTTTTGGAAAACTCCACCTATTTGATCTTCCCTCTGTCGGCACTAGGAGCCCTTGCCAAGACTCAGTTGTATCTCGTTCTGTGTCACTTCAGCACAGGGCAGAGACGATCTCCAGCACAAGTATGAAAAAGGGAGAGCGTGACAGAGGGACAGACACCAGCCCTAATATGGAAGGAATAAAATCATACTGGCCAAAATGACAGAACCACCCAAACCACTCAAAGGGATTCAAGCAGAAGGGGACAGCCAGGTTACCTCTGATTAAATCAGATTGAGGGTGGTTTATTATGGAACTTTGATTTTTTTCATTAAGCTGGATTTTAGGATATTAACTAAATGTGCATGCACAATTCTGTGCTGCTCATCTGTATGCAGAGCCAGAGGGCTTGTTCACAAGCAGGGGGCACATCCCACCCTTCTCCCTTTTCTTACAAGGACTGGAGGCAGCTGGAAACAGCCACACAACAGGGGGACTCATTGCTCACTTCTTCAGGACATTTACTTTTACTTACAAACCCCATGATAATTCCTCTTTCCAGAGCTCCCTCTGCACTCCTGCCCATAAACACAAATTCAAAGCTGGCAGGTCCCACAGCTGTCTGTGCCTCCATCCTCACAGGGCAGGTACCTGATCTGCATAAGTTACCCTTACAGACACACACAGACTGCTGTGGGGGGCCTTTCCATGATCCCTGGGGAGGGAAAAACCAGCCAACCTGCAACACAGGCTTCAGATTCATCCAAAATTAAAAGCTTTTGATAAAATTACTGGTTAAGATAATTAATAAAGTGAACAGATGACTGGGAAGGAGGTCCATCATTCAATGCACTCTGTGATTCCTAGGAAATAAACCACCCAGTATGCTTTAATTCAGCTGAGAGCTTGTGGGTACCACAGTGAACACATAAACCCAAAATCTATGCCCTGCATTACACAGGGGGCTAATCTAGATGCTCATAACATTTTCTCCCAGGATAATAACGTTTGCTAATGCGATGAAATTTTTGTAAGAAACAGAAATCCAATGACCATCACCTCCCAGGAATGTTGCAGTAAGAAGATTGCAACAAACTAACAAGGATCCAAATGTAATACTGTTGTTACAAATCTCATACTGCTGCTAGAGCTGTACCCAAGAACTCCATCACACCTAATCAGCACTTTTAAACTCTGCTGGTGCATCCATACCCCTCTCCCAGCCTCTTTTTAGAAGAATTGTATCATTACAGGCATTTTCTGGCAGCATTTTCTCATGTACACAAGGAAGACTATTAGGAAAACCCCTGTCAAATACTCCTTCAGCCTCAACACCTTCGGAAGGCAAGTGATTTCCAGCCACCTTTTCCATTCTCATCAATATGACATTCATACCCCACTTCTGCTGGATTTCTCCTTTCACCTTCCTTCATGAAACTGTCGGCTCAGCTTTACAGCACTTGGTCTAAGCACATAATAGGAAGTGCCTGTCTTGCTAATGATTTTCCAGTGCTCAGGTGACTAAAAGACAATATAAACCAGTGCAAAATGAGATGATCCAGTGAGAAGGAAGGCAATTGAAAACTGAGATTGCCTTCATCCCTTCATCCTCTGGCACACAGCAAGGATCTACTGGATAGCTTCTGCTGACCACTTGAAAACTGAAGTTATGAGCATGCATGGGTGTCCACATACAGAGCATAAAAATCCATCTGCAAATGCTCAGACATGGCAAAAATAACTCTCAAGACATGGATGGAAATGTTACTACAGCCCCAGAGTCAAGGCTGTTTCTCTTCAGGCATCTCTGGTCCTGTTCCAGGGCCTGGCCTCATCTGGCTTGACACAGCAACTTGCAGGAGCTGCCCTCTCTGATCAGCCATGGTCCTCCAAGTGCTTTAACTGAGCCATTCATGATTCTGCTCTTCCAGGTATTTTATCAAGGGAAAAAAGCCTCATCTGAAACTCCCTACTGACAAAGCACTACAGGACCACCGCAGGGCGGATTAAGACATTGCAAAATGTGCTTCAGGATTATCAGCATTCCTGGATTAGCAATGTGCTTTCATCTCAATGCTTCAAACTTTAAAAATTTTCACAAGACAGCTACTTCTTGCTTGGTTGTTTGTAGGAATATGTTTGCTTATCCCTGACCTTTGCTGGTGACCCAGAGGTGTTCTGGCCTGGAATGTCCCCCCACCTGCTACAGCAAGACCATGGAAGTAGCAGAGCTATTGGAAGAAAGCCTTACTAGAAGAGGGGGAAAATACCAGACTATAAAAAATTTGACAGTCATAGGAAAATGTTCTCTGGATTTAGATAAATTTACTTGGCAGTGAATATGTTAACAGTTGACCGTAACTGCTTGGAGAGAAACAAGCTGCTTGGATGCTGGCAGCAAAAATCCTGCTTTATCCAATTCCTACTGTGCCAAGCTCCTCCACCCTCTCTCAGAGCAGCACTTAGACAAATGCCAACATTTTAAAATTAAATGGCCCCATCATTATTAATTCATTTGGTATTCATTGTAATGACATTAATCATAGTAAACTGCAGCAGCTTTATTACACATGTAATGTGTACTTTCCTAGAATTTCCCTGTAAAATCTCTAACATTGCTAACAATGTAAAGACAATGAGACATTACAACCAAGCAAAACAATAATAAACACACAACTCAATAAATCATTATTCTGCCCACAAGTATGTTAAAAAAATAAACTCATTTCAAAACTAGAGGAAAAAACAACATGCAATAAGTGACATCAGTGAGTTTGAGGCTTTTGGTTGCAACAAAGAAACAAAACAGCATGCTAATATGACATTTACAAATAATACCTAACCGCAGCCTAATTAACTTATTGTGTGCTTACTAAACTAGCATACATATTATATTAGAAGAAAAACACTTATTTGTTCTGTTGCTAAGAAACTTCAGACATTTGCATATTTAACAAATTGTTAGAGTGTTTTTAACCAGAACCCATCACTATTTATAAAAGACAAATTTAAAACATGAGATCAAAGACACAACATTAATTTTTCTTTTGTCGACTGTCTTTGTTCAATAGCTCAAAGAAGCAGTTTTATTGCTGGCTGATACATAATGAAACATCTGGTATTTTTCTGAATTACAGCAGAACCCGCTAATAGTCAAGGGCTTTTCTTTATTTCTCAGGCACCAGCCAATGTCGTATAGGGACCAATCCAGCAGCCCTTGTGGAACATGCCTTTGAAATCCTTGCAAGGTTTTTCTGAATATGGAGTTCAGGAATACCACTAATTTTTTTATTTATTTTTTTTCTTTTAAAGGCTCCAGATGTCAGCCAATTTTAATTGATCTTGTAAGCTGTGCAAGAGCAGGAAATGAAAGCACAATATTAGGGAGCAAGGCAGTGAGCAAAGCTCGAGGGTTCCGCACTCGCTGGGAGATGACGGCGGACACCGTGCCCGTGGGCATTAACCCAGAGCAGCTCTGGGTCAGTGTTTTACACCCTGAGCAGGGGTGTTTGCCAGCTCACCAGGGCTCAGTGCAGAGATCAGCAGAGCTGGAGCCCCCCTGTGCTGTCCAGGGAGCGCACGAAGCAGGGCGAGCCTGGCCCAGCACACGCTGTGTGTGAGCCAACACGGCCACATCCAGAAACACTCCCAGCACATCTCCACCCTGCTATGCCATCTCCAGCATGCTCCAGGAGGAGCAAGATGAAAAAGGAAAGTTTAAGATACTGGAAGGAAATAAGAAAACTCAGGGAGCTGCAAAAAAACCAAAGTAATCTTAAATTTGCTGTCTCTGGACTACTTAAAAAGGAAAAGATGAGCTAAAGCTCTTCTCAAAAAGCTACCTCAGGGACTGTCATTCCAGAGCTCTTTCTCCACCTATCAAAGGTAGGGGATAGTCAGATGACTCCTTCCTGCCCTACTCTCCCTTCTTTTCCTGTCTTGCTAAAAATTCTGCACCGAGGGATTCCTGTGAAAATATCCTGCTACACTCTTGGGAGCAAACTAATAGAATTTGTAGTTCCTCCTCAGTCAACTAATACATACATTTAAGATTTGAAACAAAAAAACAAAACAAAACAAAACAAAACAAAAAATCTCCCAAAGAAAATATGGAATGATTAAAATCATTATTTATGAGAGCAAACATTGAAAAAATAGCAATTCTGCTATATAGTAAAATTAATCAAATGAAAGCAATAGTTTAGTTCAGTCACCAACAGAGGTTTTTTGAAAGATTTTAAAGAATTCCAAGACAAAAATCTCCTTGCAAGGAAAATCAGTTTGCAGTAGTTTCAGTAACAATCATACAAACTTTATTTAGAAGTAGCAGCTGGGCAGAGCACAAGGCAGAAGTTAATTTTGTCCAGAGAAGCTGGGTGTGACCAAAACTGGGTCTGGATGAGACCAACTGCAACTCTTCCCTGCTCCCAAAGAGCTCTCACCTACAACACACAGAGGAAAGCTGCTGAAGAAAAGTGCATTTTTGGCAAGGCTCAGCAGGTGCTGCCAGCTCTGTCCCCTGGGGAGGAGCAGCTTGTGCCATTTGCTCTCTCCATCTCCCTGCAGCATCACACAAACTCCCCCGCAGCACAGAGGGCATTTTTCTCTGGGCTCCACCACAGGGATATTGCATCACACTAAGGAGCTGAAAGAACATGTACAAGATGAATATGCACGTTTTTAAAGCCTCTCAAAACACGCACAAGTCTATGGCCAACAGTGACACTTGTCTGTTAAAACTCCAGATAGAGACATGACCTCATCTGGGACTCTGATAGTTGGCTAAAAGTGCCTTTTTTCCACAAGAACACCATCTGCACCTCCAGCCCAGCACCTGTGTTAGTTAAGATGAAGCAAACCTTGTCCCAGAGAGCTTACTGTGCTGGAAGGTGGCCCCACAGGACACTGATATCAGGCTGTAGCCCAGCTGGGCATGTTCATGCTGGCTCTAATCCACCCTGCCGGTGGCCCATGGCTCCAGGCCTTCAGAGCTAATAACCTTTCTCCCTTTTCCCCACGTTACCACATTTGCATTGCAGCAGGAGTAGGCACCCTTCATCCCCAGCAGCCATCCTGTGTTATGAGTACTCCTGGATTTCTTGCACAGACATACTTTGAACATGAAAAGATTGCAATCACCAGCAAGGCAGGAGAGTGCTGCCCACAGCCCTCTAATTACAAGTAAACAACTATTGTTCATCTGTATTATCAACAACTGAATTTTGGGCATGAAATGACAGCGCCTGAATAGAAAGCAGTGCCAACAGCCTCTGTAAACACACAGTTACAAAGCTCTCACTAATAGCACCAAGTGCTGCAGTTTCTATTTGAGGCAGAGGACTACAGTTGTAACCAAACCCATTTCTTAAATTCTTCTGGGATGAAAAAGATCATCTAGGGGAAGTTCTTATGAAAGTAATAATAATGATAATAAAAACAACAACCACAGCAATAATAAAGTTAATAAAAATGTTGGTGTGTAAAGCCATTCCCAGAAGACAGTCCATAAACCACCAAAACTCTTTTGGGTGAAAACACCACAGCTCTTCAGTCAGTTCTTTCAGGACAGACTGGCAGACAAGCACAGTCTGACTGAACACCAAAGAGAAAAGCATTTGCCATGTCCCTGAATGCTGTCTGGTGGCAGGTAAGGAGCTGCCTGCTCTGCAGGTCTCAATTGCTCTCTCTGGCAGAGCAGCCCAAGAGGCACACAGGGAGTTTCAGGCAACAGCCAAATTCCAGGAGTGCGCTGGACACGCAGCCAACTTCTACCAACCATCCTTAATGGGCATGCTACCCCCTCAAAATGACTTAATCCAAGTTTTATGTTACAAGCATGCAATACCTCCCTGCTGGACCACTACCTGCTGGAGCATTTCTAACCTGGCTGCTTTCTTCAGAAGAGAAAAGAGACTCCAAGGCACATTTTGGGCTCGATGGACAGCTGTAGGTGGTAGTGGCAACATCACCAGCATTACAGAGACCAGAAGGGAACAGAGCACCATGAGAATAAATTCAAGAAATTCCAATAATTTAATTTTGCATTTTCAGGACACAGCATTCAACATGCAGACAATGTTTTGAAAAAAGTAAAATGCAACAGGTCTATTATATTCATTTAGGTACAGAAATAATAATCATCTCCCAGTCATTTGGAAGGGAAAATGAGGTTTCATTTTTCAATGACCTCTAATTCCTACTAACTTCTGAGAACTGTGGTCTCAGGTACAATTCTCCACCCATCGGTACCTCACATGAGAGGATACATTTTCCTATTAAAAACTTACTTCATGCTTATTAGTACGAGGAACTACTTCCTTGGAAGCAGACTAAAACTTTTCCTGTCAAAAATTAATTTTATCAGAGCCTAAGTACAGAATACACATTTCAGAGAACTCAAAAATATGCATTCCCTGAAATGACCATAATGGTACCTTTATGACAGTGTGCTACAGTGTTACTTATTTTGTCAAGACTCCAAACTTTCAGTGAGGTTCTTTTGTTTGTTTTTTTTAAACCTTTTCTAAAGCTCCCATCCAGTCACAGAAATAAAGGTATAAAAGAGCTTTGTGATATTTTCACTTGCTATCCCTCCCTCAAATATTTCTATGATCCAACTCCATCTGCATAATGGATTTACAGCTCTTTATTGCCAACTTGGTAAAAGAACTTCATATAAACTTCTTCACATACCCAGTGTGAGTGAATGGCCTGGTGAGGGACACTGCTGTAAGGGATGGGAAAATTGTCAGCCAAAGGTCTCATCTGTTAATTACGTTCCCCAGTTACTTATATTCCCTCCCATCCAGTACTGATGAACCCAGAGCTCTCTTGCAAGCTTCTAATTATTATAGATTAATTATTATCATACTATACATATACATATTATCAAGACTATAATTCTATAGGTTTCTAATTCTTAGTAGACATTTTTTCCCCTCTAGTTCTTGCATGCCATAGGTAGAATACAAGTTTGAATATGCCAGGGCAGTGGAAGAAGGTCTGAGATGTGTTGTCCTAGTGACAGCAGTGCAGTTTATTGCTTCTTGAAAAAAGAGTGGGATGACAAGCTGCATTTAATCAACTTTCAAAGAAAGCAAAAAATCAAATTTCTTTAAGACTACTATCAAAAACTTGGATCCTTTCCTCCTAGGGTAAGAAAGTGTCCAGTAGAGAAAATCTCCCAGAGAAAATCAGAAAATTTGGAGGCAAAATCAGATGATGAATGTAAATGTATTCTATCAATTTAGTGCTTAAGCACAGTTTGTGTGCAGGTCAGACAGGGTCTCTGCCAGACTCCTTCATTGGCCTTTGCAGGAGACAGCAGAGAACTCTTGCTGAGACAAAAATCCATCACTGCATTCACTGGTGGGTAAAGAGAGAAAATCCACATTAAAGCACAGGATCTACTTCAGATAGGCAGAACTGAGACTCCACTGAAGAGCAAAAGGGAAAATGTTTAGTGGCTGTGGGCACTAGGACAGTATTACACGGATCCCAACACGTGCTCACGAGCATGCCCAGCCCCAGTAAAAGCCCAGCTCTCCACCACCTGTATTTGACACTCAGATGTGGAACCTAAAGCTGTCTGAGTGGTTTTAATATATCCTCTCAGTGTTAGTGCATAATGCATTTTTAATGGGGGGCAGCGCTGCAGGGGCAGAGGAAAGTGGTGCCACCAGGCTTTTCCTAGAAATCTCCCTCTTTCCTAGAACTCCTCCAGCTCCAGGGTAAGGACACTGTGCACAGTATTACCAGAAAAATCACAAAATGCTATTTGAACTTTCACATTTTGATGCCATGCAAAACAGGGTCACCAAAGTCATTCTTGCATTCAGAGGGCAACATTTGAGGTGACAGAGAGAGAGAGGCTGAAGGAGATGTGGACATTTCGATACTGCACACACATGTAAAATGTGAAGTACAAAAAAATCCCTTGGGAAAGGGTTGAGAGAAGGAAAGGTGAAAAGCACTTAACCTAAAATCAAGTTGGTAATTGCATATATATATTTATATATATGCATATATATATATATATGGCACACCAAGTGCTGCTGCTCATCAACCCTCATCATCTGAATACACTCCACAGTATTTTTATTGCAATTGGGAAACTCGCTGTTACACAGTGCATAAAGACCTCGAGGTGTTTTGTTTGTAGGTGTCTTTAGGTTTCTTTGTTTGCTTAATTATGGGTGGCTTCTAAACATTCTTTACTCAAACTTTCTGTAAGTGTTCAAGCTGGGACAATCTGACCACCTGGCTGTTTGCAGGCAGTGAGCAATGAGGCACAAACAAGGAGACAAGCCAGTTATATTTTCTTAAATAGTTGCAACCAGATGATCCCACCTACCATTTATCTCTAATCATCCCATCACTACCCCTACCTATTTTTATTTATGCAGTTCACTATTTCATTCCAGTTTTCTGAAGCTTTGCAGTAAAAATGAAGCAAATATAACTTTCTATTAAATCACCGTATTCAGTGGTTATTTGATCATTTCCTTTGGCAATATCACACATATTCAATCAAAGAGCTACAAGAAAGGGGATGGCACTTCTTGTTTGGAAATAAAGAGCCATGTTGCACATTTAAAAAAATTTGTAATGAAACCTTCATTATAGAGACATATATCTCACCATCCATCATCTCCAAATGCACGGGCTTGGAAATGAAAACCTGTCTGTGTTTAATTTGATGGGCCAAGCGTTCGGCGTTCCCATCCTGCCGGGGGGAGGGGAGCAGCATTTATTTATTCACATCTGAAAATAGACAGGTAAATTTTGTAGCATCATCTGACCTCGAAATCCTGGAACCACTCATTTGAAAACAACCCCAAATCACGCATCCTCATTTCCCGTTGCACCAAGGGCTCCATTGTTTGCTCCCATTCATGGCAGAGGCTTTGCCCCACGCTCCCTCCCAAGCTGTGCAGCATCTGCTGGGGGGGTTATTTCCTTTTTTATTTATTTATTTCCCCGATTTTGTTTCTAATCTCTGTTTCTTTGTGGTTTCCTGGAGTCATCCTGACAAAGCCACATATTCTGTTCCTGTCCTTTATAGCACTGGAGGGCACTGCAGAACACATGAAATTTGTTTCTAATTTTACATCTGCCAAAAAACATTCCTGGCTTACAAATACACGCCAGCAGAACTGGTAGGGCCTATCCCTCTAACACCACAAGACAAACAAGCCAAAAAGAAATAAAAAAGGCTCAAATACAGCACAAATATTTTTGCACTTATTTTAGCTTGTGAAGCCTTTTTCCTCACCTTCTCCCACATTTCACCCAAGTTAAGTGTTTTGGTATTACAAGTTTATCTCACTATATTTAGAAAATAAACCTACAATATAAGAAAATGAGAATCAGCAATTCTGTTTTTCATCTTCTACAAGTCCCATACATAAAGAGATGGCTAGAAATACCTTCAGCCAGAGGCATGTGGAGGATGGCTCCCTCCCCAGCCTGTGACTGAAACACTGAATATTTCAAGCAACCTGCCAAAATCCTGGTGCTTCAAACCAGTTTAAACTCAAAGACTGATAACAGCTGAATTGCTGCCACTTTCTTCTCACCATCACAGTTGTCTAAATAATTTCTAGCTAAATTATCCTCAACTTTGTAATGGTGGCAGGGCAAGTCCTGAGGTAGCCTCCAAGGAAGGAAGGGCAGTGTCCCAGCACAGATGCAGATCCTGGGCCAGAAAGGTTCTGGCAGGGCCCGTCAGGGATGGGCAGCACCGCAGTCACTGCCCCGCTGGAGGCTCAGCCTGGGCTCCGCGGCTGATGCACTGCAGTTTCACCTACACGTAAGCAGCAGCTCCCAGGCTGGCTCAGGCTTGACGACTGCAAATGTCAACAGACCAAGGAACACAAGTCCAGGTTTATTTCCATTAGCAGCAGCACAGTGTCATGGTATTTCAATGCTCTGCAAGTACTAATTAAAGACCTTGCCACAAGGAACCTGAGAGAACGATTCAGAGCTGGATCCAGCTCTGCAGCCTGGCTCTATCATATTAAATGTAACCACACAGACATCCCAGCACTTCCTAAAAACCACAGAGGGGACTTTTGCATTGCCCTGCTTGTAGAACTTTTCACTTGATAAAAAGACTCAGCTCCTGATGGAGAATCCCAGGCCTACTGTGGCAGGAGTTAGGGGGTCAGGGCAGCATCCAGAGGGGTGCTTCCTCCAACAGGGAGAACAGGTAGGATGCTTATGGATGAGAGACTCAGCAGTTCTCTCCTCCTGATCAACAAAACTCATATCACAAAGTTAGACTCAGTTCCTTCCACTAAAACATGCTGGGCAAAACTTAGCCCAAACTACAGAAAATTCATCAATTTGTGCACTATTCTAATTTAAAACTTTGCTATTCCCACAAAATTTCCCTGGACAGCACTATATGTGATCCAACATCTCCATTTAGGACCAGGTCTGAAGAGTGTGCTGCTTTGTGGATTGCATTACAGAAATTTTACTGAACTGAAAAACCCCATTTTTTCAGTTGTGTTTGGCCCTTCATGTTCTAACTTCCCCAGTGGTCACTCTTGGTGAAAAATTTCATCCCTGCAGGCTTACTACAGACTAATCTGATGGTGTCCATACAGGCACAGCCTATCTGCACTGTACTAGAGTCTGTTCCAAAATGGATTATGGACTAATAAACTGAATGGTTCTGCAAATCTTCCTGGCCTTTACTTTTTAGCTGTTATAAAAGTCTTATTTCCTAAAAAGAGAAACATATGGATTGTATCTATCCAGCACAAGATGATCACAGAGTCTGCTGCTAAAATGTACTTGGAGTAAAAAAAAAAAAAAACATCTATAGAAGAACTGTGAGAAGATTCAATTTTTGTACTGGGAGGGGTTCTCCTGTCTGGAGTGAAAAACATTAAAAGGGAAAAAATTGGAACTTGTGTTTGAATAAACTGACCCTACACATTCATTCTTTATGGCCTTAAATCCCTTTTAAAACATTTTCATTGAGCTTGTAAGATTCAGAAGTGAAAATGTTATCTCAAAATTCCTTGTTTTGCATATAGTTCAGACTTTGGGGAAAAGGAAATTTTTTGCTTGAAACAGTTCAATACATTTCACTAAAACATTTCTCTCTTTTCCTTCAGCATTTTCAGTTATTTTACATTGTGTTTACTATAAACACCAGTGGAAAAAAAATCCCCAAAACCCACAACCAAGTCTAGCTCTGGTCTCCAAAACACAATTTTTAAAAAGATGCAAAAAACAAGACTTAATTTTTAATAGTAACTACCCACTATATTCAAAGGTTCACTGGTTTAAACTTCTTATCCTAACTTTGATATAAATATATGCCCTTGTACTAACTATTCATCTCAATTTCTTATTCGTAACACAGGGATAATAATGCTGGCTATACCTGCCTCAGTAGAGGGGATTAGTTGGTATCTACATGGATCCTGCCCGTATGAAGCACAATCATTACTGCCTGAATGGCACTATCTGCTCCTCCAGCCCTGCGAAGTATTGTGTGCCTTCTGGCCTCAAAATTAAAAAATGCCTTCAGTATTTAAAATATTTCAATGTTTGCTACATCAGAGAGAACACCTCCAGACACCTGGGAAGTTTGCAGGGTGGCCAGTGCAGGAGGAGGAAGCATCCTGAGGACACCACCACAGACTATGAGGTGCACAAGGTGCTTCGTGTCTCAAGTGATCACTGCCAGACCAGCAGCACACAAAGCTGACTGGTCACCATATTTCAGTCCCATTTGTCACAATGTCCAGTCCTGTCTGTTCAGAAAAAAAACAAGTAAAAGAACCCCAAATGAACAAGTCACACATTTCCCGCAACACTTGTCTACTCATTCTATTTATACCACTGCTTCCCTACCAATCTTCTTACAAATTATATATATATATATATATTTCTAACAGAATGTAAGTTATCCCAGTATGTACTTTTACATTTGCAGCTGGAGTTCCAGCCTGAATTCTGGATGCGTTTTATCAGTTTATTGCAGGAATGAGATGTGAAATATATATAATTTTTTTATTGATAAAGATAAACATGATTTGTAAGATGAGTCAAATTAACAATCGATTACACACTAATGGGCTCTAATCAATACATTAATTTAACTAAAAGGAGGGGAACAAGAGGAAGGATGGAAGAGTAATTTAGAATAGCAGGACTGTTCTGCTGGTTTAAGAAAAAAAAAAAACGGGGTATAAAATAAAACTGAGGCAACCTTTGTGGAAGAATGTAATATCCTCTCTCGTTCTCTCACCTTGTTTCTCTGTATGATGTGGCGTGTGTTTATTAAAGAATAAAAGAGCAATTATTACATTTCCAGCAGATTGCAGGGCTGAGGCAGCAGTACAGCAGTGTCAGCCTGCTCTCTAGTGTTGCTGGAGGTGTGCGGCATCCGGCCACGCTCCCAGCTGCACCCGCTTAGAACACAGCCCAGACCCTGAGGAGTTTCCTTGCTATCTCCTGGGTGGTAAGGAAATCTCAATTATGCACACAAGGGATGTGGTTAGGGGGAAAAAAAGGAGAAAGAATGTTTAAATTGTATACGTAAACTGTTTTGTTTTACAAGCTGGAGTAAATCAGAGCATTTGTAGGCCATATTTATCTGATCCACTCAGTAATAATCTCTCTCAATGTACACTATTGATGTGGCATTTATGCCACTGGAGAACATAACCAATCCCTTAAATTCAAATAAAGCATTAGTGAAAAAATAAGAATTTTTGCTTCTGGGCAAGTCACTAGCACACAGATTTCTTCCAGGAACTGAGGTGGGAAAATACACCAGGAACGGAAGCAAAGGCAGAATTCCTCCTGCTCCCTCTGCCTTACAAATTCAGTCCTCATTTGCAGCCCCATTCCATTAAGAGAGGTGTCATGGTCTAAAAACAAACCAACCAAATTCCCTCACAGAGGGCTCCAGAAAGGAAACCAGTCCTTATAGCAGCAGTTTGCTATGGGAGGTCCAACCCCGCAGGCTGGAGCCTCCTGCAGACCCTGGTGAGAGGCTGAAGCAGGGACAGCCGGGTCTGCTCCCGATGGCAGAGCTCATCCCTCCTCTGCTCATGTAACACAGGGCCTTTGTGCTCCTGAGCCTTGTTACACACACACAGAATGGAAAGGGAGATGGCCACAGTTCGTGCCAAGCAATTCCAAGAAAATCCAAACACAAGCAATGGAGCTGTTAATGGCACAGAAAGATGCCATCTCCTACAGAAACTTAGAGGGAAAAGACAGCATGTTACACTCTATGCTTTGGTGGAGAGAGCACTTTTAATGCACAGCTAATCTCTGAAAAAGATACTGAGCTCAGTTACACAGTGTAAATCAGGAGAAAGTCAAGTGGAGCTACTCCTGTTTACGCCTGTCCAAGGCTTCAGCACAATCTCAGCAATACACTGTATTCTCCACAGGCTTGCAGATTAGGAAACAAGACTGGATCAGAAGAGCCCTTCAGTCTCTTTGAAATTTATTTCACTGATTCACTCTGAAATGTCTTCTTTTGAATACAGTCAATAGCAGCCTTAAAAAAAAGGTCATCATGCCTCTAGAAAAAGCATTTTGTCAGCTTGAGGCAAAGACATGGGTGTGGGTGTCAGGCCAGCAAAGCCCACTGAGAGAGCAGGGAGCTCATCTCCTGCCTAAGGTGCCCTCCAGAGCATCCACAACCCATGGTGCTTCTGTCAGCAGCATTTCTCAGACCCTTCTTAAATGTAAAGTGTCTGGCCAGTTGATTACCAGTGCAGAGGTGCTCAAATACCAGCCTCCTCTTGGAGAATGGAACTATCTAGTACATTCCAGCTGGTATTACAGAGGAAAAAGCTACAACTACACGAGTTTCATTAGATGTAATCAAATATTCAGCTAATATCCAGTGTATGCCTAAAATCAACTCAGTCTTAGGAAGCTTTCTGCAATATATACACAGCTGCTGAAAATGGATGACTTCTTTCATTAATATTTGCTTCAGAAAATATCTAATTCACTTTGGTGGTGTTTATGTGCTTTCTACAACTACAGCAATAAATCAGTGTGCTGGGAAGAACATTTCACAGAAAAGGGAAATCTTAGGCTGGTATTAAACAACACCCATTCAGAATGAACTCTGAACTTGTGAAATGAAAATTTGAAGATTTTATGAAAAAATCTACTAATCTAGGTGATGAGAACAATATGATGATGTTAGAACTACAGATATTGAAGATACGAGTTTTGATTAAGTGCAGGCACTAACTATACACAGGGAAGTGTTCACAACCAGTTTGCTAGCCAGAATAACCTACAATTTTGTTCTGCAGTAACGACTGTCCCAACATACACATATACCATTTTTATTAATCTCATCAATTTTTTGTTGACAATGGGTGATCAAGTAAACAAATTAAAATTATCTGGTGGTTTAACTTAAATTAATTTCCCTTATTAGTAAGTTTAAGTTATTATAAAAGGGTGCTGAAACTCACACAGACTTAAAACCATGCAGGCAAAACAGCCTCTGCTGTCATCATGTTTACAGTAGCTCAGCCTCTGGCTGTGCTGGCTAATACCCTGCCACACTCCAGCTCTGCTCTCTGGGCACATTTTACATACTTTTCATAACTAAAAATATGAGTTTTATAAGCAGAAGCCTCTTGTTTTGTTTGTTTTACTGCTAGACTTATGGAGCGTTATTTTGATTTCTCTGGCACTGGATAAACCTTATTGATGTCAGTGAACTCTGAACCTGTAGTTCTGAGTATTTTCAAAATAATCTCTCTGTGTGGAAAGTGAGACCAGGCTAAGATCAAGCAGAACACTGCAGCGTAAACCTAATGTGCTTATTGAAACCATCTCCAATTAGCAGGAGAAAACATTTACAATCTGCTGTTTAAAAACAATTTACCGGTGTAAATTAAAGAGAATTAACTCGAATACTATTTGAGGTACATTTAGACTAATAGTGCATATATTAAGCTTCTTATAAATTCACCCAAAAGGCTGTCTTCACAACAGCTCAGCCTTAACAAGCAGTTCAAACTCTGGCAGCAGCCATGGTTTAAAGAAAGCCCCACACACAGTTCCTGAAACCCCCAGGTTTGTTTTCAGGTAGGGAAGGCCAAGCCAGCCTCGTGTATATATACCACATTGATGGCAGCATTGGAAAGGTAAATAACCAAGTGCCTACACATCTTACTGGGTACCTGGAATATGCTGATTATTTTTCTCAAATCAATTAGCACTGTGTAGCTTTTATCATTACTTCAATTTTATCATTAATTCCTACTGCCATGTGTTTTTTGACTTGTATAAAGCACTCTGGCCAGCTCTGTGCCCTACAAGCTTTGTCTCAAGCCTGCTCAGCCTCTATAGTCTCAGGAGCATCTTTGCCTGCTGTTTATAATGAAGATTTCTCCAGTTTTATTTATTAAGCAGAGCAGGGCTCAGCTTGGGGCCAGCAGCAAAGGAGGAGTGCAGACCTCAGAGGAGTAACAGAGCCCATGAAGGAGGCTTGAGCTAAAGCAGAGCAGCTGCTTTATTCTGCAGCTCCCTCTACTTGCTGCATCCCATCATGGCAGTGGGACGATTTGCCTCTGTAACCTCCCAATCACTCTTTCACAGGTCAGATCGTAAGATCAATATAAACAAGAAAAAAAGGGACATGTACTCATGTAAGAAAAGCCAGGAAGTTCAAAGTTATAGCTGACAGTCTGGATTTAACTCTGACTGATCTGGGAAACAAAAGTAGAGCAGTGACATGAATGAAGGATGAAGTGTCAGGCTGTAAAGTACTTGGTTTTTATCAATTTAAGGCAAGCCATTACAACGACTACCTCTAAATTTCTCATATTACACAGAAAACAAAAGGGAATAAACAGCATTTTCTAAATGTTTACATATGTGAGAAGCCCAGAGCTCTCAAATCAGTATCTTGGTAATTTAGCCATTTGAAAAATTCAGTTCATTGTGTTCTGTGCACGACAATCCCCAAACTGTGCTGCTTGCAGGGACAGATCAGCACCTCCCTTCCAGTTCTGCACTACCTGCCTGCAAATACAGCAATAACAACAAATAACAGCACTCAGTGCATTTCACAAGTATAACCAAACAGTGAGCAACAGCTTACAGTCAAAAAAAAGGCCAAAACCCACTCTGTACAAGCACCATGGCAGGGAAAGGCTGGCTCTTTAAACACTGGAATTAGCAGCAGTGACAAATGGTCTCAGCAGGCACACACGGCTCTCCCTGGTCCTGCCACCAAGCCTGATGAACCTGCCAGCAGAAAACACTTCCCTCACTGTTGCTCTGGGAAGGGGGCAGTTGATCAGTGGTTTAGGATTGAATTACTGCACTGGGATCAGGCGGCAAGCCTGGCTGAGATTCCCGAGTTTAGAGTCAGATCCCCTATTAACTGTCTGCACAAGAGCAGCAGCTCCCAGCACAGCTCTGACTCTCTGTGCTCCCTGCAGCAATGCCAGCAGAGCTCAGGGGGCCCACTGTTTCCAGCTCATTGTGTTCACGTAGCAATGCCACCCAAAACCACATCCTCAAACTTCTCTGAAAAGGCAGCACAGATCCCTACAGCTGAATTTGTTATTTCATTTTCCAGGGGTAGCTTCTGAGCATTTAAAAAAATATTTGAATCGTATATTCATTACTTAGCAAATAAATTCCTTTCCTATATTGCTGGGAAGAGACAAAATAATACAAGTTTGTATTGTGGCTGCCTCCATTGCACATGGTTACAGCAACCTCCTGAAAGAGACCATTGAGTTTCATAATTCAATGAATATTTATATTGTTTCAGAGAAAAAGAAAACTTGAGAACCTTGTTTTGCAAGATTAAGCAACAAATGTCTTATATTTCAAATGGATTGCTAAGACTTAATCCTGAAATTCTTTTCTAATGCAGGCAGTCCTAAGGACTACCATGAGATCAAGGACTCCTGTCAGGAGTGAGTTTGCAGGGTCAGGGCTTTCATCTGTGCAGAATGCATGCAGCCAGTCACCAGGTGAACTCATTTCACCGAATTTCTAATCCACTTGAGTATTGTGGGTTTGAAAGTTCAGATAAAAATAAAATCTAAGAAAAAAAATAATCAAACCTTATTGAATTTCCTTTCCACTTAGACAATGAAATAGCAACGCAGAAGATGAAAAATGTGTTCAGTGAGAATGTGATGAAATATGTAATAGGACCCAGAAATGGAGGTGCTGCTCCTGAGAATTAAAAAGTACAAATTGACCCTCTTCTACATTTCCCCCTTAACCAGAACACGTGTCTCCATGTCCAGCCACACACACGTGTGTAAATGCCTTTCACCTACATGGACCTGTCAGTAGGGCCCTTCTCTGCCATCTCACCTGCCTTGGTACCAAGATTTCTCCTCTGCTGTTACAGCAGCCCTTCCAGAAAAGGAGCAACGCAGTGGTGAAGGACAGGGCTGCTCTGCCCTGCACTTGGGATTCCCTCACAGGCAGCAGGGTGCGAGGAAGGTGAAAGTAAAGGA
This sequence comes from Cyanistes caeruleus, assembly GCF_971803275.1. Taxonomy (NCBI): domain Eukaryota; kingdom Metazoa; phylum Chordata; class Aves; order Passeriformes; family Paridae; genus Cyanistes; species Cyanistes caeruleus. The sequence continues at coordinate 12,353,702 of NC_141712.1, forward strand.
AGCAGCTAAGTAGCTGAACCTATTTCTACCTTAGTTTTCACAACAGCAATCATGCAGCATTGATTAGAGGCTTTGACCAGAGCCCAAGCTCAAGAGCCCTCCAAGGAAGACCAGAGTACCTCATAAGAAACTGGGAGCACTTTATTTATGCACTAAACCACCTCTAGCATCAGTCATTGAGGTCCCCCCAGAAGCAGCTCAACAAAAGGCTCTGCCAAGCCAGCCCTGAAAGGGGCTTCCCTCATTTTCCCCCTCCCAGTGGTCCCAGGTGCCTTTATCCCCGCCACAATGACAGAAGCACAAGGGAGCACAAACGTGTCTGAGGATGGACTTGTGCAGAAATAAAGATTTTTGACAGTTCTACAAAGCCTTACCTGGGGCAGGTGAAGGCAGGAAGAACCTGCCCAAGTGCAGGGACACTTGGGGATGGCTGATGGGGGATGGCCCCTTACAGCTCCGAGTTGCCCCTGTTCCAGGTGTGAAAGTTTATTGCAACTCATCAGGATATTTTTTTCTCCAATTCATATGAAACTTTTTGCTCAGCTACAATATTTTATTTTAAATACACTTCAATATTCCTATCTGTTCAGCTGCTTGTTCCTCAACTGAAATAAAAAGTATGTAGTAGTCAAATATGACCAAGATGCTTTTACAGGTTTTAATAATTCTTAGAAAACTCGATTATTCGAAAGGTTTTCTCCAAATTTAAATATTTGCAACTCCTATGAAACCAAGAAAACTGTTACAGTTTCTGAGGTTTTCATGTTCCTTTGTCTTTTGAAATACAAGAATTCATAGGCTGCTTAGTCTGAACACAGCACCTGAATCTGTGAGTGCTACTCCTCAGTCTGCAGGCTTACACTGAACACAGTTGTGATTTCAGCTGGGTCACAGGCTAAATTCATTAATTAGAGTACCTAATAAATTGTTATTGATATTGTTCAGTTGTTTGTCACCACCCAAAATGGTCAATAATGTCAACAACAGAAAATAGAATGTAGCAAAAGCCAAGCTAAGCTTACATAAATTAACTGAGAGAAAAAGCACAGATGAAGACAGAAGCAACAGTGGAGTGAGTGAGGGGGAAGCAAAGAGGTGGCCAGGGCTTTGTGTGTCCTGAAATGCTGCATTCAGGTGAATTCTTGAATGGCACCTCACAGGTTCTGCATTAGCAGGAGGGAACAAACTCTGGTTTTTCTCCTTAACCTCCTGCCATACCCTCGGTAGGCTACACTCTTCTTTGCTTGAGTAAAACGAAGAACTTGGTGTAGCTAGAAGATATTTTTCCATTTGATTTTGCAGATGTGGCTGGAGGGAGTGCTCCTTTGGAACATCAAAGCCTTTCATGAATATATGTTATTTTGGTAATGATCCTTCTGTAGTCTAACAAGTCTAAAACAACCATTTTAAAGCAACCATGGTGGAGGAGATTTCATTTTTCTTTTACTTTTCTTGACAAGTGTTTTCTATAAAATAATCCAGATCTTGACACTGAAATTGAACTTCCACCAGTGGGGCTGAAATGTGGGCTGTCCAGAGACCTGACACTCCTGGTTCAGTCTGAGCACTTGAAGGTTTGTCCCTGACAAACATTTGGGTGTTTTCCACTGGCAGATAAAAGTGATGAGAAGTGGAGAAGGGAATCAAACCTGGGGCTGCAGTGAGCTGGGGCAGCCAAGCTCCAAGGAAAGCTGGGGCCTGGGCAGAGTTGCTGCTGTATTTCAAAATCTGTAGGAGCAGTCAATATCACTGCCTAATCTCATGTGATTTAGAATTACCACAACCAACATTAGAATCAAAAATTTGATTTATGCATTTTAAGTTTACCAAAAAGACTTTTTTTCCCTCATTGGCTGAATTCCTTATGGCTCCCAGAAAGAAACAGTCTTTCACAGATAGAACTGGAACAGCCTGGCATGATCACTCATACCTAATGATGCATATTTATAGCTGTCATCAGAGAATTAAGGTCTAAAATCCCATTTTATAAAAATAATTTTTAAAAATGAATGTAATGACTTCACTGATCCGGTTGCTTCTAAATCTGAAGTACATGGAGAATTTGGATTAATTCACACATTACAATTGATAAAATATGTTGGGCTGACCTCAGTGGCTGCCGTGTGAAATATTTGGAATACTGGATGCATACACAAGCATGCACTTGTTAACTTTGCTGCAAGTCTGCTTCAGTCTCCACTAAACTGATGCAAGGTTCACAACTGTGTTAAATGGGAAAATCATTAGGCCAAACATTGTGCATTATTATGTCAATACCAATATTTTCTTAAAATCTTTAATCCAGATATGCACATAGACATGCATGTAAAGACTAAGATTTTTTTATCCTTTAAAATTTTAGGATATTCTGCAAGACTTCCATATTCTTACCCTCGTCTAAGGGTTTTCACTGCTTTCGGGAGTTATGATTCATGGAAATCAAAGGACTTTGGATCAGGACAATAATTTACTGTACAACTCAGTGACTTTGATGCATTTGCACTCAGTTTTCTGTTGGTCCAGTGATTTTAGGCCCTGAAATACAGACATAGGTCTCACCTCCCTTTCTATTCTTTAGGAGCAGAGTAATGCATGAACTCTCTATGCTTTTACCACACATGTCATTCCCTTTTCTTTTCTTTCTTGGAAAATAGTTTCCTGTTATTTTTAGCTCAAATCACAGCTTCATTAAAAAAAAAAATATAATCTACAATTTCTTAGTAGTCCCCCAAACTTAATTTCCTGGGCTGCAAAAGAAAGCTGAAAAAGGTGAAAACACCATTGACTTTTGATCTGTTTTGTTAAGAGCATGACAGGCTTCTCAGATCCAGTTCATAGTCCTCTTTTAAGTATCTTAAGGTAAAAGATGCAAGTCACAGCTATGTCAGAACATGCTCTGCTCACCTTCTCTCCCCCCCTCAAACCATTTCTGACCCTGCTTTGGGGGACAATATTGAAAACAGTGAAAATATAACCCTGTTAAAAACATGAATCAAAAAGTCACTGCTTGTGGACATGTTTTTAAAATTGCTTAGTTGCATGGAAGTCCCTTTAGTGCTTGAAGGACTTTAATAAAATTGATTTTCTGAGTATAGCCTTTTAGCAGCTACTGTATAAGCTTGAAATATGAACCCTTCATTGTTGGAAGTGTTTCATTTTTGCCCTGTAACTAATGATCAAGGGAAAGAATGTGTTCAGAATTCTCCATGGTTGCCATTTTCATAATTAAATTGTGCTAATAATAAAGCTTTGCAGACTTTAAACAAACTGGCACTGGAGTGGAATGTGGTTTGCAGTGCTTCATTTAGAGACCTCTGCAATTAGCCCTTAATGAATAAGCATACCACAGTGATAAGTAAGACATCTCTGTGAACAGGTTATTTACCAAAGCACAAAACTGTGACATTTTCATTCCAATAAATGAAATCTATTCTCCAGATTTCATCTGAAGGCTCTTAAGTAATTTGGGAAGTTAAAACCCATTAATTGTCTTTAATGCCTGATGTGTAATGCCAGTAATACAGCACCACTGCTCATCCTAAGTACAGTGGCTCAAAAATAGGCAACTGAGTCAGTGAGACAATTACTGAATATGAGCTGCACAAATAGTGCAGATCTATTGGCTTCAGTAAATTGCACAGAACTTTAAATCACTGGAATCACACTCACTGCAGAGCCATAGCTCCAGGTTATATTCTTCCCTTCCATACTGCTTATCTACTTTCACTGAGACTCATGTTTTTGGTCATTAATAAAAGATTTTTTTAAAAAACCCCACACCCTACACATCTCAGGACATTTTGTGGAAGGTTAAATCTTGCAACAGCGCTGATGTACATGAGCAAGGAATCCAGCCCTTGGTGACTGAATGCACAGAATTAGGAGGTTGGGGTTAGTTCACTGACTGTGCCTCTCATACAACTGAAATGCACTGCCCAGAGGAGAGAGTCATTATTTTCTGGCAAAACTCATTTCAGCATCTAATGAACCAGATGTAGTGGACTCTCAAACTCACGCTTTGGCTCATATAGCACAGCAGGGATAGGATCCTGGTATTTTTTCCATGAACCTTAGTGGGTTTTGGATCTGGCCCTAGGAAGAGAAACCTGGTGACTGCTGGTTACAGGGAGTACTGAGAAAAACACAGACTCTACAGACTGTCAGCACACTGATGTCCCATACAACTGCCACAGAGCAATAGGAAGATAACACAGTATCTCCAAAAGCAACTGTACTTCAGCCTAGGTTATCAAAACCAACTTTTTTCTAAGTTGCCTTTTCCTGACAGGATCACAGGCGCTACCGATCATCCAAGTGTGTTTCCTGTCTCTCAAATATCTGGGTAGACAACTTTGTACTATCACATTTCAATTCTACTCAAGAACTTTTTTTCCTCTTTGCACAGAGTCATCTTTCTTTTGTAAAAAACAGACAGGAATAGAGGAAAAAAGTTGGTGCACACAAAGACACCAGAGCCTCTGATATATTTGAGGTTCCCTTCCATAACCATCTGACACAAATCTTTAAAAAAAAAAAAAAAAACAAGATAAAGAGATGGGAGAATAAGAAATATGGAAAAGATCTAGACATGCAATCTGCAGAATCACAAATAACAGACAGTTATTTACAAATACCAGTTTTGTGTAGTTTGCAGCATTTCTTGTGGCAAGACAGTACAGAAACACTACAGACACCAACCTGGACCCTCACAGAAGGCTGCCACAGAGCAAGTGATCCCTGCAGCCATGCTCAGCTCCAGCTGGGCAGCCTGCACAGGAACACAGTGACAAACACAGGAATGGAATCATCTGAACAGAGACTGTTTAGAAAATGTGCCACTACAGGGTCTCTAGAGTCACTGCTGCCCTTACAAAATACATTAGGACCTGCTTTCAAAATCTGATCAGGCTCCATTATCATGTGAACAAGGGCTACATCATGCAATGGGAAAAACTGGAAAAAGTAGGTATTGAAGAACACATAGCAGCTGATGGTGCAGAGCCACCCCAGTGCCTCAGTATAAATGAGCTGAGGTCCAGCAGGGCTTAATTAGCTGTGACTCACCACTGGCAGCAGGTCAGTTCTGATGAATGTCCAGCTCAGCTGGACATGACCTGGCTTTTCAGAGAGCCTGCTCAGATGTCTCTGTGCCTGTAGCATCATTGAGCTGAAAGTCAGACACTTAACTCATGGGTTACTACCTTTGGGCTGTAGCTGAATTTTTTGTTTCACTACTGCTCTTGAAGTTCCTAAACTTCATCCCTCAGATAGGCAAAAGGAGGCATTATGCTTAAATCCACCCCTGGTCATCTTATACCCATGAATTATCTGCTGGAGTTGCCCCTTAAATAACTCATTCTTTTCTCTTGTGTTTATATTCCTAATATGTTTGAATACAGAAAACTTAAACCACATTTGTTAAATGCAGATCCATGCTCTGAATCACACATTCATGTTATCCACTGCACATTAAAAAAAAAAAAAAATCCTTTATATATTTATAATATCCTATATATATATATATTATAAATCCTATATATTTATAATAAATAAATAATGTTAAAATTCTGACTACTTTTATTTTTAAAAATTATGTCTTACTCTCCATGTCAAGGCAACAAGCCCCACAGGCTTCTTTTGGGAAAGTGTGAAAAAATATTTGCTGTTGTCTTTATTTGCTCTCAAAAGCATTCAGTGTTAGATTCTCTACTTGGAAACACATGGAAATGATGTACTATAGCCCACACCAGCACTGGATTATCTTTGTAAAACTGGCAACGTTGCAATGGATGAACTTCATGCCAAGGGGTGACAGGGACAGTGTCCCAGCTCCCAACATGATTTCCCAGGCATGAGAAGTTGGTATGTGGCTGTGATGACACATAAGGTGAGGCCAGGTGAGAAGTATCATGTGAAAGTCACACCCAACATCCTTTTTGAGCAGCCCTCTCAAATGAGAGGCAGCAGATGGATCACAACAACTCCTTCATGGGCATCTCAATCCTACCACCTTGCTGATTCAGTGGAGACTGGGTGTGGGGCAGCCCCAGACACACACTGTCTTGGGACTGGCACTTTCAATCATGGTACATCTATTTCCAAGATTATTACCACAAAATTGATTGAGTCGCTATGCCTCCAGGTACTTGCCATTTTAAAAATTTATGTAAAAATAGATCTTGGAAGGTAATGAAAATTTAGAACTCGGAAATAACATCTCCCTCATAAAACTAGTAGAGCACAGACAGAAACTTTTACAGACACCTCCTCCAGGCTTGCCAAAATCCAGCCCCTGTAGCCAGACAGTGAGTGTGCAGCCCTCATGGGACAGACCGTGGAGGCTGCACTGGTGGGAGCTATCAGGTGTCACCTGGGCAAAACTGACAGCCCTAAACTGAAACCTCAGAAGTGACTGAGGTGATGACATGTTTTATTTGCACCAACATTGTACCCTGGTACAGGATGGCTATTCTACTTATTTTTATTCATAGATGAGTCCTGTGAATTCCTACAAGTATTCCTGCTAACAGCAATTCTAGACTCACTTTGCAAAGCAACAAGAGGCAGTAGCTAAAGTAACTTCTTCATCTCTGTTATAATGTTCAGTTTCTTTTCCATTTAGACTTTATACATCAGACTAAAATATTTAGCACATAGAAATGGGACAAGCAGAAGTGCTTTTCTTAAACAGAAATCTCATACTGTTATTCATAAAGCAAATCAATTGAGGCAGGCAAAGAGAATACACCTCAGATGGGCCTGGGTGAAAAAAGGAGAAGTAATACATTGTGTTCATTAAAGCAATATCAAAATTAAATTTAATACAAAGTACCTGAGACTAAAACCCAAAACTATTAACCCCAAAGCCACTAACTATTCATTAGCCAAGTCAATTTTGCATCCCATTATGATTCACAATGCGTAAATTCCCATTGAAATTGATTTAGTAAACCAGCTCTTTGATGGGCCTGAAATTAAAAGGATAGAAGAAAAGATACAACTAATTGAAGAACATAATTTGATGCTTGTAAAGGGTGCGAAATTTACTGAGAGCAGACTGGAGCTTTAATTAAAGACAACGGGCCAAATTCACACCTGGGATAATGACTGAGGAATTTTGCTGAGGTCAGAAGAACTGCAGCCACTGGTGGCAGGGCTGAATTAAGCTACTGGTAGTGTCCATTTTTAAAAAGAACTAAGGCAAACAGCCTTGAGGGTGGGGGAAAGAGAGAGAAATAAGGTGAGAAATACATATTTGCCTCTCTGAGGTTACCCTGCATTGAGCAACACTGGGAATTTCTTTCTGTTTGCAGCAGATCAGGGGGACAAACTATAAGATGATGATACTTCTGCTCCCAGATTAAGAGTGATGAGAAGAGCTGAAGTTTCCCAGAACTGACAGGAAAGAGCAGAGAAATAAGTCCACATGGTAAACCAGAGCCTTTTGAGTAAGGTCTTTTCATTGTCCTCTCAGGGATGTTCAGGCTGTTTGAAACAATTTCATAACTTCTTTTTCTGTCTTGTTTCACAATTGCTTTGTGATGAACAATTATTAGAATATTTGTACTTGGGAATCTGATACTTTATCAATTTTATATAATTTGGCTTTGTTCTATGAAAAGTCTCATCTTTATGAAAGAAATAACAGCTGAAGAAATGGTGATAATCAGCACATTTTTGTAGAAGAGTACACATCAAGTCATGAAGGAACTTTACATTATTTTCCAAGGAATTTTAACTAACAATTTGAGAATGTGAAGGCCAGGATTAAAAATTTTCTTTTGTCTGCTTCCTTTGTAAGGTATAGAGGCTTACACCATGTAATAATTTCAGTGTATAGCTACTTAACCTATTAATTGTAGATCTAGATGATGAAGTACACTTATTTTTGTACTGCAGACAGACCAAATAAGGTAACATTATTTAACTTGTATATGATTTATAATTTATTTATATATTATTATAATTTATAAGATAGAATTGATGGCTGACAAAGTCTTTAGTACAGTAATGCAAAATAAAGCCATGTTTAAACCTAAACAGAAAAGTTTAACGCTTGCTATTTCTTATGCTCCTTGTTGTGAAACTGAGGAGTGTCTAAAATAGCACAAGGAGAGCCAGGAGAGAAGCTTTAAATTCTGTTTAACCAGCAGCAATATTTTGTGTTAGTTCTTATACTCCCTTTTTGGTACTTCATCAGATTTAACACTGAGTTTTCTCTTGGTACAAAGGTGATTGCACATTTCCAATCTGGGTCTGTCTTGCTTAACAGACTGGAATGCTCCAGCACAGACCTGTGGAATAATTTGCCCAAGGAGAAGGTTCATTTTTTGAATAATTACAAATATAAAATGCATAGCCTTAAAATTTCAGTATTCCATGTCTGATATACTATCTACAGCCATATCTTGGTGATTGCTGTAAAGGGGCTGGTGAATCCAAAATAATGTGGGGAGGAAACAAGCATAGTTAAACAATATTTACCTACCATGAAATTTATGTGAAATTTAGATTCCTTGTGTCCAACACTCAGGCTGGGATGAACCAGCAGTGTGATCTGAGCACACCATCTCACACATTTCCTGTGCAAGAGGGGTTTGAGATGATTTGGATTGCTTTGCCCATGTTATGTAAGGACTGACAACAGAGTTTGCAACAGGGCTTAATCAGATGGATTAAGACAAAGAGCAGTCTGTGACCATACAAACATGCTCCTTAACTGTTCTGTACAGCTGTAAAATACACAGCAAAATCTACACAGACAAGAGTTTAAAAGTTGGGGTATTTGGAGCAGAGCTCAATGGCCCAGTGCCTTTGTGGCATAAATCTGTGCTGCCATGGATGTGTTTTTCCCTTTAGCTGCTGGTGAGGACTCATCTCCACAGTGAAAGGAGTATTCTTATCCAGAAAGTATCACCAAACTTAGGAAGGGGCTGAAAGGCAGTCAGATTTCAGTACTGAGCAGTATCTGTTTGAGCTCCATCAACAACACCCACATAAAAGCCGTTGTGCAGCAGCAAATAAGAAAAGTTGAATTCTTTGCCTAGCGTAATTCACTTCATTTATTGACTTTTTTCCCCTTTCGTTTGTCAGTGGTTCTGAGATGCCTGGCATTCAGGATGATTTGTAATGTAAATTATATAATTGTACTTTCACATATTTTAACATCAAATAGAATGATTGACTACAGAATTTGAGCTGTCTACAGGTGGGGGTCAATTATCATCTGAATAATCACACTGCCACACAAGAATAGCACGGCCATGGAGTGTGACATATTTTTATCTCTATGCATTTCAATGAAGTCAGGCTGGTACATAAAAGGTTATCACCTAGGAAACATATTTTCCTAAGCACAAGTTAAACATGCAAGCAAGATCAGCATAGATATTCAATTTAGCCAGTCAACCCTAACCTATTAATATTTTAACAAAATCCAGTGAGGATAATTTTTTTCTTTGATCCCATCTCATTTGAGCAGCCTGGAAAGGGAAGAAAAATTAAAAACAAAATAGTCAAGCATAAAGAATGAGGTTATGTATTAAGTGGGCTATTTAATGTTTTTGGCATATTATAGCCCTAGGGAAAGTATGGATGGATTTAACAATCAAGATCTGTGTTCCCTGGGCCCACAAAGTTCAAGAAACATAAAATAATCTATACTTCCGAGCTGACAAATCTTACCTGACACTCTGCTTCATCTCACTGGGACTCTCTAGCTCAGCATTAATCATATGTTACAGGGAGTAAAAAGAAAAGTAAATCACACTAAGCTGGAAAGTGAGATGGAAGGTCTTTGGGCAAAGCTTTTAATCAATAATATGTGGGATAATAACCAGGAGCTATTGTTTGAATCTTCAGATATGAAAAGGCAGCAATGCAAAACACAAAGCAACTACAAACTGCTGCCACTTCAAAGGGGTCTGATGCAAACCAAATCAGGTTGGTTTGCCCTAAATCCCACCTTCTCCCCTTCCCAGTCCATTAGCAACATTCTGTATTCACGGTTCACCAGCATTTTGATCTAACTCCAAAACTGCAATTAAAAGTGTCTATCTGATCCTATAGATCAGGGGACACAGTAGTATCATGTGCATTAATTTTTGGGTGTCTAATCTGAGATCCTTTGCTATTCATTGACATTCAGAGAATGTTCAAAAAGAGATCTTATTTCTCATGTCAGACAATTCCCCTCTTTCCCTCCTAGCTTCTCTTCACACAATTACTGCTAAAACAAAAGACTAGTATTATTTTGCTCTGAATTCTACCTCATTTCCAAATACTACACCCACCTTCATGTCCATGTCTTCCCTTTCTTCCATTCCTTTCCATACACTAATAAAAGGAAAAAAAAAAAGTGTTAGTTATTCATCTAATAAACACTGAACAATCCTTTAGTTTACGTATTTTTAGCTGTTTAATTTGTGGCTTAAATTAGAATATGTGATCAGAGGGTAGAAGGCAGTTTAACTAAGCCAGTCTCTACGGGCTGAAGCCTCAGCCATGAAATACAAGGCTGTGATTGATCTGACCTCCAGCTATTCATCCAGCTTAGTTCGTGACCTCTAACTTTCCTCACCCCTTCAATAATGTGTGTAATAATATTTGGTTTGCTCAGTTATGAACAGGAGGTGGAGACGCTAGTCCTGTCTCATACTTTTGTAATTATTATTATTATTTTAGAGGGTGGAGAGAGAGAGCTACAGCTCAGAGTGAAACCTAACCCAAATCCAGTTCAGGCTGTCCATTAATGCAAAACAGTTTTGAAACTGTGAATGGAGCTCCAGTAATTCCTCCACTGTTGCTCAGCAGGAGCTTGGCAACACACAGCTTGCATGACTATAGTGAAAAAAGTCTCACAACCATGAACACATTCATGGACCACTTTCACAAGCAAGCCTATCACTGAGGCAATATTTTTTTACCGCTGAGTGTGTGGCCACATTCTCTTTCTTTTACTTTGTTGCTTTTTAGGATTACAAATACATTTTTTTTCCCTTTACTTTTGTTGGTTGGTGTTTTTTTGCCTATAAGTCAAATTTAGGATACTTAATAATGGTCCTACCTTGCAACAACAAAAAATACATTTTTCCACTTTAAACACAGTGATACCTGTACAGTTTCTTTTTTAAACAGCTCTTTTGTTGACATCCAAAAAATCCTTCAGTGTTATCATTTAAATACATGTTAAACTTTTCAACGTTCTGAGAACATCTCCCTCAAAATAAACAATAATCTGAATTTTATAAAGTTTAAATTAATAAAACTATTTTTTGAAAGGTTAAGATGAACTACTGGAAAAAACCTGTCTCAGCTTTTAAGGAGATTTAGCTGGCTCATCAGTGACACCTTCTATCTTTATTTCAAAACTCCCTTATCAGTTTCCTCTCAGCAAACCTGGGGAAAACAGAGAGTCCCAGTGAATTCACACGTTCTTAAAATGAAAACACTTTAATAGGTTAATAAACCCACATTTTTTCATTAGTAGTCAAACATAACAAACTGTTTCTCTGATGGCTCTGGACTTTTTCTCTGCTCATCATAAATTTATTTTTAAAAAAAACCTCACTTTAACTACAGCACTGTTTTATCATACCAGCACCCGCTGACTCACTGCAAATACTCCCCCAGAGTGTTTGTCACTCCATGTGCATCTCCTTGACAAACTGTGTGGTGACAGTCACACAACTTCATCACCCTGGGGCCAGAGCAGATCGCGCTGGCCAGGCAGGAGCACACACCTCACACAGGGAAAGGCTCTCCCTCTCCACCCCCTGGGAATTCCTGATGTGTTGCCATTTCTGCCTTTTTTGGCCAGGTAGGTGAACCACTGCTCTCTATTCACAAATGCAGACACACACCTTCCTGGAGCGGGATTTCCCAGGTAAGACAAAAGCAGAATGAGCAGCGATTCTCCGCGAGGAGCCATCGCTGGGCTTGGCTGGAGTCAGGATTTCTCCAGGTGGCCTCACCACCACGTGGCACTGGCTCTGCTGTGCCCAGCTCCTATAGCACTAGACCAAATTTCCAACTCCTTTGCATGCAGCTGGCACAGCTCTTCCTGACACCCAAGTTCAGGAAGCATTTGGACCTTTTATTGTCCTCCCAATACAGGAGTACAATCTCCTGTCAGCTTTTCTACTCATGGCAAGCGAAGAGAATTGGTATGTACCCTGAAATTACCACACAAAACATGGATTTTATGAATTTTGGTAAAATATAACAAGATATGGTGATGCAAAAGATGTTGTGGCAAATGAGAATCCTTCATTTTTTCGACAGGACTTGCATAGGATCACTCACAGTGATTACTTATGTGTCTGCTCTTACCCCAAATGGTGACCCACCTTTTTAATTTCCTGGAGCTTTAACTGCAGAATAAATTACAAGCAGGAGATGATGTGGGGATGCTGGGGGGTGACATCGGATCAGGCACTGTCCTGCACATGGCTCTTCCAACATCTGCCCAGGCAGACAGGTGGACAGGCTTTGCTGGGCTGCAGTCAGCCTCTCTGAACATTGCCGAAGCACCACTGTTGCTAATAGGTTTTTTAAGACTGCAAAAATGACACAGTTTTGAAAAGGAATAGGAAGTTCTTGGCCACCTCTGCCTCTCTTGTATTTGTACATGTTCTACAGTAGTTCCTGCTACAGAGTCAGCATTTGTTAAAATCGCTTACAGAAATCTCCTTTAAAAAAGGAGCCATCGTTCTTTGATGCTACATTACAGTAAGAGCTGGCATTTTCATGATGACTACTATATATTCAAAGCCACCATTTCTTAATTTGCTAATAGAAATCACTCCCCTGCAGCCTTGGTCTCGTTTGTAAGAACTCTGGTCTGCAATGAACCGGTCAGGAAAGCGCATATGGGCTGTGGACGCAGTCAGAAAACTCATCAAGGTTTTCTGCTGGGTTTTATTCTACATAAAAGAATATCTAAACCCACTAATGTCTCTGAAACCAGAATGAACTGCTTATAATGACTTGATATGAAAAAAAAAATCAGTTTCTTTATCATACAATAGGCTTTTGTACATCCTTTGAGCAAAGTGGTAGTGCTGTCTGAATTTAGGCCCAGTGAAATGCTGAAACATTAAATTTAATGGTGTTTCCTGTTCTAAGCTCTTCTGAACTGGACTTAGCAAAGACTAATGACCAACCCTTTGAACCCCCAAATCTCCTAAGATTTAATTTGTTATTCCTGAGGAAAAAAAAAAGCATGAATAAATAATGAGAATAAGGGACACAGTGACCAGAGACAATTCACCAGTGTCATTTACATATTACAGCAGGGTTCCCAATTCCTAGAATTACTCATTATCACAATACTACAGAAAAAATTAGCCCAAATTCAGGATGACAGCCAGAAGCAAGGGCTGCTCTATTCCAAAGCAATCTTGAAAGGTTCACAATATTTTCTGATTGTATTTAAACTCTGTACCATTTGGAACATGGAGAGTTAACACAGGCTGGAGAAACCAACACAATCATTTCAGCCTCGGGTGTGTTACGAGTCAAAATTCACTTGGTCAAAGGAAAGGAAAGTAAATAGCTCAACAAAATAACCTAAACAATATTTTTTCAGAAGATCTCTATTTGCAGGAAATACAACTTTCACAAGAGCATATCTGTTCTGACAATCCCCTTCACAGGAGAGTTTTCTTAGGTATTCAATTGAATTTCTTTTGTCAAACCTAGAAAGCTCAGGACAATTGGTAGCAATTAGAACAGTTGTTCAAAGTGTGACAAATCTGGGTTTAAAACCTTGATTCAGACAAGGGACTACAACCTGGATCTTTCCCATCTTACACAACTGCATGAGTAATTAAGTTTTTACTTATTCTGGGCTGATCTATGCAACCATTTCAGATTTTTATCATCTCTGTTTGTTTCATCCTTATAAGAAATTTTTGCTGGAAAAAAATTGCTTGGAAATGGAAAAAATGTTTCTCAGAAAGAGGGAACATTACAGTAAAGGCAGCACTAGAGCTTATTTTGCTTTATTTAAATGCTTTGGGAAGCAGTGAAAAACCAGAAAATTACAGTCATGTTTCAGGAAAAAGGCTTTGCTCACAAAACAAATTTTCATCCTGAAAAGCAGTTTATTGCAATGTAGAAAGCTCACTAATTGGATTTATGACAGTCAGGCAGTAATGGTAAAAAGGAATAATATGAAAAGAGGAAAAATAAATGCATATTAAATTTTACAGACACCTACACATTTTCACTGCTTTCCTGAACCAAATACTCAGTGTTTCCAGACTTCTGTTGATTCTTAGTTTACTTGGCAGAGAGGGAGTGTGGTTACATGTGAGGTAAATAACCACACAGAATTAACTACAATCAGCAGAAAGGCTTAGTGCAGCTGACAGGGAGATCAGCTGTGTGAAGTTTGGAATACCCAGCCGATGAGAAATACATTGTGCTAAGGTGCTCTCTTTAGACAGTACTCAGCAAGTCTTGTATTTATTTACCTCACATACCAAGTCACTTGTACATTTTGCCCTCCTCTTACGCACTCTGGCAGAACTGCATCACTTCCCAAAATTTAGCTTTTCCTTTTGAGGGTTGCTGTATTTTTTCCTGCCCAGTGTAGGACTGAATGCACAGCCCAGCCCGGGTAGTTCTGTGTTATTCTGACTTGCAGTGTAACCTATCTAATCTTGGCAGGCATAAATGTTTTAAAACACAGCTGAAATTCTGCAAAGAGTGTGACTGCAAAAGTCATCTCAAAATCCTGCACTTATTTCTCACTTTCATTGGTGCCATAAAAGACCTCAGCATCAATCATTAACAAGCTATTAACACATGCAGCTGATAAAAGTGTTCAAAGTCTGGGCAATAACAATGACAGAAATACCTGGTTCACAGCTGCTTTAAGCTAAGTCTGTGGAGCCCACAGCAGTTATTTCCTTGGCTAGAAGGTGCTCTTGGGTTGTTTTGCTTTCATCTCTGCCCGTGTAACACACACAGAGGTTTCTTTTTCTCATCTCTGCTCTGCAAAACTTGTCTCTTCCCTCTGCTGCCTTTTCCACTCATTCTTAAAAGCAGTTTGCAAGCACACAGAGACAGGAAATTTTTTCATTCAAATGTCATTTGATTTTAATATTATTACCTAGTAGTGAAGGTGCTATCAAAGGAATGAGAAATCTCAGCTCAATTTGCAATTTGTAAACAAAATAAAACACTGCTTATTAACAATAATGAACAAGAATCTGTAATTTAGGCAACATCCTTCAAAGATCTCCTTCTAGTTTTCTAAATTGTACCAAAACTCAGCCATGCTCCTAGAATTAATAAAGCCAAAACCAGCTTTGGAAACCTGAGTAAATATATATTTAGTATTTTATAATTCACTTGTTTTGATCTTTCATTTTGTTAAATAAAATCTCTGATGTCATGAAACCTGAACAGCTGCTCAATTAGTTCATTACTTGTGTGTTACTTGGGCTTTGGGGGGGGATGCAGCGTGTTACTGATGATTTTCTCATTGTCTCTGTTCCTAGCATCACTTGTCAATAATTGCATTTTTGTGGTGATAGTTTCTTGCCCCTATGCAAAGGAATTTAAGGTTAGATTGTAGAGAAAATGGCATCACAAACAAAACAGGCTCAGAAAAACATGAAAACACCTAGCCTCCATCTGCTCAAATGTGATACACTTCAGAGCTCCCATTTCACATGTAAAACAGAACATGATTTATAATTTATATCTAGTTGGTGCAATCCTTCTGAAAGAAAAAAATTCTTTGATGAAACACTGGCTTTATGTTATCATAAAACTATCGAGAAAATCACAGAACATTTGGCAATTTACCTCTACTACAGAATCTTTGAAGTTCAGATATTTATATTTTATGTTCTTTTCAAATGAACTGTACTGCTGAACACAAACACAAAAATGCTGAAATGTAATTACAGCATTAACAGTGGTAAACCACTGCAGGTATTTACAGACCTCCAGGTAATACTTAAGGCCCAGTTCTAAAAAGATTTTAAATATTCTGTATGGTGTAGAATTTATCAGTATTCTTGATTTATCTAAAATCTATAAAACATTTTAAAAAATCAAAGGACAAAGGCAGAAGCAATGCAGTTTCCAGGTTCTGCAGAACCACCAGTGTTGCTTATAGCTGTGGGGCTTTTTACTAACAAAAATGCAGGTTTTTAAGAGCATACTTGGGAGATGATTCTGTACCCCTCATGCCTGTGAATCACCTCAATGATTAGCACTGGTTATATGTAATAGGATGAAACTCACTTCTGAATAAAATAACCTTTAAAAGGTTTAAATTAGACTTCGGCTGTGTTGCAGGCATAGAAATGAATTACTTATGTGAAAAGCCATTTCAAATCTACAGGAGTATTTATTATCATAAAAGACACACGATCAAGGAGCAAATAGGTATGCAGGGTGTTGAAATCTGCAAGGATCGACCCCTTGATCATACAGGAAGGCCACACGATCCTCTCCTTAAATTGTGTCATTTCCAAAGCACCTGTCCTGTGCTGTCTCACTACAGTCCTGGCTGCTGTGCTCCAACAGGCAGAGAAGTCAGAGTGGTTTGTCTTTGCTCTGACAGGTTCATCAACACATTACAACCAAAACACTGCACTCCCACTTTATTTTCAGTCCATTTACCAAAGGAATGCATCATTCTGGTGTGATATATTTCTCACCACTGGATAATTTCTAAGTCTGTGCTGAGCAGTACGCAGGACTTTAAAAAGGGCCAGACTAGAGGGATTTTCAAACATCTTTCCTTTTGTTTGTGGCAAAACTTTGAAAACTATTTGAAAAGTGTCAAAATATTGTGGATTGGTTGGCTTGATGTTATTTTCATATAAATGGCATTATTTAAAAGCATCAATTAAATCTCCTTCAGTGAATTGGCAGGTTTGTGACATCACCGCTTAATATACTAATAGAAGGAAGACATTTGAATTTGTTTCCTGTTCTAAATGTCCAAAATAAATTATATATTTGCAGTATAAAAAATAGAAAATTAAAAAGGTCAAAAGTAAAATTAAAAAGGTCAAAAACACAATTCAAAAGCTTTTAAAATGTGATTTTGCAGGATTTTTTTTTTTTTTTTTTAATACCCTCCCCAGGCCAGAGGGAAAATATTTAAAAAGTGGATCTTACGCAACTCAACTCGATTGGGTGGAGCTGCACTGCCCTCCTTGTTTATCAGGAGGCACAATTCAGTCCAAAGTGGGGGTGAGGACAAGGGGCTCTCCCTTCCCCTGCAGGCTGTGCTCCCAAAAGCGTCACCTCCACGGCTGCTCGAGCCTCTGGGCTCTGTGCCATCAGCACAATCAAGCTGAAAATTACCACATTCCAGTGAAACTGTAGTTTGTTCCTATTTTACAAACACATCTCTTTATTGATACAAGGAGTCAGGGTAGCAGAATACAAATTCTTGCTACATCTGGCCGGACTTTGATTTTCCCATATGGATCCCAACCCTCCTGTAAGGAATGAGACTTCCAAAGGGTCCTGCAGGACCCCAGCACTCAAACACTGTTGATGCTCAGTGGCATCTGTGAACCAGGTCATGACAAGCGATCAAATTAGGGTGTCCTTAAGAATTTTTTACCCTTCATTTGAAAGCTGCCACCTGCTCATGTGGGAGACTGCTTTTCAGGCTCTCCTACTCCACTGCTACATGAAATAAAACAGATTCACAAGTGCTTCCATTATGCTTTGAAACCTCATCCACAGTGCAAATTATTACAGTCCCTGCAAAATCAGTGGAACTCCTCAGAGTTGCAATAACCTGGAAGCATCGTCAGTGTGGAAAACAGGGAGGTGAATGACTCTCATAACCAAGGATTTTATATAAAACCTCTGTAAGGGTTTCAGCTTTTGCTTTGTGAGCCAGCACACTCACTCACATAAAGATTGATGACCACAACAGGAGCCTTGCTCTCCAGATGAGAAGTCTTTGCAGCAAGGTACAGATGCAATTGATCACCTGGTGAAACTGCAATGTTCAAAAATAAGCAAAAGCAGTACGAAATTTGTTACTTTAGTGGGCAGCATTACAAGAGGAAAGAAGCTGCTTATGAAAAATGCTGTAGCTTCTCCTCCTTTTTAAAGTTTTTAAATATTAAACCCACCATTCAGACACTTGCAGCTGCTCCACCGAGTGTTTCAGCCTTACAGAGCAGCAGGTTCTGGAGCTGACGGGGACGGCTGTGGCCACAGCACCTGTACCTGGGCAGGCCAGAGCCTCCTGCGGGGTGATGACAGCCCAGGGGGCTCATGTCTTCATGGGAGATCAAAGGAATTCTTGAGGGGTCACGAGAGGATGACAGGAGGGTTGGACAGCCGTACTGCTTGAGAGCCTTTCAGGCAGGTGATCCACTTACACTGTCATTTTTGGTCTATGTCAAGCAAATATTTTTTTTCTTTATAAAGTGTCTCTGGCTCAAAAAATGCCTTCACATTACACTGGCCCCTTCCAGCTGAGTTCTGGTGGCTGAATTTTTATGTAAACCGGATCTGCAAGTATGAAAGGAGCCAATGTGCTTCCATTGGCAGGCAGTGGTTTCAGGAGCTCTGCAAGGGGGGAATATTTGTTTCCATGTGATTATTCCTCTATAAAGAAAGATTTTATTGGTTGATTTAAAGGACCTGAGTGCTGGATGACTTCTCTGAAACTACTCATTTCAGCAGAAACTGCAAGGATTTTCTCAGACTCCTTATGCATTTCATACTGAAGATTTAATTTTAGTGATCAATCTCCAAGGCCTTTTTTTCTTACCCCTCTATAAAACATCAGTCTTGGTTAAGTGTGACATCTCCACGAAAAAACATTGCCAATCCTCTACCTTCTAATTCAAGTAAACCTTAGCCAAATCAAGATGATGGAAATCTGTCATACAACATGAGAATTCATTGAATGCAAAATCTGGGCCTGTCCAACCTCTGCTACTTCATTTCTGGTGAAGGGAGATTGCTAATTGCTCTTAAATTAACCTTTTAAATATACCTGCAATCATGCCTGAGATCTAGGGGTTTTTAGTAAGTTGTTGAAAAGCCAAACAAAAACACAATTAATTTTAAACCACTAAGGCAGCAGGAACAAATAAGACAATGTTTAGAGAAAACACAATCATTATTTAAGCACTGTTCATACTTATATTTCAGGAAGAATTTAGCCTTCCATATTAGAAAACTTATGGGGTGAGAGGTGGGAGTCAGGAGCGGGCATTAAAATCCTCCTCAGAGCTTTCATGGTTTAAGTTTTCTCAGAACTTGCAATTGCTATTCAGAGATGCACAAAACTTTCATAAGGAAACTCTAAACCAGGAAAAGCTCATTTAGTTCAATTTAGATGCAATTTTAATTGAACCTGGGCTGATTTATGCTTTTAAGTAGAAGTCATAAAGAACTCATCGGTTGCAACACAATTTCTTTTTGAAAATTACCATCTCCATCTTTCATCTCTCTTCCTGCTCTGTCAGCTGGTTTGTGTGGTCTTTTGAGACCTTAAAAGAGAACCAAAGACATGGGGAAATAAAAGCAGCAGTTTTTTAGTTGAGGTTGCCAGCCCTGCTCTGAGACCCTGCCATGAATTTCAAAAAAAGCAAGGTAGCCCACTGAGCATCAGGAAGAGAGAGCTTAGAGTTATGTATCTGAACACTTTGAACTTAAAAGAGGTTTTATGCAGGAGAGGAAGAGAGCTGCAGTTCTGCCATTTACTTAATTTCAAAATAAATCTACTATTCAGGGCAAAAATGTAACTTCTCTTATACTGCTAAAAGCAAAGCGACATCTGAAAAATACTACTAGCCAAAGGCCAGATTCTTTAAATATTTTGCAAGAACTAATACATTATGGCTACTTATGTGAGTATTCCTGTCACAAGGGTGACAGGTTTAACTTACCCAGATGTGTTTCAGGGGAACTCTCTGCTAACAGTCAAGACAAAAGCTAAAGCACAAAACCTGGTCTCTCACATCTCCAGCTTTCATTGATTTTAAATGGGTGCACATGTCACTGGAGATGGAATTTCCCCTTAGCTGGGGACAACTATAACCCATACATCAGGGTGCTTAAATCATTTAGGTCTTGAGTTTAAGCAGCCTCTTCTATCCAGACAGGTCCATGTTGCTTTTGCAACTCATTGCTGCTCATTTCAGGACTGTAATCTCTACAAGCACAGGTTATCCTTTGTAGCCATTCCAATGTCTATTTTTTTTACATTGCCTTCTTTGCTTTTGTTTTATCCTCCTTATATACACTCCACCTGGCAACTCCTCTAACACAGGCACCCAGCTAGAGCTGAGCCAGCATGCTCGGATGGGGAAACTAAATATCACCACACTCACACACACCCCATCCCCCGCAAAAACCCTCCAAAAACCTGAGAAACATAGGGTGTGCATAAGCAAAGTCAACTGATCTAAGTCAGTTCTTCTGATGCTAATCTTACTGCAAATAATATGCAGGGTACATGAGAAAATGTCAAATGCACGCTACCTCACAATTGCTGGCTTTCACTCCAGCTTGAAACTAATCCAAAGAAAAAATACAAAGGAAAGGCTGAAAGTTCAATCATTATTTCGAAAGTTTGAAAGAAATAAAAATGTAGCTCCCTTGAAATCACGTTGCTACATACATTACATATGTAATCTCACAAACTCCCAAAACAATATCAGTGCCTAGAGCTATTAAAGTTTATAGGTGCAAAAAGAATCCAATTAAAACAGGTTATATTTAAATAAAATAATTCCTTCTAATTAAAATGTAAATAAACACCTTATACAACATGTAGTATTCTGTATAATTATGCATCAAAACTAGAATTTTGTGATTAATAAACTTGAACTTTCACCACAAAAGAAAGATTTCTGAAATACATCAGACTTGCATCCCAACATCTTGTCAGAGCAATGTATTGGTGTTTTTAACACAATCTTATTCCATCAGAGTTAAAGTCAGGCGAGTGTCTCCATTCAGAAAAACAAGCACATAAAACACTTCCAGTTTTAGCATCAAAGATGTGTTTACTGCAAACACAGAAATGTAAGGGAAATTAAATGGTGAAAAGGGCTGCAACAGTTCTAAGGATTTATTTTTAGAAGTTTTACATTGGAGACCTACTAACCATAAAGTCTAGTTTTCATACGCAGCGCATATCGGCGTTCCATCTCCTCTGCCAACTGGATGTCGCTGCACATTTCCAGTCCCTAGAAAGTTCTCTAAAGGCAAAATGAACTCTGAACCACTGCTCTCCTCTGCTTTCCATCCCTCGCTGGGTGCCACCCTGCCAAGCCCCACGGTGCAGCGGCAGCCGTGGGCCGTGGGGAGCCGCGTGGAGCCCGCGGGAGCTCTCAGCGCCGGTGCCACGCACGGGCAGCCAGCGCGGCTCGCTAACGCGCACAGGATGAGGCCCCTAATCACTAACAGCTCCTCTGGAAACCCTAGCAGAGATAAAAACTACAAAGACACTGTTGGTTCCAGTCCCCTTATTGAATTTTCATTGCTGCTTTTATTGTAACTATGAATTCAGTCCATAATGTCACGTGTTCTTTGTTCTCCAGCCTGACATACATTTTAATACCCGGCACAATATCTATGCAAAGACTAAGTGTGTTCACGTGTAGGAGGGTTAACACTTCACTACAAACATGGTTATAGTTATAGATTAAAAGCAACACTTTCAATGATTCTACAGCTTAATATTTCCAACTCCCATCACCTTCTGAAGGTTCTCCTCCCCCCCTACACCCCCCCCCCCCAAAAAAAAAAAAATCTCTGCACAAGAAATGCTGAGCATACAAATTATGTCACTGACATCTGGAAAGAGACATGACTACCCAAGTAAAAAATAAACCCAACGGAGGTCATGGCTTTAACAGACTGTCGCTCTATATTTAAACTGATTGATTCATACAAAGACATAATTATAGAGAACATTGGAATCAGCAGCTCCCAGCACTCCGGATTGCAGGCACAATTGTGTTTACAGGAACTGTATTTTAAAGACTACAACTGGCATAAGCTAATTGATACACTCAATATTATGATACACAATTTAAACTTAAATTGTGAATAATGTCTACTTATTTTCCTACCCAGATAATAACAACTTTCTTTCAACTATACATGATCATGTATGATTTTTCAGGATATTCTTTGCATAAAATCTATTGGTTATGCAAATAAAAGGCTTTGGAGAATAATGTACAGTAACTAATTTGTATAATCAGTTTCCCTCAATTCAGCGTGATAATGATATGTAAAGCACATCACTACAGACTGTCTGTGAAATGAATTCTGTCTTAATATGCTAGTCAACTAGCCACTCGACCTTTGCACAGGCTCACTGTAAGAGGAGCAGAAAAACCCACACACATTCTTTCAATTTCTAAAGGGAAATTCGACTCTAGCCATAGAACAAAGAAAGAAGAAATAGAAGTAAAAGAAAATCAAAGAAAAAGTGATTTGGATTCAAGGGGATCAGATGTTTCATTTATTGCAGGTTGGAGACCTTCAATCAGTCAAATGAAAGACACATTTGTATTAAAATACCTACAAGGCAGAGAGAAAGCCTTGATCAGGTGTATTAGATTTAAGTTACAGCTCTCTTGCTGAGAGATGTGAACCTACCTTCCAGTCTATCTGTTCTCAATATTGAAGGTTTTCTGTGTTACAAACATGAGATGAAAGGTAGCTTGCTTGCCTTCCCACGTATCTGCTGGATATTAACTGTACATTTGAAGCGTGTGCTACAAGGAGACGTGAACTCAGTGTGCTCTGCAAACAGTCACTGCTAGGAAGGAATGCTGAACCCATGTCAGGGATGTGACACCAGGCGTGGGGGAGGCTCGTCCACAGAGCCACCAAAAGCCAACGCGTCTGAAGGCACAGCTCCCTCTTTGCTTCAGTGGAAAACTCCTAATTTGTCCTGTGACAGGGCTGGGAGCCCTGCTACACTGGTAAATAAAGCAACACCATGGCAAGAGTCCCTGCCCTGGTTCCTGCTGTATGAGGACAGCAGCATTTTGTTTGACTTCCCATTGTTATGCAGGTGGTAACAAAAACCAAGCCCTGAGCTTATTCCTCACTTTTCACACCATCCCTTCCTCAAAAAACTCCTTGAATCCAGTTCTTGCCCAGATACATGAAGGAGCTTCGAGCCTGGTGGCAGAGATCAGCTCCTCTTCACCTCTAGTCCTTGCATAACAGATTTGTTTAGATTAGCTGGAGGAGGATCCCAAAGTGTTTTATAAATTGGTTACTGTTGCTTGTAAAATACTGAACCAAAATTATTCACAAATATTTTATCTTCTTAATGGGCTCTGTTCAGAATAGTTTTTGGTTTTGATTAAACTTTATCAAGGATCAGTTCAGTCCAGAGCAAATGTTCTGTAGAGATACAGAGGCTCCATTACTGCTGGTTATATCACTCATCTCAATCTGTGAAACCCATGTACAACCATTGCTCTGAGCTACCAGAGCAAGGATTAGAATCTGGATCTCTCCTAGCAGAGTCAAGCATTGCCTCTCCTTTACTTTGTCCCAATATAAGGAACTTACAAAGGCCACATATGACAGAAAAATTGTCCTTTTGCCTTTTGTGAGCTGGAACAGACCCAACTGCCAGCACAATAGTGACTACTGCCAGAGTAGATTTGCACATAAGCCTCAGACCTAAATATTGATCATCTCAACCCAAAGACACCTTCTTTCTGCCATTGTAAAGAAAATATCAGTAATTTAATGATGAGATTAATCCCACAGGTGCCTTCACTAGGTCCTTTGGCGGGAGGAACACACTACACAAATCTGTATGTTTTAGAGAGACTATTCACTGGGAAGCAAGCTTCCCCACTTTGTTTCTCAGGCTTCACCCCAAATGTACAGCTATTGAATTCCACAAAGTAAAATACCAAAAACACAGTTAACTCAGACCCCAGTTTTAAATATTACCTTCTGTTATCCAATTGGCTTTTTAAAGAAGCCAGTATAATTCTGATTTCTGGTTTCATGTATGCATAGCTGCAGACGTTGAGTAGTAATATGAAAATTTTGGGGCTGTCCTGCTTGTTAAATAACATCTCAGAATAATCTGAGTTGGAAGAGATGCAGACGGCTCATCAAATCCAGCTCTTAAGTGAATGGCCCATATGGGGATCGAACCCATGACATTGGCATTAATTAACACTATGCTTTAACCAACCAAGCTCTTTGTCATTGTAAAGCTTAGCTGATCTTTTCATTTATACAGCCATAAATTCTCCATCAGTCCAGCAGAGGGGTTTTCTTTTGTTTCCTGATCTTTAATACTTGCTTTGGAAATAAAAGTAAATACTCCCACAATAAAATTTGAATAATGCCACATATTACTGCTATATAGTCATTGTTTCAGAGCTGGTTAAAGGGTGAAAAGTCATAAATAGAGGACTTAAATAAAGTTTATTTTCCTTTCAGTACATATATATACATTGTTTGTTTGTTCTATTAAACAGAGGACCTAAAACTGTACAACTTCCTGGCTGAAAGGGGGAAATCTACACAAATTATTGTATCCTCCTTACAAATCATGGTAACACATCATCCCAGCCTCACAACTGGGTTATACACCAGCAGTAGAGCTGATAGACTAAGATAAATGCTGCACCTCAGATGTGGTATTTCATGTACAGTTAAAATCTAAAAATTTTCAGAAGGAAAGGAGTTATAACACAAGGTTCCATCTTTAACAAAGTGAACAAAAGGACACAATATTGTGCAATGAATTCCACAGGGGCTTCATTCTATTTAAAGGGAAATCTCAGTGCATGAAGATTTAATGGTTTAGTTTGATTTTTTCCATGTACAAAAGATCAAAACATTAATTTCTCCATCTAAAGAAATTTGTATTTGAGGTGAGGGGAAGTGGTCACAGAAGAAGAATGTACAAATTCTCCATGGAGTGCACAGGGGCAGAACAGCCCTCTGTGACACTCTGTTGTGCTTGAACCAAAACTCACAATGGTAGTGATGTCATGGCATGACAAAACCCTGTTTTGGAAAAAAATGGTGGGAAAAAAAATAAACTTATTGAAATGAGGCAGATTTCTTTACCAGCCCATTGACTTCAAGTGTGCATGTTTGAGTCCCAATATTATTATTACTACACAACACCATTCTTAGAAATCTTTTGTGGCAGCACACACTGTCATATTATTTTCAACTCTTCCCATTTGCCTTCAGAACAATTCTGATCCAAGCAGCAACAAAAGCAGCAAGACTGAAACTTCATAAAACATCCAGCAGTCTTAATATTTCTTGAGCAGACATTATTTTCACTAAATTTTCTGAACATCCTGGTTAGCACATTAAAAAAATATTTGAATGCCTTTCAAAGCTGTTGGCCAGAAAACATGAGACTATCTGCCTGTCAAAAAAGAAGTGAGGGTTTGCTGTAGGCCCAGAAAAAACCTGCCCTGAGAAAGTCCAGCAGTCATCCTGCCTCCTTACACAGTGGATGGCTCCATGTCTCCAATCTTAACCTTCAACTACACTTCAGCAAAACACACAGAATTATACTGAAGTAGGACCAATTTAATGTGGGGAATGTCATGTGATATTTAAAGTACTTCAGAGTCATCACAATAAGGAAATCTGGCTCCTGTGCGGGAATCACCTAAAGACTGGTGATTATTTAATTCAACAAGTGAAAGGTCTCCTGTGGCACTATGTATAAAGAAAAAAAACACTGTCAGAAAATACTGAAATTTTTCAGGAGGGCTCATGAAATCCTTAATTCTGAAATACCTGCAAGCAGCTCCTAAACAGGAGCTCAGCTATCCCTACCTATTGAAGACCGCAGGAACTGTTAACTTCCCCTAAAGGCAGGAGGGTAGAAAAGCAGGTAGGAATTGTTTTCTAATGACCTTCTCTGTTTGAGCAAGGCCATTCAAAACCACATTAAGAGATCACAGTTTAACATGGATCCAAAGTTTTTTTAGCAGAGAGTACAAAACCCTGACTCAAGAACCATTTAAAATTATATATAAAAAAATAATCTAATAAGAAAAGGTTAGCCTAAAAGGGAACCTCAGGGTTTTACTCTGTGTTTGGACTTCTTTCAATTCACATTCAGTGCAGTGAAAAGAAGACTGTTCTCTGAGATTTAGTGGCACAACCTACATTTTGTAGCAGTTCTTTTCACACATGAGAGCATGTGGCAATGAAGGGACAGGGGCGTGTGGCACTGGCCAGCACAGAGGGGACAGCATTGCCATGCTGGGGAAGGACAGCCTTGTGCCCACGTTCAGGGTTCACTGCCATCACCTCCTCCCTCTCTAGACAAGAAATGTACCTCTTGGCCTCAGAAGCAGCAGGATGTTTGAGAGGGGAAGATTGTGCATTTGGCAAAGTTGTTAGATTCTCATCTCAAGGGAGAAATCTGCTTTCACCCCACACAGACACTGATTGCTAGAAGGATGCTCTCATAAAATGCTGGAGGCCAGGCAATCTTCAGCCTCGCCTTTCTGCCCAGCTTCCAAATGTAATGCAGGGAACAGCAGAGGTGTTGGCTGGCAAAACATCCTCGAGTGCAAAGGAGATGTGAGAGAACCTATCATGGACAGCAACAGCAGTTCCTGCTAATCTGCCCACACTGTTCCAGGTATGCAGCTAAACTTTAAGGATGGAAAAACCATTTTCTAATCACAACTTGCCAAAACAGGGCAGAATGACAGTTCAAACAAACAATCTACCATCTAATCTAAGATGAATCCAATTTCTTTTTTTTTTTTATTGAATATTACAGTCTTTTAGGAGACTGTAACCTGACATATGCCTCCAATTTTTAGTAAATAATCACAGTCATTTTTGCTTTGATGTAGAATATGTGAAAAGTAAGAAATATTTTCCAATTCCAGTTTGTTAAAGTGGAAGCCAGACTTTCATCCATAGCAAATCATTGTACCAGATCATTTCAGAAATGCCTGGAACTTCTTATAATCTAAAGTTTGAAGCTAGAAAATGTTATTGTCTCACTTGTGGCCATTTCAAACACAGAATAAGTTGAAAATTAAATAACAGTACCAGAACCTATGAAATAAGGGGGTTGAGGCCAAAGCAAATTAATCTAGATCTTAAAAATAAATCAAGGCCTTACAGTAGCAGAAGAATGCTGCCACCACACTGCAGAGCTGAGCTATCAGATGCTGCCCCATCACTGCCACTTCCTCATACAATGTCACATCTCCTGTATGTAACAGAGACATTGCATAATGTTACAGATGGCACAGGTCATAACAGCCAGGATTACATTTAATAAAATCAGATGAAATGCTTATCACTAGATTCAGTGCTTTTTCAGGCAAGGTGACCTGAGTTTCTTTTTTCTGAGCACTACCATAAGAATTTTCCTGCTGTAGAAAACAGCTACAGTTTATTGATACTGTGCATTGATGTCAATTATTATAGATACCTATAAATTGACTTCCATAAATGTTTAAGTTTACAAACAAACTGGATTGTCAGTGTCACTATTTTTATTTGCTTTCACCACAATTATTCTTGCAACTATTTTTGTTCACATGAAGGCTGGAACAACAACTGGTATCTTCAAAAATCATTACTCACATATACATACTCACATATACAACACATGTTGTATATGAGTGTTAGCAGTGCTTTTTTCTTTTGCACAATCTCCAGATAAAATGGTTGTGGACCAAAAAAATGGTTGTGGGAACTGAACAAAAGATCCCTATAGCAATCTTAGCCTGGGCCTTCACCCTCAGATGGAAAAAGCACCTGAACACCCCCTCAGCCCCACAAAGTGCAGCACATACCAGTGACTTCCCACCAGTCACCCCTGACTGCTCCTGAGGCTTGGAAGGGGCTTTGGCTCAGGGGGGAGCACAGGCTCCAGCCCAGCCTCCTCACTGCCCAGCCTGAATATTTTATATTTATTTCCCTCTCCCCTCCTTTGTGGTGGCAGTTGTAAATCTACCTTTCTCAAAATTCAATAAAACATTAATTGAAAAGAAAAAAAAAACCAACCAAAATAGGAGAAAAGTCATTTCAAGCCCAACAATAAAAGGCCAATTGACTTCTCAATTTTCTAGTGGGCAGGAGAAGAAATCAGGCATACGCAGGGAGAAACTCAATTCTCCAAAGCTCTCCCCTTGAGGAGTTCCAGCCCTGCGTCTCAAGGGTGCTGTGTCCCCTACCACTCGCTCAATTCCAGCTGGGTATTATTTTCTCAGCTCCGAGGGAAGCAAGAATTCATTCTGCATTATTGATGACTCCGGCTCAGCCGCTGCGAGGGTTCAGCGCTTCCCGCGGCTGCCGCTCACCCGCTCCCGTTCTGCAGGGATCCTTCCCCTCTCCCTCTCACACAGCCAAGGAAAAACTGCTGGAACAAAACCTGGGGGCTGTGGCAGACCTCACCCCCATTAAAGCATCAGCTGTGTGAACTCACACCTTAAAGGCAGCAGGAGGACAGGAACAGCTGTGAGGGAAGGGAAAGGGGTTTGGCACTGTGGGGTACTCAATCCATATTTCAGCTGATCCAGCTTGCCCAGAAGTTAAGTGGCCTGACCCCCAGACCATGACTCTGAAGCAGATTGAGCTTTCTGAAATCTCCTGAAAGAACAGATCTGATCCCAGAAATACCAAACCCTGACTGAGCACCTGTCAGGGCAGAGGTAGGACACACGCCCCTCCCAGTGATGAATTCATCCTTTCATCTTTCTGCTCTTTGCCTCTTGCCCTTCTTTCTCCTTGGCAGTTTTGTGGGTTTTACCTTCCTTCTTCTACACCCTAAACAATTATTTAATTTTCCCTTAGAAATCTCGGTGCTGAACACCTACAGATACAGAGGCTGTACAGTAGCAATGAAGCCTCAGTGTTCCAGGTAGGAATGCTGGAGGTACATTTAATTAATGAAAAAGCACCACAGATCTGGTAATTGCCAATTAGAATTGGCATCCCTAGCCAGTGAATTGCAAAATATATGTGCATTTGTGTAGAAATCAGTTCAGCCCATCAATGTAGAGCTGAGTTGCAAGTCGTAGAGTAGTTCCAGTCCATCCCTTAAGAGCCTCATGGGCTCTTAATCCACTAACTTCCCACACTGACATGCTGGATCAGTAGTCTGATCCTGGGATGTAACTGTTTACAAAGAGCTATGCCACTTTCCTTGGTTCTAAGAAAAATAGAACACAGGTAGGTTCACAACTAAAAATCAACTGTAATAACACACTAAATTAACTGAGAGAAACATGAAGTTTATTTTTGTGATACAAGTCTAGAATGACAAGTGGTTTCTTCCATGTGCTTTTATGTAGTTCTAGGAAATTTTGGGTGAAAAACCTTTTAGAAACTATAGAAATTAGTTTTCAGGCAAAGTGTTAGATCTGAAGTTTCAAAGTACCAAAGGAAGGAAGTAAAAAATTTGTATTCAGGTTCATACTTTTCTCCTTCCTAGAGCTAGAGGGCTTGGATCAGCAGCTCCCCTCTGCTTACAATAGTGCAAGAAAAACCTTTCAAGAATTCTATAATCGTGCCTTTATTCCTGTGTGTATATGTATCAACTAAAACTGCCTGTATTGTTTACAATAATGAATGCATAATGGGAACAACAGTAGAAGCTCCCCTACTTGCCCAATTTGTGGATGTTTCACATAATTAATTTCTAAATATTTGGCAATGTCTATTCACCAAGGTTTGTATATTCTGGTTTCCTCACCCCCAATGCCCTCCTTGCACCTCCTGTGCAATACCTGATCAGCTTGTGACCTTTGAACACCTCTGTCCAACTTCTTGCACTATCAGTTTTAATCGTGCCTCTCAAATTTGCCCAAAACAGGGAGAGGCAGGAGTTATTTGAACTGTACACAGAAAGACAGCAATTTAAAGAACCTTTACAATGAAATCCTATCTTACTCAAACAGTTTCAATGATTGTGAAAAAAACACCTATAAAAAAAAAAAAAAGTTCAGCAATTTCACACAGTGGAAAACAGCCCAGGGCACAAGAAAACTAAAACCAAACAGTTTGCCGTCAGTGCTGTAGACTGTGTTCAGTAAAAACAAAAGATCAAACAAGTTCTGTAATCATTATATAAAGCACATTTGCTATGGCATGTGAAGAAAACATACTTCCTTCCTAATACTAATTAACATTAGAGAGTTGTGGGCTGAAATGCGGGATAAAAATAGCTGTTTAAACTAATCACTCAGCAAGATGTAAATGGTACATATAAAGTATACCTAACGGGTTGGAATATTTATCCCAGAAGTAAAGAAAGCTTTCACTACTCATGAATTATAAAAGTTTCCCTTCCTGCCTCACTGCAACAAGGTATGGACTCTTTGCAAGAATGTGATGGCTCTTCACAGAATGTCTACAGTTTTCCTTATTTCTAAGTATTAAAATATTTTTTGGAGCAGCCACAGTTGTGGGGAGTGAAGGAAAGCGTGAGCAGAAAACGTAATGCCAAACTGTTTCATAAGCAGCACACAGATATTCCAACTGCCCAGCCATGCTGTGACTGAGCCTGTGTCCAGGCTGGAGGGCTGCAGACACTGCAGAAAGAGGCACAGCTGACTGCAGGACTTCACCTGAGCAACACTTCTACATCTCCTCAAAGTGCTTTCCTAACGCACACAAACCAGGCAGCTCGGCATAACAGAGGGTGGCATCCCTAGATCTACCTTGGTTTCTCTGAAATTATTTCTCCTTTCAAATCTGCTCCATACTTCCACAAATAAATCCCAGAAAATGTTATCTTTCTTGTCACCTCTAGCTATTCCTTCACCTTTCCCCATCCTGTGGCTGCCCCACTGCCAGCAGCACCACTGCTCAATGCCTCCTCACGGGTAAGAGGGGAAGGCATTCAGTGACTGGCATGACACTGAGCAGACCACCAATGTATCCAAAATATCCCTGAGCATAAACTACATTATAAAGTTCAGGAAGCCAAATGTTATTTGAAATAATATTTCAATAGTTTCCTAGCAACAATGTTTCAGATGTTCTCTGGTAATTTCCCCCAGCAAGAATTCCAGATATTGTAACAGCTGGAGAAAAGGTGTTGAAAGGTGCAGTGCATAAGTTTTGCACAGTTGAAAAGCTAACACATTTCTATCTGTTTAGAGAGGTACAGTATTTCCATCCTCCAGGATTTCTAAGCACTTGTTGAGCTCTGTGTCTAATACAGATAGCAATGAATTATGTTCTTGAGTCAGTGTTCTGCAGGACTCAGCTGAAATATATCAGCAAAGCACATGAAAACATCTCTGTCCCCCTCATCCCACATTTGGCTGCTTTGGGCTGGATTTGGGAGTGCCTATTGCTGAGCAATAAATGATGAGCAGAAGCTCATCACAAGAAGGTTCACTTGACATCGCTTACACCAGGGCTATATATGAAGACCAGGCTGTCCATCGGGTGCTAAGCTAATGAAAAAGAAAATGGTGGGGGTTTCCTACACCAGCCCAGGAAATAAAACACCCCTCTGAGCAACTTCTGCAATGCCAAACTCAGATCCCAAACTCCAGCTGCCTGGAACTCCTGTCTCCAGCTGTAAGCATCACAGCATTACCATTTCAGCCCGTAAAGACTCAATAAATGAAAGTGGTCTGTAGGAGACAGTGCAACCCACAACATTATGTTCTCTATGTCCTCTTCCAGGACTTTGTCAGCAGATGCTTTAGACCAAGGAAGCAGCTGAGCAAGAGCTCTGATGGAAAATCTTCAGGAGCAGAGGCTTAACCTGATAGAAAGGGCAGACTGTTCAAAAGCCCTGTTTTAAGGTTAGTCCAAACTGACAAGGTAATTCAAATAATCTGGCCAGAGAAAGTCAGTCACAAGCTTCCTAGGCCAGCCAAACCATCCTCCTTCCCCCAAAGAAAAGCCAAAATCACTGAAATTTAAAAAGCAATTAGGCATAATGTGTCTCAAAGCTTTCCTAAGACAAATTCATTCCACTGAAAATGGAACTGTTTGGTGCAACGCAAACACCACCTCTGCTCCATCTTAAAACATGATTCATACCACTAAGTGCTCTGTTTCTCTCTTGCAGCATGTAATGTTTGGACTTCTTAAAAGGGTGATATTGAATTAACGGGTTCACCTTGAAACCGCACAGTGGAACGAAAAGCTGTGTGCCAAACGGCGCTCCAGAGGGGACCAGCTTGCAAGAATGCAATTCTCTCCTGTTCAGTAAGAGGAACAAGTGTTGTGACAACCTTTAAATGCTCAGGTCCAAACCACAGATCTTCTCCCACATTCCTTTCAGCTTGCAGCAGTGTCCAAAATGCGCAGGCTGCGTTCTGAGCATCAGCCAGGAGAGCCCGCAGGGAAGCACTGGGGGAGCTGCATATCTAACCACAGACATATTGCAAGGATCAGCTATCAGAGACTGGTTATATGGCTGTCACAGCTCATTGGATTTCTTTGTCTTTATCCACTCTAAGCATTTAAAAGACAGCCGCATGTTCCCGTGTCTAAAAGTATTTGGGAAAGCTCGTATATCTTCTAAATGGAAGGGAACAAGAAATAAATAGACTCAAAATCCTGACTTAAAATAACCTGAAATAATAGTAGTTTTCTTCAGAGGAGTTGAGAACAAGTTGTGGAGAGAGTAACAGTGGTGGTAACATCTTATAAGGATTTCGTTTACACATGTGATGTACTTGGTGCATTGTCTCAGTCATGTAGTGCACAGGGAGTTGGAAGTGTAACAGATAAAAGATACGGCGTAAACTGCTGAAAAAATGTGATCCTTCAGCCTCTCTTGTACAGCTATGAATAGCTCATTCACAGAGAGAAGATATTTCCAGAAAAAGGAACACAATCCAGCAATCTAGAAAATTCCTCTGAGGAGAAAGTTTTTCCAAATTATAATGCAGAGCATGGCTTATGCAGAGGTCTTCAATAAACATTTTATGGAAAAAAAAAACAACTTGGCTATCTTCTAGTGAGCCTCAACACTGATTTCTGAGATCACAACCAGGTAGGCCCTCTTCAGGTTCACACCTCACAGCAAAGATCATTCAAGATTTGAGAGAATTTGCTATATTTCACAGAATAAAAAATAAACTAGAAGCAGCAGTTCAGTATGGAAGCTGGCTGACTCGTAGCAGGCCTGGCCATCTATCCTGTGGTGCAAGCAGACATAAAGGATGATTAGTTCTAGTTTTCTGTGTGTGGACTTCTGTAAAACAAGTGGTTGCTTTAATGAGCATCTTTCTTCTGCAAGATTCATCATGGTGATGATAAATTTCATGGAGACTTCCAAAGTTCCACCATGGTCCATGATTAAAAGAGCAAGTGGTACAGTAAGATTCTCATCAACAGAGTCTGCTTCAAATGTCATCTTTCCATGTGCTCCAGCACTACACATCCCATGTGCTCCTTGGAGCAGTCAAGACAAGGCTGCAGCACCTCCCTGCATCGAGAGCCCTGCTCTCCCCAGGGAGCTCCTCCAGAGCTGTCTGCTCAGAGCACAGTGAAGCACTGGCACAATGTGAACAAACGAGTTCTCACTTCAGAATCTGAGAGGGGAGGTCTCAGGTGCTGCCTTTGCTTCAGAACAAAAACATAAAGTGGGTGGTATTTGCTTTATCCCAACAACTAACTCATCAGCTGTGCAAGCAGCAGCACCAACATGTAGAGCAGAGCCCTTGTCCCTAGGAGCTCGTGATCCAGGAAAAAAGACAAGGAACAGCAGCAGGAAAACCAGGACACAGAAGCAAAGGCAGGCAAAGCTGGTCAGCCCTCCTGGCACTGCTGACAGAGCAGCCCCAGCCTGAGCACTCACAGTTATGAGAGAGAAAGTGAGCAGTTTTCGATGCAGTAAGATGGGGGGGTTTAAGAGAGGAAAAGACAGATTTGGAGCTTTTCAGGGAAATCCTCCTTAGTCCAGCTAGTCCTCCCTGCACAACTATTTCTCCCTTTCTGTCCTTCCACCTTATTTTTCTCTTAATCTCATTGTGCATTTTTCTTCCCAGCTCAAAGAGCAAACTCACAAGGGAGCCAGATGTGCTGAACGTATGGGTATAAAGAGGCAATCTGCATAACAACAAGAACCATGTGAAATAATCTCATTTTTCCCATCTTGCTTCTATTTTTTCCCAGTGGAAAGAAATAAAATATAGACCTAGTTCATGGTTTGTTCTTTTCAAAGCAGTTCCATTTTCTTTCATTCCTTCCTCCACCTTTCAGGGTTTGGATATAATATATGGCTGTACAAATACTTCCCATCCACATACATGTATGCATTACTGCTTTGCAGCTGTATTGCAAAGATCCTTTTTCTCCAAATGGTATCATCTAAAGTGAAAGACAAGTGCCCCCTATAGTCAAGCAAATAATCTATTGCTCAAATTGCAATTATACTGTATAAATGGAGTCCCATTAGTTTCCCTCTGAGCACAGTGTAAGCCCAAAGAACTCAGTAAGCAGCAATTTGGAGGAGAGAGAATCATGAAGGGAGAAGGAAGAAAATTATTGGTCTGTTAACTGTAAAAAAGGATGATTCTCTTTTGATCTATGTTGTTAGAAGCCCATAGGGGATGCTGAATAGAGAGATAAGGCTCTTGGTCAGGGTATTTGGATACACAAATTTGAATAGCATCTTAACCTAGACTACACATTCCTCTCAAGAACTGATATTTTCTCTCATTATATAACAAATGTGTTTCATCAGCTTCCTACACACCAAGATTCAAAAGTGGAAGCAAGGGCAATCTCCACAGAGAGGAGTTTCACAACAAGGGATGCCATCTCCTCAGTTGTGTTGACAGTGAGGAAAGTGACTCAAGGAGCAGAACAAACATTATATAATAACACTTAAGTCCAGGTGTCCAAATGATCTCTGGAAAACCTTCTCTCTTCTCCCATTAAGGTGATTGGATTTTGCAAGTGCCTTGAACCATCAACCATGGACTGTTAAGCACCACACACCTATGAAAATCTGGTCTCAGCTGTGGGTGCTGAAGACCTAAAAATGCAGCCAAAAAAATTCCATTCTGCTGGAACTTACCCAAAGCTGGTTGAATCGGGTTTTGGACCGGCTTTAAGAATTTTTGCTAAAAGACGTAAGGAACTGGATCTTCCCCTTGTGCTGGTGCAAATGAGAGAGAGCCAGCAGCACCCTCAGCTAGGGGAGGGATGGAGAGGGACCTGTGGTCAGAGTGTGTTGGTTGCAGGACCATGATCAGGAGGCAGTATTTATTTAAAAAGTGATTAAACATTAGAATTTAGTGCCTCTGACAATTTTGCTGTTACCAATGTGCCACTTCTACGTCCAGCCTACTTAATTCTGTTCATTGTTAAGAACAGACCACCACTGAAGCTGTCATTTTAAAACACTCTCCACTGTGATTAAACAGCTGCTGCAGTCAAGTAGTTCTATCTTCTATCAAAGTTTGTAAATCACAGTATTTTAAAAAGATGTGAGAAGAAAATAATCTGGTATATAATAGTTATTTGATTTTTTACATGTGTGTAGAAAAAATAAGCACATTAGATCTCTAGCCTTTAATTAAAAAATAATTGGGGGCAGGGAGTAATATCTTAATAAGTAACATCTGACAAAAAAGTATTTAGTAAATCATATCCTAAGTGTGGCCAAAAACTGTAAGATTTACTGCAAGTAAATCATTATTGCTATCTGAGTCTGAATAGCTTCCATCTGATTTCTGTATGGAAATACACTCCATGGAAGCACAGCCTTGAACTTCAAAGGACATGCAGGATGCTACTAATTTCTGTATCTGACAGTGTGATGCAATGTTTGGATTTGCATCTCTGCACTTCAAAGTGTGGCACTCTCCAGATAAGGTCTCCGTTTATTTTGACATGGATTCACAGAGGTGAACAAGAAAGCAGCACCCGAATCAGACAGTAACTCCCCCAAAAAGCAGGGAAAAAAAACCCCAGACCAACACTACAAAACCCCCAGTCCTGCTCTGTTTGCTTCTCTCTGAATTCAGCAATGCCCTGGAGACCAAGGATTACAGAGGAAGAGTACAAGTCATGGTTGCAGTACTTCAAGTAATCTCCAGTGTCCAAAACACAGTGTCAACATATGGTACTCAAATGCAGACTTGGAACATCTTTGAAGTAATATTGAATCTGACTAATGGGTAAAATGTAGACTTAGCTGCCTTTTTTACTTTATTATTTCATACTGAGGTTGTCAGAATTTCAAGTGGGGCAGTTAGATGCCAATGCATCTTTATTCTGTGAATTCTACAGAATTTTATGTAAAAAATATCATCAAAATGAATTCTGATAGTCCACTTTACTTTCTGCCAACCTGGCAAGACCAGGATCCTACAGGATAAAGACATAAAAGCTTTTTTTCATTTTATAATGGCACTTAAAAATTCACACTCTACATGTGTACAATATCCCTCACATTGTAGCTCTAAAGAAAACTCTAAATGCAGGGTTATGTTCACAAATGCAGTACAAATCCTATTCATACAATCAAAACACATCAAGAAGTCTCCTGCAACTACAGCTCCTAGAACTGTTCTCACCTCCCTTGTATAAAACAAAGTATTTTTCAATACCAGCTTCTGTTGACCAGAAGCATATACACAACAGCTATAATTATTTATAATTAATTAAGCACTGATCATGTTCAGGGAAAAAATTTGGGAGAAAAAACCATCTTACAAATCAGACAGAACAGACAGAGGTGTTGGGGGCCAAAAGTAGAAAAATCTTTAAGCTGAAAATCCAGAAGTAAATTGCTGACATTTTGAAGCTTTGTGTAATGCAGGTTCAAACAGCTGCACCCAAAGCCACATTATGTAAGATACCACAGCCACTAAGGTTCTGAATTGTGGAGTAATTACCAGGTGTCACTTGCCCTAGGTATACACTGTCCTTAAAATTTAGTTCACATAAAATGGTGCTACATGAAAAGGATTGTCTTTGTATTTAATCATCTTTGATTCTTTAGGGGTTTTTTTAAGGAAAAAAAAAAAAGAAGAAAAAAATATCAAAGCTAACAGGACTCAGAAGATTTGTGTAATAAACATCATATGCAGATTTTTATTTCCCAATTCAGCTGGAGTTCAATGAAGTATTTTGAAGTTTGATTAAGGCAGTTAAGCCTCTCAAAAGTTCCTGTTTCAACATTAAAAATAAGTTGTGTGGTATTGTTGTATTAATTTTTTTTAAAAGGAATAGTAAGTTTCATTTGCTCAATTAAAAGACCAAAAATCAAATAGTGTTCAAAGAAAGAATTCAAAATTAGAATGTTACTTTTTGCTCACTGTGATTTGTTATCACTCACTCAGTGCAATATTTACGCATATTCTCAACCCCTTGGTCCTTCCTGAGGCGAAAAAGGTCAGTGGGAATTTTGAGTACATCCTTCAGGATTTGGCCCATATGGAATTAGAAACCTATATAATTCCAAGCATTTTCTCTATTAAATAGAATTCTCGCATACTTAAGCAACTTTGTATTTAGAAGGAATATCAGAGCTTAAATGCACCTCGCATCTGGATCATAGATTGTGCTCCACATTATACAATCTGCAGTTACTGGAAATGTTTGTATCCTTTACTGAGAAAGAATGATTCATTTCATAGAAATTTTCATCTGCTATTAATCTTCCAGGATATAGTTAGTGTTCTGATATTTTCAGATATTGTTTTATGGAGGGATTTAAAGTAGCTCTCCCTTGGCAGCCTGCAAGATTACTCAGTGATTATAAGCAACTCAATACTGTATGACAGCATTTCCATGCAAGGGACTTACAATCATGTTTCATTAATTCGGCTTGAATGAAGCCTCATTTCAGGCCTTGAGGAGCTTAAGATTTATGTGAAATTAATAACATAACAGATGTCTTCACAATTTGGTTCCTCTGAAAAAAACTGATTACTTTGAAAACTTCAATGCTTTAAAATGCAGACTGAGGGAGTTTTTACTCTAGGGTAAAGAGTTACTCGTTTATATCAACTGAATCTCGGAACTAAGTGGAATTTAAATGTCAGATTTATATTGAATAGTCATATTCACCATTATTACATGTAATAAACAAAAGCCTACCACTTTCATTAATAAGCAGTGTTGGACATTTAAACTAAAGCTTAGAGAGATAAAGTCAGCACCTTTGCTAAGCAGTAGGAGTAAGTGAGACACAAGGGAGGTAAAAGAAGAATATCCAGGAAGCCCTGGGTTTTTTATCTTTGTTTCTGATAATTTAATCATCTTTTCCTCACAGGAAAACAAAATGCATCTGTGCTCACACAAAACTCCCCACTTTATAAGAGTTGAAGCTGTCTCTTGTGGATGCACATGCCTAAGGCCAAATGCCTTCTTTCTTTCACAGGACACTTTAAACGCTGGCTTCTCTTCTGTTTTTGTTTCATTTTTTCAAAAATTCAATTCTTTTATCTAGGCTTCAGCCACACTAGGTGCCTTGCAAGCTGAATTTTAACGCATGTATGAGCAAGGGGTTTATCTTTAAGGAAACTGTCTATGAGATTACTTCTCCAAGTCCCCAAAAAAAAAAAAATAATTGAAATAAAAATTATCTCTAAGCTTTGCTTTTTGATCCGATATGCTGAAGGGCACGGGGAACAATGCATTTTTGATTCACATACTCAAGTACAGCTGATAGGATAGTCACTGTGATGGTTCGATATGCAAATCTGTTACATTAAGGGTTGAAAAATTGACACAGCGCAGGATATTACAGCTAAGACACTATCAGCAAAATCATAACAATTAGCTGTTTGATTGCTGCAGACACGGTTCATGCACCAGCCTCACATTTATAATGAGGTATCCCCGATCCCTTTCTTGTCTCACCCCACCCTCAGCACCATGTCCACATTGATACGATGCCTCGCTAAGAGGTAAGGGCTCCGAGATAAAGACGAAATATCAAAAGCATTAGTATAAATTACAATTGTACATTATTAGCTATTTAATTACAAGAGATATCAGAGAGGAGCTTGCTGATTTCATGCTTATGTTAAAAGTTACTATGGCGGTATTTCTCCCTTGCAAGACGGCATCAGGAATTATTGCTAGCACATGCTAAAACAGACAAAGTAATGTATTCTCACCACATTCTCTCCCTGTCTCTCTCTCCAAGTTTAATACCAAGGAATTCCTTAGGCATCTGACAAAAAAAAATAAAAAAGCAGCACATGTCTGGCATGGGGCTGTGAACCAGATCTGAATTTGGAGATAAAGTCGGCATGCTAGGCCTAGGGCGGGTGGCTGCGGAGGTGACTTGTTCTGCTCTCCATGAGGGACACCCGGCTTCCCGTGCACCAGCACCCCCCCGAGGGATGGCATTAGCTGTGCCTCCAAAAACAGCTGCTTATCAGCTCCTCTGGAGGGAGGAAGAAGCAGTGGGTGGCAGAAGGTTGTTGCAAGGAGCGGGGGGATGGAGCGAGGAAGGGGGGTGGGGGGAAGGAAGAGGACCAAAAAACAGGAGATATTAATAAGGATGAAGGAAAAGGGGGGGAACTGTACTCTACCCAAACATGAATGCAGACAAAGGCCTGATCAAGCAGCACACTTATTCACATGCCACTGATTTCTCCCTATTTACAAACATGCAAGATAATGTCTGAATATACCCATCAGTGCACCAGAGAGTGAGAGGGAGGGGGAATCAACACAGGGAGATGGTTTTTGGTATCTTGCCTCTTTTTAAAGGAGGCAAATCACCATTTTACAATAAACATCTAAAAAAAATTTCTCTGTGATGAGATATAACAAATGCTGGAGTTACACGTGGAGTTTTTCTTCCAAATTCCCCAGCTGGCACCATCCCCAGTGCCTGTGTGCCACAGCCATGCAAAGCCATCTTCAAAGGTGCTGGGATCCCCCTAAGCAGGCAACAGGGAACCATGTCAGCATGACTGGGTGCAAAAGCTTGAATTTAATGTCAGGCTTTTACTTCTTTTTGGTCCTCTGCACAAGATCTCAGTGGACTGTGTGGTTAACAAGGACAGGAGCTGACAGATGTTGTCATGCACCGCAGAAGAAACCTTCCTGCTCTGAGAAGATACACTTAAAGCCAAATGAACAATATAATTTGAATTGATTAATGAATCACACAGAGCAGTGATGGCAAAGGCTCTCTTTAGCCCCATGTCAATGAAGTGTTCTCACTTGTGACACAGAGGCCCTTTTCTGGCAGAGGTGTGCTGAAGCACACCAAAAACCTCAATCAGAAAGGAATCACTCACCACTAAGCTGCAGACACATGGACCTGAAGGTCCAGGTCTCACTTTACCTCATCTGTTTTTAAAGGTTCATAGAGTATTAGTTTGGAAAGAGAAAGTAACAAAGAACTTATCACTTATTATGTTTAACATAGGGGTGGTATGACCTCAGGTACCAACTCGTTTATCAGTGACAGGGAAGAATTGAAGGGCCTGAAGCTGTTGCTGGGATCAATCTGGCCCCAAAGAGGTTTGAATGATCTTTAATTAAAGTCTTACCCTTACAGTGTAGTTTAAGCATGTAGAAGTACAAAACATTCTGAACAAAATCAGGAAAAGGGACGAGAAAGCAACATTTTCCTTTTTTTTTTTTGTCCCAGTGTAATGTATTAGTAGAAAGTATATAAAAGTAAATCCATGCACTTTAATGCACTTTGTCTTAAAATGGCTTAATTTGAAGGTATTTTTTGACACTTTCCCACCTTTGAGCATATCCATCAATAGCCTCAGTGACAGTGCTGTTCCTCTGCTCCATTCTCCTTTCCTTCATCTACAGATTTCAAGTCAGCTTTCTCTGGTGATGCTGGTACCAAACATACAAATTCCTCATTTCTCTGAATAGCTTCACCTCTTTATAACCTTCTCTAAATTAAAACATCATTTATCACAATAGAACAATAAAACAAGTGCTTTAGAAAAGACAGCCTTCAAGGAAAAATAGAGCAGCAGGATTAGGGTAATTCAGAAGCAAGTAAAAGTTTTCTGCAAGTGGCAAAAGCATCTAATGCTGAACTAAAAGATAATCTCAGACTCCACATTCAATTGCAACACTTCATTTATGCTGTGAGAAATATGTCTGAACAAAGACATATTTTCTTCTAATATCTTTTTGCCCAAAATAAAATTTTGGCATTAAAACCTTGCTAGTATAAAAGAAATGGAATACCAAAGGCCTTTTTTCTTCAAACCCTTCAATGCTAACACCCTCCCCTGCAAGTTTAGGCTTTGCTGAATCAGCATTTTGGCCAGCTGGAATGTTCCGACTCCATTCTTCGCAGCTGCTCTCACTTGTTTGGAGATGGCTTTTGAGATATGGGGGACGACTGCTTACACTGACATTCTCATGAGAGGAAGATTTTGGACTCAGCCAACCAAGCAGAAATAATCTCTTAAGAGAAAAAAAGTTCAGAAGGAATAATAATAAAAGTGGGTAACAACATTGACCCTGACTTTGTAACACCAGCTTCTCACCCCAGCTGCTTCACGTGACAGCGGTGACAGGACTTTCCCCCTCCCAGCTATGGGGCTCTAGTGGGGGCTGCAGTAAGTTACACATTTCAGCACCTTAGTTCAGCTCTGGAGAGGTATTCATACTCTCTCATGGGGCTCATGAGTGGGGTCACAACTCAGTGTTACTCCAAACCTTCAAAACTTCAGTTAGTAATCATTGTTAAACTGCATTTTTCAGCCCTTGAACACACAGTCCTGCTCCTGACTCCAAAATGGGACAAATAATCTTGTCTCTCTTGGCTTGCTGGAGTCCCCAGATAATACTACTAGATGCCAATTCATCTATTTAAAAAGAAAAATATTCATAGACATATCAGTGGCTCAGTTAAATAGATAAGAATTCATTTAAATCAATATTATCAGGGGAACAACATCCTTTCAGCTCCAACAACTTTTATTAAAAAAAAAATAAAAATCCAGCTAACATCCACCTCAGATCACGGTAAATGGAGCCAAGCAATTTCTTCATATAATGCTTGTTATATTCACTTTAAGGGGAAAAGTAAATGAAGACTATAATAGGAAAAACAAAAACAGGCAAATCTAACTGTACAATAAATACAGAACGTGCCCTATTTAATCTGCTTACAGTAAAATCCACTGAGCAAAATTATAATTTGATATGGCTCAGCTTAGCCAATAGAAACTCATAAAATGTCTTAACATCATAATACATTGTACAAAAGAATCACTAAGTACCATAAAACATATGGGAATATGGGTCTGTATTCATCCATTACTCTTTGCCAGTGTAGCATATTAAAATGGTTTCTATTTAAGTGCAGAGATCCCTGAAGTATACTACAGTCTTAATTAAAATGTCAATAAAATGCAAAAGTGCATTGGGGACTTTATCTGTTTTTTTAAAATTTTTTTTGTTAACTCTTTCAGAGAGTTATTTCTTAATAGCTCCATTACACTACTGAGGTTTGAAGCAATTAAAAATAAACATAACTAAGCCATTTTTAATAATTAGCTGCAATCTGAGCATGATCTGCATCCTTTCTCTTTAGTACTATTCCCTGAAGGACCAGCTGGCAGGTTAAGTCAAGACTGGAAAAGTAGGTCCTTATTGGAAGCCAGGAAACAATGCTTTGGGTATTCTCACTCCAATAGCTGATTTCTTTCAGTAGCTTTTAAAAAAGGGAGCAAGATTGTTTTGTGACTCTTTTTCTGAGGTCAGAGACCTTGGCCAGGTAAGATTCTATCTGG
Source organism: Cyanistes caeruleus (assembly GCF_971803275.1). NCBI lineage: Eukaryota > Metazoa > Chordata > Aves > Passeriformes > Paridae > Cyanistes > Cyanistes caeruleus. The sequence goes on from NC_141712.1 coordinate 12,396,388, forward strand.
TTCTCAGTGACTCAGAGGGGACAGCTTTTCCTAGGTAAGGGGGACACCACCCTGTGGGGCAGGTTTTCTCTCTGAAGCTCTTGCTCTGCCTTTCCATGGGGCATCAGAGTCACTGTAAATGAGAGAAAAACTGGAACTGGCCAATAAATTATTTTCTACACACTTTTTCTTCTCTTTTAATGAATTTAAAATCGCCTTAGTAAAATTCCTTTTTTGCAAATAAAAAAAAAAAAACAACCCAAAGACTGAAACAAAGTTCACTTTTAAGAATAAGATCTCATGCTTGCTGTCTGTGATATTGGAAGGATAACAATGGAAAAAGTAAGCAAGCTTTTCTTTCTTCCTCTTCCATTCTCCCATCCTCTTGTACCAGAAGTATTATTAAAGATGAGTTTATCTTACACCATACAACATTTCCCTAAAATCTGCATCCCATTGAGGAAAGAATGAGCATCTTTGGAATGGAATTAGTTTATTCCTAGCAAGATCAAAATCTAGCTGAAAACTGTGATAGTGGGAGCAACCCTGGTGCGCTGGCAGCACTGCAGGAGGCACTGGTGTGGGGTCCTGGTGGCTGAGCCAGAGCACGAGGGCTCTCCTGAGAGAGGTGGGGCTGGGCCAAGGCTGATTCTGCTTTGAGACAGTGTGGAGAGTACTCTGAAATCTGTGGTAGTGTCCAGTCCAGCCTCAGAACCTGAAGGATCAGAGCCCCTTTTCCCCATCCTTGTGGTACACACAGGCAGTGGTTCATCCTGGCCACAGACTTGTTACAGAGGTTTGGCACTTACCTTCCAGGAAAACAAAAACCAGTGCAGGTTTTGGAATCTGCACTTAGTGGCTGGATACATACCATGCCTCTATTTTTAATAGGCTGGATAGGCAGAGAAAGGAAAAAAACCAGAAGTAAATAAAAGTTTACCAGATCAGCATGCCTCCAGACTGCAGCAGGATCTGTTTTTCCTTCTATTTCACTCCCTCTGCATCCACTGTATGCTAAGTGACAAGCAGATAGCAGGTTTTGCAGATATATTGACAATAGAGGACATATGATAGAGCTGTGAAGATTTGTCTTACCAGGGTTTCAGCTGGTTTCCACTAACCAACAGCCAGATTTTGGGGGTTATGACCTCTAGTTATATGAAAAAATTAAGGGGAGGAGGCCAGCAACACATTTTATGCACTAGTCTGCTGTTCCTGGAATATTTTTAGGACTTACTGTCATAAAACTGACTCTGTTTAATGATTCTCTAAAAATATCTATTTTTTAAAAGTGTTTGGAAAGGACATATCTTGTGAACAGGACTGGAAATTTAAACAGTCATGGGGTCCTGCCTTGTATAGTGCTGAGCAAGGGCTTCCTACAAAGTGCCAAATATTCTTACCTCTGAGGGGTAATATAGAAAGTGAAGATTTTTTGCCCAGTAGACTGCATTCCCTTTGGTGAGGATAGCTCACATTATGTTTCTCAATTCCTCCATTACTTTTTCTTTTAAAGCTAAAATAATAAAAGATTTGGACTTCTAACAGCAGAGCAATTCTCCTGTCAACCTCATATGCACTACGTGGATTTCTTACAGACATGCTTTTTTCCATAATCCTAAAGGGCTCATGTAACATTACTAAATGCATCATTTCCATGTGATATCACTATAAGAGTTTGGGAGGAAAAGGAAGGACTGCAGTTCTAGAATGGACAGGTGGCATCAGTCAAGTCAGACCCTACTTGAGCTTAAGTGAAGAATAAATCAAATTTTGATTGCCAGACAGATGTACAAGTTCCTACAAAGCATGTGGATATTGCATCATGGTTTGACTAAGTTACTCCTGTCAACTGTAAAAGTAATGGAAAACTTGAAAAATATAGTAACTGTCCAACAAATAGCCTTAAAACACTCAACCACTGGATTAGGCTCAATAGAGAGCACAAACCTATTTATCTCTCCTGGTGAGATGGGCAGATTAACAGCAAGCCCTCTTCACTGGGTACTGTAAATAGGAAGGCAGAGGAAATCCTTCTAACAGATGCCAGCTCCTGGAGATGGGGGTTTGAAGGCCTTGCTGGTGGTGGGTGCTTTGGAGAGGGGAGTTGGCAGCTTGTAGAGTTGGCCACGGTGTTGCATGACTCGAATAACAACACACCCATAAATTCCATAGAAAGAACTTCCCAGGGACCCTCTGGTTTTCCAAAGACAAGGGAGGAACCAAAGGAGAAATCTGCACAATGTTCTCTAAACCAGCCAACTCCTTGTTCATTGTTCCCACCGAGAATTCCATTATAACTAGAGAACACACAATTACAAATTTTAAATTCAATTAGACTAAAGGAGACTGGTCTATAGTATCATATTTATATGACTGGTTTCTAATGTTGTAATTAATTAGAAAAATAAGTTGCCTGCAGCTATCACATGCATATCTATATTTACATAAGTCTGTTTTGTCTTATCAAGAAGTGGGTTAGCAAAGACAAAATTGCTGTTATTTAATGTCTATTAATGAATCATTAAACCAGTGTGCAAATCTTTTCTTGTATCTTTACATACACCACAGTCAGAAACATTACAGCTGGTATACACAAACATTTTCCAGCAATGGCTTATGTGCAGTAAGTTTATATCCTATTCACATCTTAATTAATATTCAGCTGTAGGCAAGTGAATTAGAGACCTGTGTTGAAGTCTCTTAATCATAAATATCTTGTCAAATCAGAAAATAAAAAGAAGCAGTCAAGCCACAGTAGAACCTGCCATTAACATCACATTCTTTGATGCTAATTCTGTCTTTGAAGAACACTTTAACATATATCCAGCAGTGTTTCTCTGCTGTATGAAATGCTGTAAAAACTCAGGTATTTCCAAAGTTATCATACTGCAGGGGAGACTGCAGGAAGTACTGAAGGCAACACTAGGAATTAGTCTTCATTTCCCCTGTTGTTCCCTCCTCCCCTAACTCAAAGTACAAAGTCTTGAACTTAAGGTCTCTGATTCCTCCTACTCTTTCCAGCCTTACTGAAGGAGAGGGATAGGCATGTTTTCTTCACCTAGCAATAATATTCCATCCTCTCTATGCAGCATAACCAGCGTTTCCCTCCAGCAGGACACACACATTTCAGAATATGCTTCTAGTTCCTACCCTCAAGGAGTTACCTCCCTCACCCAGCACCATCACTGGGGTAAAAGAGGCTCCCTGACCTGCTCTTCCTACACTTGGGGTGATGCTCAAGCTTGGGAAAACAGAAATTACAACATGTGGAATGCTAAAAAGCTAGTCTGTTCTCCAACATTTTTTTTCTTCTCAAGTCTTGCAATGCTTTCTTTCTAACTCAACAGCAGTTTAGAAATTTTGCACTGATAAATCTGGGGAAGGAATATTTGCACAGACAAGCACTCACCAAGACACACAAGTACAGCTGCTGAAACAGCTCTCACCCACTAACTGGAAAATATGTGACATGTTCTCTGGCCATATTATATTTTTAGCAGGCTTTGATTTGAAAGGTAGCAAGGTAGCATCTGTGAGTCAAACACTTCCATTTGTTAAGAAAACAGATACATTTGTTTCCAAGCAAAAATAAGGAAAACATTGTCAAATTCAGAGGCAGAAAAAAAAAATCAAAATATGCTGAGAGAATTTTGCCAGAGTGGAATTTTAACATTTTAGACTGCATCAAAAGGTATGAAGTGCCTTGATGTGCCCATGATTTTTCTCCAATACTTAAATAAATAATTGACAATTTCCCCAGCAGAGTATGGGATGCTCAGGAAAAAATGCATGCAAATTTTGAATTATCTCCATTTCAGGGAGATAAGTATACTATTTCTTAGGCAGAATGTTTATGGTGCCCCCAAGGATGATTCATAGCCTGGTCTCTGAGGCATGAAAGTTGAAGCCTCAAAGTTTTACTGAACTCATTGGGACTCAGCTCTGGTATGGACTGTATCCACCTAAGTAGTCATGAGAGAAACTGTGACACATTTTCTTGACTTTAAATAATTCATGTGTGCTGTGATCTATTGTGAGCAGTAAAACTCTTTGCCAAAACAATCAAAAACACTTAAAAAAATCTTTTACTAAAATATTCTGATGAAAACAATCTCAGCCTTTCAAAGATGAGTTTAAGTTGCATAACTGTATCTTCATAAGCCCAAAACAGTAATAAATGATAAAGCTGTGATGTGGATGGAGAGGAAATAGGAAATGCTGCAGTAACAGTAAAAACACAGAAGAGTAACTGTTCCCAGAAAAAGAATCCTGCAAGATGCCGAATGAAAATATTGGGAATATTCACATCCTGTGAGGCCAGAGAGTGCTCGACTGCTTTCAGAATGAAAACAAATGACTGGAAATTGCTCAGAGTGGTGAAAATGGGAATTGCATCTCATTTTGTGTGCCTTACTTGCAGCCCTTCAGTGTTAAAATTATTATTTTCTGTTTTTTTTTAAGGCAAATAACAAAGGTAACAGGTAAGAGAAAACAAAGAGCTGGGTAAAAAAATCGCTGAGCAACAGGAGCAAGTCCCAGTTAATGCTCTTTACCTTATTAGTGAAAAAAGAAAGAGATGCTATAAAAATGGTTTTTTTTCTTCCTATCCTAGAGAAAAGCTTGTGCTGTTCACAGAGCAGCCACAGCCCCTGATCCATGGGCCCACCTGGGTACAGTCACTCTCAAAGACCCAAAGCCTTTCCTTTACTCAGGCAAGTTTCCCAGCCATGTGAATATGAACACAGAATATTTTTCAATATATATGTAAAACTGTTGACATAGCTTTAAATAATCTTTGTCATAGTATTCTGTACACATCAGCAGGGGGGCTCTCCAGTTTTTCAAGTGTCATTTGAAATAAATATTTGTATTTAAATTCTATTGTGTTACCAAATATCCTTAAGCAGATTGGAAAATTTCAAAATATTTACATATATTTGAGACATCACCAAATGTGTTTGGGGTGGTGGGTGAGGAAGGCACATCTGCTATCCATTTTGTGCAGTATGAATGCTTACATTTTTGTTGTTGAGGAAAAAAAAAAAAGAGGACTTCAACAGATAAAGACAGCACTTCATCCTCAGGCATTGCTAATGTATATCAATGGCCCAGCTCCTGGGATGTGCAGGAAGCAGTTGTTCTGTACTTTCTGAAAAATGCAGTTCTTTGTGCCTTTTTACTTTTGTAAACACGGATCAGCACCACTAAGCAGGCTATTAAGAAAATACTTCCAACACATTTCTCATGTGAGAAGGTCTTCTCCATATCTTTTCTAAAGCTAAAGCAAGCTTTCAGAATTTGGAAGGGAAAAAAACCCACACAAGACCTAAAACAAATTTAGCATGATTCTGTATTTTATATGTCCAGAGGAAAACAAATCAAGAGGAATCTGATCAAAAGAAGAGCAAACAGACATGGCAGTATCACAGAGAAGACGTAAGTAAGGACAGATTTGATCCCTTTCTAATATTCATATGGTACTTAACAAGTCAAAGCTCTGTGTTTGTAAGGCCAGAGCCAGGTGCTGGTTCACCAATTAACATCCCCTGTTTGCACAGACTGGAATAAACAAGCACAGATATTCAGATAAAATACAAAGTTGAATCCTCCCTAAGCCCTGCTGATACACTCTAATTCCCAGTTGTTCGTGCCCTCTTGCATTTTTTTAAGGTTTTTAAACACCTGATTCTGCAACTGTCACTTGCACCTTACTTATTTCTGATAGGAACAACTACCCAGGGAGTTTATGACTGCCCAGAAGACAGCAGGTCACAGGCCCTGGTGCACATGGGACAATTGTGCCTACACTGAACACACTGCAGGATCTTGGTGACACAGCCAATTTACCTGGTGCTGCCTACTCTAGGAATAAAGCCTAACCTTATTTACACCTATCCAAGGACCATATTTTCTGCCATGTATCTTTAGCTGTAGAAATTAAGAACAACCTGATCAGCTGCACAATATTTCACATTCAAATCGAAAACAGGGAACATGGATCATTAGTCATTCATCACGCTCGATTCTCCTGAACCTTAACATCAATAAAATACAAGAAATTGCAATTCTCTTATTGAAAGCCACACCAACAGTCTCCCCATTTGCTACACCTGTGCCACGTGTAAGGTGGACAGGCAGTTTCTGCATGCTTCCCCCATATCTGAAGACTAGGTGGCTTCAATAGGAATGAGGCTGTACATCTTAATAATTGCTTTTCAGCTAATTGTAAAAGTGGCATATTAACAACTATTTTCAGTAATGGCAATAGTATATTTTAATGACACTATTTCAGCTTGCTAATTAAGTGGAGAGATTAGTGATAGATAAATAGACTTTCTTTTACAGAGCTAATAAAGAACTTTCCTCATATGAGATGTGCACATACTTCCAGCTAGAAGTTTCCTGAAAAAATGCAGCCACAGGTGGGCCAGCTAATCCAGGGAAAACTCACACCCAGGTACATTTACTGTCACTTGCCTTACAGAAATTCAGCAGAAGTGGCAGCCCTTTGCATCCCTCTGCACTCACACAGCTTCTCAACTTCATCTCCAGTTACACAGCTGGCAAAGGAGTTTTTGACTGACAGGAAATATTTATCTTCCACACAACTCAAGAGTGTTTCCTATAATTGTTTCTTATATTGGTAAAAAGTACTCTTTAGCAACTGATCAATTATGAATAAATACTCCAGCATTTTCAAGTAATTGTTTTTGCTTTTACCTATGCTGCACTATGAAAGGTTTATCAATGCATGTCTAAGATACAAACAAAAGACTGTGCAGGGAACACATGAGCAAGCTGTCCCTAAATGACCTTGATTTTCAGCCATGCAATTTTGCTTGCAGGTCATCATGCATTAATTTCAGATGCTCCATGGATCATTACATATTGCCCCTGAATTATTTATTTACTGCACTTGACTGCTGTCTATTCTCTCTCAGACTTTGAGGGAAGAGTAACATTTGAGAAAGGTGTGGGTGGTTCAACACCCAAGGCTGGATGATAGGAGACCATGGTTAGAAATTCAGTGTACAGCTAATTTGCGCTGCCACTTCCCTGGGCCTTCTTTACCACTTTTGTCCAATTTAGCTGTGGGGATTATAAGTTCTTTAAGGCAAGGCTGTCCTTTGGCTGCTGAGGGCTTCTACTCCTGTGTCAAAATTTAAAAAACTTGCTGATACTTGCTGTAGATAGGGAAATTGTTCAACTTTATAGGCTATCTTTAAGAATTCTCTCTGCTTAAAATGGGTCACAGGAGCATCAAGTTCTCACTGATACCAACCCCAATTCAGTCTTCTCACTCATTTTAAGTACAAAGCCACTGTCAAGCTCCCAGCCCTAACCAGGCAGCTACCTCCTACTCCCATTCAAATCAAGCTGCCTCTGCACCAAAATACACCCACAGTGTTATGTTTATTTCAAATAACCTATTTACCTCCTCTTGGACTGGTTGAATATATTTTTTTTTTTATTTTCACTAAATTTACAATTTTCAGGTTGATTTAGCACTTACTCAATCCTCTCCCAGTTACTCCTCTAGTACTCTCATTTAGGGAGGATGAATTGGGCTAAAGGATGGAACCTTACACAGAAGTGTAAAACACAACTACTGTCATCTTTCAGCCCAACACCACTTTTCCCATGTACATGAGAAAACACCAGCGTTTCCCTGTTTTCCACTGCACACTTCATCTTTAAGTCTTCAGTTTCCTACTGACTTTGGCCCATCCCATAAGCTTTCCCAAGGGCAAGATGATGTGCGCAGCAAAGTTCAGCTGCACGGCTTCTCGTGTTCTGATGCAATTTGATAACTATGTGTGCCGACATAAAACGCTGGCCACATCACACTCGTTAAAATGAGTCCTGCAAATTACAGTCTGCTCCTCTCCCAGAGCATGGGAGTGCAGAATGGACCCTGGAGGTGTCCCAGCAGCTGATCCCACCTTGCCATCCTCACAGGAGAGGCTGGCATACGATGGCCATTTAAAGGCCCATGATGGTGCCATTCTGTGGCAAACAGCAGGGGAAGGACTCGCAGGTCTCAGCAAACAGCAGCACTCAGCTCCTGTGCAGGTCATGAGGACTGGGGCTCCCCTCGCTGCTGCCTGCTCGGGAGCAAATATCGCTTGGAGAGGTGCTCACAGGGAGTGGAGAAGCTTGCTCAGCCCAGGAGACACAACTGCTGTCCAAGCCTTCAGCAGAAAGAAGTTCAGATGTCTTTGCAGCAGCAACAAACCCTCTGGGGACAAGGGAGTGTTCCCAAACCCACTGGTGATTTGATCCTCTAATGGCCCCAGGTGCCTCCGTTAGGCTACAGAAATAGATTGTTACCTTCTCTATGCTTCTTACTTAAGGATTTGACAGCAGAAATTATTCCCATTATTCAGCACACACAAATCTAAAGGATTGGCTGTGCTGGTCACCTGCAGCTGCATCCGTAGGGGAACAGAAGAAGAAGTAGACTGAGGGAAAAAACCCATCTGATGAGCATCCATGCAGCTCCTGCTCTAGGGCAGCAGGGACCTCACCTATTGACTTTAAAACTGGGATTTTTAAAGCCTGAGCTTCTGCTTTAGTAAAATAATAGTGTGGATCTGACAGTAATGGCAAGAAATACATCAGGTTCTTGGGTATCTTATTAATGAGAAACATTAAGCTGAGTAAGTGATACACTTTGGCTTCTATTGAACCAACACCCACAAATAAATATACTTGTTCCCACGAATAGGGATTCATTCTTCACTTGAATGAGTCTATAATTTAATCCATTGTTACACCCTAACCAGAGCCAATATTTAACATCTTTTCTAATCAAGCTCTAATTTAATATTTTTAAATTTCTTTTGAATTAGCTGAAATCCTTTCATTTCTTTCTTTTATGAAGGAAAGTTCCTTTTTTTGCCTATGATTGAGTTTGATGTGGCTTTGTTAGAGCTTTCTTAAAATATACAGTACACATTCTTATTCTTCTTATCTAAGTTTCCAGGACTTAATCAATAGTAGAGCATATTTTTCTATCCAAGAACTAACCAAATTTATTCAACAGATTATACATTAATTTTACCATTAGAACATAATATGAGCAGATAATCCACAAAAATGCTTTAGATTTTTTGAAAGTGAATTTAATTATAACTAGTAATGTGCATTTGAGAATTATAATTATGAAAAGTCATGTTCTATAAATCTGAAATGACAGATTATATGTCAAAGCCTTATTGCAGAGGAATTAGAGTACCGATTTATTAGTTGTAAATGTCTGATTATTGCAGCTTTGCTAAAAAACATGATCACAGCATATTCTAGCTGGATTTAACATGTTTAATCCTTCCAACAAGAATCATATTTTGAACAGAAAGCAGGACTGTGTTAATTTGTTTATGAGACAGATTTAGACAACTAATCTTTGTCTTATGATCCCTGAAGAGTAATAATTGAAAAATACTTTACAATACTCATATTTTTCCAGCTGCAGACTACAGCTGATTATGAAATCTACATTCATCTATAAGCACCATGCTCATCACTTGGCTTTAGGAATGGTGCTTCCCATTATTTCTCAGCTACTGAGGGACACCCTGCACACACAAAGCCTCTTCTAAGGATTTACCAGTCATGTGGAGAAAGTTCTGGATGGCAAGCACAATGCTGGGAATTCCTCTCCTGCCTCTCCCCACACAAGTACTGCAACTTCCCAGCAAATCCAAAAGGGCCAAACAAATCTACTCTGTTTGCATTGACTGAAAACAAAGCCCTTTTTCACTAACCAAACATCATGGGGTATGGAACAGGGTGGGTTTCCCTCAAATCCATTAGTGTTACAGCTTCTCACGAGGTTCCTTTCACAGGAAAGATGGGCTACAGTTTATAAAGACTACAGACATTTCTGTATCTGTCAAGTTCTAAGTGAGGATATTTGCAGATCTCAAATGACTCACTACTAAACTATTAGATATATAGATATATATATATTTGAAAAATCTTCCTACTAGATCTAATTTTTATTTCCTGGAAGCAATGTCTTGTCAGTTTGGGCACAACCTCACACATTTGTGGGGAGCTCCACTCCTCAGGCGATGCAGCAGAAGGCCCTTGGACTGGCTGAGCTGGACAAAGGTTCATGTTCTGCAGGGCAGAAATATTCCCATCACCCCTACACACATACATTCCTGTCATCTGAAGAGGTGAGAAACAGATCTTGGGACCATATTTTGCACAGATTTACACATTTTATTTTCTTTCACAGGAAGAAATTTCTTCCAAATGGCCGCTGAAAAACAAAGGCAACATGAAAATGGCACGAGGCTACAAATTATCTGAATTCTTCTCTTTTTTGTAAAGAGAAAACACACTTCTCCTGTGATGATAGCAGGCTCCTAGAGGCTTTAAACATGCCTTGTTGGTATATAGGTATAATCAGAGGAATAAAAAGGAAACAGACTTTATTCAGTAAGAACTGAAAGATCCCATTACAGCCTTGCCATTCCGCTGTCTATCAACCTGCAGTACATGGCACATATTTGCTGCTACAAAGCTTCTAAAAATAGATGAATAAATAAAAAAATAAATAAATCTGATGACAGCCTGAACTTCAAAAAACCCCATCTCATTTTACTTGAAGTATAGTCAGGCAGCACTTGGCAATCATTAGTTTCATTCATTTATCACAGGTGCTGCAAGCTGAACTGCCAGTGGAGTAAGCTGATAGCAGGCTACAAGCAATCCAGCATGGTTTTTTTAAACAATATTACAATATTTTACCAGTCAGCTGTTTCCAGTGAAAAATCAGAAGCAACAGACTACTTGCTCAAGACCAAATGTGAATATTCCTGGAAGTCTTTTCTACAGCAGATTTCACAGCTTGTATTGCTTGTCTGCAGTAGGGGACTTATTTGTTACTGTGCTAGAGTTACTTGAGGTGGACTGAGATGTTTAGATCTTGCCATTAAGTACAAACCCTCAGGACAACCATTTTCCTACCAACTCTACAGCTCATTACAGGTAATGCAGAAAATCCTGTTTAAAGAAAATAACAAAATCTCCACCTCTACAAAAGATGAGTCTTGGCAACTTGGCTTCTTTAATATGTATGCTCACCACGGACATGGAGTACTTCATTTGTGCTGTAATCGGGTCTGCTCCACACCAGGATGGAAAGCACATCACAAATGTGCTGTCAACAGACCTGTTTGTCACCCATCCTGACTGACTGCAAAGGGAAGCTGCTTGAAGAAATTTAGGCTGCAACAGTTTGAGCCCAGCAGGGCCACTCAAGGAGCAAGATGCTCACCAGGGAGGATAGCAGAGTTACGCATTTTATGCGCAATGAGCTGAATTTCTTTGAAGAAATGTTAACTATAACCTTCAATGAAAGATTAAGTTAAATCATAAAAATGAGAGAAATATTTGCTTGTTTTTCACCAATTTCCTTTTTAATTTTTCTATGCCTATATTCAGCCAGAGAGTGGAATAGAAAAATCTGTACTCTTCTCTTAAAGACAGCATAGATCACTCTGCACTTAGCAGAGAACCTTTTCAGCTTCTCCCACAATAAATCTGAGATGCGGACATTTTATTTTTTCCCTTATGACAAAAGACTCCTGATGCCCTTTAGCAAGGACAGAGGATATATACACACACCTCAACCAGTACAAGACAGCAAAACCTACCTGAGAAACCAGGCAAGTATGTTGGTCTGCGCTGAGCTCCATGATGTTATGGTTACGTTGCTAATTTAAAGCTGGCTCAGATGTGTCTATTTGAATACTGTTCTTTATAACTGCAGTCACACCCCAAGAAACACACTGAATTTTTTGGAAGTTGCCAATCCAATTCCTGCAATGTCAAGAGGCTTGCTAGCAAAAAAAATAAAGTTTAGAAAGTCTTATAGACCTACTTTTCTGGCAGGTTTAAGGCAAGTACTCACATACCTTCATTCAGAATCTGACCTTCTCTCTTGATGAGTTTTTAAATAATTGGTGTGTTGTGAAGCTAGTAAAAATGTATCAGGTTGATCTTAACAAGGACTCTATATGATCCATATATTATATTCATCTCTTAGAGCAAAAGATGGGATGTAAAAGCTGTTAAAGCTTTTCTCAGTCCATGCAATTGGGTTATTCTGCTTCTCTTCAGAGAATCCAAATGTATGCATGGTAGGCCAAATTGCTCCCTGGGGTTGTTTTATTTGCTTGAAGGGACAAACTTGGCCAGGAATATTTAGGATGGACTCCAAGTACTCTAATTCTGCTTGCATTATATTCCATTTTCTCATTTCTGCATTTTCAGTATTCATTTCATCCCTCTCCAGCTTCTTTTTCCAACTCAGCAGTTCTTACACTGAGCTGCTCAGCATTTTGCTGTGGTACAAATATCCATCCCCTGATATCTTTACACAAGTCAATGACTGAAAGAAGCAGCATGATACAGTTTCATCCCCTCCCCAAGGGAATGCAAACAACTAAAGCTGGTTTTGTGTGGGGAGAGATAGAGGCTAAGGAGGAAGTGATCTTCAGGGGGCCTTTTCCAGCCTTCTCCTTTTGCTAAATAAGCACCAACCTAATACAAATTCTGGATGCCTTGATGCCTTTTTTAATTTTACCCTTACCAGGCACACACACATCCCCACCACCAGGCTGCAGAAATATTTGTTGGCAGCATTTTTACAGCTCTACTAGCCCCAGTTTGTGAGCTATGTTGGAATATATTTGTTATATTATGGTTTACTCCAGGTAAGAAAGAGAACAGTCACTTGGGACAGCTCTGCACCTGTGCAAGTCATCATGATTCAACTGAAATTAGTGGAATCTCTCATGTTTTACAAACACTATGGACCAGACACCCAGCACGTGACTGGGAAATATTTCCTGAGAAACAGCCGAGTGCAGCATTCACACAGGTCTTAGATTTTGGAGGTTGTTTTTAACGGATTCAAAGAATAGACTACAATTAAATACATTTGAAGATACATCTGAGTCTTACCCAGGCTGGTGTAAGGAAGAAAGTTACTGATCTGGTACTGGCATGAACAAACACAGCTGCCATACACTTGGTTTTAAGCGTTTAGGGGACGGCATCCATGTCCCCTCTGCTGACCGTAACTACCAAAAGCAGCTGAGGATCAGAGGACTGGAGAGGCTGATACAAAGAGGCAAAAACAGCCTTTTCTTGGACTTAATAGTTAAATACATTACTGGCAATCTAGTCTCCATGCCAGGCAATGCCTTCCTTGTCTCCCCCCAACACTTTTGAGCAAAATCAGGTTTGTCAGTATGGCTAAATCCAAGGAATGCCTATCGACACCTTGAGCATCCTAGTTCAAGAGTGGGTTTGATTACTTGCTACATAATAAATTATCCAAAAGCAACCTTTGAAGACATACAACCCCTAACACTTTAAAATTAAGACTAAATTCAATTTAGAAAAATTGTAAAACAGTTTCCCTGAAATTAATCTTAAATGAAGTTTCTTGCTTGGCCTCTCGCTCGCTGCAGATAATCAATCTCGACGCGGCTGCGTGAGAAAAGGAGGCTACTGAAAGGGAAGTGAAATTAAAGAGAGGAGCTAGGCCAGGAAGATGAAAAAGCTATCTAATTATCAGCATCTTATTAGAAACAATTAACTAATATTCAATTAGTTGCCATCACCAAAGCAAAGTGACAGTTAAGAAAACAGAAAACGAACCTTGACAAGGTTCTTTCTAATAAATGGGAGATGAGGGGAATCATTTATTGGTGGTTTACCCCTGGTCAGAGCCTTGGGGCAACTCACCCAGTGTGAGGCAATGGGACTGGCTGGTTGCCAACATTAACTGTACTTATTACATTCATCCCATGCAGAACACATCCATCTCCTGCTCTGCCTTGACATCCCATTTATTCTGAGATTCATTTGTCATGTCCCCAATCACCAAAATGAATAGAAACTTTCCAGCATGATGGATTGTGGTTCTAATTAGGACTAAAGAAAAGATCCACACTCAAGTAGAGCCCTTTTTCTTTTACTTCTTCTCCTAATAAAATAGTATTCCTAGCCAACTTTGTGACTAATGTCCTTTCATGGTGGTTGTCCACTGTAGGTCACCCAGTCAAAAAGAAACAGTAGTTGTTCCAGAATGTATTTTTCCTCCCCTAACAACTACACAAATTATTATAGTAAAAATTCCAGACACACTGAAAACCATGCACACACAGTTTGATGTGCAGCAGATGTCTAGAATACCAAATTTTGGACAATGCTTGTCCCTTTTGTGTCCCAGAATTTCCTTTAACAAAATGCAGATAAATAGAAACAGTGGGAATGAGAAAAAAGCTGCAACAAGCCTGGCAACTATTGAAATTTCTGATAAAACTAATTTTTGTTAATCAAGTTAAATTTGAGGCCAGCATTTTAAAGTAATGGCACTAAACAAGGTGCCAGTATTTCAGACTAAGCCTGACATATAATTTGGTTGTGTTACATCTCATTTCAACATGCATATCAGAAATAAACACACATGTTCTGATACAACACAGACTTTTTACAAAGTACCCTCTGGGGTCTTTCTCCTGTTTCTCACATAGGGGTATTTTCAATAATTGTGTATTAAATATTATAAAAAAACAATTTCTATTATAGCAACTTTAATTTTTTCTGTACATTGGTAGGTTTCTGCTGTAGAAGAATAACAGACCAGGACAGGACAAAGAAAAAAATACAGTGTAGCAAGGCAGCACCATTCTGTTTGGAAAATTTTCAAAGTCAGGGATGACATGTTAGCTAGTGGTAAGTCAATAAAAAAATACTAGTGCCAAAAGTAGAGTACTTTAACAAATAAAGAGATTCACATGAATGGAAATTAACCCATTTTAAATTGCATTTAGAAGTCAGAAGAAAGAAGACTGCTGTTACAAAAGAATTCAGGAATTCACACATACATGAAGAACACTCCAAGTCATTAAAATAACCTGATGAATATTTAAAAACATCAAGAAGGGTGTAGGTTTACTTACTACAGAACAGACTGCAAGCACCAGCAATCTGCTACAAAATTTCTCATATTTTGGAAGATGATCATTCTGTCCAACCTTTTATCTGTTCTACCTTCACATTGCAGAACATGAAACTTCCACTAGAAGCAATGGAAATAATTCACAAGGAGTCTGTTTTAATAGGTACTATTTAATGTACAAGTATTTTTGGATGAGGAAAAGAACAATTTCCTATCTTTCCTAATATAAAATATTTGGGATTATCCCGAGATTTAATTTTAGCTTTCCCTGTAAAGTTTAAATAAACTACATGTCAAAAGAAATTTCAGTGCAATAAAGCATATGAATTTCAAGCTTGATGGCAGAGGCTAAATTTACTGTACAGCACTCACCAGGGAAGTATTATGACCTGTATTAGGTCCAATTTCTCATGGCCCTGTCCAGAAATGAGAAGCCCATGCAAAGATACCCAGCCAAACAAACAAAATTCATACAGCAACTCCCACAGCACCACTGCAGGAAGAGCTGGGCACCTGCTCTTTGTAACTCTGGTATTTATTTCATTCTGCTTACCAAGGCTCATCCCCTGCCATTTACTGCAATCAAAACATAGATCATTTTTCTCTTGAATATTTTTACCTTTAAGCAAGTATGACTAACTCACTGTGTTGGAAATATGGGTTTTTGGACCATAAAAGCCAAAAGAGACATTTTCTATCCCCAGTGCCAGAAGATACACACCAAGTGAGTATGAATGGAAAAACAGCTATGGAGTTTGCTATGGAAACTCTTCACTTGGTGGGAATGGACACAGGTAATTACATTATTGTTTACTCTTATTTGAATGCAAAGCTGCTTACTTGGTTAGGTGTTTTTTAAAACATCTACTCTAAAGGCACAATTTGTATAAACACACAGCAAAGTAGGTTGTTAGGTTTTGCCAAAAACCCGCTAACTTTGGTGATACTTTTAAAGATATTTGGATTTTTTCCCAGCCCATGCTGGCCCTGAACTGTTTCCCACTGAAGTACCTTCCCAAACCAGGATTTCATCCTTTCTATTTTTCTCATTCACAAACACACAATGGATTTAAGACAATAATCCAGTATTCTGGCTCAGGTTCTGAATCATTCCATACAACACTGAAATACTTCCAGAGACAACAAAGAAATCTAACTTTAAATAGTTGTCAAACACCGAACATAGCCATAGAAAAAAATAGGTTGCAAAAATACCCTTAAGACCATTGAATCCAACTGTGAACATAACACTGCCAAGCCCTCCACTAACCCTTGTCCCCAGGATATATTGAGGAATTTTATCCAGATAGAACGGGGAGATATCTTCACAGGCTATTGGTCTGATTCATCCTGTGTCAGTTTCTCCCATATCACTGTATCCAGACATGTCACACTTACTCACTGCACCAATATAAAACAAAAAGAAAGTAAATCCACACGCAGCACACCAGCCTTCACACCCCCCAAAAAAGGTCAGGTGGTTCTGGAAATAACATAAAAGTGCCTATTAGTTGCTAAAGGCACTGGGGCCTTGATGGCTCCTGTACTGGCTCTAGCAAGTTTCCAGTGATGTACCCTTCAGTACATTCTGAGAATAACACTCCTGCATAATTTAAATGAGCACTATAAATTGTCATTTAAATTGCATGAGAATCTGAGATAAGGTTGGCAGAAGATCCAGAAAGAGCCCTTGAGTGTCAGATTAACACAGCAGGCAAGAGACAAAACCAGGCATTTTCTTTTCTTTTTGACTAAAATCTTTCAGAGAGAAAATCAAAGCTTCTCCAATTCCTGACCTTTCATTTCAATGAAGAACATGCAATCTGCAATCTTCTGCTGTAATTGATCAGTGTTTAAAATGAACAAACTGTAGATTAATATAATATACTCAGGCCAGAAAAGCAAGATCTCTCAAAGCACTCTTCGAAGCAGACCCCTCGCTTCCATAAAAATGGATAATTTAATCTTTGTCATTGGCCTGTCTCTGTCAAAGAGAACAATGGATAGTCTATTCGCAATTGATGACTCTATAGAAATTAATATTAGTAAAAGGTGTCCATTTAGTGTCTCACCTTCTGTGCTAAAGGTGACATCCATGATGGATGCATCCTAAGACAATGGATTTATCTTTAAAATGGAGTAATTACACAGTGGATGCATGGGTGACATAATGACATTGTGGTTTTATATTAATAAAAGAAAGAAATATTCCTTCTGAAGAAGGAAAAAAAATATGACTAACATGGTCATGTATGAGATTTTGGCAGCTACATTGTAACTGCAAAAAACACTGTTGAATTGCTAAGCTATAAACTAGAGTCCTACACACTTTAAGCAGTTCATGATCAGCTTTCACATGACAAACCCTAGTTAACAAAACTAAAAGTGCTCATGGGCTCCTAAATCTCCCACCTTTATAAGGGAGACTTCAAATTGGGACAGAAGTAAGAGGCAAATAGATGAGATTTGAGGATGGGAACAAAAGGATGTAACCTGACTTCTGGGTGCACCATGGGCCCCCCAGGGTCACTATTTTTGCTGTTTGGCAAGCAAACCTCAGGGTGCTCCCTGAGGCTGAAATCCAGCCTTCCCCAGAGAAGAGAAATTGCTGGTGACTGCAGAACCTCCCAGGAACCAGCTTGGCACAGAGGCTACAGAAGCTGGCCTCAGGTGCCCATATCATCATATTATCATCATGTGTTTTCAGAAGCAGCCTCCTCCTCAAAGTGATCCCAGAACTGAGGGAACTAGTGAGTGCACACAACTGTTTCTTATCTACAAGGTTTCATATGCCCAGTGTCAAAGGCAAGATTTTAAGATTTAGAAAGTGGAACCAAGGTTAAGCCTGGGATTTTGAGACCTAAAGAACTTAAGCTTGAAAGTTCTATTGAAGCAAATTGATTTAGTTTAATGCAATTCAATGATAATGTTAAAAGGATCCTTTTTGAATTGTTTTAATACACAGAACAAAATTTTGTTTTATTTGGAACCCGTTTCATCCCCTTTAAGCCCTCTGACCAGAAGATATAATTTCAATATCAGTCTTTCAGATATTCCTTAGTTTTGCACTACACCTTGATCTGGTAACTTGACTTTACAGCCTTACAGTATGATTTCATGTTTATCTGTATTGTTTGTTCTTCCCTTTCACAATCATCTACCAAAAATGTGTAAATCACTAGGAGAAAACTGATTGTTCAAAAGTCTCAGGGCTGCACCCACCTCAGCTTCATATCACAATCAATCCTTTACAAAACACTGGACCAGCAGATTTACACTCACTTTGCCTTAACATAATCAACAAAACAAGGTTTAATGCTATGAAAAACCAAGCCTGAGTCTTTTTAAAATTATATTTTCAGCCAAAAAGACAGCCACTGGGAAAAATCCAGTCACTGATGAAGTTCTGCAGTCTCATTCTATTCACTGTCTTCAAAAGTTTTAATAAAGTTGCAGTTATCACAAACATTTACCCCAGAGACTTTTCTGCTTTGAAAATTACCAAAGTGCTCCCAGGCTGACTCTTATCCTGGTATTTCATATAAACATACAAAGTGCAATCTGTGACACAGAACCAAGGGTCATTTAGAGGTCTTGTGCCATGTTGAACTAATTACCACAAAATTGGCAAGAAAGTAACACATTTTTATATAGTTCAGAGATACTTTCTGCAGAACACTCAGAAAAAGTCCAAATGAACAACAACAACAGAAAAAAAGACTACATAAGTCTATAAAAAATGTTGACCTTTTAAATTTTTCAAGTTTTCATAACAATTTTTTCACCATTATGAACAGAAACTTTTGGGTAGCTTCTGCTCCAAGCAGCATCAACCTCCCTATCATGAGCAGATTGCTTTCCCACTGAGGACAATTTTTCTAATTTTCCAGGCACACCTGATATAATTGGACATAATTTGCACTGACCTCACCTCAGCAAAGGCAAAGAAAGAAAGAAAAAGCATCATCCTTTCTCATTTCTAAATGAGGCAGTCCACAGACACTTGGTTGCTGCTGGAGATTCAGTTTGTCACTGGAGAAGAATTGGGTACCACGTAATAGCCACAGACACAATTTTTCTAGGCAATTGCAAACAGATTCCTTTAATGGTCTCCAAACTTCTGATTTGCAAACATCAATATATTTTTTGAAATCCCAATCCCAGGAAAATTATGCTTTGATTTTGTTAATTTAGTTATTTTTTGTTAGCCCTAGTGGTGACCCATAGAGACTGAAAAGCAACAATTAGCTGTTTGACATATTTATGTATATAGACCTGCGTGTATAATTTTGTGAGAAAATATTTTCAGATATGAGAAGCTTCAAATGCAAACAAACCACCAAGCCTGTCTCAGAAACAGAAGGAATTATTAGTATGGCCAAAGCATCAGCAATTAATTACTAAGAATAAAAATATCCCTGTTTCTCGGTGAAAAAATAAATTAATATCTCATACTGGTTTATGTATAAAGAAGTTTAAAAAATTCCAAAAGTTAAATCACTAGTTATCTGGGAATAGAGAACTCTTAAAATAGGTTTGAGCTTTTAAACACATCTTCATGAAACTCTAAATTCCCTACCAGCTTTGCAGTTGTACAGGATGAAACCAGAAACGAACATTGTATCACAAAAGGAAAAATAAGGTATTTTATATGGGACAGATGTTAAGATGTTGCTTTTCTGGCAGTCTTTCCTTCTGTGATGATGTTTGCTTTTATACTGAGCACCAGGCAAGCCAGACTTTCTGAATATTGCCAAAAACCCCTCCTTAGTCCTACTGCTACATCTGCCATCCAGAACAGTCAGCACATCGGCAACTATGCATCCAAGCCATAAAAATTCACATATTTCACATTTTCAATCCCACCAGAATGTACAAGTTACATACAGATGGTTGGAGGAACCCAACAAATGAGACACCCAGGTCAATAAACCAGAAAGCAAACAAACCTCCAGAGAGAAATGTCTTTTTTCACCACTTCCACAGCAATTTCCCTATCCTTGAATCTGTGTTTTAATGGACAGGATTATATACACAGTGTGAAGCCATGCATTGATAAGAGAACAGTTGCAGAAAGACAATAGTGGGCTCACTGACAGAGATGAAAAAAGCCAACAGTCTTGTGGTTGCCCATTTATCTCCTGATGTTTCACACCTTTGAACTGAGTTACAACACTACTGCTACACAGGTAGAGAGTGTATTGAACTCAGGGTGAAATGATTATGGCAGGAACTCACTGTTGATCACAGCAGTGACAACCTGCACCTTCCCTTCCCAGTCTTCTGTATTTAGACCCAGATCAGTGCCTGGATACAGAGCATGAAAACGATTTATGTACCACTGAAATATAGATGTGATTTGCAGAAAGATCAGTGACACCACATGAATACTAATTTCTCTGACAAATAATACCAGCAGGGACAATCCAAAAGGAATGATTGTACATACACTATGCCCAAATTTGAACATTTGATGACTGAGCAATGTTTTGGCATGACATGACCAAAAGGAGTGGATGACAAAGGGAGGGAGATCACCTTCCTGCTCCAAAAAGGCTGAAAGGCTATGCATTATTTTTGTCTATTTGTTCAAACTACATTTTGCTGCATTTTTTTGCTAATAAAGCAGTGCCTGTGCAGCTTTAGTCTTTACAGCTTCATGACAATGCTAACTATGAAAGATGCTGTAATAATCCAAAGGATCCCTATAAAGCTTATTCATGTCCACGTTGTTACTAGCTGTACAGGGTTTGGTTTACTCCATGGAGACCACTCAATATAATGTTTGCACTGCTCTAAAAGGGCACATCATCCAGTACATTTATGAAGCCAGTGAAATCCTCCTAACACAGAAAGCGGAAACAGTCTGTTGTTTTCTCAAGACATGCAACTCACCATGTAATTTTACTTTTTTCTAGCTCACTATCTTGGCTTGCAAAGCTGTTCTAGGGCAGTCAGAGAAAAAATAAGCCATGATCATGTGTGGTTTCATTTTACCCGTTCCCTTCAACAAGACTGCCTGTACAGAACCCAAACTTCAGACAAGATAAAGACCCAAGCAGTCCGTGTTTAATGGTACCTCAAATACAAAGGAATGCTTTTCAAATATTCATTCTAAAGTCACAATGGGGAAATTACATTTCTCTTCACAATTGTCTAATAAAAAACCAAGAGTTTCTCCTTTGAGCAGCAGGTGCCCATCCTTAAGATTTACTTGCTCATAAAAATATTAAAGGCTTCATATAACTATCAGTTGCAAGCAAACTGGTGCAGTTAACTTTTCAAATGTGTTTGAGATATGGCCTGAATGATATCACAGTCAACCCTTACATTTCCATTTTCATTTAACTTTGATACAGAATAAAAGACATGAGCATACAAATACAGAAGTGTACTATTAAATTCATAAAATATTTCACTTGCTTTTGGCTGAGTAACATCATGTGCAAAGCAATAAAAATTGAATTAAGGTAAATTTGAAATGCTCTTTGTTTTTCTGTTGTTTTAATTTCCATTTTTCATGTTTTTTCCAGAGGCTGGTTTTAGCCTATTACACACAATACCTGCCTGTTTCTTGTCCTGTCAATCATCTGGCCATATATTTTACTGTTCATTGATGCTAGGAGATCTTAAGGTTTTGAAATCTGCGGCAAGCAATATGAAGTATATTTGTTGATCTTAAAAAAATAAGTCTTTCATAGACATGTGCACTAGTTTAATCAGAGATATAAGTATTAAAATTTCTGCTAGCTTTGTGCAGCAGAGTTTAGCATGGGAGTTTTTCAGACACTAATGGGAAGCTGGTGGCAAACCCTGCGACCATTACCCACAGCAGATCAAGATTTTTAAACACATCACTTCTTTTTCAGTCATTAGTGTCTTCTTAAAACAACATCATGCTTTGTTTCCTTGATCAAAGCCACAGACTCAGGAGTGTGAAGATAAATTTCATTTTGGTGTGTTCCTTTCAAAACACGTCAGTCTCATAAGCAGGCTAATCTTTGGTGATGTATTATGATGGATTGTGCTTATCCATGCAAATTGTCTAGATAGACGGTTTGCCACTCATTAAAAGGGATTATTCTCCCCCCACACACCAGAACCACATGTGCTCACACAGGGTGAGAGAGACATGGGCCTAAATGTTCACATATGAGCCTTGAGGAAACTGCTTTCCCTCGCTCAATGCCAGGGCTTGGTGAGCCTTTGGAGACACCTACCACTGCACAGGAAACTTACACTGGATACCTCCAACACCTGCACAACCACACAGACATGCTGAATTACTCTGGAATGGCAAATTGCTGCTCCAAGGACCGTCCTTGAAATTCATCACATCTGTATGACCATCTCATCCACTCCTATGGCTGCATTTATAGCACTTTAATGCACGGATTATTATTCAACAGTTGACTAAAGCTCTTCTTCCAACTTTTATATCATAAACATCTCATTACTTGACTTCAGCAGGAGCTTGGTTTGAGTAAAGGCATGGTATTATCATATAATAGCTTCAAGAGCTCAGGTGTTTCCTTTCAAACAGTATAGCTCTGGCCTAGTTGAAAAAAAAGGTAAATATTTAAACTACCCCTAGTTTAAAAATCTTTGATTTCCTGTTTGTGTCCTCTATTCTACATTATACAAGAGAAATACCCAACATTGTGTAAATTGGGGCATAGCTTGATATTCCAGAAAAAGGTAGAATCCTTCATCTAGGGAAAGAAGAACCTATCAGTGAAATTACTAAACACAGCTGATCTCCTGTTAAATCCCTCTGCGGTTATATTAGAACAAATACCTGATTAATTATATTCTTGTGTGCTGGGATCCAGAATACTTTATTTATCGCCTTAAACTGCATCTACAGCAAGACATCTAATGAGCAGTAGCTTTTCCCAGTAATACAGATAATCTCTTTGCAGAGAATTAGTTCTTGGAAAGTAAAAATGCACCTTTTTGCAAATTCCATTTTATACTTCCAACTCCCAGGAGAATGGGGAGTGGATCATAAGGAAGGAAGGGAAGAGGGAAATACAGATTAAGGATGTTACAGTAATATTCTTTTGTTCAACATCTGCATGCTAGAGAGATTACACAATCTTCAGCAGATCAGCAAAAGAAGATTTGAAGCGACTACAGTTAAACCTTCTGAGCAACTGAAACACTCTTGCTGCCTTCTTACCCTCCACCCCAACCTTTCCAGGTCCACAGCTAAGGAATATTCCACATCCCAACTAACTCCTAGGACATTCTTTCCATCTTTTCAACCCCCCAAATGCCATGCACCCATGACCTTGGAGTAAACATGGTGTCAGCAGCACACACTCTCAAACAGATCCAACATCTGCAGGCAATAGACAAGGGCCCCTATTCTCCCTCCAATAAGATCAAGCAAAATTCTAGGAAGAATTACAAAATTCCACAAAGCTTAGCTAGCATCCCTTTTTTTGCATCATAAAATCAGAACACTTAGCAGAGAAACACAAGTTTCCATAGTTTTCAATACAGTCCATCCAGAAAACCAAAAAATGGTGGAGCTTGTGAAATCACTGGAGGAGCCCCAAAACTTCTGTTTTCCCTTCCATGTAGCGAACATGGAGAGAACTAATACTTCATAACTCCTCAAACAGGAGAGATACAGCTGACACAGCACAAGCATTGTGGAATAACACTAACCAGTAAATATTTCTCATGTCAAACCCATTTTTCCATCACACTGATAATGAATCAGATCAGCTGCTGCTGAAATACGAAGAACCACTACTGCTCCCATTTTCCCAACACTGCAGACCTTGGTTTACACACCAATAGGCAAGAGAATTTCTATGGGACATCTCTCTATCACACCTGGCATTAATTTGCTTGTCCATGTTCTCTATTTACAGAAATATACCTGGCTTGGATGCTACACAGCAGCAGAGGAAGCTCACAACTCATAATCTCCTAGTGACTATAAATGCAGCAAGGAAACATCAAAGGTGCCTGGGCTCAGGCTGGTACAATTCCCTTTATTTCCTGGAGTCTCCCCCAAAGCTCTGCCAGGCTGCACCTGCCCCTACAGAGATCAATCCATTCCACAGACGAACACCTAAACATTTCAATAGGAGGATATTTCTACTTATATTATGTAAACAGAGATTTTTAGAATGCCAGGCAATTGCTGGGATGCAAAAGTACAGCACAAGCTCTGTTGCTGACTACATGGTTCCTAAGGTACAGCTCAGTCTATGCAAACTGAGCTACAGGAACACTATGCTGCTGGGAAATAAAAATCCACTTCACCTCTTTAGTAAATCAGAGATTAAAAAAATCTATTCCAAATGTTCAAAACAACCACAGTATGATCAGGGTAAACCTTTTTTTGCTTTCACAGGTATGAACAGCCCCTGACAAAACACTTGTGGTAGAGCTGGGTGCACAGAGCTCACCAGTATGCAAAGGCCATATGGGTTTCAGTGAAGGAAAGAGGATTGGGTTTTTAAGGGGAGGAAAAGGAGGTTTCAGGGATGAACTGCTGTTCCTTATCTGTATAAGGCAACAGGTAATGAAGAAATACCATGTCAGGCTGCTTTGAACCTCCAGGGATCATTTTCCACCCTTCACAGCCAGGGTTTTGCAGCCTCAGCAGCAGGGTTGAGCATTCTGTGCAGAAATATCAGTGGATTCAGCTGCAGTGGGATGAACTCCCCATTTATGTATGACCACAGCAGATCAGGCTGTAACACACCAACAGTAATGACCCCACTTTCCATAAAGTAGACAAAGCCTTAAGCCTCCTAAAATGCACCCCAGGCATGCCTTAAAGAGGGAAAATATAGCTTTTACTACTTGCCTCAGAATCCATTGATGATATTCTTAGAGCATATTAATAAAATATAATTCTACTGGGAACAAATTCTCAAAGATCAACCTCGCAAACAGCCGTTCTGCAAAATTTTTTTGTGACTTTAATATTTACCACCTAACATTTCGCACCCGATAAGGAAAAAGTGCTACTTTGACCTGATGCATACTAATGTGGTGTGAAGCAATGAGAGCCAATTTACTGGGCATCACCGAGACATAATGTGGAGGAAACACTGTGTCGATTTGCAGAGTGAATGAAAATGCCGGAGCTTTCTCTTCTGTGATATCTGCAAATCGCCGAATAATGTGGTTCACTGACCAAGTGAATTATTTTCAAGGAGTTTGGCACATCTTTAATTACAAGATATGTAAAGATGAAATGGGAACACGCTGCACATATTTCTTCATGGCTGCTGAACTTTTCTTATGGAAAAGCACCTGTTTTTATTACACTGTCTCTAGAAGGCATTAAATGTATGAGATACAGGTTGACAATATATTTCTCAGCATGTGTAAGTTACCATCTGGGCAACCTTACAAAGTATGGATCAACCACGTATAGATATTGTACCAATACACACAAAGCCACATATACACAATAATTATATAAATACACAGTAAATAGATTTCTTCCTATCACAAATGTCTTTAAATTTAGGCAGTATACCAACACTATTATAATGTTTCTCTTGCAACTGAGGAAGGCTCAAAAAAAACAACAAAAAAACACATCAGGCCCTCTTTACTACACATTTATGTGCCCTTATGCTTCAAAAAATCAGGAATTTGCATGCTGACAATGATTATGTAAATGGACTGTTTTGACAATCAGGTCCCAGAGGATTCCTCAGCTGAAAGCAATTCTCCTTTAAAGGTTTCATCATGGTCCAAATCAGTGGTTCTTGAGACACCATCTTCAGTAATGCAATAAATACCCTGTCAGATTCTTGCTGGCTGCTTTCCTCTCAAGCCATGAGCCCTTCTTACTTTAGAACAGCAGCCCCCAAAAGGTCTCTGTTGCTGATTTTGAAGGGCTGTGACACATGACATAGTTTTAAACCTCCACTCTGAGTAAAATATTGCAGACTTGACTCAACTGGCCAAAATTTATAGGTAACCCCACCTGGAACAGGAGGTGAGTCTAGATGACTTCCTGAAGCCCTTTTTCACTCAATTTGTTCCGTGATTCTACAATCCTCAAATAGCTGAGCCCTCAAGGCTGGGGCAGACATGCTGCAGAAACACATATCCAATAAAATTCTGGCCTCACTCTGAGCTGCTGGACTATTGCATCATTCAAGTCAGGGTGAAAGGTTTTATCTGAAGTGAAGATTCCAAACATGTATGACATCAGAAGTATTTAACTGTGCCTTAAATTTTGCAATAAATATTGTGAAGGAAGGGTATTTTCTCAGCACCTGTGCTGTTAGAGGTACTGTGCATGGAAATGTCAAAAACTCACCATAAAGATTTTTATCCTAACCTAAATGCCTAAAGCTGAAGGAGATAAAAATTCAAGGAACTTCTGCAACATGCTTAAATGTGCATTCCAAGAAACTAACTTTATAGAAAAAAAAAATATTGCATGGTTTGGGGTTTTTTTTGGTTGTATATACCTGCAATCCCTGCTCATGGGAATGCACAATTTAAGAGTCATGTTTCAGCTATTAAAAGCATTTCCCTTCCATTCTCCTCACTTAAAATAGGCATATAAGTAATCTTTTCAAAAAACCCCGAAAACCCAAACAAGCAAACCACTGTTCCCCACTACCGAAACATCAAACTCCAGTTTTAAAGTGGAATAGAAAGCATAAACCAACAAATCATGGTCAGTCAGCTGTTCTGCTTCTGCCACTGGTTTCTCTCCCCCCAACAAATGCCACAGATGAGAACATACAGACCCCAACCAGGAACCTTCAGAGACAAGTTCTCTCACAGCTTCCATGGCACAGCCAGGAGAACATGCCCATCCAGCTCCTGTCAGCCCTCCCAGGGCTGGAACAGACTGTGAGGAAACAGCCCAGCACTGCCCTGTGCCTCTCCAGCCAGGTGTGCCTTCGGTGCACAGCTCACTTCAAATCATCTGAAGACCCTTTCTACCAAGCACAAAACAAGCCCAGAGTGGACAGGGACACCCTGCCTGGAGCACACCTCTTGTCCTGTTGAGAAAGCTTTGGGCTTGAAAACATAATTTGACCAACACAGCAGGGGTGTTAAGATGTAGAAAAGAAATCATAGGTTTTATTTCTCAAGCATACTACACCATCTCTGACTAAAGATCCCCAGCATTAGGCACTGCAGCCAAAGACCTCAGGAGTCAGAGAACAGCAGGACAGCATAGAAACAGCATAGTCCAAGGGCACCTGGCTCCAGAGCAGACTTGCCTGGTGTGAGCTCCCATCCTGGGACACAAACCAGAGTGCACCATCTCCTTGTGTGCTTCAATTGACTTTGGAAAGAAACCGAGGTGTGAAGAGGCAGGAAACCACAACATGCTCCCAGAGGTGCTGCAGCCTGAATGGGCAGAGGCCCAAGATCACAGGGCTTACCCCAAAGCCTGAGCTTCCCTCTGCACAGGCACAACCACGTGGGCCTGGTGCTATTTCAGGGAATCCTTTTATTCCACCAGCTGCTACTACTGAGGTCTGAAACTGAAACCCAGTGTGTGATCTCATGGATGAGTGCAAAGCTCACAAGCTCTCACGTCTTAACAGAGGAGAAGAAAAGCTCTGTTTAGTTGTGCCAGAATAAATGAAGTGCAAAGGTAGCCAGGATACCTCTTGAAGCTGTTTAGTGCTGGCACTCAGTTTTAAGCACTCTGAAGAAAAGCTTAAGATTTCCTAGGGAAAGTACTATGCCTCAATGCCTTTAAACTATTTTTGTGCTTCTGTGATCCCAGGCTGCTGTGCATTGCAGGGATGTGGATGGGCTGCCTGCTTGCCTGGGCTGTTTTCTGCACACAGCAGCAAGAGCATCTTTCCCCAAATGCATGTGGGGCTTTTCAGATGCTCTTTCTGTCTTTCCTACAGCCCAGGCACAATCTGTGAGGGGCAGGAGCAGGGGATAAGGGGCTTGTCCATGCTATTTTGTAGCAGTTTTTCAAAAGAGTCATCTGGAAATGTCACTCCAGCTGTGCTATTGCTGTGTTCAGACAGAGAAAAAAGGGAAGATGAAAAAAACAGCAGCAGTGTGGGACAGAGACCAAGTGTTCAGACAAATTTATGCTTTATAACTTAAGGACAGTTTTTCAAATCTTGTTGCAACATCAATCTGCTGGGAGACTAAAATATTTTGGACAAGACTGATGGTCTATATTTTAAAATTCAGATTTATAACAAATAACCAAGTCCCAATAGAATGTAAGTCTGTACCTCTTTATTAGAAATTAAACAATACTTATATCTTTTAATTCATCTTCTTAAAACTTCTGGGTTTGGGTCCTACCAGCTACACACTGGATTCACTGAGACAGCAGCACCACTGTTTTGAAAAAAATCTATCACTAAGCACTAAAATAACAAAAAATCAGACCCTCTACATGCTTCACTCCCCACACACTTCACGTGTTTCTGTAGGAGATGACAGAAGCAATTTCACACAGAAGAACAATACAGATGCCTTAGTCTCAGCCTGCAGGGTGAGCACCAGTAACAGTGAAAACACATCCTCTCCTCACAAACAGAAATGATTCCTGAACAGAATAAATTCCTTCATCAATAACCATCCATCAGAGATGCTTCCTTCTTTCTTTCTGTAATTCATTTGTAAAATTAACAGCTCCACATGCAGAGCCTCCCAGAAAAATAATTGATCCCACTGCCCTGGACAGGAGCCACTTGACTGGATGCTGGCAGTGATTACCATTTCATGCATATTATTTCCGTTTGCAGAAGGCTGACGCCAATGCACACATGCAGGCTTATGTGAGACGTTCCATGGAAAAAAAGAATTAAAGAAAACAAACCAGAAAAGCTATCACACAATGCAAGACTTGTTGATTTCTTTGCCACCTTTTGTGCTGCAGAAAATAAAGCATCTACTTGGTGAACATGTGCTACCAATAAGTTGGTCTAATTAATGGCAGACTGCTGAGAAACTGAGCAGCTTTCCTTATCAGCATAGGAAAGAAGCCTAAGTTAGCTTCTGATGTTGAAAGTTATTTGCAGGAAACTACCTCACCAGACAGAGCTGCAAACCCTGCTTGTCTTTCAGAAAGAGGAGGGGGGAAAAAAAAGGTAACACCAGTTTTACTTCGAAGTAATGCCAGGACCCTTAGGAAGATACATTGAGAGCATTTGTGTGAAAGCAGCACGACACCTCCACCTCTCTGAAGTGGATTTCTCTCACAGTGCTGATGGCTAACCCAAAGCGCAAAGAACCTTAAAAAAAAAACAGCAACCAAACACAAAATTTAAAAAAAAAGTGTAAAAAACAAAACACAAAAATCTTTTTAAAAAAAATAGAAAAACAAAACCCCCAAAGAATAAACCCAGAGTATTTTTAGGAGGATGAAAATACACACATAATATTGTAGTTACTTTTTAGTTAGTCTGCCAGGCAGCACAAGGGCCCATTGGCTTCAAAGTTGTTTAAAATGTTTACATTTGTAGATGATGCCCAGTGACCCACAGCATCTGTTGGAATAACCTGGAAGTTACACAGACCAGGTATGTACACATAGAGTAATCCTGTCCTTCTAAACTATGCAAAGCTCCTGGGAAAAAAAATATTTAAAAATTAAAAAAAGAAAAAGATAAAAAATAAAAGTGGTACAAGCCATTTAATTAAAATGGTTGTGTCCTATCATCCAGAATCTCAGGTTTATAAAGTAAAGATTAAAATCAAATTAATGGAGTCTTATGGCTGATTTGCCTTTCAACGTTTTGTCAGCACAGCTAATAGAGATCTTCTCTCCCTACTAGAAAATGCATTTTTCCTAATTCCCACATCCAAATCTTCGGTTCAGAAAACTGTGTCATCAGCCCTGTACAAACTCATGATGAAGACATTCACTGTGGTACCAAGATGTTGCAGGACTCTTTGTTTGTTTAAAGAGAGAAAAACAAGAATTTCATGAGAAGCCTATTAACATAGATCAGTCACCAACAAATCACCAGTAATCAAAAATTCTTATTTCCTCTGGCTTTCAATGAGAAGAAATCATTAACTCTCCAGATCTGCCTTTATCTCCTAAAATACAAGTGTTAACAAAACTGGATCTATCATCATGGTGTACAGGAAAGTGAAGTAATATTAAAACCAGCTTTCTTTCCACAAGGTAATGCATACAGCTTCTTTCAGGGGAGGATTGACTTCCTCACGTTCAAAGAAAACTAGGGCAAGCAGAAATGCAAGCATAGAAATCTAAAAACATTGCCTTAGTCCATAGAAAAGTAATTCTATATGAAATGTTGGAGATGACTAGAACATCTCCAAAAGAAACTTGTACACATGGAAGACATGTGAGGAAATATTTAAAATGGAAGTGTGGGTTAAAACCCACAGCTACATTACATTAAAAAAGAAAAATAGCTATTATAAAGTAAAATAATACTTTGAATTACCCTAGATAGCTTCCCATCTAAGTAGACACTGTCAACCCAGGAGAGCATCCATCATCCTCCTGAAGCCTAGCAGACATTTTAAGCCCACAGTGGAACAAAGTGCTGGTGAACACATTTTTCCCAGGGTTGAAGAAAAAGAGGGGATACAGGAGACCTTCTTAAATTTGAATTTTAGGTGCAGATTTAATGACAAAGTTCAGAACACTCAAAGACCCACACTGGTATCATGCTAGACAGTGACTGGAAAAGCAACAAACAGGTAATGTATCTCCACCTTTTCAAACAGCCTGTCAGCAAAAACAAAGTATTCAAGAACAAGTAATGCCAGACACTGTCTCATTAGAACTAAGAGCTCACCCCATTAAAAACTTGCTTCACCCAGCATGTACTGTCCTGGGGGTGGACAGAGCAATGGTGCACAGAGTGTGCTGGAAATGAAAGTCCTTGCTACAGACAGAGAGAGCAGCTGTGATTAACTTGGAGTTTTATGCAGCTCCAGGCTGAGTTTTGTAACAAAGGAAAACAGCTCTGAGTTCTAATACCTGTCTAATTTCTAGTTCAGTAGTTTTCCCCTTGAAATAACTTTTCAGTAGATTCCTGGAGCAGGTGCTACCTTTCCTTCATAAACCTTGAGATAAGATAACTAAAATGATTTTCCAAATAAAAAGTGAAAGGCCATCAGGACAAATATCTCCATTTTGATTTCACTGAGATATTATTATGGTGATGGTTATAATTCCACTGAGGAATTACCCAGAATACGCACTCAGCTTTGACCTGACCCAGCTATAACTCAGACAATACCTTTCCTAAGTTGGAAGAATTTATTTTCATTTTCAACTGAGTTCATCTAATCAAGAAGCTTCATTGAGACAAAGAGTTCATCATTCCTGTGCAAATTGCAGCTACCACTGTTAAGAATCGGACACTGCTACAGCAAATTCTGCCAATGCACAGCCCAGCTTGGGAAAACAATTTTCAAATGAGCAAAATAAATAATATCTTATATTTTGTTACTAACAAAGTATACATTTAACACCCCCTGTTGGTAATTGCCTGAATTAATTCAACACTAATACACACTGTGGACATAGAACTTGGGAGTGGAACAGCACCCATTCCTAAACTCTGCCTGTTGCAGACTCCTGTAAGAGAGTGGAAGGACCCAAAGCAAGGTAGGTGAAGAGCACTAATGAGTTTTATTAGGCCAGGGCTTGGGAACACTGTTCTTTTTAAGGTCAGGATTTATCAAGTTTTTATATATCTGAAGATTTGTCTTTACTCTGCAGCTACACTGAACAATTTAACAAAAGACATCGCCCTTCCCCATAATCACCGTCTTATTTAGGATGTTGCCACACAGGTACTTGGGAAACCAAGAATCAGCTCTGAACCCCTGCCTTGCTCTGTCATTTGAGCCAAGGCATTTAACATTATCTGGGCATCAATGGCCTATCAGTGCAGGAAAAGATAGTTTTCCCCCTGGAAATACTGTTTAAGTCAGCAGCCAAATTAGTCTTAAGGCAAAAATCCATTAGATCCTGGCAATGGCAAGAACTGGCATTAGAAAAAGAATGGCTGTTCAGAAAAAGAGGAAGATTAGAGACTTTATTTCTTTTTCTGCCATTGATTAGTCCTCAGATACAATGATAGACAATACAGAGCAATCTATACTGATAAGAACTGCCCTATTTGCATCCAAGAGAACACAATGGTAGCTGTCTCTGCAATATGACACATATACAGCTGCTTCTGGACACAGCTGCCACAACATGATCCAGACATGCAGCAAGAGACAAGGCTAACAGGCAAAGCATGCCTTTTTTCCTGATCAAATGGTATAACTTTTTCACATTTTCATATGACAAAAAATTCAGGCTATAAGTTATTATTTTAACAAGATATTTCATTCAATACAACCATAGCTTGTTTTTAAAAGCAAAACAAAGAAACAAAACCCAACTGGTATGCAAGTATGGATTTAGAGCTTTACCTCCTTTTTTGTCTTTAGAAAATCAGGATATTTACAACTGTGCCAGGATATGTACAACTTAAAGTAATAATCACTGATAGCATGAAGGAAAAAAGTGGTATGCCCAAATCTGCAAAACAAGCTTATATCAGGGAAGGTGCTTTGCATTCTCTGCTGATTCAATTATTGGAATATAATTGCTAGTTGGGTAGGTCAGAGCTGCCTTGTCCTCATCCCAGAGGAGACGGGAATGTTACTGAACTGAGATCATTGTGATGAAGTGACTCACTCCTCTTTCAGATCAGATCAGTCCAAGCAGACTCCTTTAGACAGGGAGAATAAAATTTAGTTCTGATATAATTCTATGCCCTCTCCAAACAAGGTCCCATGCCAAGCAAGGTACAGAAATAATTTTCAACTTTCTTTTCAAGTTTTTCACAGGTCATTTTACAACAAAATTGATGGTGGAAACACAATTTTAGTTCTTCTCTCAGGCTGTCCTGAAGAAGGGGTAGTGCTGGACACTGGCATTATGGAACCTTTTGACTTCAGCTCTCAGGAGCTGCAGCGTCCATCTCCCCCTGCAACTGCTCAGTCCCCCACCACTGCTTACACAAAGAACTCTGAGACAAGCGACACCACAGCCCTGAGCAGTGGCGGTCATTCACCAGGATTTATGTCCTTTTAATTGCTGCCTATTAAATGGATACTCTGATGAACACACTGGAGCCCAAAGCTCTCGGTGCCACCTCCTCAGTTCCTGCCAGATGGGATTTTTCACTCATCTGCCACCTGCTGCTTTGCAGCCCTACCCCTTTGCCAGGATCAGCAAGTGGTTCCAGCTTTTGGGTGGTGATCCCAGGAGTACAAAATATTCTCCAGACCAAAATCATGCTCATTTTCTACCCTGTGCTCCAGCAGATACATTTCTAAATGAATACTGCTGTGTTTGCTGATCGTTTTATGGTTTGTTTACTTCTCGAGCATGTAATATTGTTAGGGTAATGTTGTTTTTATTTAGTTGGAAGAGCTATTGTTTCAGAAGGCTGAATGCGTTTGCTAGCAAGGGGTCTTTATAAATACAGTGAATGTTCCTGGTTATGCCTCCACAGATGGGTACTGACAGCTGCCAGCCAGCTCTGCCCCTGCTCAGAGTTGGGCTGGACCCAAGCCAGTGCCACTTCAGAAGCCACATTAGTTGTGTTAGCACAGTGTTGAGTCCAAAAGCCTCTTGGAAAAGCAAGTCTGAAAAATGGGAGTGCTTCAGTTCTTCGAGGAAGTCTCATTTGTTACAAGCTACTCAACAAATGCACAATAAGTTTTCACTGTTTCAACTGTGCAAAATGACAAAACATAGAAAATAACCAGGAAATAAATAACCAAGTATCAAAAACTGACTGCTATCTGCAGATAAAGATGTGCTGTAAGTAGATACAGGAAAGGTCATCCCATGTACAAAAGAACCTTATATGTTCACATCCACATGTGTTAGAGATAAGCACATACAAGTTACATATGTACATCCAGAGCCATCATTTTTCAGCTGTCCTTTTCTACACCTCCCTGCAGAATGGCATTAGAGGGACAAGGGGAGTGGGATGGCTGGGCCTCATCTGTGTCAGCAGAGGAGACAGGGACCTTCTAGAGCTCATCACTGCACAGGAGAGCCCTTGGTGACTAAACACCCTCAGCAAGTCAGGGTGGTCAGATGGAGCTGATAGGGG
This sequence comes from Cyanistes caeruleus, assembly GCF_971803275.1. Lineage (NCBI taxonomy): Eukaryota > Metazoa > Chordata > Aves > Passeriformes > Paridae > Cyanistes > Cyanistes caeruleus. Next base: position 12,430,465 of record NC_141712.1, read on the forward strand.
AGCATTCGATCAGCACAAGAGCAATGCTGTCTGCTAGCACCAGATCACCCCATTCTCTCTGAAGGGAAACGAGATTATGATACAATTCAAGTTTCCTTCCTCTCAGGTCCATGTTGTTGGCTCTGCTATGAATAGTACTTAAATCTAGTTCTCAGAGCAGTTGATGTGAATCTCAGTGCCTGGTTTAGTTTGCAATGAGAAACCAAGCAGCTAGAGACTGACACATGTGTTTTCTCCAGCTCTGAGAGTTGTAACCTCTGCTTGTTTTGCTCTGGAGTATCTCTACAGCAGTGTACATAATTATGAGTACATGGAGACCAGAATAAACTATCCCACATATGTGGCTACTCCATTCTCTCAGTAAGGAAATAACCCACTGCTGGAGTCCAGACCTTCCTGGCAGCTTGGAAGCCATGATAATGCAAGGCCTGTCTAAAGGCAAACATCTGGTATCCTCATTATACAGAGCTTACACTTTTCTACAAAGAAAGAGGAGGCAGAAATATGTCTCCACATGGGAGAGGAACTGTGACTGGACTCCAGCTCTCTCTTTGCAGGTCATCTCTTTGGCAGAATACTCCGTGCCAGGACTATTTCTACCAGAACGTGTGCTCACCCACTAAAGGAGAGAGAAGGATCAACAGAAGACGCTCATGACTTAGGGAAAATTAGGAATGCAGGTGGAACCCCATCCTTGGAAACACTATTACACAGGATAAAATATGTATCAGGAGGATTTATGTGGTAGGCTCAAGGTCTCCTCCTCCATTTAATTTTCTGTGCAACTATAAATTATCTTCTATTTCTGAAGAAGTTGGTGTTATAAGCATATGGTTCATGATGCTTAAGTCACTTTTTCTGCCCAGGAGACATTATATTATTGTTGTCTGGAACAGGTATTTCCCCTTTGTCTCACCTAGAATTCTTGTACTGTTGTTAAATTTTTGGTGCAATATTTCCCCAAATCAGTGAACTGAGAAGAGATAACACAAAGGAGAGTTTCACAAACACATTCTTTAAGAAAAGCAGTATCTTACAAATCCCACAACAAGCCCTTATTGGCACTTCCACTAATGTAAATAAAATCTATTTGGTTCTCGGAAAAACAATCACTTCATTCTTGTTATCAGAGGACAGAATCTGGGTCAACAGATGCGTTTTGGATATGCACCAATTCTTAAATGATTTACTATTCTGATCTGTGGATACAAAAAGCAATTTCCTACATCAGCAGTACCTCAGCACAATGTGCACTTTCATCCTACCACCTACATTGCTATAATCATTAAATGTTATAAAACGTCTCCCATAAAAGAAAAAAATTCTGATATATGACTATAATGTAAATCAGTGCTTTGGATTACAGTGTGATACTAGTTCAGTTATTTATATGTGTTTCAACTAAAAACATCCAACTGGATTTCAACTATCACAAGATTAATCTCACTAATACTTTATATATACAGATGGTCAGACAAGAAAAATTAGAAAAATATGAAAAATTAATATATTCTCCTTGTATAATATAAAATATGATTTGTCTCCTAGAAGATTATAACTGGAGCTTCTAGTACCAAGAATAACTAGACTAACCAATATGGGTCCTCTGCTTTATGGGAAGTTTTTCATTCTGTCCCAGCTGAAAACTTATTGTCAGACACAGGAGATCCACAAAACATACAAATACAATACAAAACACAGGCTTGCTTTTGCCTGGATGTAGCTTAGTAACTAATCAGAGCTATGTGTAGCTGGAGCCTTATTCACTTTCATCCAACAAGTTCCAAAGATGGCAGTGAGACAGTTCTGTGAATTACATATTCCAGCACTGTACCTTGCTATTGAAAAGATGCTCCATGTCAATCTACCCTGGCTACCACATTTAATTACTAGTACCTGTGGAATTACATTTACAGTGCTGAATAGCATTTCATCATTGAACAAAGGCAGAGAACCTGAATTCAGGATCTACATATGCCACTTTTTGTCATGGTTTACAAATTAATATACATGTTTAAAACCACAGAGTGTTCTGGACAGAAACAGGTGTCTGAGACACACACTCAGAAGTCCATAAAATTAAAAACCTCCATTCTCATAACCTGTAGCAAAATAGTTGATCTGCTAGAAAGGAGGAGCACAGCCAGAGCAAACATGTCTGGCAGCATGAGGATCAAAGAGGTCTCAGATAGCCAGAAAAAACAAAGGACGCTGACATCAAAATATTGGCAGCTTGCATTGTTTCTTTTCTTTCCAAATAAAATGGGCAATGAAAGGGACTAGCTTTCCCATCCAAGTTCAATTCTCCAGTGAGCAGCATTCTGTAGCTGTAATTATAATCTTGTATTTGTGTGCACACTAACTAATTTCCTGGGCAAGTTATATTTCAGCTTGAACATGTTGGCATGTAGAGACCAACCTCAATAACAAAAATAGCTGCTGAGTTCAGCAACCTGCAGCTTTTTATAGTTGACCTTGCAGCTCTGCAAGATAGTGGCTCTGGGCCACTTCATTATTTCAAAGAAGGAAATGTGGTTCTGGGAGTTTCATGGGGACTATCAAGACTCAAAAGATAAGTGGTTTCCTGGCTAAGTTCTTTTTGCTTGTTTTAACTTGGTCATTCTCATTTCAAAAGTATTCTGGTCCTCTTAATATTCTCCATTCTGGCTGTGATTGGTGGGGCTAATCTTGCTGACGTAGTTTCATTTACTCCATGGACTTTTCCTTAGTTTAAGCAGTTTATAATGCAGCTGGTTGCACTTGAACTCTTTGCCATGTTGCACTCTGGCCACAGCCAATAACCATCAGTGTATTAATCATATTTCAGTTTGACTTCCAAAATGACTATAGCAATAAAATTACATAAATGGACTAAGAGCAATGAATAAATGTAAACAGTTGCATGCTGTTAGTCTGCTTCCCTGCCTGATTGAGTGATTCTGTCTATTAGAATACCCAGCTGGCTGCAGATGTGTAATGAGAAAGGAATGTGTACACTTTGGTACAGCTCCCTCTCATCTGCACTTGAGTAGTAAGGAAGTTAGAGACAACTGTTCTAACTTCCTATGAAAAGTCTGACTGCAGCAGGAGCTGGAGCTGCTACCAGCTGTTGGCTGGTCCACTGCAGCTGTGAGTGACAGACAACCTGCTGCTGTCCTCTGCCTGTCCACACCTGCAGAAGCTGCAGGAAAACAACAGATTTCCAACAGGAACAGAACCTGTTCCATACTCTTGCACTCACAATAACTTATTCATTCCCAAACCCTTTTTTCTGCATATTTAAAGAACCCTTGGAGACAACATTAAAATAGCTTTCCAGTCCCATTGATGGCAAATAAAACCATATCCTCAGCCACAGAAGCAGAGATATTCGTTTTTCATATAATATACATGCTACAGTGTGCTTATGTTACAAAAATTCTTGCTTAGTCTGGACACACCAGAAACTGAAAAGTTAAAGGAGCACCACCTTCATTGCTTTTTTATGGAGTTATTATGCAGCACTGCCAACACCAACACCAGGCTAATTACAGACACACCACATAAAACACAGAGAGAGCTAACTTAGTTGAAAAATAATAAATCTCCATGTTCTCTTTGAGGATTACCATTATGAGAGTCCCAGACAGAAGAGATGTTTATCTAGTGTGCTCTCTGCCTACAGAAGGGCTTCCCAGCTAGCAGGCAAGTGGAAAGGCACATTTCCATTGTCCAAGCTCACAATGTTTCATTTGTGTAACACTGAATCCCAACTTAATTAAATAGCTCCAGAGACCAGGGAAATCTCAATATACACGGGCAAGTGGGCGAGCAGCCCCATTTACATGTGTGTCACAGCTCGCCGGCTATCGCTCCAAAAAGCATCTGTCTCAACAGTCTCATCTGATTCTTGCAAACAAGATACACTTTGCATTTTTGAATTTAACAAAGATCACACAGCTGCCAACATACTATCAAAGCCTAAAGACCAAATAAACGTTTGGCTTCCCTCCAAACGTCCTTCCTGTGGTATTATTACTGACAATAGAGCCAGAGCAGCAAAAGCAATGAGATGGCAAATTTACACATGTGCCATGTTTTTATACATTGTCTACATTTGCTGCTACAAGATTGTAAGCAGAACACTGGTGAGCATCTTCTGGTTGCAAAATCTGACCTATTTTAAGGCTTTATGAAAGCTGTACAGCATTATTAGTGCATAAAAAAACTGCAGATGGGCAAAATTATCTAAGAAAAACAATTCAAAGGTGTTTTATTTTCCCATGTGGGTAGTAGAAATAGATCAGAATTCTACATTCTCAGAGCTACATTTTGCACTTTTTAAAGAAATTGTGCAACAGCCATGAAACTGGAGATCCAGCAGTTGACATTTCCTTTAGTATGTACTCATTTCACTGTAACCCACATATTCCTTAGTCCTTGCAGCAGGAGCATAAATCAGAGGGTAGCATTTGTATTTGACCTGTGTAGAGGAGCTCTGCTACATTTTTCAGTTCAGTTAATAGCCCAGCCACCCTCTCATCAAAAGCCAATTGCATCTGCAGATAAGAGGCCCTTCCTAGAGACAGTAATACAACTTTTTGATCTGTATCAGATGATTAGGGCAGTGGACAAAGACAACTTCTCCTTTAGTACCTTTCCTGTTTGGTGAATTCCCACTGTGTATGGACATCTGCAGGAAGCAAGCAGTTAAGATAACAGGGCAAGAGGATGGAGGCAACTCATGGCATTACCTGCAGCAGAGCCTAGGCCAGGTCTTGCTCAGGCTTTGTGAAAAAGCCTGAACACTCTCAGGACCCTTGGAATGGACAAATGTCAAGCTTATTTCACCTTCCAGCTCTGCCCATGTTCTCATGAGCAGCCATGCTCTGGTCACCTTCCCTTCCCCGAAGTTCAGTTGGGATGCAGACAGAAGAGGAGGCCAAGGCACAGCCAGGAAGGAGCAGTAGAGCAGCATTCCCTCACGCAGCCTCCTCTGCCCACACTCTGCAGAGCAATGAGCTGCACTGCCCCTCCACCTCTCCTCACTGCACTGCCCCAGGGCTGACACAACAGCAGATCCCATCCCCTCCACTGAGCCACACCTGCCACCTTTCCCCTCTGCCCTTGCATGGAGGGGCTGCTATTGCTCACCACTGCTCTTACTGCCATTTTCATCCCCAGCTCTCCTCCCTTTCAGTTCTCCCACTGATGCAAACACAGCTTGCCCTTGGCTAGCAAGCTGTGATTACACACCCTCCAAAGAGAAAAAGGAAGGGCAGGAGCAGCAGTTTTGCCCACAAGGTTGCATTACTTCACACTTCAGGGTCAATTCATTGCATTTTGGGAGGTACAGCTCTTGGAAGGAGGACAAGTGAAGCAAAACATACGTGGGTGTTACTGGAAGCATTTGCTGAAGACAACCCATTGCTGCTGTATACTTTCAAGGTTGAGATTTATTTCCCCCCCTCCAAGGCTTATTTTAATGTATTCTTTCTTCAAAGTTTGTGCTATCTGTGTAATTTTTCAATTGGGGATTAGAGAGGATTAAGTCCTTGCTAGCCTGTGTCTCTCAGGGAGTGTTAGATGTACATGCATACTTTGCACACAATTCCAGTGCAACTGCTCACATTCATCTCAATAGAGATGAGTAATGGCTTATTTCATACACTACAGAATAAAGTCAAGACCTGCCCAATTGTAGAGTTATCTCCTCTCTGGTCTGTCCTCATGCTCTTTACATTCTGGGTTTCTTTTCCATAAAAAACCCAACCTTGGGAAGTAATTGCCTGTGTACAGTGCTGGTTGCTCCTGATGCAGGGGTAGTTTACAAGCAACACTAAGCTTCAGCTACATGATGCAATAAGGTATCCCAGGGATCATCATACACCTATGCCAGAAGGAAATTCCCTATATTTCCTAGATTTGGAGATCCAAAAACTCTACTCACTCCTGTTTGATTTGGGCCATTCCCCCTTCACATCTTAATTTTTTAACAACACCAATCCAATAACAATTTGTTTTACCTCTGTTTTTTTAACTCTGTTAAATTTGATAACGTTTGTCTTGATTCTGTTGCTAAGTAATACAGAAATAGACAGCAAAGAATATTTACATGGACAAGTTCAGTCTTCTGTTTTGTGTCCCACTTCCAGATCAACACATAGCTCTGCTAAATACATTCACACCAGTTTCAGTCAGCCAAAATAAGTAACGGTACTAGTGACAAGGCAGTCAAAATAATCTCATTCAAGCCCACCAGAATTGCTGGAAGTATCCTCTAGTCACTAGCTTACATGGAAGCCTGTCCTGGTATTCCTATATTGCTCTGGTTAGCCATGTTGTCTAGATTAAACCTAATGTATCCTTATCTACAGACAGACCCACATTCTCTCTTTCCCTAAGGATATTTCATATTTCACCTCCACCTTAATCACATTCAGCAGGAGTTTATTACTTAGGTGCAATTGGTCAAATAAAATTACATTTGTGTAATATTGCCTCTCCTGACCAAATAAGCATGTACCAGTTCCTGGACTTTGTTTCACATGGAAACTCACAACAGCTAATTGAACAAAATAAACCCATTTACTGAAAATCACCATAAATAGAAGTTGAATGGCTGACATTAATTCTTTAAAGCAATCATGAAAAATTTGCATTTATCTATAGTGATTGGAAAAGACTTACCATTAAAAATAAGGAGAGTAATGGCAGTAGCAAGAATTAATGATAGTGTATCTCTTCCAAGTTAACCTAAATATTAATTTAAGAACATGATGCCTTTAAAAGTACAGGAAAAAAAATAGCAGTTTAGTCCATAGTTAGGGGAGGAAAGCTTCTCTGGTTATGTTGCCCAGATTTGAATTCCTTTATCATTTGAGATCCTTATTAAGTCACTTGCATGGTATAGATTACAGTTCAATCCTAAAATTCCTCTACATTTATGTTTCTTATGTTTTTTACTTTGATATCCTGCCTGTTTTAATGAAGAACAGGATGTGCAATAGCTTGTTACTTACGGCAGTACTTTGACAAGGAACCTGGATCTTAATAAAAACAGGAAATAAAATCCTTCATATTAAATCAATTCTTTAAAAAATAGGCATGTGAATGTCATATTTAAGATTAAAGGTATTTCTCTTTCCAGGAAAGGATCATAATAAGGTGGGCATGTGGCTATTTCAAAAACTGCACACATTTGGTAAAGAGCTTATAGAAAACAGTGTCAAATCCCATATTGAACCCAGCTGCTGGTACTTACTTTTTGATGTAAGGCTTACTTCCTGCAGATATACATCAAATTAAATTCTTCACTAAGCTCACAATGGTGTTTTCCCTTTAAGCAGAAAGGCAATACTTACCTGAATGAAATATTATATCTCTTTAATGGGTTTCTACAGTGGAGCCACATTCTACATTTAAAAATGTATGGTGACAGTAGGAACAGAGAGAAACTTGCCATCTATTAAACCAGTTTATTTTCTCTAAAATAGCTTTAATGAAGCCAGTTGGGATTTGTTACACCCATGAAATATCTGGTGTCCTAGAGCAATTCTGATAGGACTGTTCCTCTACTGGGCCAATTGCCCACAGTTCATACCACTGGTGATTTTAAGAGTGCTCCTCTGAAGGGAAGCATGGAGTATTGTACTGACAGATGCACCTCAAAAATAAGGGTAAGGGACAAGAATAATGAGGCAAAGGAAATGGACAGATTAATACAGGCTACATAGTTTTCCAGGCTTTGTTTGGAGGGCTTGAAACATGCAGTGTTTCTGACTGCAGGAAAGAATTCCCACTAGATACAAACCAGAAATATTTTGCTTCTAATTTTGATTCAGTAACATCTGCAAATATCTGTCTGAAGTGATAATACACTGTCTCATATCAAGAAAACAAAGGACTGAGGAATGATGGAGCAGTCAACAGAGATGCAATGTGTTACATGTTAAGCTTCCTTACATTCTACCAGCCTCCTTTGCCTTTTGGATATATTTATCAGTAGGTACAGGATTCTTAAAGTCATAAGATTATTCAAATACAAGTTAAAAACAGAGCAGATCTCACCAATCATTGCATTAGTTACTATGCACTCTGAGGCCCTTAAGCTTAAGACAAGAGTTCATTTCAAGGTCCAGATTCTAAATCTAAATTCTAATGATGTGGGAGAAAACATGTAAGCAGTAAAACAATGGGCATGAATAAGCTCAACCACTCTAAGGTTATTTTCCAAAATTCCAAGCAGATCTCTGAAGGCTAAGGGTGCAGAAGGCACTGGACAGAGGTCCCTATAACACCATTTTAAACCAGCTCTGATTTACAGAAAAGCAGCTTTAACCAGAAAAAAAATGGAGAGGCAAAACAGAGTGCATCACATAACTAAAACACATCATTGACAATTTCCCTCTTTCACAACCAAAGTGTATCCGCAGTATTTGAGTCCTAAAGTTTAACTTCAAATCTCCAAATCTCACCAAACTAACCCAGCCTTCCCACTTGAGGATACAGTCAAAACCTCTCTCATTTGGAGACTGACCCAGCTGCACTGAAAACCTTTGCTGGACCAAAACTCATGAAAGCACAAAAACCAGCCAGGTCTTTTACATGTTAGTTAACTTCACCATTTCTAGAACTAAATTTTCCAGTAGTGCTGGCTCCCAGTGGCAGTGAAGAAAAATGCCAGCTGGGCACAGGTCTGCATATGGAGCCAGGCAGATTTACAAGGGCCTGGGGGCTTTTCATGGATGAGTGGTTCTTAGTAGAACCCAGCATCACTCCCTCCTTTGCCTGCACAAATTGCTCTGCTCAGACTGCTGTATTTAGTTGTGTTTCTATACAACACACAGCTAGAGAAGAGGATGAAATCCAACAAAACTGAACATTGGCTTCACTGCACAATTTTCTTGGGTTGGTTTGATTGATAGAGACTTCTCCCAGCCCTATGGGTGTTTGGCTGCTTTTCCTAGAGGATTTCTGATAACACTTCTCCAGCCACTACTTATCTGCTGCAGCCAGCCATTTTCCGTCCTCACAGTTACTTCTTGTATATTTACTTTCAGCAGACTCTCATGACTTTTACAATGCCAAAAATCCTATATTTTTTTTAATCTCTCTCTTTCTCTGTATATATGGATGGACTAATGCTAAAGCACCAGCCAGTGCCTTCTCAAGGTGGTTCACACACAGTCAGTCCCCCATCTCCAGCCTAACTCACAGTGCTTTCTTCCTACCAAGACCCACTTGCTTCAGCTAATCCCATTTCATGTTTTCTCGATAGGCTGCTTGCCATGCACATGCCTGGGCAAAGGCAAAACTTAAGGCTTCTTGTTGCTCACAGGGGTGTAGGCAAAACAGAAGCCAGAGCCCCACAGGGCAGTATTAGGCAGAAGCACGATTAACACAACAGTGCCAGGAAAAGCAAGCCCTGCGGAGGAGCTGTGGTGATATTCACCCAGAAATAAGAAAAGGAAAAGGCATCATCTACGAAAGGATTGGGAAAAATTGAGCACAAAACAAAGTAGGAGTCCTTGCTAAGCCACAGATGCAATTCAAAATAGTGGAGGAGATTTAAATTTTTTTAAGGCCTGACTGTGCCAGAGATAGCACCAAGCAGCTCTGGCAAGTCTTACTCCTGTTGCCTTTTATAGTCACCCATTTCTGCCCTGTGCTTGCAGATTTTGTGCTTATGACTATTTCCTGAGCAAGAGAAGCTTTGAACAGATTATGAAGGTCCCCAGAACATGACGACACTCACACCTATAGGCCACAGAGAAACCCAGTGCGGGACACCCCTTCCAGGACAAGTCACAGCACAGCACTGGCATTGAGGAGCCCTCGCACAGGAGGTTCCTCAGCAGGGACAGGACACTCACAAGTGGCTCAGACTCTTTCTCCACCACCACATTTAAGGGGGTAGACTGAAAAACTACATAACCAGATGAAAAGTCCCTTACAGCCTACTCTCCAGCATGTATGGGTCAGTTACTTATTTCAACTGATTTTAGACACAATGCAAATGCAAGGGGAGCATTTGATCTAGAGCCATGGTTTCCATAAGGCAGAAGATAAGGGTAGGACTGTGTGCTACCAACACTACCTGGTACAGCTCCATGAGCTGGTGCAGAGCCACATCCACCCACACACCAGGATTTTCTTGTGGGGCATCACACGTGAAGCTGCTCAGCTCTGGAATAGAACCGTGTGTGGAGCTCTGCTTGTGCATTACAGGGCTTTGCAGAAATGTTTTCCTTTGGTTCCAATGTGTTCAATATGGGCTTGACACGCTGAAATTTCATGCTGAAATGAATCTAGACATCCAGAGCAGAGCCTTTGACAAAAGAGCTCAGCCCAGAGTCATGCAAAGCTGGGACAGTCGTGTAATTTGCAGATGTGAAATGCAGAGTTGGTTCTATACAACAAAGTACACAGGTATTATTCCTTCATTGCTCACCACACAGCACTCTGTACATGGTGATGCTTAGGCAACTTCAAAAGACTTGGAAGCACAGGAGAAATGAAGAACCAAACACACATTTTTGCCAAACACTCTCACCAATGCTACCATTGAAGTGCTAACAAAACTGAAAAGATGTGGCCCTCTTGGAACACTACAACTTTACAAATGATTACCTGATCTTTATGAATTTGAGACAAATCCCACTGCTAGCAAGGCAAGCCAAAGGAAAAAAAAACTTCTTTCTTCTTTCACCCATCCCCAAGAAACTAACAGGGGGAAAGAGCACTGCTTTAAGGGTCAAGATTCTCCCTGTTCCCAGGATATTTCACTAAAAAATAAACTTGCTAAGCCAAATTTCCCTGTACCATGACTGAAACTTGTTTTCAAAATAAAGAGCATCTTCTTGGAATCTATTTTTTCTCTCTTTTTGCACGAGACGAGCTATGCTAGGTATAGCTATTACTGACAAAGGGCTTTTAACCTTTTAACAGGAAATGATCCTGACTGATTTCTCGGATGTCACAAATAGTCAAATGGTCTACTTTACCTGGAGAAACCTTTGAAATACAAATATTTCCTCAAAAATCATGCTTCAAAGGAAACTGTTGAAAAGAACATGTGAAACAAGGACAGAAGAATTAGCACACTGACTTAAATATGGCCTCTGGTTTTCTCTAAGATGAAAAAATCCCTTTATATGATCCAGTTTTCACCGTAACCATAGAATTGTAACCCAGACTGGCCCTGAGATATTCTACACTGTGGTATTAAAAATACCTCACATTACTGGCTATCATAGCTACACAGAGTACTTGGGCTTCCTGCAATCTGAATTCAAGATAGTAATTTACTCAGACAATCCCATACCAGTGACTTCTGTTGTTTATTTCTTAATTAAAAGGTAGATTGAATTTTCAATGCTTTCTTTTACAGAAAAGAAGAAAAAGACAGAATGATTACAGATAAGAGAATGCAGCATAATTACAAAGAGTGTGGTAACAGCATTTGTAAAGTGTTTGAGGATCACTAGATGGGAAGCACATAATATTTTATAGCAAGACATAGCACGAAACAATGGACCCTCATTAAATGTAGAAAACATTTTTTCCTAGTCTGTTGTTCCCCCATTATTTCTATTTCCACAATTAATTTAGGTGGAAGCTATTAACTGACCTATTTTCATCAGGATTTTACATCTTTCAGCAGGTGAGCAAACATAAGAAACATCTTTTTCTTACAAAAACCATAGGTGATTCCTAACTTCATTTTTATGTGTCTACACTTCAGCAACAGCTCCACTTAAGGATGTTTATGATTTATCACGTTGCAACAGGAATCCCAGCTATCCTCATGGATAGGCAGGTAATGAAAATGTTTTTCTACTGCTACAGCTCCTGCAGAATCCCATTCAGAGGGACACTGGGGAACACACTGCAGGATGGAGCTGCTCCCTGCCTCGGACCACATCCTTCTGACAGTCAATATTTCGTGGAAAAGACTAAATATTTAAACTTCTGCTTGCCTCTCTCCAGGCATTTGTATCCAAGAGGAGCTCTGCTAGAGGCACACACCAGCAAAGGGCTTCGACAGCCCCATTCCAGGATTTGGGTGTTTGTGCCCACTAGATGGTGCAATGGAATAAAAATAAGGGCTGAGAACTCCACTGCTTAATGTCTGCAATCCTTCAAAAATCTGTTCTAAGGATTCTTGGTTCTCATTCTAGCTGATAAACACAAAAAATATTATATAACCATGTAGTTTTATACTTCCAGTACTGACTTATTTTGAAAATTCTGCCATTAAAGTACATTAAATACTAATATTCCTTCAATGTCATTCACCATACTAATATGAAAAATAAAATAAAACCTGTGAAATGCGTATTTGCTTTGCAAAGTATTTCAGGAAGTGTTTTATTGCACTGACAGCTGCTACAAGAGGAAAAAGGGACCTTCAGCATCCCTGTAATGAAGGGTGAGGATACATTTCATTTTACTGTTTTCTGGCACTGCAATATATGCTTTCCCTATGCATGCATTGGCTGGAAGCACAGGACCCCTACACCACTTTAAAGCTGCCCCTGAGAACAAGGGAATTGAAAAGGAGTAGAAATCAGAAGAGGATAACTCGAGCTCAGATATGGCACTGTCCTCCCCAGTGAACTTATCTCTCCCCACGTCTGAATATTTAATTCACCGGTGTCACTTCTCTTTAACCAGTTCTGAAATTACACTTTTCTTAATTCTACTCAGGTGGTGAAGCCCACCTTGTGGCAGTTCAGTGCTGGCTTTCCAGACCTGGCACCAGAGGGAAACACGCTCTGGCTTTAGGCTCACTGTCCTGAGCAGGGGGCTTTGCAGGAGCCTGGGAGCTGCTCCATGCACACTGTAGGCCACACCACTTCACCTTGCCCAGTCTAATGGCAAATTTCACATGCAAATCCAAGTAATATCTTTCTGAACTGCAGCAGAAGATTCAGAAAACACAAAAATTCTGAATCTGACAGCTGTTGCTTTTATTTAAAAATATCTTCCTCAAGAACAGTCAGAACATTGGCTGTGAGAAACCTTTGCACCTGTAGCTGCTTCATTCACACTCTGATTGGTTCTAGCTGCACAAATTTCTTTAGGAGCTTCTTTTCAGTTAATTTCCTCATCTCCACAAACTTCACTGGAAGAGTACCTGGCAATTATTATATATTATACCACATCCTGGTGTACTTCTGCTCACTGTGCTGCCAGAGCAGGAATTAATAAACTAGGGCAACAATGATCATTCTCAAAAGGTGACCCGGCTTTGAAGCCTGCTTTTCTTCCAGCTGGCTTTATCTCGGCTGCCTCATCCAAAATCCCATTTGTCACTAGAGGGCACTTCAAACCAAGCTGTCATTTCATATTAGTGCAGTGTACAAACGTGGAGGGCTATACTCAGCCTACAAAAAAGTGACTCTGGCTGCATGCAAGCATGCACAGCATATCCAATATAACTTTTCTTATGTTAGACAGACATTAGTTTTAACAAAAAAAGTTTCCTATGTTTGGAGAGCAAAACTGAATCCAGACATCTTTCTGGCAACTAACAAAGCTGTAGGGAGAAAAAAATGACTTGTTTTGTTTAACATAATTTGCATCAAAAAAACCCAAACCAAACCTTTCCAGTCACTGCTGCTTAACAGATTCTGTCCTACTACATTAAGCAGTGCTTTTCTTAGCTTTTAACTTCTGCATTTCAGAGATTAAAAAATATGAATCAGATATGAAAACAGTTTGAAATTAGTCTTACTGAAAGGAAAGCCTAGAACCAGTCCAGTGCTACTAATCTGTTCATGTTAGGTAACTGATACCCTGACAAGCTACTCACCAAAAGCTGCCTTAGTTCTTGGAAACTCTAGGTCAACCAGTTTGGCCCCATGTATTTCATGTCATATTTGCCAAACTCTTTAAAAGCTTGGAGCACAAGTGCATGAATGCCCCACCCAAGGTGTGTCCCAGACAAAAGCTAAGATTCGAGGAAAGCAAAGCTAATTTTCAAAGTCAGAATAACATTTGACCTCTTGTCACTACATGAGAAAGCAGTTAATTAATAAATTTGATTGACAATATGGGAATATTTTCTAAGACCACCTATGTGATTCATAATCCTCAGGTTTAGCAGTTGTTTTAAAGGCAATTAAAACATCAGTATTTGCAAAAATTTTAAAACATACATTGCAGTCGATGAAGACCTGGAAACAAGTTGCAAAAAGTGTACCCTAAGTTCCTTTAGGATATTTTAAATGACTGTTCAGTATCAAACTTACAGGACCTTTGCTTCCTGATACCACTAGGTTACACTCAGGGGTAGATTCAAATTAAAATTAGCTTCTACAAAACCTGCTGCTGCCAACACAGCTTTCATCAAATTCAAAACCAGTTTTATTCTATGCTGTCTGACAGTGCCCCTTTAAGAGCTGCCTGATCACAAGTAGGAAACAGAGGAATTCCAGGCAAGGAGACAGCAGTCTGCTGCCCCAATAAGGCTTCATTAAAACAGGCAACTGCATTTTGTTGTAGAAAACCTAATTCCAGCTCCAAATTCAGTCATTTTAACCAAAAGGAAAAAAAAACAAAACCAAAAACGACTAAACACATAGCTCTCAAAGTAAGAGGTGAAATATTTTCTATATAATATCAAAGAAATAAAACGTAATTTTGTGCAAAAGTTTGCCAGTTTGCAAATTGGAGGCTGCTGGAAAGGGACAGCTAGAGCTGCAACTGGAGGTGAGTGCTGTCCCCTCAGTGCTGAAATGCAGCACTGGAAGTGAGCTGAGAGGGGCTGCACTGGCTGCCAGGACTAACATGTCCATTGAAGTTAACCATTTCTTATCTCAACAAAAAGAGAGCAGAGATGAAAAATCTAAAATTTTGATCCAAATTTGAACCAGACCTTATTTGCAGTTTAAAGCTGTCCAGCAAACTACTGTCTTCAATTTCTGTTCCTGTTTGTGGCTAACTCTATGAGAAAGAATATCAGAACAGACTACAGAAAATTACCAAATTATTCTGGAAGATCAAAGATATTGGTATCTTTCAAAGAGAAATGTTTGTTCCCATAACTTTATTTCAGATAATCACTTGTCATTAGAGAAAAAATATCCCAGTAGATGTGAAAACCTTGCAAAAGATGAATCCTTTAGGCAAAGCCAAAACCCTAAACCACTCCAAGAATGACTTTGCAGATACATTTGTGATCTCATCATGGCTATTTAAGCTGAACCTGTAAATTACCAAGTCCTTAAATTTCGGAAGGAAATCAAGGAACAATAAAAATTGATTTAGTCATATAAATACTGGAAGTAATAAAGGCTTCATGAGAGGTTTGACCTTCTGATAAACTGTGCTGCCAAATGATTCCTAGTATCAGAGCAGTGATAGCATGGTTTGGTAATTAAGAGATTGCTTCTATAGTGTTTCCATGGGTAAAATATTTCACTCACTGCTGTCCAAAGTCAAACTTTTGGGACAGGAGTCAATACACTTAAAGGGATCAGTCCCACATATGTCCTTTGAAGCCTGCATCTATCCAAAGGATACAGTGATTCCTCTGATGTGACTCAAGTATGCAAACTGATAAATCCAGTTGACTTTACTCTTTTAAAATTTAACTTAAAATCCCTGTGGCTTAGATTTTTTACAACACTCCTCTGTCACACACAGTGGTCAAGTATAGAGGTGCTTCACAATCTCTTACATGACTGGTTCTATTATCTGCCTATTACAAGCCCTGCATCATCTTCTTGACAACATCAGAAAGAAAAATGTTGGAATTTTCTTCAGAGGGGGAAGGGATTGGAATAGGAAAATAAAAAATCAGAAATTTACACCATATCATGATGCCTGACCACTGTCATAAAATCAAGATCAAAGGCCTTCCCAAAACACTGCTGTTTTTTTTTCTAGTCAGGCTGTTTACAGTTATTGGTGGAGTCTGAAGATAAGAGTAGGAGAGTGAGAGCAGGTCACTTACAAAAGGGTTTCCCTGCCATCTTTGGGGCTGTTTGAGCCTGCCAGCAGAGCCTGTCCATCCTGATGCCCTCCCAGCTGTACATGCAGCAGTGCCACTGTCTCAGTGAGTCCAAGTCTTAAAGCCACTTCCTAATTACAGAAATTAGCAACCACCACTTAAAAAAATCCAAAGCAGCACTTAGTTCAAGATCCATGAAACTTCCACTGTCTGTACCCAGATGGCAATGTGAAAACTAGAGCTGCTCCTACCAGAGTTAATCCTCTCCCAAAGCAATACTGCAGTGCAGTTACCAGGAGTTACAACTAACTTCAGCTACTGAGACACTTTAAAAACGAGCCTTTGGTTTTTCACACTCATTCTTTCATGTTTGTGAATCACTCTGGAGTTGACTGCAGATATCTGACCTTAGGAAGGGCACTTTAGAGCATTTATGATGTGTTAAATAACACTGTACAGACATGCCGAGCCATACACTTTCTGTGCTGTGCTAGCAGGAAACTCCAGAGCGAGTAGCAAAGCCCTAACACTATTTCTTCCTCTCATTCAGCACTTACCTGTCTGCCTTTGGTATCAAGAGGCTTTTGGAACAGAAACCAACCACCAGGACAAGAGCAAGGCAGAAACTGCTGCCGTGCAACATTTTGAGCACATTTTACTTAGATTTTAGTTTTTCATTTTAAAACAAGTTCACACAAAAGCTTTTTGCTTTTAAAGAGAAAATAAGCACACAGAAAGGCTATTTCAAGGCCACAGGAGAATACCCCACAGAAAACAACTGTGGACCATACGTATTTACTCAAACAAGGCTGTAGCTATGTAAGGCCTTTCAGCCTGCGATTTCAAAGTACTGGTCCCCATGGTGAGCATTGCACTCTGCAGTGTTTCTTCAAGAGCATCTCCATTTGAGCTGCTCAGTTTATAATATGAAATACCTTAAATTTAAAATGTCTTCATATCTGCTTTAATAATTTTTTGAAACAGAGGCAGACAAGCTGCATCCACTGCTGGAAGTAATAACGCAACATTCCAGCATAGAGCCCTCTAAATTTTGACTTCCATTACAAGCACTATGACAAATACTTTCCTCCATGTTGTAGCAAAAATATTTAAAGACATCTTTAAAATCAGGGATACGTATAAAATAATTCTGCAGATAAACTCAATCCCTCTATCCCACATTAGTTTTACACCAGAAAAAGTCCCAGCTGACTTGAATTGTCTGCTGGACTGAAATAAACTCCAGGAACAGGTCAAAATCACAAGATTTGAACTGAATATTAAGTAGAGACAAAGTTTAGTAGGGTGTCCATTACAGGACTGCAGACACTAACCTAAATTTCAGAAGGAAAAAAAAAAAGAAGGAATTGTGGTTGTACTGGCCAGTTACTGAAAATTCAAAGGTATTATAAGACAGCTCAACTCCTCTACCCCCTTCAATACGAACAGCCATGGCAATGTGTCATTTAATTTCCCTCTGCCTTTTTTTTCTGCTGTGGATGATACAAACTTTTAACACTTGTCCACTTTGCAGGGAGCCCTACACGGCTCAGCACCTTTGGCAAGCACGGGCAGTTTGTTTTGCTAGACATTTGTCACACGTTGCCCAAAGGCTGCTTCCCACCAGGACATTCCTTCCGAGTGAAATAGTGTCTAATGCCTCCCCCCACAAACTGCAGGCCAGAGATGCTGACACCTGAAGCTGCAGCTGCTGCAAGGCCAGCTCTGCAGGCTGTGCACAGGGATGGCATGCATCAACCAGAGCCTGGAGGAAACCTCCATGCTAGCAACTCAGAAGGGTTTCAGTTTCTCACGGGCTGAAGGATCAAATTTAATTATGGCTTTCCCTTCCTCTGATTGTGTATGTGGGCAGCTATATCTAGAGCTCAGTTTTACTTGCTAAGAAACATTCAGACTTCCTTAAGGGATATGGCCATTTAACGAATTAACCTTTTTTCCACTCTCCATTTTTTCCTTTTTGTCTCAAAAAAATAAAAATCTTTAAGACATGTCAGAGCATGTCATGACCAGTTAAATTCCTCTGACATGCAGACCAATAATAAAACTGCTGTATTATGTGCAACATCGGAGTGATTTATGTGGAAATCTAAATGGATTCACATGAAAAAAGCAAAAACTGCTAAGGTATCATACAGGTAATAGAAATTGCACAACTATTATGTAAAATATGAATAAATAACTATTAGAGGCTCAGCAACAGCAATAAAAAGATGCAAAAAAATCCCAGAGGTCACATCATGTGCTCTGATGTACTAAAAGTGGGTTAACTTTCCCAAACTGGGAAAAGGCCACAATTAACCTTTTAAAACACATTTTTAGAAGTCTAAGTATAGAAAAGCATCACAGGAGAATTGGTTGAGGATTTTTCTTGCTTTTTTTTTTTTTGTTTTCCATGAAGAATGATTTGAAGCATTATTTCTCATGTGATTTCAGTGGACTTTTGATTAATGCTGTCAGAAAAAATAATGCAGGAACACAGTACCTTAATGTTTCCAAGCTTTACAATTTTGTTTGAAGAATTGTACTCTACGCTATTTTTGACAGGCAAAAGGACCAATATATTCCAGAGAACCTGCACTATTTGTTAACAGAATAAACATCCATGTAACAGATCTGTAAATTAAACAAAGGAGAAAAAAATTCCCCAGCAGTTACTGAGTTTCAGATGAATATATCTGTAACCCCTCTGTGCTGGGGCATACCAGGTATGCTCAGGTATAAAATAGAGGTGAATCACATAAGCTGTTTGTAGTTCCAGGTATGCTTCAGACTTGAATGACCTTGTAGTGTGGGGTGAGGGGATGACATGATAACAATAACACACAACTGAAAAAAGTCACCAAACCACCAAATCTACTGACTGACTCCACAGCTCCAACACTGGATCTTTTTTGCCTCAAGATAAAAGAATTTTATCTAGACTCAGAAAACTGTTTGCAACTGTTTGTCAGCTTTCAGACCCTGGAAAACTCCCACTCCTGAACTCTCTTCCCTCTCAACCAACCAAGTTCCATAACTTCTGGATTCAGGCAAAACAATTTGCAATGAACCAGCAGCACATCACATTCTAATCCTCTTATTGTGAGTTGCATCTACTACCAAACCACACAGAGAAAACCCCTGAAGTCACTGACAGTTAAACTAAGCAAACTTAGCAGAGATAAATACTCATTCATTGTAAATTACAAATGTAACAGTAACACAATAATTTTCAATACTATTTTTAAGACAATGCCAGAAGTACTCTCAAGACCTTCTGGGTTTCCAACTGAGATGGCACAAAATACTAAATTCAGCTCCACGACTATTGTTGCCACACAGTTACTGGCAGTGATTTAGGCAAATTTGGCTTCACAAGTGAGCATCTCTTCCCTTATGTGTACACAGTAAAACTGAAAATAGAGGCAGAAATCTTCTTTGTCTTGCTTACCCAGCAATGTTCAGTTAGTTTTGGGAAGTTTGTACCTTACAGTTATGGACAAATACACATTACATTTATGCTTCCCAAATTTCTGAATTAATTTATTACCTTCTCTCAACAGAAATCTGAGTCTGGAAAACTGGCTCATAAAGGCACAACAGTCTGAAGGCAGAGGAGTCTATGTTAAGGCTTGAAGCAGTTAGAAAAATAAATTTTAAAAGCCTTTTATCACAGTATCTTTTATATTGTCCACGTAAGCAGGCCAGCACAGATACTCTTCATAATTAGAAGCAACCCAAATAAACCACTTAGAGGAAATGAGGAATTGTTGCTAATCAAAACACATGGGCTGCTTTGACTAAAGTTTGAACTTCTTTATCTTGAGATTACATCAATTCCCCACTACAAGATACCTTTCTTAAAGAGGAACAAAACACTTGAGACATTATATTTTATTAGGAAACATTCCATCTCACACATTTGTTTTCTTTTCTTCTCAAATGTTGAGAAGGCCAGATACACTATCTGTACCTTCAGGGTCTCCTGGCAGAACTACAATACCTAAGAATAATAATCAGCCTAGGCTCAATTATAAGTGCATTAAAAAAAAAAAAGCCACAATCATGATTTATCTTTACCCAGACATACACACCTCAAAAGACTCAATTAACCTAATGAAAAAGCCCTGCACATTTTCAAGCTGCCATGTCAGAAGTCTGACTTTATTTTCTGAAGTTTGTTTAAGGTCACCAAATGGTCAGATCAGTTTATTACCAAGACATCCCAAGAGTACATAGGCCCAGAATTGCATAGTTAATCCTCTCTTCTCACATATTGCAGCTTTATCTGTGACATATAAGGTAAGAAAATGGTACAGAACACACAAACCTGACCCATAAAATACTTGCTACTTTTTGAGAGACAGAAAATTGCTATCATATCCCTTTGAGTCTGAATCACAGTTTGTTATTCAATAGCCTGAAAATATTAACTGTATTATTGACCTATAAAACTTATCACATCCCATTTAATGAAAGAGCTCTGGTTACTTAATCTCTGTGCTTCCTACACATGCTTAAAACTTTTAACTAATATAAACTAGTACAGGGCTTCTGATTTCAATGAAGGTATATTAGGGAGCTTCATTTTTATAGCAGTATTCATTAAGTGTTACTAGCAATAACTATTCCAAAATATAAACAAATATTTATTCAATAAGCAACTGAACTGGTCTAACTACATATTTAAAATAGAAAATGAGAATATTTCTATTTAAATTTTAATTTTTTACTAAGAGACTTGTAAGAGTGTTTTGTTTTCTAGTGGAAGAAAGTAAAGAGAAAGCCCATCTGAAAAATTCTACATTACTCACATACTCTTCAAAACACACAGGAAAGTTGAAACCCATTACTGAGCAGAACTTACTTTGTAGCAGATAATGCCTTAAACAAAGATACAGAGGCACTAGAGCACTCAGAAAGACTAGCTTCTCCTAAGTGAAAGCAACCCCCGGGGAGTGAGGGAAGAGAACCCTTTGATCCCTTTGAAATACAGATTATCAGATTATTATTATTATTACAGAAATCACTTAGATTTTCAGCTGCTGCAAAACTAGGTGGCAACAAGTGATTTCAATTCCCAATGACTTTAAAGAGTTCATTTGAATTACACCAGCTGAAGACATTCCTGTACATATATTTACTTATGGAGACCTCATGCAGCAATTAATTGAGGCAACGATGGGCCTGCCTGCACAGCTGTAAGTCAGAAGCCTCTCAGCCACCACAGAGAAGGCCAGGAACTGGAGTCATTGGTGCAGTTCAGTTCCTGCTTTTTGCATGTCTTGGTTGCTTAAAATCAATGCTTCTCTTGCATTGTAAATGCATTATTCCATTTCTTCAGAGAACTACATAACAAAAGAATGCATAGAAATTTTAAATACATCTCACCCCCCGACACTGGAAGCTAAGGATGCATTGTAGACACCACAACAGAATGTTCTAGGAGATAAAAAGCCTCTGTATTGCCTCTGGGAGGCTGCCTGGTCTGGTTTCATGCACCTTGCCAAAATTCCTTGCTAGGAATGCAGCTGCCCTAGGCTTTCTATGATAAAAGTGACTCCAAGAGTGTTTGGTTTGCTCCATCAGATGGCCCTGCTATTCCTTACTCTGGAAATCATTTTCTTGTTTTCTTAAGTGACTTCAGTGAAACTCAAAACACCTAGGTGCTTTTAATGCTTATATGAAACCATACAAATCAAACGAACACAAAAGATGCTTTGTTACATTTCAATAAACAAGATATCTGAGGCTGAGTGATCCATTCTGCCTGAAATTTTCCTGATGCAAATGAAGGAGTTGGGGTATTTGTATGACATGACTAAATGTTAGCCTTGATCTGATCAGATGTAACTGAAAACAGAATTTGGCCTACAGCTACAAAGTATTCAAGTTTAAAACCCTAGCTTTATCCTCCCAGGCAGTCTGCACAGCACAAGTGCAGTAACATGTAGATTTGGCAAACAACGTACTGCTGGAGAGGGAAACGTCCCAGAGCAGCCTGCAATAACAAATTGTCACTGTTCAGGCTAATAAGAACGAGCACTTAACAAAGTTGACATGGAGAACTAGACTGATCTTTACATGGTAGCAGGTGACAGCAGCGACAGAGACGTTTATGGAATTTGGAACAGTACACGGAACAAGGGGACCGCTGTTCCTCCCACTGTGAGAGTGCCTTAGGCTGTACACAGAAGCATCAGGCTTTAATCTCCTCCATATTGCTCAGAACTGAGACCATAATCAGTATTAGATGAAGAGGTATTTTCATATTTATTTATATTCTGGATGGCAGATAAACACATGCCATCATTTGAAGCCTTAGAAATCAGATGTACTGGGGTTTTTGTGAATGTGTCACCAAGCATTAAAGAAAAGTATCTCTCACTAATTTGCTAAAAGCTATGCTAGGCAGTTATAAAACAACTTTATAATCATCTGTTTATGGTGACTGCTCCTTCTCTCTTTGATGCTGCATCCCAGATAGTACCGACAGCACAATACCTAGTGGGATCATCATTCTGCTGCATACCTAGAGTTCATCCGCTTGCTTTTCTCTCACAAGCAGCAAGCCAAGCCTTTGTTTCACTCATTTCCCACCCATGTTGTCCATTAATTTCACTATCTTTATACAGCAGAATAGAAGAGTCAGAAAGAACCTTCATTACCACAGAAGGCCTGAAAAGACCATCACTCCTTGATGTCTGAATGAGAAGTTGAAAAAGGATAAGGATGAGAATGTGGGATGGGGGAGGAATGTTTTGTTCATGGTTAAACATGCACAAATGGAATGGCTAGAGGTTATAAATGTTTGCATTTTTTAACAGGGTGCTTAAAGGCATTTTGAAGATAAATGCAGACATAAAACGCATGCTTTGAGGAGCTCAAAACCCAAACATTCAATTCTGGACAATGTTCAGGATGATGTTGGACTGTCCTTCACATTTCCCTAGAATAAAAAGACCCTTCTTAACAGCTGCTAGTATGTCCACAAATTAGGAGTTGATCTCTTGTGCTGCCCCTCTGACCTGAGCTAGTGAATGCAGCAGAGTTGGATACAGATGCTGTACAAGGCTCTCCCTCAGTGTGTCTGAGGAAACCACACGGACTGGAAATCTCCGAGCGCCCTCTGAAAGGCTGACCCTGTCAGCCAGCCTGAAGGGGCCTGGTTAGTGCAGAATGCTTCTCTTGCACCAATACAGAATGGGATACCTGTCCTTTCAGGTCTGCTTCCAATTTACTGATTTGTACATCACCAAATTATCTAGATCCAGAAAGACTAGTGTGGTGGGCTTCTGCTGGGTCTGAGAAACTGAGTCTCTCTACAGAGTGGTGTCACTCCCAATTACATTCTCTGGGACACACATAAAAAAGTTCCTAAAGTTATGCCAACAGGCATTTCCTGTTTCTCAGGGCTGGTATTCACATTTCTTCTTGGACCAAAAGTTAAGTGTAGAGGGTGCCTTTAGCTTAAGAACATAAGAAAAGCCATAATAATTCAAAGAAAATGTCTCTGTTGGGGCTGTCCCTGCAGGTCAGGAATGCATGTCTAGAGAAGAACATGAGGCAGTAAGCCCATATCATGACTTTTCAGTCATGATAAACTGATAAACTAAAGGCTTCTACTAGTCAGTGGTTCAGGGGCCACCAGAGCAGGATGTTGTCTTTAGACCACTTTGACAGCAATGGATTGATCTTTGAACACAATAAGTTTAGTATGAATTCAACAGGCTTAGTACTAGAGTTAGGAACAGATCTGGCATTATTCACCATGCCAGTATGCATTTTAATTGACATTAATATTTTCTACCTAATCTGCAAACACCAACTGCAGAGGTTGTATTTCACTGCTTAATGCAAGTGAACAACAGATAGTCACCTCACCTTGACATTGTTATTTGGAGGTTGTTCATAATCTTTCTTGCTCAAGAGTTCACAGATCTGTAGCAGAAGAGTTTTCATCACCACATGCTCTAAACCAGCAACTCAAGCCCCTGAGAAAACAAACCTGCTTGGCAGTTCTAAAGAGCCATGACTCTCAGATCTTCCCCGGGCTCAGTGACGCGGTACTGAGCACACTCAGCGCACGGAGGAAGCACAGAGTGCCAGCGTAGCACTTGGGTCACGGGAGAGCTTGCAAAACTGAGGGACAGCACTAGCTGCCCTCCAGATGTACTTCCTTTGCTGTGAGGATTCCTATAAGTACTTCTGCTCTCAGTTTAAGGGGAGTAAAGGTCATGTTTGCCTTGGATTAATTTTAAGTTTGGAACAAGGAGAGCAAATTGCAGTTTCCTCCTTTCACTCTATTTCCCTGTGTCATAATCCCATGCACACTTACCAAGTCTGACAACACTTACCATGGTTCCTTTCTCCCAGCACTTCAGCAAGGGAACTTTTGAGAAGAAAGCCTGACACAGGTACCTCCAGCGTAGGAGCATTAATGCTGTTCACTTACACACTGCCCAGGTGGTGCCTTCTGCACGAGAGCCTGAAAGTCACTCACAGCTGGCTGTAGCAAACTTTGATAGATCTTAGCTTGCCTTCAGACATTTGTGATGCTCACTGCCTGCAGAGAGAAAACTGCCTGCCCCTGGTTGATACAGAAGATCAAAACAGATGACAACGCCAAATCTTTAGAATGTCTCTATTTCTGCCATTAATTTAGATGATCTCAGAGTAAATACAAGCCTGGAAAATATATATTAATTGTAACTTCAGCGAATTCTGTTGTAAGATAACAGAGATAACCTTTTTATTTACCAGCTTCACCCATGTGTTGAAAGTATTTAGAGGAATTTAACATTCTTGAATTATTTGGGCTCCTTATTCTTATAAATATTTATACTCAGCATGAATCCAAGAGAGTGTCTCCATCTAAAAATAGCATACTGATTTGTGGCTTTGCAAATATGAGAAGTCAGAGCATCACAAACTAAATACAGCAAGTGTGTGTAATTATCCTCATTAAAACACTTTGAATGGAAAATTTTCATTACTCTGGGATATAGGAGAAAGCAAGGCAGATATCCCCTGGATCTTGGTTGCAAGACACTTTTATGAAGTCCATGTAAGCCTGCATTTCTAGTAATTTGCTCAGACTTTCAGGGACTTGCTTCCAGCCCTGAAGCTACAAGGTATCCGTGCAGAGCTGAGGCAGATGCATGGCCACTTCCTGAGTAAATCCCTGGAAAATTACTCCATAGGTTTCTAGGAGGCTAGTGGGGAAACTCTGGTCTGGACTTCCAAATGGCAGAGCTGGAATTTGAAGAATCCTATGCTAAAGTTTTAAGCAGGACATTTAAAGCTCTGGTGTTCCACTGCTTCATTGTTTTAAAAGCAATTTGCTTGACTACAAGCTGAGTATTTGTTGTTTCCACTCAATGGATTCTGCCTACAAGTGGGATCTGGGAACAGAAGTATAAATGAAAACATCACTATCCCATAGTCGCAATTTATCTAATATTTGCATCCCTCGAGAGATTGGACATTTTACTCTCATTCGCCTCGCTTCCAGTTCAGTTTTAAAGCCCAAACCCTCAGCACACATTTTCTCTCCTACCCATTTAGGCTTTTTCCTTTTCCCCTCCAAACACCTTCCTGATGTTTCCCAGTGAACCCAGGACGTTTCTGTCCTACTGAATGAGAGGGACCATGATCCTTTTCATTTCTGCTCTGAATGAAAGCACAGCAGGAAAGCACAGCATTCCTCTGGTAATGTTTATGCAGCTGTGAAAGTCTTCTAGAGGGAGTAGCAAAATTGCTACCACCTGAGTCATTTTATCACCATACCCAAAGTACTGCAGAATCTGTGACCTCCACTACCAGAGCTGAGTAGAGCTGATAATGCACACTGAGTGAAAACCTCCAAACTCTTGCTCCCTTGTTTAAAGAATGTAAAATAAAATACAAATTTAAAAAAAAATAAAATAGAAATTGTGCATCAGTTCTTCTTACTAGGCAATAAATGCTTTGTTAAGCTTCTGGTTCTTGTCCTTTTTCAATCCATGTTGTATGAAATGTACTCAGTTTGTCTTTCCTCTGGATAAGGTGTCTGTGCAGTAGATGGACACTGGAGCACAGATACTTATGGAATGAGTGAGGATAATTAAGTGACTGCAATTTAACAGCTTTAACCTCCAATATACTTTCCCTCTAAGTACTTAGTTATAAATGTAATCTTCTTGGTAAACTACTCTCTCTTCCATTTTCAGGATGTCAGGCCAGTGTTTAACATTTTTACTGATTTCATTGGCACATACATGTATGAACAGGAAACAAGGCACACACAGTGATGCAATCACAGTCCTGGTACACATTTACTGTAGTGCTTCTGCTGTACCACAGCTCTTTGGCCTGCAGCAGTAGAGATAGAAGATGGCAGATAAGGAATCCAATTCACATGGCTCCACAATGCCCCTTGAAATGAGAACATTTTCTCATATTCTCACCCATTCTTACACATGCATGATAGTACTCCAAAGGAGGGTGCACTGACTGCTCAACTTTTGAAAGTGTTACTGCTCCTATTACTGGATTGCTAACACTGCAGGGGAAGACATTTTAATGACCTATTCATTAAATCTTAGTTAATTTCATGTTAGTGTGAATGCATGAAATTTAAATTATCTCTTTTTTTTTTTGTTTGAATCTTCAGAGTAAGAAGCATCACCCCGTCCTGCACTTGCTGAACCAATTCAGGCTCCAAATGGTTAAGCTCTTACAGGGAAAAAATAAAAAAATAATTTTTTTCCTTCTGGGCTTCCTCACTGTAGTTGAAACTGAAAACAGAAGGGCCAGAATACCACAATAAAGGCTGCTCTTTACCGTATTTTTGAACTGACTAGAAGAGACAGGAAGATCAAGAAATCCTGAGAGAGATAATAAAAGACAAGCACTTGAAAACTGAATTGTGATGTGGCCACCAGAAATACCACTCTGAGAAACAAAAATACTTGTAAGTGTATCCCTAGAGGATGGACTGCCAAACTCTGGCTCAGCAGCTCTGCTGGATTTTTTTAAAACAGATTATGCAAGAATCTTCTGTGAGAACATGGAAGGGAAAAGC
Source organism: Cyanistes caeruleus (assembly GCF_971803275.1). NCBI lineage: Eukaryota > Metazoa > Chordata > Aves > Passeriformes > Paridae > Cyanistes > Cyanistes caeruleus. The sequence goes on from NC_141712.1 coordinate 12,457,470, forward strand.
AGCAGTGGATTTTGTCAAGCATCAAGCTATCATGAAAATCTAGGAATTACCATATCAGATTAGGCTATGCCTCCTATCAAATTCCTCTTAGCAGTCATTAGCCCCAGATGCTCCAGAGGCAACTGAGACAGTTCTAGTATATCATATTCCCCAGGAGACCTTCCAGCCCTGTTTCTCATAGAGTGAAGCACCAGAGAAGGACTGCCTCTCTGTGCGCTCCAAAGGGCTCCGAGGAAATGCATGTAACTTGGCCCCTAACTGGTAGGTCTCTGGATCTTTTCAGAGTAATTCAGGGCAAGCTCTAGTCCAAAGAATGTTTCATTTGTAAATGTTTTCAATAAAGCAGTGGAAGCCACCCACATCCTGCTGGGACAGCATGGGTTTGTGTTTCTGAGCTCTTGAACAATTTCAGAAAAATTTATGCACACCAGTCCTTTTAAATGTCTTATCAGGCAGTAAGTGATATTTGGCACAGTGAACTAACTAAGTTTTTAATAAAAAGGAGTCATCCAACTTTTTCTATGAGCACAGAACAGTAGCCCCAACTGAAATGTTTATGCAAGATGAGTACACAGCCCAATTTTTTCCCCATTACCTTTTGAGAGGCAGCAAGGCAGCCTCAGGCAGGCCTCTGTCTCCTTGGGAACATCACTAGGGAGCTGTACCACTTCAGACTCCTTCAATAGGAAAGCATTTCAAAACCAACCACACACTTTAATTACTGGCAATTAGAAATTCCTGGGTTTGTGTGTTTACAGCTGAAAAAATGTTAATGTGTGCCAGTTGTGTCAGAAAGTTTGATTAAGCTCTTTAAACTACATTTGAAAAACTTAAAGCACTCCAAAGACTCTGATCAGAGTATCTTGGGGGGCTTTCCAAAGTGACATGTCAGAAGCCAGAACTGCTTTAATGGTCTCCTCACTGGTCCCAGTGGACCTGAGCAAAGGCACACACCCAACACAGTCGGCAGGAGAGATTTCTATCTGGCACTTTCACAAAGACTAAGCAGCATCTTAATCTTATCTAGGATCACTACCTGAACACAAACTGGACTTACCACTGAGGTCCCAGCGACTATCCCTGATGCCAGTGGGGTTCATAGGAGCAGCTGTGGCATGGGATAAAGGAGAGAATGCAGGAGAACCCCTGCATTCCACTGTATGGGTTAGCTGCTTTTTCAGCACACAGTACAGCTGTGTCAGACATTTTCTTAGAAACTGAAAGACTGCAAGAAACACCAATAATAAGTAATGTTAGATCAAGTTCATAGGTGAAACACAAAAAGAACAAAAAGTACTTTTTCCTGGCCTAACAGAGATGATATTTCCATAGACTTGTAAAGCTGATGATGAATGCTTGCTACAGAGCTCTCCATGTGTCATAAAATATGAGCAATAAAATAAAGTCAAAGAATTGAAGAGACAAATGACAAGCCTCTGTGCATCATTAATGAATGATGAGGTAGAAAGGCAGAAGATAACCCTCCATGCATATAATAATGATGTCTTTGACTGGTGGTGCTTCTCTATGCCTGCACGTTTAATAGGATGTGTTAGAATTAAAAATTTAAAAATCAAGTCCATGTGCTCCATAAAATATGAGGGAAGAAGCAACTCTAGCCTAAGTTAAGATCTTAGCATTGTACATCCTATTAAAGAAGGAGATGTGTTGATTTATGCAAATACTCATAAATGAAGCATGACAGTATTCAAATTCTGATAACAAACTAAGTCATACAGTCAGTAATCTCATGTCTCATCAAAGGAAGAATTTTGATAGCTAGCAAAGAGTCAGCAGTCCACAGGAGACCGTTTGTTATTGTATCAAGTGACCTTTCTTCAGCTGCTTTATACCCAAAGCCACTACAGACCCTGGGCTTCTGTATTATTCCCTGAGTAACAGGAATGAGTTCCCTAATACTAGCATTTATGAGAAGACACTAAGAGTTCCTGTTTTGCTCATAACATTGTCCATTGCAAAGGAACTGAGCACACTCATTCATGAGAGCAAGCCTACATTTTCCAGATCTCTGTAGGACAAGTACTTCCTAGTGGAGAAATTAAAGTTCTACATGATGAATTTATATTTTTTCCTCCACACATCTTTAGGAAGTGTCTTTATGCTGTGCTGTCTCTATTACACTGGAGTATAACCTAGTGCTATCCAACGCAGTATTCCTTTCCTGGATATCAAACTTTTTCCAGGGTTATTGACATAATAGAATTAATAACTGTTCAACTCAACAATCATAAAAGTCTTTTCTGATACAAATGAGTCCATGATTCTGTGATCCAGTATGTTCCCAAATGCATCCTCAGCCAAACGTACAGCTGAACCTGATGGCCAAATGGGGCTGACAATTGTTCTGCTTTACCAGGCACAAAAAAGCAAACAAACAAAACAAAAATCCCACAAAAACTCCACATGTTCCAGCTCTAACTCTGTATATTAAAGCTGTACTGAACAGCTAAGTGACAGCAGATATTTCCTGCCATGGTCACAATATGGGAATGGCTCATGTCCCTCGAAGTTCTTTTGCTTATGTATATTTAGACTTAGGTATTTTGCCAATTCTGCAGCAGTGTCTGCTGCCCACAGGCTGGAGCCTTCAAGGAACATGTGGATTTGAGAAAGATGAGAGATAACTTTGGAAATGTCACATCTGAATGAAACAGTGACATGTTCTTTAGATGCCTGGGATGTGGCTGGAGGGGCACAAGGAGAGTGAGTGTGTGTAGCCAGATGATGGGGTGGAGCTGAAGTCCTGGAGAAGAGGCAACAGACGAAGATCATGCAACAGCTTTTGAAAAGAAAGACCCACAAGCCATCATTATATCTCCATACTTTGATGCATCTTTTTCTAAAAACACCATAACAACTCTGATTGCTCTCCACCAACTTTGTTTGGAGGTAAAAAAATAAGGAAAATGTGCTTTAATTAACCATTTGTGTCTCTTAATATCTTCCAGGCTAAGTCTACTCAATTTAAGAGGCAAGGGATTTTCTTTTCTCCCTTTTTTTCCCTTTCCTTTTCCATGTTGCCAGCTGTGCAAATGCAACCTGGAATCAGAAGTCTGATGCTCAGAGCTCAAATATCATCACCAATAATAAAAATCAGTAACTGAGGTTTACCTGAGAGTGATCCTGTTAATGTCCCAGACAGAACAGAAAGTCAGTTCACTTTACCACAACTATACTGTCTTTTAACTGCTAGCAATAATAAAAGCTCAATTTTGTTAACTAAGCAGATACATCAAACATATGGGGAGCAGGTCTAGGGGGCAAGTGCCATTGTTTTATCGTCATTTCCCTCTCTGTAATGGCATTTAAGAAATTATTTGCAGCATGTAAACTAGAAGACATACATGTGGGCATTGGGTGAGAGACAGATGGACTAATACCTGGCTTCTATACAATAAAAATATTAAACCTTAAAGCAAAGATCTTTAAAGTAAGGAACCCTGTCTTGTTCTCCAGCAAAGTGAATGACCAACATTCTGAGGTCTACAAGAGGAAGAATCCATCGTCAAAATTTTCAGGAGTAAAAGACCAGATATTTGGGGTTGCACTTGAAACACTCCTGGTCAAAATACATAAGTTGCAAAGAACTCATAACTTTAAGGTTCTTAGGCAATTTTCCTTATGATCTAGAAATTCCAGTTTGCAACATAATGAGAAGAACATTACTTTTTGTGTTACATTCTATTCAAAAAGAATGTAAAAGATTCATTCTCATGGTTCACAACTGGCAGAGGAGACCCCCCCGAGGGCTGGGAGAGAGAGAAGTACACTGAGTTGTGTGATAAAAAGGTTCTACCCATGCTGCAGGAGAGTACATTACACATCTTCCAAATATACGTTGCTGCATAGCTCTCACAATGAGAAGCAAATAACAGACTTCACATCTGTGATACGCCTGTAGGTGGGAAATAACTTTTCCACACAGCCCTGTTCTCACTATTATTATACCAGTGTCCTAACACTGGACAAGGTGACTTGGCCAGCCCAAACTTTTTGTTTGTGGAAGTGGAAAGCAGAATGAATGCAGTCAACTTTAAATCCAAGGCTTGGTGTCATGGGAGACAAAAAGGCAAACTTCTAATAAAAGGATATTGGAGAATGGTGAGCAAGAACTGTACTGAAATCATATTTTTAAATTATTTTTATCCAGCTGAACGACAGAGCTTGTCACTTCTATGTAGTATAAATGACTGAATAGTTCATATGAACAATAATACCATGGCAGATTGAGGCAAGCCAAGATTTGATTCTTAGCTCTGCAACCAATTCATGCAGATAAATCATTCAAAGTCTTTCTGCTCTGACTTTCCCATCTGAGAAAGGAGATATTCAGCTTAGTTCACAGAAGTGTTGAAATGTTGATCATTTTTATGCACACAGCAATGTGAACTCATTGGGTGAAAGGTGCTTTGGAAGTATTAAATATTCTCCTTGCTAATATGCCTGCTTTCCTCTTCGTACTGTTTATGAGTAGTGCTATTCTTTTGAATGAACTTCAGCCCATTAGAATTTGACAGTATAGAATTTACATTCTTTGAAATGATAAATGCATTTAATTTTCTTCAACCAAATATGTTCCAAACCAGCATTTAAGCATAAGACTAATCTCTTTTGTTTCACATGTCTATTGAGTAAAAACAAGTCCTCAAGTATTCTGTCAAATTGAGACCATAAGAGTTTTTTGCAAGAATGAGCAGCAACTGGCAGTTGAACTCTGTGACTTGAAAAAAGTTCTCTTCCAAATCTTGAAGAAACTATCAATAGTTTGGTTGTTATCCCACCAAAATTGATGTAGTATCGACATACACAGGTTGAAAAAACTCAAACAAATAAGAAAAAAATATATTAATTTCCCATCATAGACTCTATTCTTTCTCTAGAACTTCAATATTCCCTGTTACACCTTGTTCTGACTTTGGAGGGGAAAGCAATAGTAATTTCAAGTCTAAATTTGAGGGAAGAGGAATATTCTCTCCTTCACCTTCATCACAGGGACCAGGTTTTCTTCTGCAGTTTTATCAGTTGTGGTGCATTTCCGACATCTACAAGAATCTAATATACTGAAAAGGTCTCTGACCATTTCTGCTGTCTTCCTGTTTTACTCATCAGTAGTAGTTATATTTCTTGTATAATCAGGAGATTGATCTGGGATTTAGAGTGGTTTGTACAGCCTATGAGCTATATCTCCTGAATTCCTCTGCAGTACACACAGTGTATCCATGCATATTTTACCAATTCTGATCTGAATGTTCACGTAATAACAAAGAACTGCTATAAATCAGTTATCATGCTGTCTGCAATAAACCAGAATGTAACATAAACTGAGCTCACTTAGACTGGTTTTCCTGACATGGTGCATTAGGTCAGAGACTCATCGTGAGAGGGCTGCAGTTTGGAATCTGCGATGTTACAGATTATTAGGATTTCATCTGATTTCAAAGGCAGAAGATTGTCTTCCCTTCTGCATAGGGTATCAGGGAGGCTCGCTGAAAGATCTTGCCAGCTTTAGAATAAAGACAGACCTGATGAACTTCAATGAAACAAATGAAAATGGAAGTTTCTGTGCAAAGGACCTGATGTACCTATGAAACAGCCTGGCACATAGTGAGACTGAATTTATGACCAACATACTTGTAAATATTTCTTGAAATGGTGAATTCTGAGAGGCAAATCTAGGGCTTTTCTGTCTGGAGCGGAAAACTGGAAGAGTTAGTGTATAAAAATCTCCAGTGAACATGCAATGCAACATACAATGCATATCTACTAAAGCTGAGACACCCAAAGAGCCCTCCTTTCCTAAAATTTAGGTATTATTAAGGTAAGCAAAAATTAAATTTTGCCAAGATGAAAGGTATTGGATCTATTCTTGCAGGAATTTAGCTCAGATTAAGTTGCAGTTGGCAGCAGCAAATGCTGAGTGTTACTATGCTCAGAAAGGGGTGCTGGAGATGCAGGACTGCATCTTGGACAAAGAGTGTGCAAAGGCTTCTCAATTTATGAGATCTCTGAATTGAATAAATGATAAATCACATATTTAGTTCCCCAAAGAAGGCTAAATGTCCTACCTTCCCCTTGGGAACTCAGAGGGTTGGGGGTTTTAAGGTTACAGGTTTCTGCTCTGTGAATTACCTGAGAAAGATTTGTAGACTGCAGTTAGAAGCATCAGAGGGGACGACAAAAGCTCAGTAAAAGCAGCATCCAGAATGAAACCACTGGTCTGGGTAAAACATCATCTCAGGTAACATGTGGACTGACATTCCCAAAGCTACTAAGGAGATCAAGCAGGAAAAAATAATTAGCTACAACCATTGAGGCTGTAAGGCTCTGAAAGCTCTCAATGTGAAGAGCTGAAAGCAAGAAAACTTGATGCATTTTAAAATCTGTCTCTTCCTGGAACAGGAACATGACTCCATCACAGATGGTAATGCTAAAAAAAAATACAATAAGGTAAACTTAGTAATACTGTACAGGTGCTGCAGCTCTGTGAAGATGCCATGTTTCCAGTAATGCCTGTTAATCCATCATTTTACATGGAAGTTCCCCCTACTTACCTTACTATCATCAGAAAAACATGTATTGATCTACTTATGATCATAATTCCCAATTCAAATCTTTGTCTGTTACATCACAGCAGACTGGGGAGGGAGGGAGCCTAGGAAGTACAAGGATAAAAACAAAATAAATCTTCATTTAAATGTCAGAGGAAAACCTTAAGCACTTTATTCTTTGAAACAGAGAAAAAAATGCATGATCCAGATTTTGTGTGCAGCAGCGCTCATATTTTTTAATATCATCTTGAAATCAGGAATAAAACCCAGTATAAACTCATGCAAATGGCCCTAGAACCAGTCTTCCTGACAGGAAAATGTAGACCTGCTGTTTGGTCCATCAAGCTGCCTCTGGAAGTAGTTTAGCCATTTATTTGCCCTGTATTAATAACGGTCAAGTATGAAAGAAATTAACAGCTCACAAAAAGCATAGGAAGAGTAATAAAAACGTTGAAAGACAAAAAAGTTGTAATTTAATCCCTTTAGAGAAATATTCTCCCTGCCCATTAAAATGCTGCCTTTATTCAGTCATTCCCATTAACAAGAAACTCAGCCTGCTGGAGGACGGGCAGGTGGTGCCTCTCCTTCGCCTTTCCAGCTAATGGAAGTTTCCCTTTGAACTCGACACCACCACAGAAGCTCTGTGGGCCTGTAGGATTTCCTCACTTCTCCCCTGTGGGACTCCCATGGAGCCCTTAGATTTTTCTCCTTTTTGGCATCTTTGAGGTTGTGATTCTGTTCCTGCGATCTCGTGATGAAATGATGACCTGGTGTGACTTGTTAAAGGAAAAGAAGCCACTCAATGCCTAATTATACCAGCAGGGAAGGCACGAGTCTGATTCCCTGAGCAGCCTTTCTCCAGCAGCTCTCGCCCCATGAGCAGCACCAGCAACAGGCTGATCAGCCAAAGTGTTTCTATAGCCATGCCACAAAATGCTGCTCAGCCAAAGAGCCTGGAGTTCAATGACATTCACTTTAGTTTAGCAATCTGAAAGCTGAGCTTCCGCTGCCCTAACAATGGTTAGATCTGCAGAAACAGCCCTGTGCTACTAGACTCACATATAAATATATCTGCCAGACAAACAGCCTTAAATAATACAATATGGGTAACAATTTGCTGTAGCAAATTGACAATAAAAACAAAAGAAAATAACTTCAAATAAAAATCCCCCATGATTGTGCCCAGGAATTCCATTTCAACAGTTTCACAAACTGTAGTTTTAGCAGTTGATTGAAGTACTACATGAAATGTTAGCAATATAACACAAATAAACTTTTTGCAACATTACAAGAGCAACCACTAAGGAAATCCTTTCCTCCTTTGCAGTAAAGTTTTTCTATTTATAAGACATATTCCTATTTTTATGTTTATAAATAAGAAATTATTGTTACTGTAAAGGTAAAGATGGTAACTGTAGATGACTGAATGGTGATATTTAGCAAACACATTTTTGAATCATATTTTCCTACTGTTAAACCATTTAGATAGCTACTAAATAAGACAGTTCTGACTTTTTACCAGCTTGCAGTGACTAACTTATTCAAATGCAGTTTTTTACACTATTCATCTCCCTTTCACGGCAATTTTTTTTTAATATCTTGATATGACTTGTTGACCAATTTCCCTCATCTCTATTAAATTGTAAATTTCATTGAATTTATTAGCATTTGTGTATGTAGCAGATAGTAATCCTTCTTGGCTGGTTTCTGATGGTAAGATTCGTACACACAGGATGGTGAAACCTGGCAACCTCAGACAATCAACTAATCCCAGAGAAAAGAAAACCCATCCCTTTAGTAAACCAAATGAGATGATAAAATTTAAAATACAATTCCCAATTGTAAAGTCAAGGCCACAAATATATTCTAAATATTTACTCTGAATAGGCAGAGTAACCAGCAAGACCATGAAATCCATTCAAAGAACTCCATGGAAGTCATGGTAATAGTGAGATCACAGTATAAGTCTCCTAGATAAAAACTCTATTTTGTAAGAAATTTAGGTGAATCCAGTTATTCAGTAAGTCCAAATAAACTGAAATAAATTCAACTGTCATAAGAAAACCATGTTCCCTGGCACAACAAGTTTAATCTACAGAAATAATGCTGCTATTTGCTTAAATCCAGTTATCCCCACATAGGCCAGAAATACATATACTCAATCTGTGAACCAGGCTGAACTCTTCAAAATTCCATGAACTTCTCCTGCATTGTCCAAGAGAAAGCATTGCCTCAGTTTCCCTTTATGTGAAATAATAATTCTCCTACTGCTTTGCCAAGAGTCCTGGAGTGAATATCTGAACCATGTACAGCACTTTTACTCACCATCTCTACAAACAATAAATGAGTATATAAACATCACACAGAACAGTGTCCTTTTCCCTACCAATACAGACATTTAAAATACATAAGGATTCTAGAGGAGGAGATGGAGGTAGGAGAGGGAATCAAATGACTGCAGGCCTCTTGACCTTACCAGTCTTCCAATCTATAACAACAGGGACCTCTCTGTTTAAAAAAAAAAAAAAAAAAGAAAAAGAAAAAATGAAGCCCATTCTGTTCTGAAGCTGCTGTGATGAAATGGAATTTGCATTCAGTATCCATCACCAGTGGTCAAAGGGAATCAGTTACCATCAAAGATTGTGCACTTTAAATCCTCTGCTAGTTCAACTGCTATATATTTGATTTTAATTAAAGTTCTGTCATGAATTATAAAAGACCATATCTTCAAAGTCATTAATTAAGGCCCCTTGGTGTCTGAATACCAACACTGTAATGACAAGTGAGGTGTACAGTGACTAGCAGCAAGCAGCTGCCCAGCAGCAGCAGCAAAGCAAGCAGAACTATCATTCTGACATGTTCAGGGCTGCACTTGCCCATTGTTACAGTAAAGAGATCTCCCATGAATACAAACAGAAGAGTGAGGAGCAGCCAGGCTTTGGTGTGGCACTGTTTGTGAGTAAAATGCCTCTTCACAGGATTTGAGAAATGTGTCACTCAGTGCAGCATTCCTTAGGGTCTGTCTCTGAAATCTGAACAGCAGAAATGCCATAGCTCTGCACTGTGGGCTCAGGAGCTGATCATGCAATCACATCCATTTAGCTCTTGCTCTTATTATGAGGGTAGGGGTGGCTACCTGGCTAGCAAAGGGCTTGGCCCCATCATCTTTACTCACATTTTACACTTCAAGGTGCCTCACAGAGATCCACAGGCCCATTCACAACATAGGGCACAAAGAAACAACAGTGTAGACAGCAGGATTTGTTCCTAGTGCTACTGAGGATCGTGCTGAGTTTGCCAAGTTTAATCAAACACAGCGTCATCAGGACTTCTTCTGAACCACCAGTATGTGGAAGAACCAGCAGGGAACCACCTGTGTGTTTGAAGACAAATTAGTTCTGCACATCCACTAAGTTCATTATCAAATTTTAAAAATTAATTTCTAATTTAGTAGCAAGATAAAAAATTATATCCACATGTCAGCAGAATTTCACATCCTTAGGATCTAACTTCCTAAAACAGAAAGAATGAGAGAAACAAAAAGAAAAATATAATTGCTACTTTAAATGCTGAAAAGCACATCTGGTACCAATGGTTGACCCTTTGTACATTGCTCCACTCTCACCCCTCCACACACACAAACCCACACACTGATTTCTAACAGTTTAAAGACTCCCTCATGTGGTGGTCAGATATGGTGAATTAGATCACTGAGGCCTGAGCCAGCTGCTGAGCAGACAGAGAGCACATATAATAAATGATGTGGATGTTTAAAACTTACGTTCTGTTAGGATCAACCCTTCAACATACAGGGCTTAGATGAGCTCACTTGTCTGCAATATAAATGAGTTCTTGCCAAAGTTATTAATCCCTTTAAACTCAGGGGGGACTGCTGTGACTAACCACTGCTTCCTAGAGACAACTTTAATAAAACAGATAAACTGCTAATATCCCACCTCCTACAGGGCACACATCTCCTTCAGCCAGCTGCAGCAGGCACTCACTATTTCTGTTACAGGCACTGAAAGGCAGGTGCCTGGGGCTTAGTGACCTGCCAGTGTCAAACCCCAGAACAAATGTAGTCCCTCAGTGTGTCACTGCTGTTATCTGTATAGATGCTCCACCTTCAGGACAGGTACCACTAAGAGCAGCGAGTAGATACATGATTCCTACACACCTCAAGCTCAGGGGAGCCTCAGTCTGGCACCACACTCACAGTGCCCTACAAGTCAGATATGAAGTAAAAAGCATAAAAATCCCTTTTTTAGCATAGCCCAGTCCCGTGCTTTCTTCCGTAAGCTCTTTGTTTTCTTGGTACTTATAAACTTTTAACTTATAAACTTTTCTTTCCCCAGACAAGAAGAAAGAAGGCTCTGGAATGCTGATCCAGGAGAAATTGCAAAATGGGAAATCTGAAAAGAGAATGAGTCATAAGGCAACCCTGAAAAACCAAAAAGTAGCCAAAGGTCTGGCTAAACTGGACCTTGGGATATTTTCATTGGTACCTTTCCTGAAGTTCAGGCAAACTTTTCCATCACCTGAGCTTTGGGTTTTCCAGTTCCTTAAAAGTTCTAATTGAAACACTCTGAGAACACTACAGCAGCTCTGACAACTTCAATGAATTATTTCTTTTCCACAAATCCTGCTAAAATCAATGCAAGTCCATCTACATTAATAACTTGTTTTGCTTCCTAAACCAGAAGATATAAACTGACAGCACATGACCTAGAGAACACATGACAAGAGATTATATACACATACTGCAATAGTTTACTTGCAGACACGTCCCACTGCACCCAGTTAGAACCAGCTGAGTTGGTAATCAGAGGATCAGCTGTTTTCTTAAGACCTTAATTGTCCTGATGATTATTTATTTCTTCAGCCTAGCAACAGGTTTCAATTTAAAACATTAAACCCCACCAGGAATATATCTATTATCCTCCCATGGCTTCTGCTCAAAATACTCTGCCTGACATACTCTTCTGGAACCACGAGGAAATCATCAGCTTTCAATAAAATTTTGGAATTAGTGACAGTAGGAATTGCTAAAGTATGTTTCTGGAGGGATGACTACTCTGTGAGCAAATTATCTAGGACACCATCTGAAGTATAATCTTGAAACTGCTTCTGAATCATTTCAAAAATCATTTTCTGAAACAGAAAAATCCTTTGATAAAAGCACCATGTTAATGCATGCTCATGTTTCTCTTATCACAGTCAGATCTATCTAGATATGTAGCTAACAGCTCAAAAGACATCACAATTCCCTTTTTACTATTATTGAAGTACTGAAGTATATATATATTGTCCTCAAAAGACGTATTTGCCTTCTCAGACTGTGTGGTGTCTGCCATACAGTAACCATTAATATACAAAAGCAGACATTTAAAAAGTTAGTTTGGCATCTTACACACAAAGTAGATGGCTTAAAATTTTCAATATGGAGTGGTTCTAAACTGAAACAAACTCAGTAACTATAGAGGAGCCTTTCATGAGTCAGGAGAGATACATCAATGTGTATATCAGATAAATACCTAATATAGAAATTATACGTAACAGAGAAATTAATTTTTTCTACAAACACATAGAGGCAGTAGTAGGAGATAAAACTGTTCATTTTCTGTAGCTAATCCAGAGGTAGCATCTGTTTAGATATACAAAATATCTTACAGAGGATTAAGGTAAGAGAAAGGAGATTTAGATTACTGCTTCAACTCTTCCAAAATGTTGGTAGATGGCCTTAGGTTCTCTCTCAGCAGGGCTTTTTCTTCTTTCCCTGTGTTTTGTATTGCCTCTTTCCTGAATGTTTAACTTCTAGGAAGTCTATCCAGAAGTCACTAATTGCTGCCAGAAGCAATCTCTTCAGAGAATGGAGGGCTGAGGGATGTCTATGCACCAAACACCAACAGCAGTTAACCCATCAATCTGTCAGTGTCAAAACACATCACTTCAGATCCTTCAGAGTCTGTCTCCCTGATTTTGAGCTTATCTAGTCTGAGATAAGAAAACACATCATTCCAGCAAGAGTGGTGGGGTAATTTGGGCTGTAACAGACCTCAGGAGTCATTTAGCTCAGCCTCTGACTGAAAGCAGAGGCCAACCAGCAGCAGAACGTCCCTACTGCCAGGACTGTGCACCACTGCATTCCCAGCCTGGAAAAGCAGCACCTCTGCAGCACACTAAGAACAGGATGAAGGCATACAGCTTAAAGACAAACACAAGGAGATAAGAAGCATTTTACCCCAAATCTAGTCTCCTATTGCAATAGGACTTCTACTCTAACAAAGTGTCACCAGAAGTTATTTTGCTTTGCCAATCTGAAAGAGGGCAGCTCAGCCAGGATCTCTGATGTCATGGGCTAATGAAAGAGAGTGTTTTCACTGACTGCTCAGAAACCCAGTCTATTGGTTCACCCAACACCCATAAATCCAATATTCCATTATGTATTATGTTTCCTAATTGAACATAACTCGCTTAGCTGCTCACACACTGAAGTAGTACCAGAAAAGCAATTTACCAGTAAAAATGCAAACAAAGGTGAGAAATAATGCTTCACTGCAGGTCTGCCTGGTTTCTGTGGCTTTGCCAATTTCTTTTACAAAGTATATATAAAAGGTGACCTCAACCTACTCTCACTGCCAGTGAAGATAAGAAACAAAGTACAGTGAGATTTTCAAACTGCACAGACCTCACAGTCCATTCAAAAGTTTCCTCATCCATTTCTGATCCGATATTCATTAGGACAAACAGAGAACAGAGCATTCATTAGTTTTCAATGAGGCTTATGAGTGCAATTGGAATGTGCCAGGGCACATTTGGCTTTAAACAGCTTCACCACAGTATCCTAAATGAAAGCTGCTAAGCTGTCATAAATTACATTAAAATTCTTATGAAAATGACGCGGTTCTCATGCCTTAAGATTTACATCAGCCCTTGACCTAACACGGAGCACAGAGATAACTGCAGAATTTGCAACATGATACATAATAGTCTTACTTGCTTAATTAAGGAGACCTAAGAGTAACTTGGCACACGTAGTGAAGGCTTCTTTGGCCTTTGTTCTCTTGCAGTGTCACATGGCCAGAAACAAATATGAGCTGTCATCATAAACAAAGCAGAAGAGTCATTCCCCACAAACAAGTACCAGGCGCTGGAAAAACTGGATCATATCTTCAGAACTGCTGTTTATTAAGGCAACACTTTAAATAACCACGTATTTTTGCTGATGGGGAAAAGTTAAAAAAGAATGTGTCATTTCAAAGCTGAACCGTTAGGGGAAAGTTGTTCACTGTAACTCAAGTCACGTCAGATTCGCTCCTGAAAGGATGAGTGAGGATAAATACAAAGCTACTTGCTGACAAAGAGAGCTCCATTCATGCACGAAGAGTAACTCCTCTTTCTCTCCTGAGTGTCAAGTGTTGTTTCCCATGGCTGATTCACCCAGCAGCCCTGCACACATCTCCTGTGTTGGGCTCTCAGTGGAAGTGTACAGGCAGCAAAAGCCCCTGCAAATGCTTTCCCCCCAAGCCCCTCAGTCCCCCCTTTGAAACGCTTGCCTTTATCAAAGACTGTTCACTTCATGGACAATGGGGTGCAGCAAAATAGTTTGATGTTGGCATAAATCAAACAACTGTCAATATTAGATATTTACAATCAATTAGAAAATATCACCAGTAAACACCAAACTCCCATCTTGAAAAATTGTGAACCAAACCCCTAGACTAGGGATATTCATCTGAAATAATATTCCACTTGTAATAGCACCTCAAAGCCAGCAATATTAGGAATGACAATAAATGGACAGTCCATGACAATGGCCATATTTAAACCAAAATTTCAGATTAAGGCAGCTGCACCAGGCAGTCAAACCCCCATTATAAGCAAACACTGAATTTTGTACAATTTCCCTGACATCGGTTATTAAAGTTAATTTCTATTGCTGAATCTGTTTAATTATCTTGTACCCTGTAGGGGTAAGGTGATACCCTGTGTCTGTTGGTGGCAAAGCCTCAACCTGGTTTTGAACCCAGCAAGCCACAATGACTTTACTGAGAGCTCTGCACGTTGTGCAGAGAGCAGGGAGGGAGTGAGGCTCCCACGGAGCACAGTGAGCCCCAGCTACAGACCCACACTCTGTAGCCTCAGGAGGGGGACAAGAAGCCTCTCTCAGCTGCACTGCCCTGTGCAGGGTCTGTCTTAAAATCCATAATCAAAATGTTTGCTCTGAGGCACTGTGTGTAAACACATATGACTAAAGCATATCATTATATCTGTGACATAAAAATAGGCTAAAAAAATAGTAAAAATGCTTAGCCAGGAAAATAATGTTTAGTAATTTCTTTCTCTCTTTCTTTTATTTTAATTTAAAATACATGTGAGACACTTTGTCTTCAAGATTAAGTCAAGTTTTGCTTCTTCCTCTTCTCTGGCATAAATAAATGCTTTCATATATACAAATGAGGAGAAAATGTGGCCTCTTTCAGCAATAGTAACTATCTGCCTGTTGCTACCTTAAAATCACAGCAATCACATCTGGTAACTGCCCTTTTCTCATGTTTCCACTAGTTTTCAGACTTCCTCTTGTGGTAGCTTGAGACTGCGCATCTGGATGTTTTAAACATACAAAGGAATTGCTAGAGCAAGCAAAAGGGAAAACGGTGCTGAGAGTTAAGATGTGCAGATAAGTAACTGGTTCACTTTGCAGCTAAAGTAACGGAGAGGCAGTGGGAAAAAGCTTTTTCCAAAGAGGAGAGCAGAAGTTTAGGCAGAATGAAGACTCACATTGGCTGTGGCTTCGTTTTTAAAGTACTATTCATCCAAGTATATCTTTTTAACAAAACTTTAGCTGCACCGTCACCAATCATTAAGTTTCCTGGAGACAGCACTCCCAAAACAGACAAAGAACTAGCAGTGGTAAGTGTTGGTTTCATCTTTGCTTCAGATTTATACTGTTGTTTCATAAGCAGATGTTTCTTTCTTGTTTCAGCTGAGGCTAAGGAATGACTGTAGCATTCTTTCCCTGGAGTCTCTGGAAGTGCTAGCTAGCTAGCAAAGGTATCAGCTTTCAAAAGTTAAAACTGGAGCCAAGTAATGTTTCCTCTCTTAAAACTTTTAAAGCCAGCAAAGTTGGGGTTTTGGATATTTTTTTTCCCTTAAGTCTCAAGATACAAAATATTTTCATTAAATCATGATGGCTATAATCAAAAGATTGCAATGGTAAGAGGGGAGAGGGGCAAATAAGAGACATCTAATTTTTTAACTTAAATCAAGTAGATGTGAGGGCAGTCGAGACTCCCTTAATGCATATATCACAGCTTTCAGAAGTGTATTTTCTAGATTTGCTGTGCGTTGCATAAACACAACTTTAAGGGACACTACAACTGAAAGCCAGCTCAAATTTCAGAAGCCATTGTGACTAGTTTTGACTTCGGAAAACAATCTCACAGAGCTTTAAAGAATCCAATCTGGAACTAAAAATGCTGTTTGGATTTCTGTGATATTGAAAAATTATAGTTATAACTGAACAGTATTTTATTCTAACATTTTTTTTGCCCTGTGTACATTCATAAAAGTGACATGGGGAAGTCCATTTAAAGGGAGATTGAGATGGATTATCCTTATTTTAGCATGTAAATTATAGACTAAATTATTTCCTTTTTCTTCTGCAGTAAATCCATTTTAAGGAGGATAGAGATAAATTATTCCTATTTTGGGTCATAGAGATTTGAAAGCTGGTCACTTTTCTTTAGGAGTTTGTGTGCATCTTGGGAAAGCTTGCCAGGTTAAAGAAGGTCCGGGGGAGGGTAGAGAGAGAATTTCCCGTTGGGAGCTGTGTCAGAAAGTTTAGGAAGAGCAGACGAACTGACCCAAATAGGGCATTCCTCAGTCATTAACAAAACAAATTCACCCAAGGTTTTCCCTTAGCAGTAGCCAAGAGCTGGGGGCAGGGGCGGTTCACTTGGGAGAGGAATGTGGGGTCCCACGTGTCTAAGAGCAATTTAACCACTCTAAGAGGATCTATTTTCTTAGATACAGCCAGGTTTTTATTCAATAACTGCAATCCACATCTCCCCTCATCTCTGTTTCTTTCAAACAACCTATTTATTATGTGTACTCAGAGGAAAATTACAGGCTGGTTTAACTCTGCAGTTCTTTGTCTGTCTTGGGGTATTCTTGGGCAATGCTAACTGGCTGCCTTTCCTCCTCACACCCTCCATCAGAACAGCCCCAACACTCAGCATCAGAACACAAATTGCTATGTTGCAGCTGGACCCTGTTTCATTAATGGGCTGGATCAAAATTCCAGATCACCACAGCTCCCTGCTGACTCTGGGGAAACTGCCTTTCACAGCCTAGGCCAAGATGTGGTTTGTATAGACATGACATTTTTCTTCAGGATTCTCTCCTCATAGAACAGCTGATCATGGTCATTTCTCATCTTCAATAAAATCTCCATTTTAGGAAAAACTGAAAGAGGTTAGTTTTTTATTTAGAATCTTAGCAAGTAACATTCTTTACCATGCCCCAGTTTATATTTTTGATTGTAAAGCTTGCTCTCAAACCTAAAATGGTAAGAGGAGTAGCCTGGTTCTTCAGTAAATGTCAGTCCTGATGTACAGTCTGTATTACACCATGGTACGTCATTGAGGGATGCAAGCAGAAGTGTAAGAAGATCCATCAAACTACATGAAATGACAATTAGAATAAGAACCAAACTGGACTGTTTGATTATTTGATTCTTAATGCACTTCACATAATTTCCACCAGACCTCATTAACTATGTGTGAAGAGTAGTTCAGTGGAAGGAAAGATGAAACCACCTTTACTCACTAGTGCCACAGTCCCCACTGGAGAAATACCACATAGAAGTTACAAAAATCACAAAAACTAGCCATAGTCTGTGCTTACTCATGATGGATGGAGGACCTTCTGAAGGAAATAGTGTAATATCTTGATTAAATCCTCTTCTGAGTAATCCCTGAACCATTTCCTATGCTGGGAAGATGAGGTTAGCCTGGACTTTGTGAGGAAGGTGGTGAAAGCTAGGCTTGACCAACTGCAGTTATCAAATGTCCTCTGCTTTATTTTGCTGGTGTTGTGGTTTTATTCCCAGTCTCCTGGGTGAACTTAAGCAATTAATTGGACACATAAGACAAGGTTTTTCTTGCAAATACTTGCTGACCCAAGAATGTAAATGTGCAGTCATTTTGTTGGGCTTCTTGTAATCTTCAGTTTGAAATAGTTCTCCCTGATATCCCTCATATATTTTGGCAAATATACCTTTATCTTATTCAGGTGTTTTCCTCCCTGGGACTTGTAGTTCATATCTGGGATACAATACCTGAAGGGTGTTTCTTCCTCGGCTGCAAATTGTTTTTATTGCAACCTTCCTGTCTCACAGCACCATTGGCAAGGGCATCTCTCAGCTCTGTGCAGTGCCAAGCACCCATTTGGGTGCAGTTTGGGAATACCTGGATTTCATATGGCTGTAGCTTTTCTACACAGAGGGGCATAAAACACTGTAAACCCATCCAGCTTTCAGTGAGAGAAGTGGAGGAGTTTTTTATGGGTATTATTTTAGGAGATGAAAATAATGTGATTTGTGCCATCTTTTGGGTCCCTTATGACCACTCTTTTTTAATGAGAAAGAACTTTCTGAACTGCCACCATGGCTGAATCAGAAAAGTCAGTCTGGCCATAATGTGCTGGAGCATTCAATGGCATTTAAAGTACACAAATATTGATTGGCTGCAGTGTCCAAGCAACTGAGATTTTACCAAATACTTTCTTCCTCAGGTTTTTGCAATGTTTGACTCAAAAGCAAACACATCCAACATTCAAACAACTTTGTCTGGTTTGAATAAAGAAAGGGGATTTTCTTTGCAATCAATGTGGTCTCATATGGGGGGTTGCTTTGATTCCTTGAGAAGTTTCTCAATAATACAGATTCTTCCAACAAAACATTGCACAAAATCTAAAACTATAAGCAGTTTATGCATCACAAAGAAACACATAAAAAGACAAACCCATTTTTACTTTGTAGTTCTACATTACAGCTCTATGCTCTAATAACTAAAAGCAATTCATTAAATGAAGGTGATATCTAATAGTGGAAATGATTGTTTAATTAGCAACATCATGTGATCAAGGATGCTTTGTGTCAATTCAGGAGATTCTGCTGGTCCCTCACTTACTAGTAACTGTAATTTTGAAAAGAAAACTTGCAAATTACAGGTGGAAAGCTAACATGGAATTACAGCATTTGTTTATTTATAACCATTAACTATTTATTTTATGAATTTTTAAGTCTTTGTTCTGTGCTTTTTTTTCCCAAGCAATACCTGAATAAATACTATGGCTGCCCCAAAGACAGTTGCAATTTATTTGTCCTGAAAGATACTCTGAAGAAAATGCAGAAATTTTTTGGGCTGCCTGAAACAGGAGATCTGGATCAAAATACTATTGAGACAATGAAGAAACCCCGCTGTGGTAACCCTGATGTAGCCAATTACAACTTCTTTGCAAGAAAGCCAAAATGGGAAAAGAATCATATAACATACAGGTACAGACTGGTATTGGTGGGTTCTGTTCACATATACCCTTAGCACTTCCAAGAACTAAAAAAGCACTTAAAAGTGCAGTAGGTGTTTAGAGAGCTAGACAAGATTCCTTGAATTAGAACCCCTGGTGTTTGAATAACTACCAAATGCTTTAACAAATCCTTCTGTCATTTCAAATTGTAATATATAAGGAAGAATCATCTCAACATCAACTTTTCAGTTCTGGTTGAAGCTAAAGAGATTTTGGGTTTACTCTTTGCTCTGCACCAAGCATCCTAAGGGAGCTGGAGCAGGATGACCAAAGTACTTACTAATTGCAGAGGCCAAACTCCTCTTCATTCTGCAGTCCTAAAGAGGACTGTATTTCAAATCCTAAAGAGGATTGTATTTCAAATGCATACAAACATGAGTTACAACAAGCCTATTGCAATAAGCTTGGCATGTTCTAATTTCATCTTCTTCTGAAGAGTTAGGGACCAATACAGCTCTCATTGTTGTAAAAAACTCATTACTTTAGGTGGTCTATGAACAAACATTTACCAGCAATGGGAAAAACCAGCAGATTTGTCTTAGCTGCATGACTTAGTCTTCTGCTCGCTCACAAATTTGGACTCAAAGCATCCCTTGGGCTGCAACTAACCTAAAAAATACAGAAAAACCTGTGGCAGCTTACAGCCCCTACTTGCTCCTCTGCTTCCACTGAATCTTCCTCATCCTCTTCAGAGAAAAAGTAGTTTCCCTCACTATGAACAGCCCCAGCACAAAGAATTGGAAACTTGTCTTTACATGGGATATAGTAGGCTATAAGGACTAAGGCACTAAGAAGTCAAATTAAAAGATAAGAAGAAGAAAACAACACACTTAGGAGTTTATCCCTTTCTCAGGTCAGACCTACAGCTTTATCTTACATGCTTTTTCCTCCTATTTCCTCATGTATCTTATTGCCAATGTATCCTATACACAGGTAAAGGATTAGCACTCCACAGGGATTAAACAATATACAGATAGCATCAGAGGTGTGGGAGAAGAGCTGCTTTTCTCTTCTTATTAAAACAATCCACATTTGAAACTTTCAGAATGTTACTGAGCTCCTTTTCTGGTCTCAGTGCTGATGCAAAACCCAGAATGTTTTGTGCAAGGCCCGCTGCCATGAGGCTTTACAGCCTCTGGATTTATAATTTTCTTCTTGCTGCTGAGTCAATTCCAAAAGAAAATAAACAGTAAGTGCCACATCTAAGCACCTCTCTGAATCAAAGGGAGGGGTTTAGATCTCATGTGCAGCAGTGTTACCTCTTAGCTGGTTTCACTGCTGAGCCTGCTCAGTGTGTTGAGCAGTAAACAACTAATACAAAGGAGGATGTTTGTGTGTTAATTAATGTTTGCTTTTACCTCTAAGGATTATAGGCTATACCCCGGATTTGGATCCTGAGACAGTAGACGATGCCTTTGCTCGAGCCTTTCAAGTCTGGAGTGATGTCACACCACTGAGATTTAACCGAATAAATGATGGAGAAGCAGACATTATGATTAATTTTGGCCGATGGGGTATATTTTCCTATTTTTACTTATGTTTTTGGTTTTGTTCCTTTCATTAATCCTCAGTTTAGAATGATCCACCCTCAAAAAGTAGCACTCATGAGCCTTTCTGGCAAACCATGTCCTAGTTCACACTTGGCTCATACAAGCTAAGATCTAATTTCACTAAGACTTTTTCTTATATATGTGAGAGAGAGAGATGTATTTATACAATATCCTTACAATATATTTATCTTTCCAAAAGAGAATTGCTAGGGGCAACATTTTATTTTTAAATTTACAAATCAGAAATAGAACTGAGACCTATTGGTACAAATCTTCAGATGGTGTGAGCTGGCTTCCTGCCATAGAAGAGAATGGAATGTCATCATACCATTTATTTATAGCTCTGTATGCTGTTTTCCAGTGATAGTGATGAGGGTTCTAACATAAAAAAGCTTAAAAGTGGATTTGTGACTTCCAATTTGGACTCCATAGCCAGTTTCCATTCTTTTAGCATGGCAGAATGCAACCTTTCAATGCATTCTTTGGTCTTGAAGAATTTAAAAATATGGATCATAAGCTGAACTATGGGTTGAGTGAGCTGATGATGGGTGACTTGATTCATTTTCACTGTACATATCTTCTCAATTAATTTTGGTTTTCCCTGAAAGAATGTTTATGGCTTTTCAGTGTAAACATAGAGCGTTTAACTTCTTCTGGACAGTCACAGAATATTTAATACTAATGAAGATACTTGTGCAGCCAATTACTTGGGAGGTAGACTTTGGAAGTTAAGTGAACAGTTCAAAGAATAACTGGACTCTTTGTAAAAGCCTTCATTTCAAGCTGGTTTTCCTTGCTTTAGCTACTGATGGGTTGACCTCAAAAGCTGCAGAGATTCTGTACACTCAGGACTTCAGATCCTCATCCAGACTGGCTTGGTTTGCAAAAAAAAGTCTTACAAAAGCAGAAGTGTTTCTGCTGGTTTTAGTACTTGCTGGCTATAGCCAGCTAAGAAACTGTGGGCAAAGAGCTCTTTCCACACTCAGTCATTCCTATCCCTTTACTGCATTGCAGATTCACAGGGGCTGAGACTTCCACGAGTTTTCTTAATTTTTAACTTTTCTCTTAAGTAAAGAAATAAATGGGAGTACAGCACCTAATATATGTCAAAATCTTGTCCTTCACAAGTGACACACTAGCCCCCTGAAGGGAATTAACTGAACTAGTATTAGGAGTGACACCAGCCTGAAATCAGTGTCACAGAGGAGAGAATCAGGCCTGTGTCTTCAGGGCTTCTGTTAAATGCCAAGACATCAGACCAAAAGACCAGAAATGATGCAACTGGAGATGCTGGCAGCCAGCTTTGATGCACAGGTCAGTGTGGTGGGAGAGCTATGAATACCAGGGCTATGCCTGTGCCAGCCTGCCTTACCCACAAGCAGTGTACTTCCAAGAAAAGCCTACAGTGTAATAACAGGAGAGCTGCTTAACCTGCTGCTGCCCTGTGAGCTGCCTGAGTCTTGGAGTGCTTGAAGTGAAGGAGGAACAGGCTCCTTCAGGGCTCAGAGCAGCAGGAGCAAGCTGGCTTTCCAGAGCTCGCTGCTGAGACACCCAGCTGTGCCTTCTACTGGGGCAGGGAAAAAAAGGAGTGAGCACAGCAATCTGAGGTGCAGCAGAAAAGAGCAGACTGCAAAGTGAAAGCTGCCTTAACTTTTCAATCTCTGTGTCGGAGAGTGATACCAACTACCTGAAAATATCCCTCATCTACAATATTTAAATTACAACTTCCCATCAGCTTCCATAGGGAAATAGCACTGTGCATGCAGCCATACTCCTCATGTACAAAACATCACTGGTCTTCACAATTTTTAATTTTTTTCCACTGTACTTACAAGATATAAAATACCATGCTGTGACATCTGCAGTACTGACACCTCATGTTCCTTGTGAGAACTGGCTGCTTCTCCTCTGGATCAGTCTTGCTAGCACAACCCAAACCAGTAAATTTACTCACTAAAGTATTCTGCTGCTGTCTTGGATGGGAAAGTACACATGATAATCATCACTCCTGCACAGACTCTGCCTGAGGTCATTAGAAACTGCTGGTTTTTGTCTGCTTGCTCCTGCAGAACATGGTGATGGCTATCCCTTTGATGGCAAAGACGGTCTCCTGGCTCATGCCTTCGCACCAGGGCCAGGAATTGGAGGAGACTCCCATTTCGATGATGATGAATTGTGGACTCTTGGGGAGGGACAAGGTACAAGACTTTTTCATGTTTCATGTTTCAGAACATATGGCCTGCTGACTGCTCTATTTTAATGCTGCATTAAATGTTTTCATTGTCAGTAAATATTAGGATGTGAAGACACATTTATACAATTTAAAATTTCTGCCATTAAAAAATACTATGGATAAGTGACTTATCTATGCATTAGTACATATTCCAGGACCAATACATGTGACAAACTGAAATACACCCCAGGATCTGGGTGTGTCTGTGTTTCCACCCTGTCCCACCGTGCTACAGCAAATATCAGGCAAGGCCCATTGGAAATACCAAAGTGGTTTATGAGGCCCAAGGCATGTTCAGCTCATGTTCAGCTGCTGCTTGGAACCTTTGAAACTATACTGAACATTTTAGACCATATTACTTAAGAAACTAAGTTGCTAAATGTATTAACAACATGTCTTTAACTTTGCCTTGCCATAGTAACAACATATATATTTTTCTGGGCTGATTCTAATGCTTCCCCCATGAGTAATATCCATGTAATTATTTTTAAATTACCAGTTTATATTTCAGCTATGACCATCTTGCCAATACAGAGACCAGCAACATATTGAATTTCAAAGTAGAAATTCAGACTGCATTTCTATATCAGTATCTTCCAGGAAAAGAAGATGTCCAGAAAGTGTATCTTTTGTATCTGTTGGTGGCTAATCTCACCTCTGCATTTGCTGTCCTTATAGTGGTCAGAGTGAAGTACGGAAATGCAGATGGTGAATATTGCAAATTTCCCTTCTGGTTCAATGGCAAGGAATACAACAGCTGCACAGATGCAGGACGCAACGATGGATTCCTCTGGTGTTCCACAACCAAGGATTTTGATGCAGATGGGAAATATGGCTTTTGTCCCCATGAGTGTAAGTAGACAAATGTTTCTAATGGAGTTTTTTTTGCTAGCAGACTGTTCCCTTCTTTGCTCATCCACTTTTTCTTGTGCTTTTCCCACTTCCTTCCCTTTCAGATAAAGGAATTAATGTCTTTCAGAAATCATAACAACATATCAATATCTGTACAAAATTATTAGAAGTCCATAAAAACTGAGTCTGTACTTAATTTCTACCTTCTTGGAATATGAACAGACTCTCACAAGAATTTTATTTCATATTTGGAAACATTCCTTTGAAGATTAGACAAAGTGTATAATGCTGTCATGTAGCCATAGCTTTTTTTAATTATACACAAGATTATCATTATTATCTTTCAAATGTATTTATGACAATCTGTTTCCTGTTAAAACAATAGAAACATATATTTCTGTGCCTGAAAATCTTGATGGGTCTTTACAGCTTGAGGATATAATATTTCAGACAATTTATTGGTATGAGTGTTAATTTCATCTCCTGTGCATCATGCAACAGGAAACCTTTAGAGAAGCAATTAAGTATAATTGGCTGTAGCCTACTGAGGTAATTTATCAGCAGTGAGAAGAGTGGAGAAGGTAAGGTGCTTTCAGCCACTCATTCTACCTCCTGTTTGCTAGTTCCTGGCACATATATTAACAGCCATTCCCAGTACTGCAGTTTCCCACATTCATTTTTCCCCCTTTGTACATAACAGACTAATAGCTTTGGGGAGTGTTTCATCACTCTTCTCACCTTTCATATCAAGCCCTGGGTCACTAAAAGTCCTACCTGCTACTCCTGGGCCATAACAAATGATAAGAGAGTTTTGAAAGGCAACAAACCAGAAAGCAATGGTGCTTTTTTCCGATTCATGCTAATCCTGCTTGAAACAATAGTACTAAACTTACTTACAATATTATGGCTACATGCAGCCAGTACAAGGAAAGAGAATGCAGATTGCTGAAAGAAAATTAGTGATGCTTAAGCCTCAAGCTAACAAAACATGGTTAGGGATTTGCCAGCCCAAGAGTGCACAAGCAGAGCCCAACTTGTCCCAGCACACAAGTACTGTCACACGTGTACATAAGACGAACGTGTCTGAAAAGAAATGTGTTTTTCAAAAGTTTTCAGGTATGTGTACATACAAAAAGTTCAAAACAGGATTCTCTGGAATCCTGTTGCAGACAAACACTAAATGGATTCCTGCTTGACAAATTTTTGGGCTTTTTCCAGCAAGACCATAGAGTTTCAAACACAAGATTACATATTTTCTGCATCAGGATGATGGTGGTTTCCAAAGACAATCTGTTGTAGAACATATCAGTCTTCCAGCCTTAATGTGGTGAAAAGTTATTATTTAATTTCCAAACTCCTAACTGCCTGTTATAGATCACATTTAGAGCTGGGATCTACCCTGGTGACAGCTATTTATACATCTATAGAGGATGAACAAGAAAGAGTATGAACTTTACACAGACTACAATTAATTTTTTTAAAAGTTATTGTTAGTGGTATGACTTTCAGAACATTTACTTCAGCAGGCTATAAGTGTACACATGCACATAACTACATAATCATTTTTTTTGTGAAACTTTGCCATCTCCTTAATTTCCCACCTTTCCCCAAATCTCCTCTTCCTTGGGTTAATTCTTTCAGACAGAAAAGAGAAAAATTTGGCTCATTTCCTTAAAATACTGCAAGCACTCAGATACAATCAGAAGGAATCCCATATTATAGGCAGCTGGAGAAAGGGAGATCCACATACCCTGACTGATACAACTCTGTAACATCCTGAAGTCAGGCAAGGCTGGAAATGTACTGTCAGGGAGAGATGGTTCTGAAAGTGGAGTTCCTGGAAATGCCAGTGTCAAGGTTTCTGAAATGGAACAGAAGGGTTTCAGCCTTTTGTTTCTGATGTAATTGTTTTGCAAGATCCATGAACAGCTATGCACAGATGCTTCTTATTAAACATAGACTGGCATTGTTCACTCATTATCCCAAGGCACCATTTGCTAAACCCCAGCTAATAAATTCAGATAGGGGAGGATTTACATCAGAGAGTCTGTGTCGGGGGCAACATTCCTGATTGCTGGCCTTTGTTTCTCTCATTTTTAACTCACTGAAGTTAGTTCCAATTTTTCTCATTATAGAGCCACAGTGAATACAGGGAAACATCTTTAATGCTATGGTGCTGCACCAGGCTTTTCTAAAGTTAAACCCAGATCTGTAACCCAATTTATTAAACTGACTGAACCATAGTTTGTCAAAGCAGAAGATAAAGCAGAAAGTTATCTACCTACTACACAAATCTCACACAGGTATGCCGACCTTCCTTGCCAAATGGGATCGAGGGATCTCATTAGCTCTCATTTCCAAATTCCACTGACACTACAGGCAGTTTAGGCTCCTAACTTTGCTCCTCCAACATCTGACAATCTGTTCTCTGCTTGTACCTCCCTCACACTCATCCCAGTTCCTACAGGCTGCTGCTCTCCCAGGCAGAGCCCTCCTGAAGCTGCAGCTTCCTCCACCTTGGATCTGTGCCACAGGGGCTTTAGCAGCCTTCCAGCCTGAGGTCTCCTGACATCACAGCTGGTTGGTTTTTCTAGGAAGAGCTAAAAGTGAAGTTCACATATTAGTAATGTCCAGTCTGAATCTGCTCTCACTTCAGTGTATCTTCACCAGTTTTTAAATTGCTGAGCTTACTTGTGATGCAGAACAAGGCCCTTTAAGATCCCTTAAAAGTAAATTGGGCTTTTGTTTTGGCAAAACTGCCCCAGTCTCCAATTTCCATCTACATTAAAGCAATTTTATACTGGGGGGGGGGATTGAAAATTTAAACCATTATTGTTACCATCACATGATGCAGCCTCAAGCAAAATGAAAAACTGCATTCTTACTGTGACTCAGAAAGGCTGCATGCAAAGTAAGAGACTGGCTTTCCATATGGTTTTTGCAATTTAGCCACATGGAAACCAATATAAAAAAGGCTATTAAAATGCAGAGTTTGCCAGACGTAGAGCTGGAAACTGCTCATGGTAAGTGAGTCATCTAAACAACTTAGTTTAATTTTGGTCTCCAATTCTATCATTCCTTTTTAAAAAATATAAAGTCCCTCTCCAATCAGAATAGCCACAGTTCTAGTTAATGCACCTTTCCTGTCTTAGTACAGTGTCTGAGACAAAAACCAACATTTGCAGCTTGCTCTTTTGGGGAGGCACAGTGTGTGTTGCAGACAGGACCCCATCCATGCCCCAGGTGCAGAAGGAGAGAATGACTCTCGTAGGCAGAGCAGAAGTTCAGCAAACTTGTGTGTGTGAGCCAGGCCTGCAAAGCTCCAAGTCCTCTCATTAGTGGGACTGCAACTTCTCTAATTTACTGCTGCATGTCCCTGGTGCTGTGGCCAGTTACTGGTTTAAGTGTAAAAGGCAAAATGGACCATCTGTGTCACAATACCCCATTGTAAGAACGCTTTCCCAGAAGAGGTCTGGGTGGGTTATGTCACCCTTAAGCCAGAAGAGGTCCGGGGGTTTATTTAGTGCTGCTCTAAAGAAGCACGCACATAAACAATGCTTCTTCCCACTGATGTATCAGACTAAGCAAAGGCAAACCGCCTCAGATCCTACACAAACACTGTAGGAGGCTGAAATGGCTGATGAGTAACCAAAACCAACAGCAAAGTTAGAACTAACCTGCCAAGCCTTCCCACATACACATTTGGGTTTTAGCTACAACTTTAGACTGGATGAGAGGGAAAAGGCCCTTGGACACCTTAAAAAGGCCAAATCATGCATGCTTTACACTGGGAATTTCAATAGATAAGTCATTCTGCAGTGCTGTTCTTAAAACTCCAGGGGAATTAGTATATTAATGCATGAAGAATTTTTATCTCCGCTCAGGGCAAGGCCCATAGCAGTTTGTTGCTTTCACAGTTTCCTCTCACCAGCACATGGCACAGCACTGTCCTGCCACAGAGGATTCCCACTGCTAGAACAGCCAGGAGAAGACACAGTCAGACTCACAAGATATGAAATGCCACCTGCATCTTCATGGAATTCCATTTGAACACACATTTTTTAAATATCAGCATGTGAGATTGTATCTGTCTTCCTCTAGATATTCCAGAAAGTTTAGTAAAATCCTAAAACCAATCCCAGAACTCAAGTCATTTTAATCTGAATCATTTTAATGTCCATCCATGAGAAAGATTTCTAGTTCTCAGAAATCTGGTCTCTCTTGTCAAAGCATTTCAATGCTGGTGTAAAACAGGGCTCTGAGTATGAAGTACATCACACCGGATGGGTGTCCAATGTCTGTCCAGTCCCGGGCACATTCCCACGGGCACACTGTGATTCCTCATTGATCCACTGTGATTCTGTGTGATTCTGTGATACTGAGCTTTGTGTATTGACTATTCCTCTCTCATTTTCCTACAGCACTTTTTACAATGGGTGGCAATGGTGATGGGCAGCCATGCAAATTTCCCTTCAAATTCCAAGGGCAGTCCTATGACCAATGCACAACCGAAGGCAGGACAGACGGATACCGATGGTGTGGAACCACTGAAGACTACGACAGAGATAAGAAATACGGATTCTGTCCAGAGACCGGTACGAGGAATGTTGCTTGCATAACAGTCTAATTGGTCATTGTTTTAACAAGTCTACTTTGGCACTCTTTCACCAGAGAACACAAAAGTTGATGAGTGGAGACAATTTCAAAGAGGTGGCCAATGATGTAACTGGAACAGGAGCAATCTGTTGGTGTGTCACAGCACAGGTTTGTCAGGAATATACAAATGGCATTTGAACCTACAAATGCATGGCCACCACTGCAGGATAATTACAAGCAGATTACAATTTGTTAATGGCCCTGGAAAGGAAGTCTCATTAGACAGAAGAAAGTATGAATAATATTTTAGCTTAATACTTACCATGTACACTTGTAAAAAGAAATCCTGTTTAGTACTTTAAGCTTGTGTTAATAGATCTTTTCAAAAGAATTAAGTGAAATGGTTTAGCCACAAAAAGAAATTTCAGCTTTCTTCACACTTTTTTATACTGTCCAACTGGAGTTTTACTACATAAAGGAACAAAAATTAATTTATAGTGCTGAATAGCTTGCAGGTGTTCATTTTTAGGTGTTCATTTTGTGACACTAGAGCCATAAGCATAGAGATGAAGTGAACCATGGCAATTCTAAAATCTCTGGCTTTTAACAAGCCAAGGGAAGCTACATTCAAACCTACATGCATCCTGCTTTTAGATTTTGTGGGTCTCTTGAAAGTGGCCTAACCATTTGCAATACAGCTTTGATGTACTAGTATTTGGATTTCTATTACTTTTGATAACCAGGTGTAACCCTTCCATTTTACATTACAGATGAAAAAAAACAAAAACAAAAAAACAACTAGGATCAAATTCATTATAATTTACTACAAGGTTAGGACGAGAAAATTCTAAAGTATCATTCAACAGCAAAAAAACCCCAGTATATCTAGAATCAATGTATTCAAGTCCTAGGTAACCAGGAACTAGGTAACCTAGGTTCCAATTGCTATCACTGGAGCTAAGAAATATGCTTGGTTTAAGCTGGGGGTTTTTTGAGCATAAAAGGCTATTAATAAATAATAATGAATGAGAAATAAATACTAATAAATAATTAGGGACACAACCAGCTTTGTCTGTCATGTACCTTCCCAGAAGACAGACCA
This sequence comes from Cyanistes caeruleus, assembly GCF_971803275.1. Classification (NCBI taxonomy): domain Eukaryota; kingdom Metazoa; phylum Chordata; class Aves; order Passeriformes; family Paridae; genus Cyanistes; species Cyanistes caeruleus. The sequence goes on from NC_141712.1 coordinate 12,486,963, forward strand.
TAATCTGAAAGGAACTATAATTGTCAGGCACCAGTGTAAATGAATTTAAATGAGTTTTATATTAATTTCATATTCTGTTCATGATATCTACTCTTAACACTTATTTTAAATGCAGTTACATTCTCTTCCCTCTAGAAATACTTGTACCTGCACATACAAATGTTATTTCTCATATATTACTGCCATATACTACATAGATGAGAACACAGGGGAAAATTACTCAAGTTTTTGCAAAAAATACTGGTTAGAAAAAAGTTATCTCCATTTAATATATTTTTTTCTTTAGAAAATGTTTAAAATCACACGCTTTTAAACTGTACCCTGTTGTCAGGATACATAAAGCTTATTCTTCAGTGGGACACCCACCAGCCAGGTGGATGTTCAACAGCTCTTTAACCTTTCTGACACTAACCTTACCTTCCACCTAAACACTTTAAAACACTTTAAAATAACACCAGGAATAAGCATTAAAAGTTACTTGCTGGGCAATCACCTTTCACAAAACACTGTTAAACTGCTGCTTTCCCAGAGCTGTGAACCTGAGTCCAGGGCTTCTTCTCACCCCCACCAAAACTATTGGCAAGTCCATTGCAATGGCAATATGTAGACTTTATCCTTTTTTATTCTCTCAGACAATTTTCAAATATTACTTTTAATCTTACTCTTCATATTCCTAGAAAGACTGCAGTATTTCTGCTTCCTTCTGCTCTTAGTGTAGTTAAGAAGATGCAAAAGGGATCCCCTTCTCACTGTGTTTTCCTGTCATTTTCCACAGCCATGTCAACAGTTGGTGGGAATTCCGAGGGAGCTCCTTGTGTATTCCCCTTCATCTTCCTTGGGAACAAATATGAGTCGTGCACGAGTGCAGGACGCAACGATGGCAAGCTCTGGTGTGCCTCCACCAGCAGCTACGATGATGACCGCAAGTGGGGCTTTTGTCCAGACCAAGGTAAAACCTCCTGTCAGGGTAACACAGGGCTGACTGAGCAGTGCAATGATTTCACACACATCTGTGTGCCAGCACTGCTGGCATCACGTGTGCAATGATTTCACACACATCACTCCTGGTGGTTACAGCGCTTCTCCCCAGCCTGAAATCTGAGCAAAATCCCTATACTGAATCGTGAGACTACAGCTAGAGAGCTCATATGAAATATTCAGATTTTCTAAAGCTATAGTGATGCAGGATCCTTCCAAAACACAAAGCCATTAAATAAATTAATAAATGAATAGATGGTTTTCTCCCCATCAGCTTTTCCTGCCAAGGCTAAAAGCAACAAGTACTACAGTATTTCACTAGTACAGAATAAATTATACACAGATACAAATTAGGAACAAACACTGAATGTAAAAATTAATACATTTGTGACTGATATTGTAATGGATGAAAAACATGTTTAAAAAGTGAGACAGTATAAAGTTTATGTGGTGAATATCGTTATTTAAAATTACTTTGGTTAATATTTGCCATATTTTAACATGGGCAAAAGGCTTTTTACATATTTACAAATAAGTGCTAGATTTGGGGTGTTATTCTAGGAAGAAAGAAACTTGCCAGATTTCAGAGACTCTTTGGGCATAATTGATAGAATATCATCCTATTATAAAAGGTCATTTCTAACCTAACAATATTTGGTTCAGATTCAGAGCCTGTTCTCAGTGACACATATTTACAGACCTGTTTATCACTTACAAGCCATTTCATGGTGAAAAGATTTGATATCTAGATTGCAAGCTCAATTATTCTGTACCTAAAAGGGATGTCCAAATTCTATTTGCTATGCTTCCTTTTCTCATGCAAGTATTAAGACTGTGCTGAGAGTGGCTCGTGTGGGAGACAGCAGCAAAGATCACCTACAAAGGAAGGTTTTAGGATCTCTGCAGTGAAATGTCATTGTTGTTGTTGTTGTTGTTGTTGTTGTTGTTGTTATTATTATTATTATTATTATTATTATTATTATTATTTTCATCATGGAGGCTGTAAATACTACTCAGTATTACCTACTGTGAATAACCTGTGTGGTACAATTCCATTTAAATGCAAGCAGCTAACACTGTCTTACTGTGTTATCCAGGGTACAGTCTCTTCTTGGTTGCTGCCCATGAATTTGGCCATGCTATGGGATTAGAGCACTCTGAGGACCCGGGAGCTCTCATGGCCCCTATCTACACCTACACCAAGAACTTTCGACTTTCTCAGGATGACATTAAAGGGATCCAGGAGCTCTATGGTAAAGTCCTCCTCTATCAGCAGAACTCATCAGAAAATCAGGCAGCACAGGTTCAAATCTGGGACTCAGAATTTGCAGTAAATCACAAACAGCACATTCCCACCAATGCCAGAAGCATCCTCTGCTCCTTTCCCCCTGCTTTCTTCATATTACCAGGCCTCCTACTTCAATCAAACACCACAGCTTAAGGATGACAGGTCATTAAATTTACTGAATGAAAAGGAGCATCAAAACACCCCATAGACAAAATTTTAGATTAAAATTTCCAGTGCCTTTACTGGGACAATGAAAGGCCATGTTTGTCTCTAGCTTGAAATACCTGATGTGGGTGGGTTTGGATGTTACTTTCTGCAACACTGAGCTTCCCAGACTGTGACCCTCTGCAAGAGAGGAAAGTTGTTGTTTCCTGTGTCCCAGCTTGGAAACAACTCACATTGCCTTCCCACAATTCAAGCTGTACCAACACGATAACATTTGCAGAAAGTGTGTAGGAGCTGAAACCTCAGTATAAATGTATTAGGCAGTTTCCTAGAGAAAAAGTGGATTTAAGTATTTTTATGTAGCTACATCTTTAACAATTTTTATTTTTTCCACAGATAGTAAAATGTGTAAGTAGTATCATGATTAAGATTCCTTTCATGTATACATTTTCTACCTTACAGAGGCACCAGTATACTATGGTCAATTAAGCTTATTAAGCATATTCCATTTCTCTTTCTGTGCTTTTCACTTTTCTACTGAGATCTTTTTAACTGTGACTATATTCTACAGTATTCCACACCTCAGGAATTTTAATAAGAATATGCCAAAAATATCATCACATGAGACAAAAATCTGATTTGAATCTTCATTATTCCTTGTTCTTAGCTGCTTTAATTAAGAATGGGAATTGAGACATGGTCAAGATTAAGTGAGTTTTCTGAGCCCATACTGTGTGTCTCTGATAGAGTTCAGAAGAGTTTGAAGAGTTCAGAACTTAACCCAGTTGCTTTAAAGCATGCTCCAAGATCCAAGGTGAAACTATCTTTCTTCCTCTTTTTAACTGATATAACCCTTTACAAACTGCTTTCTACGTAAAACAAGTATTCAAAAAAAACTTCTTTTCTCACTTTATCATCACAAATCAGCTACACTCCTTTTCTCATATAATAAATTAACCCAGTGTCTGAGAAAAAGAGGCAAATGCCTCACAACAAGCAGCAGCCAAATAATAATATCAAATAAAATAAACCAGATGGCAAAATGCATGTTCTGAAAAGTACATTTTGACTCTTGGAGAGGGAAGAAAGATCATACAAATGGCTCAAAATGCATCTTTATAACTTGCCAAATATTGGCACTTCTTTAAAAAAGAGAAATTCACTTTGACGTCTTTCTCAGCAGAGCTGCACATAATTCTGTCATGGAAGGACTTTGAAATCTTTATCTTCTTTTTAGAAGCCAGCAAAATAAAAATTGTAATGTTCACTTCTGAACCCAGTATAGTCACTCCTAATTATCTCTCAGGTTAAAGAGGCAGCTCAGCCCAGACAGACACACACAGGCACTATGTCTAGAATGAGGCACACAGAGGATTAAGGCAGGAGTGGAAGTCAAGGCTTTCTTCTTCTGAAGAGATTGTATTATTAGTTTTTCCTCCTTCAAGAACTCACTCCAAATGATCATCCTTTCAGAAACCATGGCAGCTCTTGCTCTCCTGTAACCTGTGCAGCCCTTCATTCCAGTCTAACAGAATATCTCTGTTCACCATCACAGAGGTGTCACCTGACGTCGGACCAGGGCCAGGGCCAGGACCAGGACCAACCCTTGGACCTGTCACTCCAGAGCTCTGCAAGCATGACATTGTATTTGATGGAGTCGCACAAATTAGAGGAGAAACATTTTTCTTCAAAGATAGGTAAGTGAGATAAATTGCTTACCAAGAGAGCCTCAAGTGAAGGAATCTGTGAGACCTATTAATCAAAATTTAGAAATTTATTATCAGGCACAACATCCACCCTTTGTTTTGTATGTTCAGAGATAGGAAAGTGTCCTAATCAACTCCTAAGAGAAATGGAAATTGTTTCATTCAGGTTGAGTCCAAAGTCATTAAATAACAGCATTTTGTGATTCATGGCTGCTGTAACAACACAAGGACACTGGTGATTTGGATAGGTTACACATGTGCAAAGCCTCCAAGACAGAAGGCACCAAAGGCATTTTTGATGCAAAAGCAAAGACATTCCTTATAAAATGAGGTGGCTGCTCAGCTGTGGCTCCCACTGCCTTTGCCAGGGCCTGTACTACCCAGCTGCTCAGCAATGAAGAGCATTTCCTAAGGAATATGGGGCTTGGCAGCACCATTGTGAGAGACATTAAAGCTCCTTTCTTCCCTGTCATAAATCAATACCAAATTTGGAATCATTTATCCTAGCTACCCTGAACATTCTCCCAACTCCTCTGAAGATCTGAGTCCACACACATTCAATGAGTGTGCCAAAATCAAACACTGTCTCCTATCACATAAAAACATATACAAGCATCTCAAGCTAAGGAAGTATTGCAGCCCACCTGTTCATTGCTCCTTGCCAGTTGTCACTTGAAATTTACAAGGAAACAGGAACTAACAAACAAGTTCCCCTCACAAAATAGCAATTTAAAAATTATTTGTATTTCCTGGTGATTTACCTGAGTCCAGCCATCTTCTCCAGATTCAAACTTTCAGCTAGATATATGAATATATCTATATATATGATATATGAAGCATTTATTACTATGCTGCATGGTTTGACTCTACTCATCAGCTTTTAGTAACAAAAAAACATGGTTTGTTAACTGATTTTTAAGGATAAATACAATGATTCCATGTATTTCCTTCTAGATCAAATCTGTATGATACCCAGAATAATGGTGTTTTGGGTTTGAAGTTGGACTTAATCTTTACCACAGGCTTTGTGTTTTAGCAATGCAGAAATGGAATTTAAACCTTCTGCTTGTAAGTTGCTTTGATCTGCTCTGTGGGGATCACTCTGATAACCTTTTGTATTCTTTCTCTTGGCCCTATTAGCAGCAGGCTAAGATTCCAGTGATCCCTACTGGCAAGCAAAGTTCTTTCCTTGGCCACCAAATGTCCCCATAGTAGCGACATATCAGCCTCACACAAAACCTCGCAGGGCTGGCCCCACGACCCCATGCCAAGTTTGCCAAAAACAGTTCCCACTTTTGCTAATTTATTCATCAGAGTGCTGAAGTATTCACCTGAGCTCAGCACCCTCAAGGGTAAAACATTCTCACAGCATGAAACCCCTACCGAGTTCCACACCATACCCAGCTCTGCTCACTTGTGGCCCTTGGTTCTCAGCCAGACCTCCACCTTGCTTCTGCTCTTGCACACCAGTAGTCACAGAAAGAACAATGTAAAATCTACTCCTAAGCCAGCAGAGTGATCCAATATTCCATATAATCCCAACAAAACAAAAGTATTTTGCATTTAGATAGAGTTGGTCTAAGAACTATGCAAATACCAAAACAATCTGTTCAGACTGGCTCAGCCTTTATCCAGCATGCAGCAAAAGCAGACAACTGTTGAATTGTTTGGCTCTGGAATGGCTTTGCCTGTCAGTCTTGCAGCTTTCCAGCTCTCAGGCAAACAGCATTGTGACTCACTTCTGGAATTCAAGAAACAACTGTCTATCATGTGTCGTGTGACTTTTATGATTCATGAAAATTACCATAGAATCCAACTGTCACATGGCAAAGAGAGTAAATAGCAAAAACGAGGTCAGATATGATTAATTCTTTAAAAAAAAAAAAAATATTTTCCCTCCCTGCCTCAAATCAAGGAAAGGAAATTACCAGGAAAGGGGAATTACTGAAGGTGCTGTTAGCCATAGAGAATAGTTGAGCTTTTCTATTGGGCACAGAATGCCCAAGAACAGCATTTCCAGAAATGGGTTTATTCTGAGAGTGAACAAAGTTCACACTTTGAAATTTATCAGGACACTAAAAAAGACCCACTTTCAATAACTACATATGAAAATCATCATCATCATCATCATCATCATCATTGCAAATACAGATTATGTTAAAATATGATGTCAAATACCTTCTGTAACTAAATTATTAAATCTGTCTATAAATGTAATATAAAATTTAATATGGATGAGTTAAAATATTTTATTGTGTTCAAACTGAAATGAGAAAGCCAAATAATTAATTTCACCATGTCCTCTGTAAGTTGTGTAGAAATAGAAATACCTTCTACCCAATTCAAAAACAAAATAAAATTCATCTTTGACAAAGTTTCCCTTTCCAGAAGAAAACCTCACCAATTTAAAAAGTCCCTTTAAATATGTGGTTTATTAAAAACCTGGTGTTAAGTCTCTGTTGGCTCTGGAAAGTTTGAAATTCATGCAGATAGCAATTACTGGAGCTGATTCAGCCATAAATCAGGTCCAAACTTGACTGAGAATTCTGTAACTTGGATTTTTAAAGGAACTACTTTTATGAATGCAGTGTTATAAAGATTTTCTGTATGAATTTCTGTTCCATATCATATTGGATCTGCTTTTCTGTCTAAAAAGAGATGCATGAAACTAACAGTATTACTTATTAGTGTGTCATATGTGTTTTAACATTTTCAAGAGGAGTAATTAGCCAGATGGCTTATTTGCCTCTTTTTAGTAAATGAAAATGATGAATCATGCTAAGAGATATTTTTGTACATTGAAACATACATCTGTATGCAAAACAAGGATAGGATAACATATTACTATCTTCATTATTGATAAAAATCTAGCAATTGTTTAAATTAATTTAGGACTGCTCCTCCAAATAATAGGCAAAAAAAAAAATGCTGTTTAAGATCCCAGGTTCTCAAAGGTATAATTATTCTAGGAAGGAATGGGTAATGACAACTTATACTCTGCAAAAAATAAAATGCCAATAGCACCTTGAGCTTCAGAAACATATTAACGGTAAAAGCAGTCTGACCTCAGAATTTAACACCTATAGCTTGGTGCAAGAGCAATTCCACCAGCCTGCTGATTTTTCAGTTTATGACTATGTCAAAACTTTTGTTCTGTTGGGAAAAAAGTTCTTCATTCTATGGAGGATGAAATAGCAGTGCCATTTCTAATACCAAAAGCCGTCAGCACAAAGCTCTGCCATTTAAAGATAATTAGAGCTTTTTAAAGCTTAAATCAAATGATCGTCCTACTTATACATAAAATAGCCAATAAATTACCCTTTGCATTTCTCTAATGAACGTTTTTAGTGCTAGCAGTTTCTTTTACAGCCAAACTCACTTCCAAGCACTATGACATACTGCTATTAAATTTTAACTTTTAGTCACTACAATAGTAATTGCAAGAGCAGTTCATGGAATACAAAACTCTGCTTTTGTCAAATGCTCATCCATCTGCTCCATACACAGCAGCAGGATGGCTCTAACAGTTCAAACACTGTGTAAATGAGTTTATTTGTATGCTCAAAGCATTTTATTTGTATACTCAACGCATAGAATAAATTTTGCCCCAATGCAAAAAAGCAACAGGAAGCAATCAGCACAGGAATTTCACCTGCAGTCCAGCATGCAGCTTATGGAGCAGCTCCTCAATAAATGAGTTTGCTTTTCAGCCAGTGAAGAGGAGAGTTACAAATGCGTGCTGCTGCTAGCGCATGTGTGCGCATGTGTGTGTGTGTGTGTGTGTGCATGCTCACGCTGCCGGTGCCAGAAGTGATGAGAAACAGATGTGCTGCTGAATTAGTTCATTGTAAATCTTGTACAATTTTCTGTTCTGCTCAGATTCATGTGGAGGACTATAAACCCCCGAGGAAAACCCACAGGTCCTCTTCTTGTTGCTACATTCTGGCCTGATCTGCCAGAGAAAATTGATGCTGTCTATGAGGCCCCTCAGGATGAGAAGTCTGTATTTTTCTCAGGTATTGGTTTTAAAGGCTATATTTATTTTATTTTTTTTACAGGTATGGGTTTTAAGTCTCAAAATGTAAGTAGCCATTTACATAATGTTGCATTCAAGCTCATTTTCCTCAGAGGTATACCTGGGACAGGGAAGAGCCTGTCTAAGGGCCAGCAGGTAGGGTGACAGATCTCCCTCTTCCCACTCTGAGGGCTTTAGGACAAAGGCTGTATCTGAAAGATTCAAAACAGCATTCAGCCCCCAGTACAAGGGGGGAGAACTGTACAAAGGGAGAACTGTAAGCACCTAGAAAGAGACATTCAACAATAAGCAAAACCAAACAAGAATCATTATTTAAAATGCAAACCATCAACAACAGCAGGAGTTCTTTCCTCAGCCACTGCTCTGTTTTTCTTGTTTCCCTCCATTTTAAGCTATTATCTCAGCACATGTTTCTTGAGAAGACTACATTTTATTTTTTCTCCTCATGCCTCTTCATGTCTCCTTCTCTTTTGCCAAAGACTGACTTCCACTTTGGCTTCCAAGCATCTTCCTCGGTGGCTCATCAGGCAGAGGTTACAGGCGGCCGTGCAAGCTGCCTCCACAGGAGAGGAGGAGGACAGGAAGCTCTGCTCTGTCTGTCACATATGGTTCAGCTGGAGTGGCCAAATGAGCACTGTGAGCAGAGCTGTGAGACTGTTTTCAACATGAAGAACTGAGCCAGCAAAACCTAGGCTCCAGTATCTACTAAAAACATGACTAAACAACTCCAGTCATGTAAAAACCATATGGCAAAAGCTGCTGTACGTTTTCTGTACAGGAGAGAAAAAAGCAATGATAATCTATTCCACATGGCTCAGAGGCCATTTGCTTTAGTTTATATGGATGAGGAAAAAAAAAAAAAATAAAAGAAATCAGGCAAACCAAAACACTTCAAATATTGCATATATTATATATAATCCTAGCATATCTAAGCCTCTCTTCTTTATAAACTCCAGGAAAACATAGCTAGCCTGCTTTAAAAAAAATATAAATAAGAACTATCAAAAAACAAAGACTGGTTTGAAAATAACGCAACTGTCATAAAATACTTAATAGTTAGTCCCACCCTTTGCTCCTGAATAGTGAATCACTAACTTCCAAGAATCTCAAATGCTACACTTTACACTTTTCTCACATTAATACTCACTTACTTACTTTCCCACTAGCACAGAATCAAAGAAATGTCCTTTCATGAATAAATCTTTCCATGGCTTTCAGAGAATCCAGTCAGGCTATTTACTAAGCACATTATAATTTCATGTAAAGAACACAGAACACTACTACATAGTCCACTAGTACATACCTGGAAAGATATTAGATAATGTTGTGTGACAAAGGACAACAGTTTTTTCTGAGCAAAAACTTCCTGTTAATCACTCAATAAAATCACTCAACAAAACAAATAAAGGGTGAATATGAGCTGCTGCATTTGAACATCAGGTGCCCGGCCTGGTTTCAGACAATTTTCATCACACAAAAAATTTCCTGTATAAACTACTGTTTTAGCATATAACCCCAATGTACCAAGGCAGTGTCTGCCTCAAAGGTGCATCAGCTAAGAAGGGAGGAAGCTAGAGAAAAGAGGGTTTGTCTTTTTCTGAGGCAAGGAGCACTTCAGTAGCAAAAGCACTGTTAATCACAGTCCACTTGGATTGTAATCACAGATGGTAAAATACTAGAAACACTAGTGGTACAGCTAGCGCAATAAAAAAATGACATGGCAAAGCAAAAAAGAAAAAATACCCTTTTGTTTGGGATTAATAAACTGGTTTTGTTTGCTTTTTTTCTCCCCTACTTAGGAAACGAGTACTGGGTTTATTCAGCCAGCAACTTGGACCGGGGCTATCCAAAGAAACTCAGCAGCCTGGGACTGCCCCCCGATGTGCAGCGTGTCGATGCAGCTTTTAACTGGGGCAGGAACAAGAGGACATACATTTTTGCTGGAGACAGATACTGGAAGTAAGATGAATTGAGGGGTGGTAGGACTGTCAGCCAAGCTGTCTCTGGGGCTGAATGCACCCTGAGCTGCAGGAGGCAGGGACCAAACATGGGGCACATCCTGTGGGAATACAGAACAAGGGCTGCCAGGACAGTGCTGACAGCAGGAAAGTGCTTCAGTATAGCAACAGGAAACTGGCATGTGTTTGAGAAAAAAACAGCCTCAAAAACAGCAATGGAAGTGGGTATCTGGAAGTGTCTGTCAGGCTGCCCACCACTAACAACTCATCCCTATGCCCCCATGTCCCAGCAACTGCCCCACATCACTCCCTGGATCTTATGAGGGGCAAGATGTCCTTACAGTCAGCTCAGAAATGCTGGGAGAAAACTCTGCAAGGAATTCCTTAAAAATACACTGAGCTCCAATCACTTGAATCCAAAGACTGACCAGATTCCCTAAGAAATTCTTTCACTAAGCCATCAGGTTTAGAGGCACTGGATTTAAAGGAAACATCCAAAATCTATATCAAAGGAGGTCTCAGTATAACTGAGTCCATTTAATGTGAGCAATAATTTCATGTTATGATTAAATGGAATGACTTTCTTTATTTTATCCAAATGGCTGTGGATTCCAGTATGTAAATAAAATACTCTTTCAGTACAATTGCCACTCGATCATAATTTCCAATTACTTTAAGGACAGTAATCTTCTCCATTATCTAAAGAAAATAGAGAACTAAAAACTTAAAGAATGTTATTCATTCTTTAATGTAGTATTGCAGAGACCATTTAAACACTTACAAAATTCTCATACAGCCATTTGCAACATTTCAGACTCCTACTAAAACTTACAGACTATGAATTAAAAAGCTGCTCGTCTCCTCTGTACCAACTATTGTTTTGATTAGCTGTACTGCAGGGCCTCCAAGTAATTCATCACTCCAATCACAGACAGTATTTCTATCAAAGTACCTTATCAAGTGCAGTCACTGCAGAATGCATAATTTATTGTTAAGGAAACAAAATAGGATTAAGTGATTTCTATCTGTATAAAGAAAGCAAGCAGTTGAAAAATATTCCAGAAAAAAAATGCATCTCAGTTAAACAGACGCTATAACCCTTAAGTATGTGTCTGTTACATTTTATACAAGGGCTCTGTCAATGAAATCAAAATAGTTACATACCATAGTCCTTCCTGTGTCATTATCACACTTACTTTAAATGGATTTTTTGGAAGCCTTCTCTCTCCTTCATTCCAAGCACAAGCTATTTTAGTGTTATTATAACAAGACTGTTGAGCATAGCAAAGTTTTGTGAGGGAGAGGAAAAGGAGCTGGCTCAGATTCCACAGCTGAAGTTTTAAAGCTATCCAGCAAGGTATTAGAATTTCTTTAAATAGCCCAGAAAAAAAAACAAAAAAAAAAAAAACCAGTAAGGGATTTAAATGAATCATTTAAATTGATTTTGACCAACCTACTGCTTATTAGTACTGGTGTAACTTTGGATATAATCCAAGTAGTTCTAAAGAGCAATGAGGGAAAAGTAACTTGAGATACCTACAGACATGGACAAATAGAAATTTGGAACATAAATGATTTTCTCCATCCAGTACTGTCATAGATGACCTCTCTGAACTCTCCTGCTCCTGAAGAGGTGCTTGAGCACCTGAAGGGTCGTTGAGACCTCACATGCTGTACTTGAAGCCCGGTTTAAACGATATTGCTGTGTTCAGGACACCTCCATGCCTCTTGCTCAGCACCAATTCCCATCAAATTACATTGCTGGAAAGAACTTTCCTTAGAAAGCATATTTTCAATTCAGCATTGCATTTTTGAAGAAAATATGTAAAATTTCACAGCGTTTTAAAGGAATCAGCAATAATTATAATGAAATAGAAACCATGTTACAATCTCAATTATTTTCTGTTTGTTTTATATAGTAACATTTTCTGAGGACACCCAAAAAAAATCATATTATAATTTAACATTAAATGCAGATTTGTAATGTAGAGATATAATTTCCTTCAGGTACAATGAAGAAAAGAAGAAAATGGAGCTTGCATCTCCTAAATTCATTGCTGACTCTTGGAATGGTGTGCCAGATAACCTCGATGCTGTCCTGGGCTTTGGGGACAGTGGTAAGCTGTAATTCTGATTTAAGTCACTAACAAACTCTCTTATTTGTTTGTTCCAAAACTCAATGGAGACTTTAACTTCTTGTGGTTCATGAGCCAAAGGAGCCACCCAATGCCTGATGCACAGGATGTCCTACCAGGATGCATGACCGAGCCAGTTCTTGTGGCTTGGACATTTCCCAGCTCCTTGATACTCCCCAGGTTCCTCCACACCAGCACACAGTCCCAGCACCATTTCAGCACCATCCTGCCCTAGCACAACCACAACTCAAGTATGATAATCTTCCTGATTACAGGCATGAATGGGTTCAATTTTTCTTAATTTCCTATGCACTCCAGATGAGATCCTGGCCCATGGTTCTAAGGGGCCTTAAATTTTGCACAAATATGCACTAAAGTCTGAAAGCAACACTGGTGTCACATGAGTCTTGACTCAGTCACATTTTCAACATCTATTTTTCCAGCAAACATTTCATCCCAGAAAATTCTGGCTCACAAAGTAATAGCCTTAGTAAGACTTCATTTAACAAGAGCTCTTTTCTACAGGATGGGAATTTTAATGTAGTTTTAAAATGTATCTTTTTTATAATACAAATACATATGAATATTTTCAGAAATGAGTCATTCAGTTAATTAAGCTTCATGAAATCACATACAAAAAATCTTCTATCAAGGATTATGTGGTCCATAATCTGAGCATGTTTATTTATTTATTTTAACAGGATATACCTACTTTTTCAAAGATCAGTACTATCTACAAATGGAAGACAAGAGTTTGAAGATTGTTAAAATTGGCAAGATAAGCTCTGACTGGTTGGGTTGCTGAACCATATGAGATATCAATAACCAAATATTTACTTTTTTGTTATATGCCTTATCTGTAATTAGATATAGATCTGAATGCTAATTACTGGACCAGTCTGGTACTGGCACCAAAACACTAAGTACCAGTACTGTACACATCAGATAATTTAAGAGTGTTTGCCTCCTCAGTATACAAAAGATGTTTACGTATATATTCTGGTACAATTTTTCCCTTGTCATGCTAGTCATAGTAGTGCTATGAACAGAACAGCCATCATTCTTTATTCCCTTGGTGCTTAAACAAAGCCTTGGAACCTTTGGAGACTGGATCATGCCCCTCTGTTATTCACATACCAGATAGGCTCAAATGAGATGTACCAGCAGTGCACTTTGATTTTTATTTTTTATAAATACAACTCTGTTATAAATGGATGGTTTGTTTTGATGTTTTTCACCCTCTTACAAGTTTGATCATTACTTCCATTTATTTACATAATAATACAGAAAGACTGTCAAAGGCACAGGTTGCCTCAGGATCTGCTTTGTGTTGATGCATGATAGAATCATGGCAAAAAAACTGTGTTAAAGTATTGTTTTAAAGTACTTTTTATTTTAATACCTTAGTTGAATTTAGCAATTTGCTTCATGCACTTTGTTACTACTATATAACTTGTTTATATGGATGGAAACGACTCAGATTTTTGAAGACAATGCGTTATACATAAAAGTCAAGTATTGTTTAACGTGTTTTATTTTTCTGTTCTTTATAATATTTGGGGGGTTTTTCAATTAAGCTTTTTGCTTATGCATTAGGCAACAGAAAATGTTCTTTTCACCATCTGATAGAATGTTTCTCATTAAAAAATAAACCAGAAAAGAATGTCCCACACATGAAGTGCCAACAATATCAATAAAATCAAATTACACTGTCAACACTACTCATGGCCAGGCTCCCTTGTATCACTTAAAATTATAAATTCAGTAGCATGTTTTAGTGCATTACCTATCAAAGGCAGAAATATTACCCTAGTATAAAAGCACATAGATGGATTATTTAGAAACTCAGGTTATTTTCTCTGTTGGTTCCAAGATGCAACTGCAGCAATTTAAGTAAAGAGGTGATTTGGCCCCCTGGCTGCTCCTCTCCTGTCTGTCACCCACACTCTATCACAGGCTACCTCTCCACAGCCCAGGCAGGAAGAGAGGGTGTATGTATCCTATAGGATGTAAGCTGGAGAAACCAAGATGCAAACCTTTATCCTGCCCATGAGATCAGACACCATCTGGCCAAGGATCTTATCCAGCTCCATGGACGTGAAACACTTCAAAATCCTCTGTGGATTTCATCAGGCAAGGGGTCAACCTGGCTCCTTCTAAAATCATTTCTCACTTTATGTCCATGATTCACAGAACTGACCACTAACTAATACCTGAGCCCTTGAGCCACTGGTTTCTTCTCATGGCCTCTACAACTTCATGTTTGTTTACACTCAGTGCTTTCCTGTTCTAAGCAGAGATTTTTACTATGAATCTGAAAATATTTCTTCTAAAATGGCTGCATTTGCCAAATCATCTTTTAATTGCATCCATCCAGATATAACTCCACCTTAAGAAGTTGTCCATTACTATAGACAATCCTCACCTGGATGAACCAGCACTATTTTTACTTATGCCAAAAGAAATATCTCATTCTCATTAAAAATCATTAATCACTTTCACAATTAGTCTTGCACCAGAGCCAACAAAATAAAGCACAAAACAAAGTGGCTCTAATTGCAAAATTTTAGTGTATTGCTGTTTTTACAAACACCTGGCAACCCTCATAGCAGGATCTATTTCAGGGATGTATGATCTGTCCTGATCATAAACATCTTCCTGCACTAGTGCTGAAAATATTCTCTAGCTTTAATGACTGCCAGGCATTCCTTTTGAGTGCTACAATAATTTAAGCTCTGTTTTAAGAATCCTCAATAACCATTCCCTGAAGATTTTTTCTTCTTACGTCAATAGTGCCCCAACATGCCTACTCTAGCATCTGTATTTAATATGGAAGGGGTTACATACATATAGTAGAACATTTGCAATGGGCCTTCCAGCTCTCAACTTGCTAAATCGCATTTCTACTGAATTACTGATTACTGAAATAGTTTCCTTCTTGTCTACAACTTATGCATGTTTTGCAACATTGACAAATCTACCATCTTACATTCTGTAGTAATAGCACCATGATCCTACAAAACTCTGCACATCTGGTGGGTGCAAGGAGTTCTTCTCAGCTTCTCCTTTTGTTCTTGCCTATGTAAACCCATTCTCCAATGACTAAATCACTGGCAGAAAACCAGAAATAATTTTTCTATCCTTAACCCGATGCACACACTTCTTTGGGTTCAGTTTCAGGCTGACAACTTCAAGATTAACACAGGTCATTTATAAACACATCTGTTTCTGCTCATCAAGTGTAGCATTTGCCAGGTTATCACTTATGTGTGTCAGACAAGCTGAGGGAGTATACTGACCTTCCCATTAGCTTTTCACATCTGACCTGGGAAACACTGAGTCACAAAATGTGTCCTGAAAATGTCTTTGGGTCTAATTCCACTATTTAGAGCCACTCCTAAAACTTCCTTTCTCTTTCCTGTTTTTAATGAGTCAACCATGAGATGGACAGTCCTTACCCAAGAAGCGCTGCAGCTCAGCCTGTACCCGGCCATGTCCCATGCAAATCCATCCCACTCACTTGCTTCCCTATTTAACTCTAGGTCTGTCCCAACACTATGGACTTTTTTGATGATCTCTAGACCCTTGGCTGAACCAAGCTAGCTCTACCCTTCCCAAGACTCTTTTTCACCCCTCTTGTGCACTTTGAGACTGTGCCCTTGTCAACTTTGCCTTTCCTGCCCTCAACACATTTCTCCCAAGCCATTTTCAGAGCAGAACCAAAACTTTTTACCTACCACCTTTAAAGAGGAAGAAACAAAGGGAAAAAACATAAGTGTTTACCTCAAAGCCATGCAAAATCCAGCACATTTATTGAACTTGTTCTGCTTCTAGAGTTTTATTAAATTGAGGGTGGGTTCACTTAGGACATTTTGGTGTCACGGTAGAGTTGCACGTGTTGCACCAAAGCTTGTCGCAACAGTGAGAGAGTTCAGATGCTTTTGCAACTTGAGCTGAAGGAAATCTCTTACCAGTTATGAGCAGGATGGGCTGCAGGCCCCCAGCAGGGCAGCTCCAGTCCAGTAGAGCAAAGGGCAATGGTTTAGCAACTGCTCCGTAGCAATACATAATAAGCAGCCAAGGCTATAATGAAATGCCACAGCTTTAACACTCAATAGACAGAGCAGCCTGAACTGTGAATCATGCTCAACAATTTGTGTCCCACTAAAACTTTGTATTTGCTAAAAATACATCTTCTTCCTGCTACTCTGTCTTGATTTTACAAATCAGCAGTTACCCATAAATTTTAGCAATTGACTGTCACTGTGCTGTTCTTAAAATTGGGAGGAATGGAGCTTTGGGTCCATTTTGGACAAATTATTTCTATTTACAAACTTAGGCATGGATGTTTTCAGCAGCAAAGACTGAGTGAATGAATGTACTTCTGCTTTTGGGAGAGTTGAAATCATCAAACAAGCAGGCACTGAGCTCTGTGGAATCACAGATTGGTACATGCAAGGGGAGGCACTTGTTCCAGACTGATTATGTAAAACAATCAGAAGTATTAAGGTGTTTCCAGGTAGGAAACTATAGCAAGAAAAAAAAACAAAATCAGGAAAAAAAACCTCAACAACCAAGCCAACAACTATGTCTTCAGATCAAGATTTCTTGCCTTTTCAGAGAATATCCTTCATCAGACATATTATTTCTGGTGTTTTCTGGGAAAATAAATTCCTGGCCTGGACCCAGTAGTGAATGGATTAAGTGAACCAATAGTCTCTGCTAGTCTTGAGCTGCCTTAGCCCATGAAATTAATTTATATAATTTAAGAAGTATATATAATAGCTTTTTCTAAATTATATATTAAATATATGCCTGCATGCGTACATGCATATGCACACACAAAGAAATAGCTCATGGCTATATTAGAATATTTTATTTAATAGAGACGACAGAATAGAATATTTGGTTTGAAGAGACCTATGACAATCATCTTGTCCAACTGTCTGAAGGCTAACTGACCTAAACCTGCTTAGCACATAACACCAGCTTTTCCCTTCTCCAGAAAATATATTACAGTCTGAGCAAAGAACAACACAGCGAGATAAAGTACAACTGTTCAGCCTGCATGGGTGCTGTTCCCTGGTAGCACTACCAGAGATAACAGCCAAGAAATCCAAGATAATCAGTAGTTCATTTGTTTTATTGCTCAAACACTTTCTCCATAGCTGTAATAGCTGCAGGAGAGGCCACACCAGCACTTGTAGGCTGGTCAGCCTAACTAACACTGGGAAGGCTGTATCCACACTGCCTGCTTATGTCATCACTGGATCGTTCTTTCACCTCATTTTGCAAATCCACAAACTCCCAGGAGGCTTCTAAAGTTCATCTTTAGCCAGATTCACCATACCCATGCTCAGAATCTTCCAGACAGCCAACAAGCCAGCCTGGAAGAGGGATACAAGAATAAAAGACCTCATGACACTACAGGTCTGCATTCCCTTGCAAACCCTGCTGCAGATGCTCTGCACAATGAGCCAGAGGGTGACAAAACAGAATCAGTTGAACTTTCAGCTCTCTTTTATTGCCCAGTCCTTTCCTCCGGGATTTCTTAGAATTACTCTCAAATGACTGACTTGCATTGCTGTTAAGAATTTGTTAGCATTGCCAAAATAAACTAAAATTGTAAGAGGATAATTGTTTTAATTTAGGTTAGCCTAAGGTTTGGTAGTCTGCCTCTGGAATTACATGGAGGTGGTCTCCACTTTCTAAAAGACAGGAATTCACAATATTAAACTATCCAAGTGAGCTTATTTTCTATGTCTCTTACCACTGCTTCAACCTTGGACTCTTTCATAGCTATATTCTGCCTTGCCTATGCCTCTTACAGCACAATTCTGCTGCCAAAAGGGCTGAAGCCTGAAAGCAGCTTCACACTCTGCAGTCGGGTGCCAGGCAATAATGCAGATCCAGCATCTCCACTGCACAAAGCTTCTAATCACCACTAGCCAAGGAATCGGGAAATTCCACCACAGGCCTCCCATCCACTGTCACATCATACAGTTAACTTCAGCCATGGAGACATTATTTCTACTGTGGTTGCACCTAAACAATTCTGGCCCTGCCACTCTCCTTTCCAGCTCCCAGACTTTGACTCAGTGGAACCCCCCCACAGCAGAGTTTACTGCCTCAGGACAGTACCAGATAAGTGAATATGGCAAACCAAGTCAGAGAATTTTACCAGAGGCAAGTCCTGCATGCAAAAGACAAGGACTCTGCTTCCACTCTTTGGTCAGTGCATTGACTGTTGAACCCAGGCTTCAAAAGAGAGAGTCGGTTCTCACTAGCAGAAGACACAGCAAGGATCATTAAATTCCAGCATTTTCATGCTTTTCTTTCCCATTAATAAAATGTACTTTTCCAGGCCACTCACAATCTTATTCATCAGCAGCTTAAAAGGAGGACCTACACTGAGAATCCTTCTTCTGTCATTTCGAATGTTGTAGGCCCCATTTGTAGGCCTTTCATCCATTCTCACATTTTAGATGCCTTTCTATGTAGCACTGCACAGCATTGTATTTCCATATAAGATTGCTTGCCAATGCTAAAATTCTTAGGAATCATATTTAAGTAATGGAGTATGATCTGAATAACTGTGACATGAGCTAGGCTGCTGTAGACACCACATGGCACACTGTGAAATGGCCAAAGGAGTCTCCGCAAAAATTGGGGTGGGAATAATACAGCTAAATTTCATGAGCCTAACTTTCTCCTAAATTTGGAATAAGCTACATTCTCACTGGCAATCCCAAAGCAGGCTAATTCAGGAGGACATTTATAAAATGTGGATGTAAACTAGAACCATTCCTGGAGTTCAAGGGGATAAGAGCCTCTGCAGAGCCACGAAGCAGCTTTACAATAATGTACGTCTTTAAAGCAGACCGAGGGAGAGTTATTGCAGTTGACACAGCATTGCTTCAGTTTGATTTTCCTTCCAGAGTCAGCAGACGGCCGGTCACAGACAAACATTTCGGGAGTTATTTTGAAGTTCCTCCCTGTGGGTGCGTTCCGCGCAGTCCGGGCTCGGAGCGGCCCCTGCGGGCGGCGCGGCTGCACCGCACCCGGACCCGGACTGGTCACGCACCCGGACCCGGACCGGACCCGGACCGGACCCGCACCCGGACCGGAGCTAGACCCGGACCGGACCCGGACCCGGACCGGAGCTAGACCCGGACCGGACCCGGACCGCACCCGGACCGCACCGCACGGCTCCGCGGAGCGCCGGCACCGGGACAAGGCTTGCCGGAGCCCACAGACACTCGCTCCTCCTCCCCAGGGTCCCACAACAGCCCCCGGCACCAAAGGCAGCACAGAAAACAGCTGCGTCCCTCGGAGTCCTCACTGCACTGTCAAGCAGGAGACTTGAAACACTTTGCTCTCTTTGGACCAGTTATTTTGGGGTAGTACCAAGCTATGTTAAAAGGCGTGTTTAAACATCAAAAGGAAAGTACATTTTGTTGAATAAGAGTGAAAATTCTTTTACACAAGCAATCCTGTAAAGAGAGGGAGAACTGTTGCATCATGTTCCACAGCTCCCATATACACTCTGCCATATGTACACTCCCTACTCATTTAGGTTCCCCTTTTTCCCTGAGTTTGTCTGTCTCTCCATCATCATCATCATCATCATGTCCCTCAGGCTCTTCATTTTAGTCACCATCCCTTCAAGCCAAATGAGGAAAGTCATCCAAAGCCTCACAGCCTTCAGCCAGAACAGGCTGGGAAATGACTAAGCCAGGTTCAAGGAATTTCCTCACCGTAGGAGGTAAGTCCCCCACAGCAATTCCTGCCAGTCTGAAGAGCAGATATTGTCTTTAGAGCGGCACAGTGTGCTGCAAGTAGACCTCTGGCCACATCTTAGCACTATCTCCACCACGCACTATGTGTATTCCAACCTATTATCTGTATTTTTTCCAGACTTGGTAAAGTCTTTGTTCTTTAAACAAATACCACCTGAATGTAATTTTAACAGGTCACCTTGGTGTAATTCTCTGGGATAATTCAACACCTGAAACTGTTTATTTAACTCTACAATTTTCTTTAAAAAGTAATTCTTTTTCGATCCTGGCATGTGACTAATATGTCAACTTCGCCTCTCAGAGAATGGGAAATTATGCAGGCCTTGCCTCTATGGATAAAAGCTATGGTACAACTATGGTGTCACAGTGAAAATATAGCCTGAAATCTCTTGTGTGCTTGAGAACACAGGAGAAAACTTGCAAATTAGGAGTGATGACTGCCGCACATTCATACCTCTAAGCACACAACTTTGGGAGAGAAACCAAGGAGGATGGGCAGTGCCACCCAGTCTCACATTAACAGTGCAAATACAGAGCTACCAGTCAGTAACTCCACTATAACCCAAAATGTGAGAATGGCCACAGCAAAGGAGTGGGTAAATGAGTATCTAATGATGAACCATGTGTTTCATCTTCACAGAGCTTTTGGCTCTGTTTCACCCTTGGGAAGCCAGCACTGGCCTCAGCTCCCCTGTGCCAGCCCACTTGAATATCACTCAGCACTCACTGCTGGAGGGGCAGCAACACAAAGTTACACTTTGAATCTAAAAAATTATTCTTGACCAGACAGCTGTTACAGCTGCTACTGCTCTTAGGCAGATACCAAAACTTCAGGCATCATGGAAATATCAACAAAATACTGACGGTATAAAACCGTCAAGCAGCTCAAAACTCTAAGATGAACTTGTTATTAGAGGAGCAAAGGAGGTCTTCCTTCTACTATTATTTACAATGGAGAAAGGGAGGGATCACCAGAAGAGGAATAATCATAAGCAAGGTTACAGATAAATTATTACTAGAGACAGAACTACTGAATTCCATTCCAGCACCTGGGCATGTTTCACACAACTACAGAGAGTTACCAGGATATAAAATCAATTCAAAACATAGACCATGCTCCTGGCAGGCTCTTTATTGCAGAAGATGTCTGTCAATAAACAGAAATTTAACTGTGCCTCGATGGCATTTCATTATCTGGAGCTGAAGAATACTACTAAATACTTCACATTTATATAGATTAATCTATTCTCACTTACTGTCTAATATCCATCACAATCTAATCTGTGTTGGCAAGATCTCTCCATTTCCCTGATGGGATGGGTGTGTACCATTAACATGAACAGGTTTTATCTGTATCACAGTACTGGTGGCTATCCATAAAAACTTTCAGTTTATCAAAATGCAAGACGATGATATTACCATTATTTAAAAAAAAAAAAAATTGACCTGGAGTTAAACACAGCAGCATTGCACTGTGAATAAAGGGGGAATGTTTTCTTTCTATTTGCAAGGCACTTTGAAACAACTCAGCATTCATGCTGACTTTGGGGAAGGGAGGATTGAAGTGAAGGCCTCTCCTCTGCCCTCAACACTTCAGAACAGTAGATGCTCATTTCAATATAAATGTGGTACATAAAATTCTGATTGTGCATATGCTCAGTAGTGCTTTTGTAGCTTTTACTTTTGAAGGAACATTGTGATAATTTAACCTGATCTCCTTAAAGTCCCCTCAGATTCAGCCACTGATTACTACATTGATCAGTCACATTTACCCTTGATTTAAAGGCTATAAACAACGTAAAATTTACCACATTCAATGACAGTCTTCTTAAGCAGCTTAGTTTTCACAGTGCCGTGAATGACAGCTTATTTTTCATCCAACATGAAGGATATGAGGAAACCACAGGACATGACTGGGTTCCAAATCATGCTGTTTACAAACGATGTGCAAAGACACAAACCCTGCTAGCCGAGTGTCTCTCCAAAGTCCTGCATCAGACCTCCAGAGCCCAGGAATTGTGCTGTTTATCCATGTGCACAAGAATTTCATATCCAGTATAGAATATGCTTTCCATGAATTTGTCCATAACACTTCTCACACTTCAAAATTATTGAGTGCAGATGTGTTTTTGAAAAATGCTTCAGGTAGTTCATTGATGGAAACTCTGTTTTATAATATTCACTAATTCAGGCTAACCCTGGTGCCCTAAGCAGAAGCTAGAATGAGTTGGTCTTCCTAGAAACAATGTATTTAAGAAGGTTAGATCCACCTTTTCAGAAGTTAAATTAGAATAAATTAAAAAACAAAACTAATTTTTTAAGTGTTCCCATGATATAACTATGTCCATCTTTTCAGGACGCATATGTGGTCTGGACTTGGTAGGTTCCACTAAGAGTCTCAGAGCCAAAGAAATGGTTCCTCATTAGAGAAAGAAGGAAAAAGCTCTTGTTTTCATCAACTTGCAGTGTTGCATGTGATCAACAGATACAGGAATGCAGAACTTTAAAACAGACAGATTATCAATTACTCCATAGGAACAATGCTCATTCCACCAGTTACATGATTTGCCCACAGTAAAAACTACATCTAACCTGTCCGAGGCTTCTGACACAAAGCAACACGGTGAATGAGAAATAATACATAGAAATTTATTTATACTTCCTTTTTCTTAGAATTATTTGTGAAGGCAGCAGTGTTTTCTTTCCAAAGTTTTTATCACATTTACTCTAAAAAAACAACAAAAACTGTTCTCATTAAGTGCATTATAGCCAAGCAACAGAGACAGACAAGGAATTTCCTGAAAAGCTGAGCAAAAATACAAATACAGCATATTGGCACGGCTTTTCTCAGTCTAAATATTTTCAATCAAAGCAGTGCTGTATGCAATTAAAAATAAAATCAGAATAAATTTAAATATTTTAATGTCAGGCAACTTCTGTTCTAAATTTTAAAAAATTAACTATTTAAAAATTATATGTTCTTAAAAGTCAACTGTATGGTAACAGGAAGCCATGAAGAAAAAGTCACTGGAATTCAGACAATGGGATTGTTATTCTCAGGATACTCATTTTCTGTAATTAAAAGTCTTCTATCTCTTTATCAAGAGGATGTTCAAAAGTAATAATACCAACATTTTCTACATCAAGACGCATCATAAACATGAACTAATGAACCCCCCATGGGACACTTCTGTAAGCTGAGGAGTTTGTTGTGGAGCTGGAGAGTCAGAGCTGGCACAGGACGAGGCACCAGATCCAGAACGTCACCTTCTCCGAAGAACTGCAGAGCAATCACAGGCATCTGCTAATCCCTCCCACTTGCAAGATTTGCAGCACCAATAACAGGCAAGGCAGAGTAGAAGAAAGCTTGACTGTACTCATAATTAAAGAGCTTTCTAATTTTGGTGTAATTATGGGCTGCTAGTGGTTCACTCCTAGTGCCAGCCCAAAAACCAGCAGCACCAAACAATCTCACTGGGGTCCTGACTGCCTTTGTAGAGATGCAGGAAAAACAGAACACAGCCTCCCTTTCAGGAAGACAAGATACAGAATTCTTGACAGAAATTACACAATTATTTATTGGACTTCTGTCCAGAAAACACAATAGGAACTTGTGCATGTGCAGCAGTGTGTTCCACCCTATCACATAAGACATTCCCAAATGGATAAGTCAATCAACCCAGCATGCAACTGTGTGGCCCACAGTAGCAATTAGCTTTTGCTTTATCTCAGTAGCACTTCAGCACTTGCAGTACCAAAGCTCTGCTCAGTGGCATTGGATTAGAGCACCATGTCACAGGACATCCTTTACATTGCTTTAATGAAGCCCAACAAGCTCCATGCACAACTATGCATGCTAAAACCCCTGGCCATTCATCTCAAAGCTCCTCAAACATGTTTATTCTCCCCTCAGGTACTTTTAAACTCAGACACATACTTTGTGCTCAACCATGCTATGACATATCCTGTTTAAGCGATCCAAGGATATTCCGAGGTCTTAACATCCAATTCAGCTTACTTGTGCAAAGACAGAACATTTACCCCAGGACAGAGAACAGGAAGATGAGATCTCAAAAACCCAAAGAACTCTCCAATATTTCCGTTCTTCCATCATTAAACTACTTTCTACCATGACATTATCTCCATGGGGGATGTGCCCTAGGTCTATGTTAAAGCAAGCAACTTTGCTTTCATGGATAACTATTGTAATTGCCAGTTTTAGCCACAGAGAAACAGATGTTAACCAGCTTGAGAATAAAACCAACCTCACCAAATAAACCATGATTAAGAATGCCGCAACTCCAGCATTCTGCTTTCTTTTTCCATAGTTTTCGGCTAGTCCATGCAACGCTACCACCACATCACTTAATGTAATACAGGTAGCATTACTGTTATTGTACAAGTCCCTTACAGTGATCTTTGGAATAAAAGGAGGAGAGTGAAAGCTCTGCATGACAGGTTAAGAGTTGTCTTGCCTGAAAAACTACACAGTCTCCAATGTTAAGTGGGAAAGTGCAGTACAAAAGCATAAGCAGAATATAAAACTGGGGAGACTGCCTTTCATTCTGAAAATATTCAAGTGATATTTCTGCACAGGATGGAGTCACAGATTGGTCCTGTTACAATCTACCCTTTTCACTTGCTTCCCGCTTGGTTGCTAATCTGGCTGTGAAGAGATGCAAAGGAAACTTGCTGAAATGACTACTCATGAAAATCAGTTATATCTGCAAACATTTGTAAAAACAGATACATCTTCAAACTTTCAAGACTTTAAGCCTGATATCTTGGGAAACTAAAAGTGGTGACTGGGAAAGTTGGTAGAGTTACTGAGGAAGACTTCAGAAGGAAGGAAGCTCTGGCCTGGAATTTAGGAAAGGAAGTCCTTTGACACCAGAGACAGCAGCTCTGAAACACAGCTGCCAGCTAACCATTAACACCTCCAGCAGCCAACTTTAATGCATTAATGGTTACACTAACCCTTGCCAACCTCTGAGCAGCGTTCTAAGTGACACCTCAAGGTAAAGTAAGGGGATAAAAATGCTATCAAGGAAGATATGAATAGAAAGCATTCTTATGGAAAAACGTAAATGCTTTCTACTAAGGAGTGATAAGTCCTAAAAAATAAATCCTGTGCCATACCATCTCTGTTGGGAGTGAAGCTATAAAATCTGGGGCAAGGCATAAAACAACAAAGAGGCAAAACGAGCTTATTAGCACCCTTTCATGGGTTTTGGCTTCTTCCCTTCTCTCTTATTTTCAAAACTTGAACATACACAAAAACACTGTGAAAATCAGTTGTCTAAGGCATTGTTGCCCTATGGCCACAACTGGCAACCCAACAAGCATAGAGAGAGGTTTCAGAGATTTTATTCCATATCTGATGGCCTTAACTGTGTTTTAGTTTGCTTGTAGGATTTACTACTGCAATGGAATACAGTTTTTAAAGAAAAGGTAAACACTGCTATTTACACAGAAAACACATCTCTCTACCTACTGAAGCACAAGCTCTTAAGAAAAGTGTTTATTGAAATTTAAGTATAATAAAAGCAGTGTTTCAGTTGGTTTCAGATATTCATGGCGGTACATTTTCTTTCAGAGGCTCTTGGTTTTGCTTTATCATTTCTGACATTTCATATAGCATGTTATAAGCTTTTTCAGGGGAGCAGCACTTTTACTAGAGCAACAAATTGCACAGATGGGAGAGGCTGATGCTAAACATTATTAAAAGATCTTCCTTCCCAAAACAAGAAATGAATGCAAAAGTATAAAATCATCTGGAAGCACAAATTCTTTAGAAAAACACAAGAAATAAATAAGGGATATTCTGTTTTTTAATAAGAAAGTCACCTGTGCATCTGTCTGTTAACTCTTCTTACTATACATGTCTTCAATGGTCAGATGAAAAACTGTACTATGATTTAACAAGACAGTCAGTACATATAGTTTAGAAAACTTTCCAGATTTCTGTTATTTATTTGTCAAAAGACACATGGCTACAGCACAATTTTCCAAGACCATTTCCAAGGAGTTCTAAGGCCCCATAATAAAATCAAAATCAGATTGTATTTAAAATACAGACATTAATATTCACTTTTATAACAACACTGAGATTACCACTACTTCTAAATTCTGATAATGGCAGTTTCTGGAAATGATTTGTTGGTCTGCCTCTCCAGCCCATTTGGTGACTGCTTTGATACATAAATTGTTTGCAGATCTATACACTTTGAAATTCTTCAGAGAAATATCCATCTTTCTTGTTTAAGTTCGTAACTGTCAGAGGCATCTCCCAAATATCAATACATTTTCAACTTGATTTACATTGGGGTAAATTATCCACAAGGTCTTTTTTATTTTGTGGTTGTGGAGATTTGGTTGTGGAGATTTTTCTTTTCCTTTTTCTGTTGGTTTCTCCCCATCTACTGTCACCTTTCAGTTTTCACAACAGTCGTGCACTATGTTTATTTCTAAATTCTTTCATGGATCATATGATCCATTTAATAGCATACATTCTTTTGAATAATTCCTCTGTTCAGTTAACAAATTTATGTTCATTTTCTGCCAAAATGCCTAGGGTATACAAACCTTCTTCACTCTGCATGTTTTGTTTGCAGACAGCAATGAAGCTAGCAGTTTCCTTAAAATTTCAAGTTAATAAATCCCTGAGTAATTAGTTGACATAAAGTGTCTACACTATACCATTGAACTACCAAGGCAAGGACTGGCACGGCACAATTTAGCCTTCCAAAAACCCCTTATCCTCAGTCTTGGAAAGTCTTGTGTTTACCTAAGGCCTCTTGATAAAGCGGCTGATCCTCTTCCTGCTGAAACCAGTGAGGGAATTGCCAGTGACCTCAATAAGAACAAGGTTCCAACACCACTACCCCAAGGCTTTATTATTTCCAATTGTCTCGGTACACATCACAGGCATTAAGAAATATGTCTCCACCTCAAAAGTAAATCCTTTGGGTGTGCAGCTGTAGATAAAACCACTTTGCACTGAGATAGCACTTTCTGTTT
Source organism: Cyanistes caeruleus (assembly GCF_971803275.1). Lineage (NCBI taxonomy): Eukaryota > Metazoa > Chordata > Aves > Passeriformes > Paridae > Cyanistes > Cyanistes caeruleus. Next base: position 12,514,048 of record NC_141712.1, read on the forward strand.
CAATACATTTTACAACTGATTATGCCTTTCAATCCCTCCAGTAAGATAACCACTTCATAGTACAGACTGGAAAACCAGCACAGAGTTACTGTCATTTGCCCAGTGAAGCATGGTTGAAATTCCAGCACCCAGCCCCTTTGGGTCCATGCCCCTCTGCTGCTGGGAAGGAAGCTCACAAGTCTCTGTAACTAATCACCATTTCTCTTTATGAGAACTGAGCTACAGCTTCATAATCCTTTGTTAACATCCACATCTGTGATCTGATTCCACAGAAGGAAAAGAGGTTATTTTACCTTTCAAGGCCCAACCTCAGTCTGTCGAACCTGCCTCACATATCAGTGTCCAAAAGCTTCTCCAAGCCAGCTGGGTAGAGCTTAGGCAGTGCTCCTAATCCCACAGCACATTTCCAGACTCAAACCTTCTTTGAAATACAGAATGAAAAGCTTGGGCAAAGCACCTGCAATCAGCATCTGAAATGTCCCTGTTACATGCATACGCTTCCTCAGAGCTTCCCCTGCCCTTTGGCTGGCCACAAACTTTGGCTGCAGTCAGCAGAAAACCAGAATGTTTATTCTTCAGGCATGACTAGCAGCACATCTCTGAAAACTGCCAAGTTATAGCAAGCCTGTTTCCTAGCATTTGCTCCTTTGTTTTTTTTGCAAGCCTGATGGTTTCCACCCTTCTTGCCCTTTTCCTCTAGAAAAATATTTCTTTTAACCTGTATTCCAAAGCTTATAATGTATCTCTACTTTGGGCTTCACAGCGAATTTCTAGTCTTGGTCCTGGTGTCAGATCAACCTCACCTATGGGTGAGTACCTGTGCAGAAGAGACACTGCTGTGGTCTTCAAGGGTCCCGACTGCTGAACAGCAGGAATACTTGGTCTTGCTTTAAATTACCCAATATCCTCACCTTCAGTATTTGAAAATGCAGTGTGGCTCAGGGAACATTATATTAGTATTAAGTGAGCTCACACATCTGAATTTCGTGTCTCTCCTTACAATCTTGCAGCCTCACCTGCCATATTAATAGCATTACAATGACTTCAGTGTTAGCACTTGAAAAAGCAAAAACTGGTTTGAGCAAAGCAGATACCTGTTAACACTACAGAAGGAATAGGTAGGAAAAATCTTCCTCCAGTTGCTAAATAAAAAAGAACTATTGCCTTCCACTCCCTCCTTAATTCTAGTTGCCAAGTTCTTGCTCTCATCAGATACCTCAGCTGAGTCACAGTTAGTGGATCGGTTGGAAATGCCTCACGTACTCTAGCTTGTTCTCTCTCAACTCCTCTTTATTTCTTGAAATTATATAAAAAGAATTGACCCATATGCAAACTTACTCTCCTACTATTGTGGTGTGCTTAAAACTCTCAATAATATGACAAAAATATGGCTTAAGAATCTTTCTGACATACGGATGGAGTTCTGGGGGGTCGCATTTTTGTGGTAAGAAGAGTTTGTTTTCCTTTGCTGGAAACAGACGAGTTATACATTACTGTGAGGCAGATCATATTTACAATTGAATGTGCCAATTAAGATTTTCATACTTCCAGACACACAGCAGAGTCAGGGCTGCATTTGCCAAGGCAGTCAGGAGACATTAATGAAGCACACAGAACTCTGCTGCTGTCCAGAGGAAAGCTGATTGTGAACCAACAGACACAGTCACATAGGTTTGTTATATAATTTTGGTCTTTACTAAAATAGCCAAAATGCCTGGCCATACTGAGAGAATCTCTGTGAAGGAGCCTGTGCTTACAGTGGTGCTCCCAACCTGGGAAGTACTGAGTGTAAAACATTTAAAACGCTCCAGTTTTACAGTTGACAAAAAACAGCAAAGAGGCCCTAGACCTCATCTGGTGATTAGGAAAGGCACGGGACAGACTCTAATTTCCCTTGAACAGGGTACATTTTTCTCCCCAGAGCTTGGATCCAGATGTGCCTGTTGCCCAGTCCTGCTCTTGTTTGCATCACAGCTGCCAGAGCACACAGCCAGTGCTGCACTCAAGGACAGCCCTGCCCTTGTGCTGGTGCAGCCCCTGCAGGCACCACTGGAGGAGGAGTGGAATTGTGAAGGTTGTTACAGGCAAGATAATATCAAAATAAATAAGCTGTTGGTAGTCCTGATTTCTAACTGCTCCCTTGTACTGCAGGCCTAAGGTAATCAACAACTGGGCAAGGGGCCAGGCAAGACTGAGTCTCTGCAACCAGCACAGCTGAATATGCTGAAAGACAATATAAAGGTGTTTTTGTCTCAGCTATCTGAGACAGCCCCAGAACTCTACTGAGATTGCAGAAGGAACCTCAAGAGTCATGGACTTGTCTTATTATTTAAGGAAGTCACATCAGCTGAGGCCCTTAAACTCAGTTGGATGCTGTACTAACACACCGAGCAAATGCCTCAGTGCACTGCTAGAGACTTTCAGCATTTATTTATTTTTCATATTAAGATACAAAGTGAAAACATTCTTCAGAGGCCATACTACACTGTAAATTATTAAGATTTTGTTCTAATACTGACAGCTTGAAAACTGCATGGGCTGGGTCATGGAGCTTCAGAGCTGGAAGAAATCCAGTTCCGTCAAACACAGGAGCTAGAATGAACTCAGATAACATCAACAGAGACATAAAATTTAGTCCACTGAACCAGTTGTTTTTTTTTCTTTTCCTTATTCCATGTAAGATTCCTGAAATCATTCTTATTATACAGTGTGAAACAGAAACTATTTAAAAGAAATAATGAATGTGAATAAATATATACATTTTGGAAATATAATAGCATGTTAATAAATTACAAAAATGTCAACAAAAATAGAGAAATCACAGTTCTTATGGCAGCTGTCTATACTGATATTATCACCACAAAAAAACTTGGTTTTAGATGAATGAACATTGTATTTAAAGGGAAAGTTTAAAACAATAGATATTTTAATTCAAGAAAAAGATTAATGTTATGAAATGACAGGTTCTGATTACCAAAGCAAGTTTTACTATGAGGAAGAGATAAACATGCACAACAATGTTTAGGCTATGGGAAATTCTCCTGAATGCTGTGCTCAAAATCGCTTTTTTATTACATGCTTAACATTCATCTGAATTTAATACCTGTATGTGTACCATGAAGAAAACATTTGCAGCGTGTGGTGGGGGGAAACTGTAAATAACTTTTCCACATCTAGTTTCTGGTCATAGTAGGATCTGCAGTGGGATGAAATAAACAGAGCATAGCTTAAACTCCCCATAAACCAAAACAAAAGGCATCACAATATTTCATACGGGTCATATACATATATATCAGTTTTCTGACAGCAAGCTGGTCTTTATGACATTTTGCAGCGAGGTACTGAACACTTATTAGAAGCTGCATAAAGATGACTGGGGATTTATCGCCCTCTTGTGAGTAGGGGAAAAGTTACAATCTTCCTGAAAGTGAATGCACAATTGTTGCTGTTCCTAAAGAATCCTGTAGTAAAAACACATCTGTACAATTAATAAACAGAAATTCAGGTTACTAAAAAAGGTAGGTCTGCTGGTTACTGTAATAATCTACAATAATTTTATCAGAAAATGATAAATTTCAAAATCAAAAATAATTCTAATTCAAATCAGAACAAGCAAGATATTTTTCTCTGTAAGCAGGAAGACAGTAATCTAAATCCCACAAAATCACTGCCTAAAGCACTGATGTCAAATGCACAGATTAGCTCAAAGGTGTGTTAACCTTCCCTGATTGCAGCCCCAAAAAATCTTTCAATTTCAAATGGAGCAGGAGGATGAAAAAACCTATTTTTGCCATGCAGAAGATTTGACCTTTTTACTGCAAAGTAAATTATCGATTTATAATCGTGGGTGTAAATACAAATTTATTTGGAGATGCCAATGAGATTTGCAGACATCAGCAGGTGTGTCTTGCTCCAGCACTTCACAGGAGCTCCAAAGGAAACAGGCTAACTCAACACTGGGAAGCCATCACACTTCTACTGAATTATTTTTAGGGAACTTCCTCTTTGTGGTATTCCTTTCTTCCCTGCTGCTCTGCATCCACTCAGGGTGCCACTGCTCATTTCCTTCTCCATCTCCGTCTGCTGTCCCTCTCCTTCACCAAGAGACCACTGAAATCAAGGCAAAAGCCATAAAATGTTCAGGCAAATTCACCACCCTTCACCTGACAAAACTCCAAGGCCGAGGAGCTGTTGTACACCAGGGTTTCCATTTCAACCTTGCCCTAAGGATGGGCATCTACATCATCCCTTCCTTCTACCCCTCCCTTCCTCATGCACCCCTCACTAACTAAATACTCCAAAGGGAACCCTTCCAACCTAAACAACTCTGCAACTGCTCGCTCCCACACACTTCCCTATGTCCCTCATTAGACAGAGTGCCCACCATGCCCTACCAGTTTCCTCTTGGGCTCAGCCTAGGGTGTCACCACATGACCACGGGCTTCCCTGGGCAGGAATGGGCCACTCCTGGCTGCATGCACAGCACACCCTGAGTGTTAATACAGATTCATTCTCGTCTCCTGTCACCACACCTAGTAACAAGATGGCTCTCTCCTGTACATCTGCAACAAAGAAACCTTACCAAAACTCTCTCCTGAGATTATTATCAAAGTATGATATCAAGGAGCCAAGTGTCATTTGATCACAAGTAATAGAGGACCCTCATCCTGAGAAGCAATAATAACACTGCCTTAGAGGAATCCGAGAGCTTCTGTTTGTTTGTGCTGCCTTCCCTAATTTAAAATAAATAAAGCATAAATCCTATCAAAATGGAGACACCACCAAGCCCTACTAGTACAACATAATAACCATTTCCCTGAAAAACTATGTATTAATACCACTTAGCATAATAAATATTTAAAATTATACTGCAGTAAAGAATATAAATTCACCTATGTCCTTCCTCTTCTTAGTAGTGACTGTTAATAAACAGCTTTATAGCTGCTATATTTAAATGCAATTATTTCCATACATTTCTAGCTTAATGAGAAATAATACATATTCATTTCTGCTCATTAACAGTCAGTATATAACTCTTAGCTAATGAACATTCAATTATGTTCTCTGAATACATTGTGGGATAAATTCTCTTTTTGTTGCTCATATCAGTTCACTTCAATTCAGTTGCTGCTAATTAAAATTTTTTTGCCTCATGTAGACAAACCTGGGTTTTTTGGAGTCCCTGGAGACTTTTTTAAGAGTTCTGTTTTATCTTTATGTACAGTCAGCTCTCTAATTAATGCTTTAAATAGGGTAAACTTTACTGAGGCTCCTGGGTTCAGTTCAAAGGGAAAAAAACCCCAGCTGGTAATTTTATATCTCATTCTCACACAAATCACTGGAGTCTGTCTTTTTCTTGTAAATCTACTTTTTTCTTTTGTTTTCAAGTGAATTCAATAATCAGGGAATGTGCCAGTTTGAGAGCACTGGGAGTTGGAGAAGCCCCATCATCAGTCAAGAGCTTTCCTTACCCAGAGGAACAGAAGAGAAATTCTTGTCAAGTTGTCTAGTTCTGCAGCCAGCTCAGGTGAGGAAGGAGGAATCTCCAAGGGGACATACCCAAGGGACTCCCTGAGATAACACCACCTCTATTTTCACTCAGCATCAGCAAGAGTCAATGCTGTGTTTTCCTAAATTGTTACCAGAGCTGGCTCAGCAATCTATCTGCCTGTCTAGGACCAAAAATCCAACCAAGTCCTACCTACTCCACTGAGACTAACACCACACAAACTAAGCATTTACTGAAGTGTCTCCCTTTGCAGAGGTCATTATCAGGTATGACTTGCTAAATGAAGTGATTAGGTTCTTGCCTCTGATTTATTTGCCTTATGTCCATTAAGCATTGCAAAACGAAGGGAATTCAGCAGAAGAAGCTTCAGGGAACTTTCAGCATAAGGTTTTCCTCTTTGGTGTAGCATGCTAGGACTCCATTACCTGCATTTATGGGCTGGCATGGATAACACAGGGACAGCAACTTCTCTCTGACAAAAACAGCTAGAAAAAAACTCTCAAATTGAATGAAGCACTTGAAACTTACCAAGTAAACACTGTGAACCTTATGTGCATCAATGTAAGGAACATAAGACAAACACAAAAAGTCTAACATTTAGGGAAGAAGGGGCAGAGGCAGAGAAACAAATGTCTGTAAGAGAAAACATCTAGAAATACCCAAGAGAAAGATTAGCTTTAGGGGCATTCTATTTAACATTAAATGAAAACTCAAAGATATATCTATCTCAGCACCTGTTTTAGAAGAAAAGAAAAGGTCTGGGTTTGTGTATACATGGATGACCCCCATGTGTGACTGGTTCCATGCATGCAGGTCAGACCTCCTCCAGTCCTCAGGTACCTGAGTGCTGTGAAATGAACAGTCCAGAGCTGCTTTCCTCGCTTGGTCTCGCTTAACCAGTGAATTCTACTGAGGGATGTGCAGAGCTGGATTCTCAGGAGACTGAGATTGATTGACAGAACCCTAGGGGCTTACACACCCACCCTATGTCATCCAGCCCACCACAGTGCTATTTGTGTGGCATGACACTGAGGTTGTGTGGTGCACAGTCAGGGCATAAAGACCTTTGAGTTTACACAGCTTACCAGGATAACGTTGGAAGACTGTCCCAGGTGGAGAAAGACAAACTTCATGTGTCTTGTATTACACTTTTGCCTGCCCTGATCTACTGGAGAGAACAGGCTGTCAGCTGGGCCTAGATGGGCACTTAGAAGGCATTAGCAGGCATTTTTCCAGGAGGGAGGCACAAACCGAACTGGCATTAGGGGACCATGGCCTAGACAGCAGGCAAGAGAGAAAGAAAGCAAAAAAGTCAGAAAACAAGAAAGAAAGCAAGAAATAAGTGTTGAATTGAGAACAGAAACACATGGCCATTACTGCTGTCCTCATACACATTTCCCACAAGCAGGTCACATTTAGTAGCACAGACAGAAACTGGAAAATCAGAATGGCAAGTTGCAAAAAGAAGTTTTTTAGCTGGTCCTTGAGAGGAGCTGTTTTTCTTACAAGCAGTGAACAGATGCTCCCCAACTGCTGTGTGCAGCAGTGTTACACAGCCGGGCCAGGAGATGGCAGATTTTTGTCAGACAACAGCAGGGAGCAGGTCAAACACGGCAGGTTTTCAATTTCTGCATCAAAAATGTCTGTGTACACATGTTCTTATAAAAGTAAAACAACAGCCCTGATCAAAAGAATTAAACAGACGAGTATTAAAAAGGCCACCTTCTTTTAGCCTCTGGTTCAGATGAGGAATTACTGACAGAAGAGTTACCAAAAAAAATGTTTGCAAATGTTTCATATTATGCAGTATATGCTTTTGCCTACTGCACATTTTAAGATAAGAAGATAAGTTAGAGTATATTTTTTTTAAAGTGAGGATGAGAGTGATAGAGGTATAATTGATCTTTCTCCTCTGGAGTTCCCCCCAACCCTGCTTTCTGTGGTGATTGTGCTGATCCAATTCATTCACAGCTCTCAGCTTTTTCAGAGGACAGTGCTGGTTTCAAGGACTGGCAATCACAGGGAAATCCTGGAAACCAGCCAAGGGAAATCCTACACTCATCAAGCTTCCATTATAGGCAGGCTTCAGTTAGACCAAATATATTATTATGACTACTCCTTAAGCACCTGCAGTTGCAAAACACAAATAATAATTTTATAATAATTAAGTTTTGTGAATGCTGATGGTATCTTTGTGGAAGCAGAGACGTCAAAGTGGGAGCTGAATTATGAGATGTTTATAATTAGTTTCATTATAGCAACATGAAGAGTCTGGCAACATACAGACAACTGTTGTGCCAGGAAGTACCAATATTTTTGTGTGAAGGAGAAATTGGGAAAACACCATAGCAAAACGAAGTGTTTGAACCAATGTCACGCAAGAAGCCAGCGGCCTGAGCCCAGCGCTGGCTGCACCCAGACTGGTGGCTCAACCCCACCACTGGACCGGATTCCTGAGAGAACCCAAAAGCCTGCTTCCTAAATGTGGAACTTCCTCTTGGGTTGAAAGCAGCAGCAGCCAGGCAGGCGGGCAGAAGGTGCCTGAGGCCGGTGTTTTACCGCACCTCCGGCCCTGCAGAGCCGCTCCTGGCGCACCCCTCAGGGCATCCAGGGCAGGCACCGCACGGGCGGCATCCAGCACGCCGAGAAAGGCGGCAGAGGATCTGTAGACCTCTCGTGCTCAAGAACCGGAATCACTGTACCCGCCTTTCGCAGTGGTGAAAATGCACCATTCTCCTAGAAACGACCTCTGCCGTGTGCCAGACCACGCTGGCCCCTGTCCTCTCTCAGATAATGGCCCGCGTGGATCCCAGTGCTTATGAACATCGACCTGGATCGCGGCTCAGCTGCGCTGCCTGCAGCGCTCACCGCGCTGGCCAGCGGGGCAGGGCACGGCCGGGGCTGAGGGAACGCGGATCCCAGCGGGGCAGGGCACGGCCGGGGCTGAGGGAACGCGGATCCCAGCGGGGCAGGGCACGGCCGGGGCTGAGGGAACGCGGATCCCAGCGGGGCAGGGCACGGCCGGGGCTGAGGGAACGCGGATCCCAGCGGGGCAGGGCACGGCCGGGGCTGAGGGAACGCGGATCCCAGCGGGGCAGGGCACGGCCGGGGCTGAGGGAACGCGGATCCCAGCGGGGCAGGGCACGGCCGGGGCTGCGGGGACACGGATCCCAGCACTGCCACCGCCCGCCCTCACCTGCCCGAGGCGGAGCTCCCGCGGTGGGCAGGGCCGGCCGGAGACACTGGCCCCGGGCTCCGCCGCCGGCTTATGCGCAGCCGCCGGGGATGGCTGCGGCGATGGCGCCGCGGGTGCTGCCGCTGCCCAGGCAGCAATCCTTCAGCCCTCCCACCGTACTCAACCCCTTCGTGCACCCGGGCCGCCTCAGCGCCGGCAACAAGCTGCGGGTAAGGCTGGGGTGCGGGCGGGAGAGGCCTCCGGGGCCGGGCCGCACTGCCCCGGGCTGGGATGCGCACGGGAGCGGGGCGGCGGGGCGGGCTCGGCTCAGCCCCGGCTCGGCTCAGCCCGGCGCGGCTGTGAACCAGCGCTCCGTGCCGCGCCCCGGACCGCTGCGGGGCTGCCAGCCGTGCGGGCTGGGGGGGCACTGGTCGCTTACGAGCCCCCTTGCCAGGGCAGAGCGCCGTGTGAGCGAGCGAGGTTTGAAAGTGCCGCCGGCAGCCGGGGCTGCGGGGCCCGGCCTGCCAGTGCCGCCCGTGCCCCGCGCCGCGCCCGCAGGGGAGCGGAACAGCCCCGGCTCTGGTTCACATCTACAGCTCCTGGCTTTGCCGGGAACAGGCTGCTGGTGAGAACATTTCCTTCCCCTGTACGGCATAGTTTGCTTCCTGATGTAATCTAGGGAGCAAAAGCACGAGGAAGTTATGTAAACGACGAAAGATGCAAGCATAAAAAAGTCACTGTTTTTGAAATTAAATTCTTCAACCTTTCAGAGTCCACAAGCTGCATGCTTGCTCAACGCATACGAAGAGGCTCACTGGCTTAAAACTTAAAACTTTTAACACAAGATTTAAAACAAGCTTTTGGAAATATCTGCGCAATCGTTGCTGATAACACATCACTCCTAGAGAAAACAGGGGTTTAATTCAAGAGTTAAATACTACCCATCGATCAGTCATGTCAGATGCCTCAGCTCTAGAGTTAAGATGTCAGCTTCTCTCTGATATGAAAAGCTAAAACAGATGATAACTTTTTCAGTCATGCTGTTTCAGATGCTTAACTGGCTTTAGGCTGACTTTAAGCCTGGGTTGGGAAGGGGGAAGTGAATCTCTTGGCTCCATATTGCAGGATGTACAACAAAAAATGGTACCCCCACTGCGTTACTGGGTCTCACTGGGTAAATTCAATCAGGCCTCTGAGCTGAGTGCTGTCCCAGTATCACTTGTGTACAAGCACACACAAGACTTACAGGACACAACTTAAAAATATTTGTTTTTTAAAAACATTCTTTAAAAATCAGCTGATGAATCAAACATGAATATATGATTGAGGACAATGAGGACATCAGTGTGTGGGTGAAGTTACAGTGTTTTCTGCTGATGACTATAAAAACCTGAAGCTGACATACAACTAAATATTTTATGTTTCATATAGATCTTCCTGAAGTTATAAACAATGTTTGCCCTGAAGGTAGCTGGATAGAGGAAACATGAGAAACCTAGAAAACAATTTCAAGTCATTTTATCCCATATGTTTTACTAGCAGCCTGGAACACATTTCAAGTGCATCTGAATCAGTAGCTTTAGGCACTAAGAACCCTGAGGAAACCAGTTACTTAATGAGGTTCCAGAAGTGGACAGCTTTCTGTGCTGGCTGTCCTTTCTGGAGGATACACAGACTACTTTCAAGAGCTTGCATTTTTAAGTTACTCCATAATGCACCTGGAAGGAAAAGCACCCATCTGAGTTAGGGCCTGGTGCTAGTGAGCTGAGGAGCAAAACAGTCACAGAATTGTAAAGCAGAAAAACACACTAGAGAGAACCCTTTTTGTGTTGCACTTTGCTCCTTTCTGTTCTTTTTCCCCTATCGTCTTAATGACTGGGATATTTCCTTCTGATTGCTTTGTCCTGTAGACCTCTGCTCCTTTCTTGCTCAGCACTGCCAGTCAGACCTGCTGGGGATCAAGGCCTTACCAGATACTGTTACTATAAAGTTCAGAAAAGGGAAGTCTCCCTTATCTTTCCATTCATGTCAAGTGTAGTGTTTCTCCATTCTTTTATGTTAAGGATAGCCGTGTTATGTCTCCCCATTCTGTGCTATTTCTTTAATGTACACCAGTACAGACATACAATTTCAAAACTCTCTTTCTTTGCAAGTCCACAGCAGAACTTCCATATGTTGGTGACCTGAATGTAAAGGCTACTGTGTGCCTGATGAATGGAGCTTGAAAGTGAGACAGGGTAGCTGTTTGCGTTTCATTAAGTTTCAAATATAAAAGCAGACAGACTGAAAAGTGGAGTGAGAAGATGTTACCATTTCTTGCCATTCCTTGTTAATAGTTTACAAGGTACCCTTTATTTGTCATTTTTATTTGTCATTCTTTAGAATGTGCGAAGCAAGGAGCAGTTGGACTGTGCTAAACATCTCCATGTGCCAAACAGTTTTAAAACTTCAAATACTTCTGGTTTCCATCCTCAGACTGGTGTTGGCTGCAATTCATTGTTGGGATTTTTTCTAGGTTTTAGTTTTAGTTATTTTGTTCCTGATTGCTCACTTGCTGTCTTAACTTCTGAACTGCAAATGCAAAGCACAAATTCTAGTTAAGTCATTACTGGATTCTGATTTATTCAGAAGAGATGCTCAGTGCACTTCTGCATTGGTGAGCTATGTAATACCACAACCAGCATGCTAAAAGCAGTATTTTTGGAAGCAAGCAGCTAGACTGCCTGGCAGAGCTGTGACATCCTCTGGATGCTCATGGAACACCATCTTGCCCTGTGTGTACTGCTGTGGGGAGCAATCCATCTGATCACAGCTTCAGATGTCAAAAGTACTTCAGTGGGAGTTGGGCATTATCCTGGTCCCCAGCCTGCTCTGCTGCTGCTTCCTAGGTAACTTGACAGCAGCTAAAGTTGAACAGAATTTCATATGGAGTTCTGTGGCTTGCTGATAGACCTGCTTTTCTGCTTTCCAGGTTCCTACCATCAGTGGAGGTATAATCCCATGTATTGGTCAAGGATCAGTCAGCTATGGGAGTACCTGGACTGCCAGGACTGCTGCGGTGACAGGATTTGCAGTTACTGCAGACACAGTGAACAGAAAGTACATGGGTGATTCAGTATGTGGGAAAAGGTTCTTTGGATGACTCAGAATAATTCTGTCTTGGTGATTACTGCACAAAAGCTGGAATGGCTCTGATGCTACTGAGTAGTAACTAAACTTTGTATTTTTCTCTGTAGGTTTTTATCCTATGCTTTCTCATTTCTAGTCTACCTTGACCTTTTTCTTTTCTGTCCTTTTCTTGCCCTACTCTGCAGCTGATGGAGCAGAAACCAACTCTGCCTCATTACACAGTGACCTAGAAAGCCAATAGCTTGCATCAGCAAATCAGTACCACCTGTGCATCTGCCTAAAATAGATTAATGAATTTATTAAAGTTTTGAAGAAGGGATTGTTTTGCTTTTGCTGTTGCATCCTTTATTTTTCATTTTAGGTCAGTACATATATATTCTTTATTGCATGAAGAAAAATATTATTTTAAGTTAAACCATATTGATTATGCTTACACTGCCCATTTTGGATAACTGAATGCAGCTGAAATGGACTATAGATCATAGTAAAAGAGGATGCATACAGAGAAGAAAAACAAAAAAAAAAACACAATCTAATTTTGGGAGACAAGCCAGGAGTCTTTGTTGGTTTATTTTCCTATTTGACTTTTTCAGATTTGCCACAACTGGCACCAGAGTGAGTGGGAGCAATAGACCTTTAGGGTCAAACCTGTCATGCTCATTTCTGTGATCCGGAGCGTTTCTTTACCTGTTGTCCATAAAATTATGGTTAAAACTCCTTAGCTAGTTACACAGAAGTGTTAAGTAAAAGAAAGAAATTATCAGACCTAAGAATTCAAGTCTCTCCTGGACACACATTGTATGTCAGTGCTTGCAGAACATAAACATCAACACAGTGTCCCTGCTTATAATGTTTATCTTAATTTGCTCTGTGTATCCACTGTCATGTTTGGTCTGTTGTCACTGTGCCTGTGGTAGCACAGAAGCAAGTCCTGAAGGCCCCACATTCATCTTAATCCTCATCAGTGTCAGAGGGTTTAGAGCCAGATGGCAGAGCCTCTCTTGAATATTGACAAGAGTTGGGTAAGAGGACATTACATGAACATGGGAGGGATTTGGTGGGAGGAAAAGGCATGTGTTGGTAAAAGGAAAATTAGGAGCAACTGACTGTGTCAAAAAATTGGATAAACGATACACTATTAGATTATTTTCAAATAATATATGCTACTTTATTAATAAAAAAATTATTATTTTATTTGCTTATATTCAAATATCTACTCTTGTTCCTTTTTAAAGAGAAGAGGTGAATTAAAATGATATTAATAATCACAGCTCTAGGAGGTTGCAAACTATTTTATAACTCTGACTTACAAAAATCATTGCTTTTTCTGTATAGTAAGAGGCCATTATTAAAGAGCTGACTAGAAGGGGTAGATTTTGAGAGAGGAACACTGCTGTTCAGTTCTAGATTTTCTTAAAAACCAGTGAAGCACAAAAGTAAGCTCCCAAAAGTAAAACTCTTAGCTCTACTTCGGTAACTTCTCCGATGCACTTGAACTGGTGGAGCTGTCAGTCTAGTCTGTGATACACTCTCAGGTAAGTTTTGAGGAACTTGAAGAAACAGCCCAAGTTTAAAACAAAATCACTGTTACGGTTCTTTTGGGGTGTATTTTGTGCATAGGTTTGATACAAGCTGATCCTCATCAGTGAGTGTCACTGAGCTGTGTTAGTACCAAAGGGAGTTGAACCCTTTACTGGTTTCCCAGGAATGTTTGGCTCTGTCCTGCTCACACAGCTCACCTGTCTGCCAGCCCCAGCCTTGCTCAATCTGCACAGTGCTTGTTGCACCATAAAGGCCAACCTTCAGGATACAGTTTCTAACCTAATGTGCTGGGGTAAAACAATTAAGAATTTCTTCCTGCCCTGCCCCTGTACCAGAGGTGCCTGTGGTATGTGCCATACACCCATTTCCTGGAGCTATGCATGAAAATACACAAGCTAAAGCTTCCTTTGGGAGGGGTGGGGATGATGTTTTAGGATTATTTGCAATCCGGGCAACTAAAACCTTGGTTTTGCTTAAGTCCCAATGGGGGAAATGACATTGTGTTGTGTGTGCACAGCTCCCTGGAGCAGTAGTGAGGATCACTTGTGACTCAACACAAGATTTGTCATTTGAAAGGGCAACAGTACAATTAATCATCTTAATGATCTCACTTGACTTCTAGATAGGCAGCTAGTGATAGAAAGCTCTGTAGTAGAGCTATGTGTCAGCTGGGCAGACTCCTCTGAGCTGGCTGTGTGCTGCAGACCAGGACCAAATATAAACTGGAGCCGGCAAACTTAGTTAACCCTCTGTGTCTAGCTACATCCGAGCCAAAAATGTAAATTCTGGGGTATTTCAGTTCTTCCTGAAATGGGAACTCAAAAGTGAAAATTAAATACCATAAATTACTTCCCAAAAAAGCTGGAGTCATTCAAGCTTTCCTTATTCAATCACAAAGCAATAATGGTAATACTTTAAAATGTTTGTAAAGTAACTACACAGATAGCAGAGACATTTCTATTGATGCCATTTCTTAAGATTTTTCATCTCTTTTCCAGACTGCTCTCCAGGGGATTGTTTTGCTTCCCCTCCGTGTCATATGCATCACATTCCTTTTACTGCTAGCTTGGCTGTCTGCATCAATTGCAACTTTCTGTCAGCCTGGAAGAGGATTTCTGCCACTGAAAGGATGGAGAAGGTGAAAAAGTGACCAATATTTGTGAAAACTAAGGGGGTTTTTTCCTAATAACACACACCTGGGGTTTAAAGTTTTTTTCTCCCTTTCACTACACCTTTTGATTAAAGAGGATTCCTCAGTTTTACCCATTTATATGAAGCAGGAGTGTAATGTGTGAATTTTACAATAGTGGACCTTTTTAAATAGGTAGATTTTCAGTTGTCTTGAGGCAAAAAAAAAATATATATAAAAATATTTATAGACTATCTCTAAGCCAAGATTTACTTCAGTAATAATCCTAACAGGAATATTTGAGAAAATAAATTCATTAAGTATTTTGTAACATGACATGGGCTGAGCTCCTGTGTAGCCTTTGTCATTTCTGTGATTCTATGACAAAATTAGCTTTGACAGCTCCTTTCAGCTGCATTGCCCTTGAAGTGGTATTTCACAGCTGCTTCTGTGGGTTCTGGGTTTCGCTCACTCACTTCTGACCTCAAAGTACTGAAGTTCCCTTCTAGCCGCAATGCACTGCAGCTGCAGGAGGAGGAGGAGACAGGAGAGGTGAATTCTAACAAGATCAAAAGGTTAGGGAGAGTCACGCAGAAAGGAACGTGTCCCCTACTGTGGGAGCACGTCGCAGTAAGTAAACACTGCCATTTAATCTTTCTTGTTTAAAACTGATAGTAAAAAACCAGTATCAGTTACATAAATTCTTACAGAAAAGACAGTAAATCTGCTAATTACTCCCCTCACAATAGTGTTATGATACAATGCCATAAAATGTACCACGAGAAATAGTGTACCTGGGACAAGGGTTTCACAGGGTGCTGTACATTGCATTACCTTCCATCAGGAAAAGGTGATGTCCCCTTACTTACTTCCCCTTTAGCCCTACATTCTGCTGGTGAGTAGCATTGCTACCCTGTGTGGGGCCCCATTGCTGGTTAGAACTGGGAAATCTGTTAGGGGCTTTTCTTTTGAAGTACAAAATAAGTACTGACTGTAAGCTGGATGATGTTTTTGTGTTTCTGTTAACAAGGAGGATGATCCAGACAGCCCTCTCTGGCCTGACTCGTACTGCGTACTTGGTGATGGGATTCCAAGTTAAAGTGAAAGGGAAGGTAGCGAGTCTACCAGAAGCCCCAATCTTTGTTGCAGCCCCTCATTCAAGCTTTTTTGATGCCATTATTTGTGCCCTGACTGGAATGCCATCAATAGTGACTAGAGCAGAGAATTTATCAACTCCAGTTTTTGGCAGTAAGTATTTATGAAAAAAATTTGAATGTTACAAGTCAACAACTCAACACTGGGCCAAAAATTTTATCTCCTAAAGTGATTTAAGGGGAGACTTTTATTTTTTTTAGCTTCCAAAGATACTGACAGATTATTTCCAATGAAATCACTATGACACGTTATATTTGTGAATTGGTAAAAATGCCTAGAAATTATGCTGGTTTTTTCCAGGTATGAAATACAATATCATTTTGAACTTATTTTTTAGTGAAAACATGCTTTGCTGCTGCTTAGGTTGGAAGCTTTCTCTTTAATTCTCCCAGTAGGAGCTCAAAAAATCTGTTCCAGTGCTGTCTTAACAGTGTGGCCCACAAATGTGAGTGAAGGTTATTTCAAAACAGACCCAAACTACAGTAGTCTGGAAAATACCACATTTATAAGATTAAACTTGCAGGCACTGTTATGGATTTTTTTAATGGGAGGAAGACCAGGAAGGAATAAAAGAGTTACTCAAAAAGGAAATGCAGGGAATGGAAAAGATCAGATGAGTCATGCTTCTATTATTTTCTCCTCCTTCTGGCACAAAAAGAATCCCCATTTGCATTATTGCTAGAATCAGCTGTAGACTTTCTGCTAGCTATACAGTAACTCAGAACTAAACACAGTAGGCAACACAGCAAAGTGGTTTTGTGGAAAAGAGATGAACAGAGAATATATTGATTTTAGCTTAAAAGCACAGGATTGGGACAGAAAAGATAATTCTTCGCCAGGTTTCTCATCACAAAGGTCCACGCATTCTAATGTAGACTTCTGATTAAATGAGGGTTTTTTTCCTGTAATTTACATTGAAGCCATGCATGCTTTGTAATGGAAAAGGGAAGGCTAAAACTATATTTTGGATGCAGTCTGCACAAGTTAGGCCTGAGCGTGGCCCATGAACAGACTCAGTCAGGTCACTCTCTTAGAATTGTGTGGAAATGCTTAGTGAAAAGTAACAGAATGTATTTGGGTGAATTTTGCATGTTTATATCTACTGTAAAGCTCCTCAGCTGGCAGGCTGGGTATGTCTTCTGTGTCTTCCCATTTTGCAGAAAGAGAATAAAGAGATAAGTAACACTCTTACCAATTTAGTCTGAAAGTTGTTTGTGTGGAGTCTGTCTCCTAGTGTACAAATAACAAGTTTTTGCTATTAGGAAGCCTTGAACCCCATGTGTTTTCTAAGCACTAGTATAAGGCAATTTTTTTTATCTGTTTCACAGCAATTTTAAGTTCCCTGCAGCCTGTAGCAGTTTCTCGTCAAGACCCTGATTCACGGAAGAACACAGTTGCTGAGATAACTAGGCGGGCATTATCAAGAGGCCAGTGGCCACAGGTAATAAATACACTACTAACATCTCTTCTGTGGTGTATTCCTATTCCCTGTTCATTGTGCATCACAGTGTCACAAGTGACCAGCTGGATAGATTTCTTAAAGTGTACAGAAATTAAGTCAGCTCTCAGGTATATGACTGGGTTAAGGAGGGAAAAATCTGGTGTCCAGAAGGAGTTCTTTTGTGACAGATGGATCAGTTAAATCCAGCCAGTACCAATTGTTGCAAATGCAGATGTCTCTTGACTGTCTCTTTTCCCTTTTCAAGTCTTAACATGCTGACTTCAGTGTAGCAGATGAATTGCATTGGTATGTGTGGATCAGTATTCTGAAGCTAGACTGTACAGCTGTGCTCACACCAGGTGGAGGATGAGCAGTTGATGAGATGGCTAAACCAGAATGTCCAAGATCAGTACAAACAGTACTTTAGCTCAAAACCTTAGTTTCTCATGTAGGGTATAGACAAGGTGGAGCTCAGTTCACTCTTCAGATTAATAATGCACTAAATCCAATATTTTCAGATTGATCTGAACTGTGAAAGTATTTTGACATGGAAGCAGCACTGCTTCTGCAGTGTTTCCGTGGTCATTGCTCAGCAGCAAGCTGCTGTTCTGCGTCCATCTCGATGAGCTAATGGGCCAGGGGCTGATCAGGACAGAGGAGAGTGTTAAGGCAACAGCTCTGCTGCTTATATGAAAAGCAGAGGCCTGGGATGGAAATCCACATCCTGTGAAAGAAGGAAGACTGGGAGTAGTTGTGCATCTATTGACATCTCATTTGGGAGTTTCTTTCTGCTTTCTTCTTGTTGCACTGACTCTGGTCTCACATTGCCTTCAGATACTATGAGTACAATGTCATTGCCATGCTGCTGGACAAATCCAGTCAGTGATAATACAAGACCTTTCTCCAAACATCTCCTGGGCAGATTTGAGTATAAACTCTTGCTTTGTGTTTTGAATTCCCTCTTGACTTGTTTACTTGGGGGTTAATTTACTTAAAATAGTTCAGTAGCTGAAATCATGATGTCTCTTGAGTCATAGTTGAATACCCCCTAAATGACTAAGAAAAATTAACTTTCCCTTCACTTTTGTTCCACTGAGGAACAAATTTAATTTTTGAAGAAAATTAAGAGGTAAGTGAGGATTATAGACTTCAGTAGGAGGTTTCTGTGACAGCTAGACCTGCTGTTTACTGCTCTACTTTTTGAACAGTCTATGGAAACAGACGATTCAAGTAGGGAAGACCAACACTTGCCATTTTTTTTGTAATGACATTATTTCATACATTTTTACTTCATAAGTACCTTTCTTAAAGCTTTTTTAACATTTAGGGTCCTTTGAGTCATTAATGTATTTTTCTATGCTAAATAATTTTAGAGCCTCCATTATTTTTTAAAATTTGTCAGTTAAATGTGCACATGCCAATTTTTTTTTAATACTGGGCTTACATACTACACTGGTAGTTATGATTTGCTAAACTGTTATGGATGAATGTCCTGGTAGACCTGATCTCTGCTGAAAGCAGCATGAGGAGGAAAGGGAAATGGGCTCCTTCACTAGTGCTTCACTTGGGCTGAAACCTAGATATGTACTGTGGCATAAATAGATTATGAGTCAAGTAATCTGGGAATCTCCAAGACTGAGTCAGCTGTACAACTGGGGGTATCACTGGGTGATTCCTAGTCCTGTGCCCTAGCCACAGTTTCTGATTACCGGATGTGTTGTGGAGGACTGGCTGTAACTTGCTGTGTGCAGTTGCCTCTGTCATACCCTTGAACAGTGTGTGTCCCTTGGGTGTGACCTACTGAGGCCTCTAACAGCTAGCCTTGAGCTGTTCATTCAGACTCAAGTGGGAGCACACCTTGAACTTGATCCAGACCATTTGGTGCCGTGGTGTTTTTAGAATGCTGCTTGTGATCCTGTGGTGTTATGAGAAACACAAAGCTTGTGTTCCATAGGGCGCTGGATTCGGTGTGTCACACTGCAGTTCACAGTGCACTTACTGTACTCTCTCAGACACTAATTCAGAAACCTTTTGGCTGTTGATGTGTCTGAGTCACTGGGGACCAGAGGCTGCTGTGGTGTGTGATGCCTTCAGAGCTCTGCTCACAGCACATGCCTTCTCTGCCTTTTGCTCTGCTGCTCAAGTTGTGATCTCATCAGAGCCGGCATCTCACTGATAGTATCTCTGCCTGTAAATGCCCAAGTACCTCATTCACTTCCTTTCTGCCCAGACTCCTATATTTATACACCCAGCAGCTCAATAAGGAACTGCTGTCAGAGGAACAATTCTATTATTACCAACACTAAAATTACAAGTGAAACACTTAAAGCCTTTTGTACCATATTTCTGAACTGATAAGGAGCTCTTTCCCCAGAGCTCCTTTCTTAGAAAGTATTGGTTTACAAATCAAGATGAACCAGATTAATAATATTGTGAGCATCTTTCATGAATATGTTTGTTTCCTTTGGAAATAGTAATGATATAAAATACAGTACAACAGGTCACAGAGCTTGTATAATGTCAGCTTGTGCATAACAGATACTAAAGTATAATCCTTTTATGAAATATATGTGTGCATATATATTTTTCTCTCTCTTTAAATCCAAGATACTGATTTTCCCAGAAGGCACCTGCACAAACCGATCCTGCCTAATAACATTTAAACAAGGTGAGAGATTTTATCCCATTGTTGTTGGAAAAAAATATGTGATATTAATTTGATAGTTGTAGTAAGGATTGAACTTGTGAAGGTACATCATCCACAACAGCACTGTAGGAATCCCTTACATTATTAAGGTTTCAGTGGCACTAAACCCACTTTTATATACTAGTCAGCTTACTTCTCTGGTTTGTGCTATTGTGTGGAATGCAAAATATCTGTGACGTATTTTGTTAGTTAGTTGGGGGATTTTTCTGGGTACAATTTTAATCTAATTTATTTACTCAGAAACTCAACTGTGATTGTTATGAGATGAATGTATGAACTTACTCAAATGATGTTCTTTTATCTCAGCTAACAGTTGGACTGTCTTAGATTCCTGTAAATTTTGCCATACAAGACTTAGTAACCAAGTTACAAAATGTCATTGTGAAATGCTTAGCAAGCCAGGAAAACAAATAATTTTTAAGACAGAAACATACTTCACTGCATTACTGATCATTAGATTGTTGTCCTGCCCTTAAGTTAAGAAAGCAGAGCAACCTGACACTTTTTTACAGTGTTTTTAAAACCTAACTATTTTACAGTGTCTTGGGTAGAAGTGTTACAAAACCATTACTACATGCCCAGATCCATATCTCGTGTGATGATAGATCACAGAGTGATTCAGTACATGCTCAGAAGTCTTGTGAGCATCTCATCCTTTGAAATTAATGCCCTTTAGTGGGGAGATAATGCACAGAAAATGAGCTTGAACAGTCCAGGGATCTTAGGCAGCTTTCTCATTGAGATGGAGCCAAACCCTTTTATGTCCTGACATATTGCTGGTTGTGATGATGATTTAAAAACAAATAAAAAACAAAACCCAACCTACAATATATATAAAACCCAAATCAAACAACAAACAAAAAACTGAAGTAGAGCACTTCTCCTTCTCCTTGCGTTTTTAAAAATGTCTCCTTCCAGGTACTGTTGTCTGAAATAAATCACTTTAAATCTCCCAATTGCTATATTAAGCTTAGTTGTAACAATTAGTTCTAATTTGTGGCTGCAGGTGCCTTTGTTCCACGAGTCCCTGTCCAACCTGTTTTACTCCGATACCCCAACAAGCTGGTGAGCAGAACATTCTTCTGTTACTAACTAATAATTCAGAAGGCAAAACCTGACCTAAGTGCTACATACAATAATACTTTGCGTAGTCACTGAAGAATATGTTGTTCCAAGCTTTAGCACTGAAGAGCTCCTGGAAGCAGCCAGGCTTGCCAAGTGTCACCATGGTGTAATTGCTATTCTGACCATGCAAAGTTTCTGCTGGGCTTCTTAGCTAAAGAGGGGAGACAGGAAATTATTGTGGCGGAAGTTGGAGACTTCCTGCAGTGCCACAGAGCCTGTACTTTGAAGTCTAAAATGGTCACAACTTCCCTATTAGTCATCACTTTTTGGTTAACCTCAATATAGCCTTTCTGCAAAGGAACTTGCAAAGTTTCTGAGCAGAAGCAAAGCTGAGCCATGTAGTACATCCAGCACCCCTCCTCAGGAGAGCAGCTTTGCGGATGTTCTTTCCATGCAGCATTCCTTGTGCAGCTCCACTTTACTCCAGCTGTAAGGCTGGGACCATTTCAACTATTTTAAAATTTCCTGGTCATCCAACAAATCCAGAAAAGACCAAACTTTCACTTCCTAATGTTTTGTTAAGATTAAAAATGTGGTTGTTGTTGTTGTTATTTGGAAAGACTCCTTTGTGTATCCTTTTACAAATGAATGTCAATAGTGACATTCAAGGGGATTGGTATTGCTAGATTGGTATTTCACTGATAAGATTTAAGGATCTGCCAGTACACATTGTAAAAGAAGTAATAAACATAGAGGAAAAAAAGAAAAACAAAATATCAAAGAAAAAGCATGATGAATTATGCAGAAATGTCCTTAAAAGCTAAATGAGACATATTTATGAGAATGCCTCTCCAAAGAGACTAGTAAGGCTCACTGACAAAATCTTACTAATTTTTCTTTTCCCTACTTCTGTTGTATAAATCAGAGTGAATGATTTACTATATATAACTGATTGTAAATGTTATTCCCAATTGTTTATAAATGTCTGCCATGCTTATTTCCAAATTTTTAAGGCAGGGAATCCTATTTGCCTTAGCACCTTTATTTATTTTCACTACAGGCCTATAAAATCATCATCCACTTTTACTAAACTTGTGCCTGTTTTGAATTGTAATTTATATGCTCACTAACTTTCATCTGGTTTTGTCATACATTTCTGTGTTTTATTTTTTTCCTTAGGATACTGTGACCTGGACATGGCAGGGCTATTCATTGTAAGTTTCTTAATCATACTGAAAATTACATACAGAAGTTTTTCTCCTGTTGCTAAACAGTCTGCCAAGGAGATTCCACTAAGCCAAGACACATGTTCTTCTAGATCTGTTTTTATGAGGGGGAAATACCTGGAGATAATGCTGTCATGCAGTAGATTTCGTGTCAGAATGGCTAGAGAAAGGGGATTAGCAAAGGAAAATATTATTTCCAGTTCTGTCACTCTTTTTTTTTTTTTCCATTTTCTCCTGTTTTGCACATTACACTAGAACAAAGGAAAGTATTCAAGAACCTTCACAACTGCACTGAAAATACTTTTCACTTTACAGACATTCATTAAAATGTGCATTTTCAGGATCCATCTGTCACATTTTTATGTGGAATATGTAGTGTATCTAGGTACAGTAGTCCTGATTTACTATCTAACATTTGTAAGACAGCTAATTTTGAAACAGACTTGGACTAGTGGAGCAGATCATAAGTACATTTTAAGCTATCTTTATAAATATATATATATTTATATATAAATATATGTATTATTTCAACATATATAATCCTAACATCTGGACACTTAGACAAGTCAACATGATGAAAATGTCCATTTCGATTTCCCAAGATTTTTTTCTGTTACTACTATTGCTGATACATTTATCAGCATACTGAGACTAATTAACATTGCAAATCCAATACATACTACAGATGTCCTCTATGGAGGGTTTACACTGGAAGATTAAAATAGAGCTGTATCTTCAGTTATGATAGATGCAGTAGGAATAGGCAAAGAAAGAAATGAAATCAGAGGATTCCCATGGAAGGGAGGAGGCTGCCCATTCACTCAGAATGGAGAAATGCTCTAAGCCTGGTAGCTGGGTATGGTGAAGGCCCAAATCAGAATCTGTGAGCAGGTGAAAGGAGCTGCTTAGAAAAATCATGAGGATAGAGAAGAATCCATAGATGCTTAACAAAACTAACTGGAACCAGAAGAATATTCCCTGCACAAACATGCAGATCACAAAATGCAGAACTGTCTCACTTTGTGAAACTTCCTGGATATTGCAGCCAGGACGGGACAGTACCAGTCTCCTGCTCAGAAACCTCCTGACACAGTTCCTGCTTTCACTTACTACTTCTCTCTTACTTTTGTGCCTTGCTGGGAGGTATACCTGCTATGTTAGAAAATGGAGTATTTAGAGTGGATTTGTGCAGAAGATAGACAGGATCCCATAGGTTCTCTTGCCTTTTCCCTTTTTTATTTTGTCCAAAACAAGAACAGAGAAAGACTGCTTGAAAATTTTCTATTATAATGCATCTGCTTTAAAGATCAAATGTGCATTTCTGCTTCAAAATCACAGTGCAAAGAGCAAATCAGAGGTAGAAATGACTGTGCTTATCTTCTTCAGCAGTTTCCTCCTCCCTCTAGCTTATCTGTTGATCCTAAAATTGTGACTTTTTAAAGAAGTCCTGACCCTACTGGCGCTTCATTAACACATCTCTGTAAATGTTACTATAATTTGAAAAATGACTAGAAAATACTAACAAATCCAGTTCTGCATAAGGAAGTTTCTGGTCCTAAATTGCAGCTGAGAGAATAAAAGATAAAATAAAGAGAGAACTACTCTACTTCTACTTCTCAGAATCAAAGCTCTTAAAGCTTAAAATCCAGTATCCATTTTAGTGGCCAAAGAGCTGTGCAGAATTGTTAATGTGCATGAGAGCAGACAATTGCTTGCCCTGTGAGCAAGCAGCAGCTATATGCTGAAGCCCTGTTAGAAAATATGTGAAAAGTAACATTTTAGGAAACTTCACTGCAAGGTACATAAAAACCTTGCCTAATACTGCCTTTTGGTTTTTGTGCTTTTAAAAAGTTTTATCTACTGACATGCAAATACTTTTGTTTTAAATAAGTGAAATTTATTTTTCCTTCCTCTTTGCCTGCAGTAAAGAGCTGTGCATAATGACACTGTGTCAGATCTTCACAAGATTAGAAGTTGAGGTAAGAATTGGAAATATTTTTGTACTAAGATTTAGCAACCAGGGAATTTCTGCTTTAATATAAATGCATTATTCATATTATTAGTTATTTCTAGGGAAGAATAAACAAATATCTCAGAACCAAGAACAAGCATCACAGTAAATAATAGATTAAATTTGTTGTCCATATGTGTGTATCATTCTGATGAGTTTCTAAGACAGCTGCCAGAAATGTATTTTTAGAGCATTATAAAATTACTGTTAATTATCACCACATGAATTCTACAGATGTTAAAAATAAGAATTAGCATACATTCTTTCAAAGGTAACAGCTTCTTTTTCCTACCTCCCCATTTCTCTAATCCTTCACAGCAACCTCCTGTACCTCACCATCTCCCCAGACTGGACTCTCACAGATTTCTACAACTAAGAGCTCATTCAAGTACTTGTGCTGAGCTCATATGAGGAACCAGTTCCCTTGATCATTAAAATCCACTGCACAGCACAGAGACAGATGAGCAACATCTGAAACAACATCCACACTTCTTAATGTGAAAAGAATTCATGTGTGCACCCACACTAACTGCTCCCTGTCAAAGAGACAACTTTCAAAACACATTCCCTACCAGACCACAAAGGATTGTCAGTGTGGACTAAGTTGGTTTAGGAACCTGAGGAAGGGGAGAAAATGACATCTTTTGCTCTTTATTTGCAAAACACAGAACTTAGCAGAGTCCAAAGCTTTGTGAATACAGGCACTGTTGTTACTGCTAACAATTGGCAATGTAGTCTGTGTTGTGGAACAATGAAATTCATTTTAAGGGAGCATCTTGTGACTGTATAGTGCATGCATTAGACACATATTTGTAGAAGGTGTAATCAAGAGATAATTATCCTAATAATTTTGTTCAGTAGGGCATAGCTATGTGATTTATATACAAGGGAGCAAGAAACAGTTAATGTAGCCCTTCCAGTTGAAGGAAAAGCTTTATTTTCCCCTACTTCAGAACAGAAGTCAAACTTGTTTGTTAGAAAATAAATTTCATATTCCAAGAGATGAAACTGAAGCGAAAAAATTTGCAGCTTTCACAGCAGCACATGTGTCCCCAGAATGAAACTAATTTCTTAGCATCAGTGCAAAAGCCTTTCAGTTTCTGAAAAGAGAGGGAACACATTTTCTTTTGGAAGGAGGGAATCCAGCTACTCCTTTTAGGAGTGGACATTTCTGTTGGCTGTCCCATCCTGTGAGCAAGTAGCCTCTCCACCCCCACCAGTCTTGCACTGCCTTTACCTGCTGTTTCAGAGCAGTGATGGGCTCCAGGGCTGTGTGTCCATGTCCAGTCCAGCTCTAACACTGGGATGTTGAACATGAGGCTGAGCCTGGTAGTGAGTTTTAGGGCTGCAAAAAATACAGCATTTGACAAATTCTGTTAGAAGAGAGACTAGGTCACAGGATCGGAGAAACAGATCAGAGAAATATTTTTGCTGCTGAAAGATGTGTGAAGGATTTTTGATACAGGACTGAGTTTGACTGGGAAGATGTACTTGCCACTCTCTAGCAGATAAGCAGCTGAGGGTGTGAGATCGTGCAGCCACTGCAGGAGGTCAAGAAACCAAATTCTTGCTCCTCAGCTGTTGTTTCTGGCAAACAGGTTTTAGGAATAATTGTAGGGGTTTTTTTTGAAGAGGATGAAGGTAGTGTTTAAGCTGCCAGGAATTTACATTGCTCTGTGAGCAAGACCTCAGCCTCAAGTGACGTAAATGACCACTTTGAAAACCATGACCATGTTTGCATAGATAAACCTGGAGTTATGATTTCATCTCAACCAGTGACGACAAGAGTTTTCTGTGTACTGTGTGCCTGGGCTTTCTCGTTCAAGAGTTATGTGACTTCTGAAGGGGAGTTGTAATAACCAGGGACCTATTTCAGACTTTGAACAAAGCTGGCAACTGCTTACAGAAGGAATGAAATCTCAAATATTCATGTGAACAGCTGGACTTCTCCTCTCCTTACAGGGGAAACAACTTTTAATTATAAATAGAAAATTGTTATGGTTATTTGACAGATAATTCCATAAATTCACTGGTTTTAATCATAAAGAGACAGCATTCCTTAAAAACTAATTTTAAAAGGCTATTCAGGACGAACTATGTTTATATGGGAGAGTTAGCACTGTAATAATGCATCACCAGCACCTGTACTATAACTAAAGCAAGATAGTGGCACATAATTAACAACTTTCTTCCAGTGAACCATGAGAAACACCTTATTTTGGAATTGTTGTATTCTATGAATTAAGGGCAGGGTGCAGAGCAGCAGAACTCTGATAAATGATAACCATAGCTGGAAAAAGGCCCAGTAAACAGGGCTGTGAGCAAACACTGTTGACTGAAGTAGAAAGAACAAAGCACTCCTCCACACACACTACTTTGCAAACAGGTGCTGGTTCATGCCACAACAGATAATAGTTCATCTAGAGGCTATTTTAGTGAAAAGTACTTCCAACTTCTTACTTATTAATACTGAATCCTCAATAGAAAGCATCCTACCATTTAGATAACTGGGGTGTTTCCTAGATGTGGTAGGAGAGGGGGTTGTTGGGATTTTTTTCCTTCTGCTTGGAGTTCCAAAATTGTATCCAGTTAGTGTGCTATTTACAACTCAGAACTATGATTCCTTAATGTTTTTGTCATGGGGGGAAAAGTGTTCAGGAAACTTACCTGTCACATGCTGACAGATAAAATTAAGATGTAGGAGGTGGGACTGCAGTGTGTATTTAAATACATCTTTGAAGTGTGCAATATTTCAAACTCACATTCTTACCAGTGCAGCATTTAATCTTTTAACTAAATATGTATTTATTATACTTTCCTTCTTTGGGGGATTGATTTTACATATTAAAGAAGCTTCTCCCAATCCTTAAGAAGCAGTTTTGCAGTAAATCTCATTTACTGTGTGGAGAGGGCAGAAGAGCCTGAGCATTTTCTAAGGTGGTTGAGACCTCTAGCGCCCAGTCCTCTCATTGCACAGCTGATGTTTTTCTCCTGTTGTCCTACACTTAAAAATAAGAAATTGCTCATGTTCCTAATGAAGTGGTAACTATTGAATTGATTGGATAACTCATCCCTTTCAGTTTCTGCCTGTTCATGTTCCTACTGAGGAAGAAAAGAATGATCCAATTCTTTTTGCCAACAGAGTCCGGCAAACCATGGCAAAGTAAGTAATCAATCACCAGTAAAACCTTTGAGAGCTGTTCTTTTATATCCAGAAATTCCACATACAGCCTAGCCATAAAGTACAATTTAATCAAGTCCCAGGTACTATATATAGGAATTACTCTAGATTTTCACCAGGAGGTGTCAAACTCATATACAACATTAGCCTGATCGTTTTTACGTGGAGCATAAAGAAGGTTGTCTTACATTGGAATGTATGTTCAATTCATAGAAAACTGGAATAAAATCATCTGTTCTGCTTGGCAAGGAAAAGTGGGTGGTGGTTCGTTCTGCAGCATTACTGGGCTGCATTTACAAGATTGTAAACATTAAAACCTCATGGTGCTGCCATAATGTAGTTTCCCGGTGTGGTTTCACAGTTTCATGAAATGGTGTGTATTGCTTTGTCCTACTTGCAACAGTGCAAGAATGAATTACCATTTGTTTCGCACATCAGAGAAGGGAAGCCATCAATAAAAAGATCTTTTCATATACAAAATTGATTTTGCTTTTTCCTTAATTTTATTTCAGTGCTTTGAATGTTCCAATCACTGATCACACTTTTGAAGACTGCAGACTGATGATTTCAGCAGGGCAGTTGACTTTACCCATGGAAGCTGGGCTGGTGGAGTTCACCAAAATTAGCAAGAAACTCAAGTAAGGGAAGTTTTATCTCTTGGTAGCATAATAACTAAAGTGCTGCAGGTGTTGATGGCTGTCTGCCAAAGATTAAATAACCAGACAACAGACTTGGCCATGTGTAATATTGTGTATTTATGCATACAACTTACATAAATTACAAGGAAGTCAGAGATGAGGAAAATCCCAGTAAGGACTAATCCCAAGTAATTTTTGTCTCCAATGTTGCAAGAGAAAAGATTTTTCTCACCAAAGGGAGAGAAAGAGCAGTACCTATTTTAAGCACTTGATGGTAATCTTGGTGCAAATTTCAATTGCTTTAGTGGTGAGGTACTGGCAGCTTGTGGCAGGAAGTAAAAAGCCTCTTTCCAGCCTGATTTTTCAGCTTACTGTTCTTAGTTTTACTGTGCAGCCATGTGTCACTAATGATGTCAGTTTTTTCTGTCTGGATACAGTGGACTTTGAGGACTGAGCCATGTAACCATATTCCATCAAATAACCTGGCATGGCTGTGGTGAAATCTCAGTGTGTCTAATAAATCTTGACTTATTATTATGTGCTATATATCCATTTATAGAACTCCATCTGGAATAGTTACATGGCAATCCTAATTATTCTTACCAGGTGCAGTGGTATATTTCTGCAGAGATCTGATGCTTCTGAGGCTCTAGGAATAGTGGGCTTTTGGGTAGAGAGGTTGCTAATAAGAGCTGACACATGCTCCCTCAGTCAAGGAAATGCTTACCCTAGAGCATGATGGAGCAAAATATTGTTACACCTGAAAGTACAGTGATGAAAAGCTCTCTGCTGGAGCAGCCTAGTAATTGGACAGACAATTCCAAGTTTGGGAAGTTAGTCTATGGAAGTCTGACATACCGAAGTACAGAACTGCTTGCTTTTAATATTAATAAGCAGAGGGGAGCAGTTCTTAATTACTGATTTAAAGTAAAATATCTGGTCTGAAGTACAGCATTAGAAATGCTGTACACACATGCCCTGTTTGGCAGTTTTTCATCTTTGAACACTAATAACTCCTACTGAAATTCCATCTGTCCGAGAACTGCTGTATAGAAATATCTCCTCTCCCTCATGTTTGCATAGCCTAAAATGGAATCATGTCAGAGAGCAGTTGGATACTTTTGCTGCTATTGCAAGTGCTTCCAAAGGGGGAAGAATTGGAATTGAGGAGTTTGCTGAGTACTTGAAGCTGCCTATTTCAGATGTCCTCAGAGAGCTGTTTCTACTTTTTGACAGGGTGAGTAATCAGTTAAGTGACTTGTTGACAATATTTTGTTAGAAATAACGTACCAAAAGGATATTTATTATAATTCATTATGTCCAGCTTAGTAAATGCTTCTTGGTTAACAGTTTCTGTAAGCAAGGTAGGTGACTTAGTTTTGTTCATAAATTTCAGTGGGGAAAACATTCATTCATTTCTGCCTTGGGAGATGGCAGCCATCACTTGGGCCAAGTTGCTGCACCAGTATCAGACAATAATCTTCATGCTGGTAACAGCTGAATATTTTCTTTTGCCAACTGCAGATTTTGATCTTATGTATGTTTTGATAGCTTAGTTAGCTGCTGTTATTAATTAGATAATTTAAGACAGAGTGAAGCTAACTGAAGTGTTAACTGGAGCACTGCAGTGTTTCTGCTGTGCCTGTGAAGGATGCTGTTAGACTTTACAGAGACTCCTCTTGCTTCTCTCCAGCCATAAAGGGTGTGTTAACATGATCATTTAGGCTTTACCCCTAGTCAGTGCTAATCTCTCCAATTTTCTGCTTCTCTCTGAGGATGGCAAAAATGGCTGCATTTCTCTCAATACCAGAAGCATCAATGACTGAAGAAGAGATAGTATTAATCTTACTTTTAGGCCTCCACATGTGCTGCAGTGCACACACACTGAAAGTGCCTGTGGACTGGAGGTTTTCTCTTAACTATAAGAGCTTTCCCAGCTCACCATCACTCTTCCTGATCAGTTAGTCTTAGCAGTACACTGTCCTTGGGAGGCCATGGTAAATGCTGGTTAAAACTGTTTCAGGATTTTTCCAGGTGAAAACTTTTGACAAGCTCTAAAATACGATAGAGCCAAATTTATTTCTTGAACTGCTGAATGTGTTGAAGCTCTAACAGAGCTAGTTACTCATCCTTTGGTCATTCCTTCCTCCCCATCTTGGACCATTGGCTCCTGAGGCATGTGGTCTGGGTCCTGAAGCACAGTACCTACATCAGAAATGTGCTGTGGCAACCAGAGTAATTAAGGGCAACCATTTCAATTTCTTTATATGGCACAACATCAGTGACAAGAACTAGCAAAGTAATGCTCAGTTCTCTAAAAATTTGAGGGAATAAAAGATTGCGAAAACAAACAAGTACAAAGCTGCATGCACCTTTAAGGAGATCCACACAACTGAGGAACAGTCATGGTCATCTAACAGGGCTGTTTTCAAATTACTTCAGGTATGAGCACAGGCATTCTGAGACTGCTTTCTGCGTTTCAGCCTCATTATTTTTTTTCTCTAAAATGGTTCCTCAAATCACATAAACGTAACGATGCAAAGAAGAAAAGAAATAGAGGCGTACCAACACCTGACTGAAACCAGTGAGACGTAACTGGCAGCCAGAGACATGCACAGACATGGGGAAGTCTAAGCATGCAGATAAGCTGTGTTTTGCCCACACCCACATCAGACGCAAAACAGCTTCGGAGAGCTACAGAACGCTGGATCTTTGAGTAACTTGCTTCAAAAAATCTTCACAATGTTCCTTGCTAAAGCTTTGCTGAGTGGAGGAAGTGGTAGTAGTCGTGGAGGAAGCCTTGCACGTGGCCTTGGAGGGCTCCTAACAGGAGGTGGAGGTGCAGGGAATATTGGAGGACTTGTTGGAGGTCTCGTCAACCTTATAAGTGAAGCGGCAGCTCAGTATAATCCAGAGCCACCTCCACCTCCTCGCAATCATTTTACAAATGTGGAAGCTCAGGAGAGTGATGAGATCAGACAATTCCGTCGCCTGTTTGCCCAGCTGGCTGGAGATGATATGGAAGTGTGTGCCACAGAGCTAAGGGACATCCTGAACAAAGTCCTTTCCAGACACCAAGACTTGAAGACGGATGGCTTCAGCTTGGACACCTGCCGTAGCATGGTCGCCGTCATGGACAGCGATACGAGCGGCAAACTGGGCTTTGAGGAGTTCAAGTATCTGTGGAACAACGTCAAGAAGTGGCAATGTGTGTACAAGCAGTACGATACTGATCAGTCAGGCACTGTTGGGAGAGCCCAGCTGCCAAACGCTTTGAAGGCTGCAGGGTTCCACCTGAACGAGCAGCTGTGCCAGGTGATCGTGCGCAGATACGCCGCCGAGGACGGCAGCATGGATTTCAACAGCTTCATCAGCTGCCTGGTGCGGCTGGACAGCATGTTCCGGGCCTTCAAGTCCCTGGACCAAGATGGAAGTGGGCATGTCAAAGTGACCATTGAAGACTGGCTGCAGCTGACCATGTATTCGTGAAGGCGTGGCAAAAAGCAGCTTTGTGTGGAAGATACACGTGGAGGGCTCTGCTGTACAACTGTAGTCTTTGCCTTTAGTCTTTTAAGGCAGATGTAGCTAGCGGTAGATGGATCAGCTTCAAGTGTAGTGATTCCTCTTGTGCATGCACCAGTCTGCTTTTCTGAGGGATTTGTGTGGGTTGTTGATTGGGCAGTTGCATAAGTCTGTCTTCAGAAAATTCTAAACTCTAAGCTTAGGGAATATATTGGAAAGATCTAAGCTTAGTTACTTTTTAATGTAAAATGGTTTGCGTATGAGTATAGCTGTTATATAAAAAAGCTTCTAAGTTTGGTGTTGATGTTGCTGTTCTGATTTGTCAGCAGTCTCTAAGCTGGAATAAAGGCTGTTTGCCTGAAGGCAGTCACTGCTAGAGTCTTGTACAGTTATTTCTAACAAGGGGAAAAGCATTAGAGTTGCAATAACTGTAATGATCAGTGAACTTACATAATCATTCCATTTCCTTTTTACTTCTGCTTTTTCATACTTGGCTGCTGAAGCAAAACCTCAGTGCTACTGTCAGGTAGCACTGGTGACCAGGTAAAATTGAAGACTTACACAAAGCTACTTTTGCAATGATCTTCTCCCTCCTACAGTTCCATGAACTAGTCTTTTCTCTCTTTCCTTCAAGCCTAAACATAGTTATAAAGCAAACAAAATACTACATTTATATTTAGAGAAACTTGAAATAATTATGCAGTCACATAGCAGACAGCCAGCCAAAGTCAACCTCTGGCTATCTGAGTGAAATTTCATCAGAGTGCAGCATCCCACTCAAGGTAGTTATGCAGTTCTGGCTAAGATGTCAACTTCTGGATTTAAAAAAAAAAAAAAGTAGTAACATGAACTGTCAAAGGTACATTTATTTGAATTAAGGATTACATTGTTGATCAAAACAGCTCTTGCATAAGGCAGATTTCTTGGCAAGGTTCTGTTGCTTTAAACAAAAATTATCTCGGGTGTGCGCGAGCTGGCTGGAATGTGAAAAGATGAGTTAAATACACAGCAGAGGCAGTCTCCAGATGTGAGAGTCCTCATGCCCCTGCCCTTCTCCAGGGACACAGAGGTTTGGTTTGGTTTGGTTTGGTTTGGTTTGGTTTGGTTTGGTTTGGTTTGGTTTGGTCTGTAAATTTCCATAGCTTTGATTTCTAAATCTTGCATTTACACCTAGCAAATAGTATTTTTGAAACTGATAAGATAAGTATACCTCCCTGGTATACTTGCAGAAACCTTTTACTTGAAACTGACTTACAATTTATGTCCAGACTTTTTCTCCTACACTTTGTTTAATAGAAAACAGAAAAATAGTAATATTGTCTCAGAAAAAAAGAGGCTAGTTCCTTCCTAATGGCATTCAGCCTCCTCCCAGTTCTTCAGTAGAAAAGCACTCAGTTATCCCTTGTGCCACATAGTGCCATTTGGGCTCTGAGCAATAGAGAAGCAAGCAGGAGGTAGTGTTATACCTCCTCAAAAGTATTGATGCAGTAGTACTTTAAACTTTATACTGCATCTGGCTTTCAGTCCGTGTGAAAATCTAAATGGAGAATGCTTATGACAGTGCAACTTTCTTGTTTTCCAAAGTCTAAGATTTACTGTATTATATTAAAAAAACAACAAAAGCCCAGTTACCATAGCATGCTATAGAGAAGACAGTAGCAGAAAGCTGTCTTCCTTAAAGAAAAACAGAAGTTGTTAAGGTTACATTATGTTTTGATTGTTTTGTGTAGCATAACTACAAATACCCAAATTCTGTTGTTCTCCTTTGCCATTGAGAGAACTGGAGCTCAGCTCACATGTTGCTTCCTGAAAATATTCTTATATTCAGGCTGCAGACACAGATACACATAGAAAGATAATTGCAAGTGCTTTTTGCTGTGGTGTTACATAAGCACTGAAGGTTTTCCTGTATTTTCAGTTTAACTTCCATTTCTTTTTCCAGGCAGCAACCCCGTCATTTCTCCTTAACCAAAATACCAGAGCATTTGGAAGTTAGCCAGCGTCCTAGAGTTTAGTAGAACTAGTCACAACATGATCTTGCAAGCATAGTAACTTTATTTCTCACTAAAATGGCTGGAGTTCTGTCTATCAGACTGCGCTCAGTTTTGATTACCGAGTTTTCGCACTTTAATGAAAGCAAACTGACCTTTATTTTGTCTTTTTTCTTGTCATATTTCCATGTGCAGCCGCAGCTGTGTTAACTTCTTTCAGGAGTTGTTTTTAATTAAATTATTCTAAAGTTTACTTTAAATAGCTGGTATGCTCAAGTAGACATTAGAAGTTGGTAGGAGAGCCAGAAATAGAATCCTGGTCTGACTCTTTGCTGCAGCCAACCACCTCTCTCTCACTTGGCTGAAAAAGTTTTGTGCTGTTCTCATATGTAGGCACTCCACTTTTTAAGATAATGTTCTTGTTGAAATGCAGTACACATTATCCACAAAGGGAACTCTGCTTTACACTTCAGAGTGCTTTTAAAACATTTTTGATGAATGCCCTTATTGTGAATATTCAAAACAATTAACTACTTGTCATTTCTATTATGCTGTCATTACCTGCTCTGTGTCCCATCAAGATTCTGGATTGTTGCATTGGTCTCTGAAGTTCTGCAAGTGCCAGTGCTGCATGCACTGCTACAATTACCTCAAGCACCTGGGTTCCAGTTATTCTTAGAGCCTTCCTGAAGGCCCTGTACTAAAGAAAAACTTTAAGTTGTTTCAATTCTTTTTTGTTTGTGTTTTGCTGCTTTATAAAATAGAAATTTTTACCCAGTTGTAGCTACTGAAAACATGTATATTGCTACTCCAGCCTTAGTATTACGGATTTAGCAAGCTCTTAGGTTTTTCCCAGGAAGAACAAAACCCTCTGGTATTGTAAACTGTCTTAGTGCATGTGTTGTGTTTGATTTACAGAAGAGCTCTTAAAGTGATTTGTAGTATTAACTACAGTTAGTAGTATTATAACTACTGCTGTGCATGTTTGGGTTACAGAATGGAGATGGCACCATCGACTTCAGGGAGTATGTAATTGGTTTGTCTATTCTTTGTAACCCAGCCAACACAGAGGAGACAATTCGGATGGCATTTAAGGTAAGTTCAATTTAGTGTAAATCTACAAACCTGACAAATCAAGACTGACTGTAAGTCTGTTAGCTTTCAAATCATAAGTTTATAGCTTCAATCTGTTATGCAAATGTGAGTAATTCTCTTAAACCAATTGACATTTAGAGTGTGAAAGGGAGGGGAAGAATTGCAGGCATCATAGAGAAGGGTTTCAAAAGCCATCTGAAGGCACTAATGAATATGTAGCTTGGCAGGCTAACTCCAAAAATGATTCAGCAGCACTTGTAGTTTTTTTGCCTGAGGTTTTTTTTCTGCTGTGATTCTTCAATGTCACAATAGATGGAGTAATATCCTTTTGTGGGTCAAACCTCACTAGAGCCATTGTTCTTAACAAAGAGGGGAAAAGAAATCAAGGGCTGTTCAGGACTGTCACATTCAAAACTGGGCTGCATCTGAGAACTGCTGGCTTGTCCTGTGGTGCCCTGATAGTACAAGCAGTCAAGGAGCAGTAGCTCCTTTCACATCTCAGATACATGCAGGCAATACATGACCAATGCTGTGAATCCTTAGCTCTTTTTTTAGTGGCTCTTTGACACAGATTCAGTTGTTTTACTCATTAATCTGGTTTTATGCACTCTACTGAACAACATACTGAGATACTGCTCACGTTCCTTGTAAACTGGGTGCTTCCTAGTACTCATGCATACTTGGGAAGTACCAGAGGTTTTGTGGCAATCCATTATAGCCACTGGCTTCTTTCCAGATAAGCAGTAGAGTTGTTCAAGGTGATTTGTTCATTTTTAGGGATGTTTAATCAGTACAGATTCATATGAAGAAGCAAGCCTAGCAGCTATTGTTGCTGTTCCATTGTGATGTTTCCTAGACTCTTAAGATACTCTTCGATATCTTAACAAGTGTGCTGATTATAAAATCAGTAATTTGTTTTACTTTCCAGTTTCAGCACAAAACAACTGGTTCAGCTGGTAAAAGCCTGTCTAAAATGGAACTTGGGTTCCTTTTTCTGCTTGTTTTCCGTGCCACTAAATGTCTTTTCCTTCACAATGGCAAAGTTTGCCTGTAGCAAATATCTAAGAATGACAGCCCTCCATCCATTGTATTTCTCCAGGGGTGATTCATAGCAGATGGTTATGGATGCACTGGGAAGGATGGGATGCTCAGTGTACCTCAACTGCCTGCATTCCAGGAACCAAAATTCATGTTATTTACAATTAATTCCTTAGTGAGTGATCAGTCACATACACTAAAATTTAGATATGTCAGAGCATAAACTATGATAGCGAGTTCAAGCTGATAGCAGGTGTGCCTAATGAAAATGGAGACTAAAACCTAAGATGTTCCAGTATAGACTGGCTGAATCCAGTAGACTCTTAGCATAGCTCATGGTGACAATAAATCTACATCTTTGTTTATGTTTTATCAGTTTTGTATTATTTTTATCACTGAACCAAGGTTCAACTGTGAGGTTGGTTTGTTTTGGCAGAATGTTCTGTTCCCAGCTATGACATGGACATTGCTCTGCAAAGTGTCTGCTTAGAGTTCCAGGCTCTTCAAATCCCAGGCATTGTTCACAGAGCTCCTGAAAGCTAGAAAGCAACAATGAGTGGCTGATGTGCAAGAGGGTTCATAGGTAAAGTATTTTTACACATTCTGTCTCTTCCAGCTCTTTGACATGGATGAAGATGGCACTATAACAGAAGATGAGTTTGCTTCTATCATTCAGTCAGCACTGGGGCTGCCTGAGCTTGATGTTTCTGTGCTCTTCAAAGAAATAGATGCAGATGAAACTGGGAAGCTCTCCTATGGTAAGTTATGTCCTTTTGTTAGAAAGAATACTCTTACAGTCATATTGACAGGGAGTTTCCTTTTTTAATTCCCTCAAATTCCCTGATGGTTCTCATACCTTGTTTTTGGGGAGAGCTTTTGAAGCACAAACCTAGATACTTTGTGTGATATTCTTGGGATTTTTTAGAAGGAACTAACTGGAGATCAGCTTCAGTGAAAGAAGCAGGCAGTGAAATTTTCTTTGGTTCTGTTGCTGCAGTGTAGCATCTGTGTTTTTTTATGTTTTTCAGAGGAGTTCAAGAACTTTGCACTCAAGCATCCAGAATATGCCACGTTGTTTACTACGTACTTAGATCTACAGAGACACCAGCTAGGTATGTTTGAGGAGCATGACACTGAGCCACCCAAAGGCAAACACAGCCCAGTTAGGAGCACAGCCCCAGTCTCAGAAACACCACTTGCAAGAAATAAAGTCTGTCCTGAAGGCAATGAAGAGGATTGCTCAAGTACCTCTGATAAAAAGGATGACTGAGAAGAGTTCAATAATTCACCTCTTGAATTCTACAGGATATTTTCCCCAGCTGTTCATAAGCACAACTGATGTAGAGATGGAAGTTATAATTTAAAAAAGGTTCTTTTTGTTTTTTTACTTTCATAACAGGAGGAGTTATTCCTGTTTGATTGTAAGGGAAAAACCACTGTTCAATTCTTAATGTCAGTATCACAGTACTGGGAATGTTGTTCAGTGTCTCCCAAGTTCACGTTTCCACAAAAGTAACAGGTGTGCTAAGAGGGGTACAAGGCTCCAGCACTGCAGTGACCTCTCAGAATGCAGACTGAGGAGTCCACTTGTCTAAAAATAAGTGGAATTTTTGGTGCTGCTCAATTTCTCTATATCCCCAACATTACTTAAGGGAAAAAAATTATGCTAGAGTGTTTTCATTTGCAATATCATTTAGCCATTCTCAAATTTCTGAGACACACAGAAATGAGTTACAGGAAGCTGAGAGTTGAAGATTGTGTTTTTTGGGTATCTTTAGATTGCCCTTAACTGTTTATGAACCAGAAAGCCTAAGCTTCTGAACAAGACATGCTGGTTCACAGGGGTTAACAGAAACCACTTTAGGCCTAAAGGCTGGTGACAGGTGGAAATGGCTGCACTTCTAACAACAAATTACTAATTGGAATGCCAAGATAGCAGCTTACAGTCTAGAGGAAAATGCAGACCATAAGACCTAAGAATTAATGGACTATTTCAAAATAAATACCATGTTGTTTACAGTAACAACTGTTGAGGATCACAGTGGGAGGAACATTTCAGACTTCAGTGTATTTTTTTATTCTAGCAGTTATCAACAGAGGAATGTGACCTTGCTCTGCAAAGCTTGAAAGGCAAATATGCTGTCAAACCATAGTTCTAGTACTTGGTATCTACTCTAAAGCTGTCTCCTAGAAACCATGTTTGCATTACTGTGCCATTACTCAGTGTTCTTGGGGTTTGGTTCAAAACCAAATCTTTCTAGTAAATGATTTGAATATGTTTTGCCTTGGTCCTCTCTAGTGCACGGGAAATTGGGCCTTTATCTTTTTCCATCCTTCATCTGAATGCACTTTATCCAGTATTTAAAATATATAGCTATTTAGGAAAATACTTCTTAGTAAAAACTTGGAAGGGATGA
Source organism: Cyanistes caeruleus (assembly GCF_971803275.1). NCBI lineage: Eukaryota > Metazoa > Chordata > Aves > Passeriformes > Paridae > Cyanistes > Cyanistes caeruleus. Next base: position 12,552,019 of record NC_141712.1, read on the forward strand.
AATGAGAAGATATTTTCAAATGAAAACTGAGATGAGCAAAGCCTAGACTGTCTACTACAATAATAACCAATTTTCAGCAGGTTTTCATATGTGAAATGGTAACCTCTGCCTCTAAGTTATTGCTTGCAGTCTGGCCACAAGCTCATTGTGATGTTGTACTTTCTCTAATTGTGCCTCTCCTGATGTTTCATGTGCTTAAAATAAATCTATATTTTTTAAAATACTTGAATGGCTGAGTCTTTTTAGTACAGTGGGAAGGGTACTTTGTCTACCTTAAGGGGCGGGGGGGGAGCTTCCAGAAAATCCTGCTTAAGATGTCTTACCTTGGTAAACTCAGTGCAGTCTGAAGTTGTCATTTTCAGGTTTTTGTATGATGGCACTTTGCTTTATGTAGGGCTGGAAGAGGAGGACAGGACCAATGCTCTTCCAGAGTTACTTCTGGTGACTGCCTCGTCAAGAGGGATGACAATACAAAGGTCTGCAAACCCGTGGAGAGAGACCTCCATTTTTTGATGGAAAATAAGGCATCACCCTTTAGATGTAAAATGAGTGACCTTAACCACAGTTGAGATGTAACAATCACAGCTTTGAGTATTGTGAACATTAGAGTATTTCAATTAGAAAAGGAGAAACAGGAATACAGTTAACTGGAACGCATGTTAATGCTTAGCAAGGATGCTTTTACCTAGCACATTAACCAGTCTCAGCATTTCAACCAGCGGTAGTCTCTTCAAAGTTGACTTCTATTCCAACCAGTAAGAAAAAGATGGGTAAGCAAAGATGACACAGGAAAGCACTTCAAGGTCTCAGGATGCAAAGGCTGCCTTGCACACACTCCTGCTGAATCCAGCTGCATTCAGCACCAGGAGCTGTGCTTCCAATTGCACAGAATCTTTAGTGATTTCATAAAAATCTGCAAGTCACACAGGCCCTTTGCAGTTAAAGCCAAAAGTATTATATATGTATATATATATAAATCTACCTATCCCTGTAGTTAGAGGAAAGGCCACAAATGGGTTTGGTATGTAGCAGTGATTCAACCATGCTCTGAAGAGAAATTAGCTGAACACTAGAGACACTAACTCAATATACACACATCTGCTGGATGTGCGGGAAGGGAATACATTAATTTCTAGCCATCATCGTGCCTCAGGGAGCTTTTAAAAGGACCAAACTAAAAGCAGTCTGCAATAAACAGGCATTACATTAAGTGGCAGAGCAGGAACTAAACAGAAGGAGAAGGTTAAAAATACTAAACAGAAAATGGGTCTCAATCAGGCATTGAGGGATGACACCTTTCTGTCTCAGACTTCCTGAGGTGTAAGTTTGTAAGTCCATGGGCTGCTTTAGGATCACTGTGAGTCCTGCACAGCAGAAAGGTGTATTTGGCCCCATGTCACCTTAGAAAACATTTATTTAATCAGGAGTTCTCTGTCTTGCTTTGACATGGATTTGATGATAAATCCTTCATGGATACAAAAATAAGACACTTTCAAGTAAGCAAAAACTCCAGCAATATTAAAACAGGTGAGAATCTGATAAGAACAATTCTATTAGAAGAGGGAAACAACTTATTCACAAGAATACAGGCCCATGGGATGCTGTTATTCATGAGGTTTGATAACTATATACTATGAATAAATCTCATCTACATCTTTTAAATCAAGGCTCCTGTTTCTGAACACATAAAGGCAATGCTGGGTCACTTAGAGGAGTGAACCTTCTTTGTTCACCCTGAAACAAAGACATAAATACTGTAAGTTTAAGGAAGGTGAATTACAGGGTGTCTCCACTGGCCACACCAGAGGTTGATTTCTGGGACAAAGATCTTTCAATCCAAGAAAATTAAAGCCATTTGCACTTCCTTTGCTGCATCAGTGTTGCTACCTAAGTGGAAACAGAATGACACATCCAGATTTCATGTCAGGTTATACCTCTATATGATCTGGTACTATACTGCCAAAATCACATAATTCCTGTCTGGTTGCTCTCCATAAGAACTATGAGGAGCAGTAACACTGATGGAAAGCATCTGAAAATGGCTCTCCTCACAGTCAGCTGGGCAGCACCAATCAGAGACACCAAACCATCAGTGACTTCTGCTCCTGAACTCTTGTGCTTATCTGCATCAGAACAAGTGAGGTGCCAAACTTTATTCCCACAATATTCCTGTGAGTGTTGCATCCTCTTCCTCACTGGCTTGCTCCATGGTAGGGGGGATGCAGGGGAGGTGAAGGTCCCAGATTCCTAAATGGTTTACAGGGGACATTCTGCAGAACAGTTGTATGCTCAGCCCATTCATCCCTTCTCAAGACCCCAGCAGGACTAAGAGCCCCAGGAGTGCAGCCAAGGGTTGTGTTGTGTGACAGTTCTGTTGATCATTCATAGAAGAGCTGCACAGGGTAAGGGCTGCTTGGCCACATCCCTTGCAATTCCCATCTAAAACAAAGTATTCCCATGGTATCAGATGTCTGAGAAACATTTGTCAAGACCTTTCTTCTATGGTGGTCAGCCCACCAGAGCCCTATTCCTGGGTAATTCCTCAGGCACCATGCCAGTGCAAATAAATACACCATTCTGCCTGAGCAGGCTCCTGGTGGTGCTTGCATAGGTGCCAAGAGCTACTCAGAGCTCATGGATGTGGAAAATCAGGGCCTGAAACTTAGAAACTAAATGTAAAAAATGTCCCTACATATACAAACACACCCACACCGGACAGTGCTGTGAACTGTTTGACCACAGCCTTCAACAGGCATGCAGCCTGAGATTTCATGCTGAGAATTACACAGCTCTCACTTTGAGAATGCCACAGGAGAAATTCTAAAGAAAGGCTTGGGAGGTTGGTAGCTACTCTGTAGGATTTGCTGGAAGATTGGTCAGTGCCCTTTAGCTTACCTTTTTCCCTTCTGTTTTGCATCTCTTGAAACAACCTACCTTTTTCTCCACTTTCTCTTCCATATTTTCACCTAAAATATAGCTACTACCATTAAAAGTTATATTGCACAATGATTAAAATTAAATTTTAAAATTAAAACATAAAAATTAGCAAATCTGGTGGGATTCAGGGGCACATGCAATATTCAGGTAACTACTTTTACTGGCCTGCAGTATGAGCAAACTTGTCAAAGGTTGCAAGGGATTTTAATGACACTGAATTAATTAATTTTAAATCTTTACTCAGTGAAATAACATTTATTAGACTGACTAGCAAGAGGGAGACGTTTGTCAGCAGTGCTTAAGTTGGCAGACTCTCTGTTACTATACATAGCCAGAGAGGCAGAGAGTAAACATCTTATAGGATTAGCAGCTATGTTCATAGCTGAGATGAAATTTGAACATTTCATTAGTATAAGATTGATTCTGACATTTCATAAAGCCAAAATGCAAACAATAAAATGTGTCTGATATAAATACAGTATGCAGCACTTACTCAGATAAAGTTCAAGAAGCACGGCAGGTTTAGTACCATGACAAAGGAAATACAGGAGGGTCATTTAAGGACCCAACTTCTGCTAAGCACTTCAGTGTATGCTTAATCCTGTAGGTATCAATCAGATGCTTTGTACTTATTAATAGCAGAAAACAATACTAATAATCAGAAAACAGGAATAATTTCCATGGCTAGTTATTGTAAGAATGCTGAGAACTGCATCACCACCATCAAGGAACACAATACCACAACTGACTAAGTTTTATTTATTATGCCATCCTCTTAATTTGAGAGATTTTGCAACAAAGCTTGACTGGTGAGACTTCAGAGACACATGACAACGTTATAATAGAAAATACTTCATTACCTTGGCTAACCACTACTTTTTAAGCCCCTTCCTGCTGCAACAGGTTGAAAGTAAATATATGCCCCTCCTCTATTCTCACATTGTGATTATTCTTGTTTTTCATGCTATTACATGCTTTACCATCCTGATAATAAATTAGTATTAACTTTTTTCATCTGTTAACTCTTATTACAAGTTTTATTCCAGGAAATAATCCACTGAAAATCTTTCTTTCAAGATTGAAAATAATATGTTAAAAAAAGGTTCAAGCAAGGCTCTTCTCTAAAGCTTCAGCTGCACGTGCATTGCTTTGTTCTATGCTGGGCATAGGTAAGAGCATTCATTTGAAGGAGTGAGCATTCACTAAATTAAACCTGCCATTAAAGGCCTCCACAAAGGGACACTGCACAACCTTGCCCATCTAATCTATTGCTCAATAATTTCTGCTATTAGAAAAGTTTTTCTTCTGGTCTAGCCTGAATACTTTTGCAGCTGAATTGTTGTGATCACCTTGTTCAAGGAGAATTTATTAATTTCACTTTCTCTTCTGCGTAACTATTTATAACTGCACATACCTATATCCAGGTCTTGTGGTCACGCCTGTTTCACCCATCTCTCTCCCCCAGCCTGCCTTTCTTAAGTCAAAAAGCAAAGTCTCTTTCTTTTTTTCTTCACAGGCTTCACTATACTACCAATTATTTTAATTTAGGTTCTTCAGAGAGAGAAGCTCTCTGCTTCAGCTCCAGGCCTACCATTCCTCAGAAGACAAGAAGACTTTCTGTAGTCAATGCTCCTGTTCATACACACCCAGTGCAAAGCCTGTCTTTTTAAAAACAGCACAACACTGCCCACTGTAAATCTATCTCCAATCTAATGAACTGCTCTCCCCTCTCTTCCTACAGCTGCTCATTCCTGCCTATTGCAGTATCTTAGTTTTATCCTTATGGTATTTAAAAGACCAGTTTATCAATAATATTTTGATCAGCTCAAATCATTGTTAAAAAGAGTTTTTTTATTTAAAAAAAAACCATTTATTTCCCTTTTGTTAAGGACGTTATCTTCCTAAAACTTCACTAAGCATCTGACAGTACACTAGAAGCAAAGGTTTTACAGATTAGAGAGACATGATGAAAGCTTAGAGGCCATAATTGTTCAAAAATAATAATTTCCTTTTCAAAGGTAAACATCAGCCTTGCAGACAAAGATAAGGCCAAGTGCACAATTAGATACACAAGTCTGTGTTTCTGCCCATATCTCCTGATATCAAAGATCGCAGGAAAATTCAAAGTGTTTTCTTACAACGTAAAAAAGAAATGAACAGGAAAAAGTGTAGGAGACTAGAAGGAGTCATACCAGAACTGCCAGCAGCTTTTAGAAAAGCTGTTTTCCTCAATGCCGGAAGTCTTTGAAACAGGAGATAACCAGCCATGAGCTACAGCAGCCGTTCAAAGCAGAAATCATTTGAAATGTTTACATTTTGTCCACTGGCCTTTCGAAGGAAAGCATGCCAAACCCCATAATGTTATTTAATCATGTCCTTAACAGCCCATCTCTTGTAAGCAGAAAAGTATATTGTCAATATACACAGTGGGGACAGAAACAGTGTCATTATCACCTATATGGTTTAAGTTCAGGTTTGAACTATTATTAACTCAAAGCTGCACTAAACCTAAAACAACCTTTGAAATAAACACAGGGAAGAGCAATTCTTTCTACCTTTGGTATTACCAAATTTGAGGCAAAAGTCCATGCTTTATATAGCACAAACTTCTCTTTTAGTAGAAAAGATACTTAGTAGACCAAAAAGAACCAGCCTTTTGGGCAACAAGTATTAGGAGACACCTTTAACAGTGCTCTCCATTATTATTCATTTTATTAAAATGAACTTTGAGGTTTAAGCAGAAGAAACAGACACTGAAGTATTGTATAAAGCACATAAGAACAGTTTCTATTTCTCCTGGCTATTTGCAGATTATAAATAGACAAAGCAAAAAGAAAGCAACTACCCTGCTGAACGTTGCACAGGAGGGCACTTGTGTAGCAAACATAGAAACACAAGAGTTCTGGCTCCTGAATTACCTGTGGGTGCTCATGGTGTTCAAACCCTCTAGACAAATTTGACATTCCTTGCTTTTATTTTTTCTAATTATTTTTTTCAGATGCAAGAAGGTGAACTCAGCATCAGACAATGAAAAGCACAGATTAAACAGATTTGATAGCTATGGCAATATGATGCATTTAGACTCTTTTAGCATCTTTTTCCCTGTCAAAATTCTTGTACCTCTTACATCTATCATCTTGTCTTTTACATCTGCATCTATCTCTGACTTGCTTGCTGTCAGCAGGCATTTTTGTGATACCAAGCCTGATTCTTTCCACCATGACTCAGGGCATGCCAAGGTGCAAGAGAAAGAGATCTCAGCTCTCTGTACAGCTACAGGGGTACATCAGCAAGCTCTGGCCCAGCAGACAGGTCAGTGTCTGACCTTCTGGTGGAGTCAGTCAGTCTCCATTTACTCTTCTTCCAGCCTAATGTGAACAATTTCACAGCAGACAAAAAAACCCTCCCCTCCACCTAATCTCTTATTATTTTCCCTAGTGGAGTCCATCTAACTTACATCAAAGAACTGGTCTCGTTAAGCCATTGTTTTATAAATCTACTAATATTTTTCCTATCCATAATACAGAAGACACTGCTGATAGAAATATGTCAACAGGAAGACAAACAGGCAGAATTTGACATGCTATTAGTCTAAGTCTGGGTGGACAAATAAATCATAGATCACATAATCCTAAAGAGGAAAACACTGTTTATTTCCACTGGATTTATTACGCACACATCTCCCATACAGCACGGTGACAAAACACACCCCACACAAAAGGATGTCACAATGTACCCCAGAAGGGACTGTTGATGTAACCAGGACAAAGTATTCTCTCCTTAGAAAAGGCTTCAGAGTCTTGGGAATATATCACACTAGCCACACAAAATGAAGCCAGCTGGAAGTGTCCTTTAGCTAGATCACTGTATATGGCAGGGTAATTCATCAAGACTGAATCACTCCTAAACACTGGATGTTTCTCTGGAAGTAATTTGTTCTATAAGTGCAATAAATATTAAGTATTTCACCCCTTTCTTTAAAATATTGCAAATACACACACTATTATTGGATGGAAACAACATGCTAATCCTAGTCTGATTCTGAATCAGGCCCCATCAGTGTATCCCACCATCTCCTAACTGCCAAAATACAAAATAACTTACTGATGTTGTTAGCCATCTACCTACACTTCAGCTCACCATTCTCCCTGTAATAAATTATACTGATACTGCAAAACTGAACCCAATTTATTTTGGTGACACTTCCTAATTAAGAACAGCAGTAAAGAAACCACCTTGGCAATTGCTTCAGATGCAACCTTAACTATAAAAAATGACAGGATTATAAGGTTAGCATCTCTTCTCTCTTAAAAAGGGTGCTTTGTAATCAGGTCACCCAGAATCTAAGGAATAAAACACATACAGATGTGGAGACTTCCGTTGAAAGAACTTCATAGCTGGAGTCTACTGGTGCAATAGACCATCAAAAGAAAATATTTACTTTGTGTTAGAAGTTTGTCATTACACAGGTGCCTGTAACCCACTGGTGACATCCACTTTAAGACAGTGTGGAATGATTAAAAAAATTCAAGAGCTCTCCTTTATATTTTCAGAAGCAGTTACTTCAGAGGAAGTGTCTCAGATAGGCCAAAATGTGCCTTGATCTCTAGATAAATGCTGTGTGGAAGTATTCAGAGACAGAAGGTCATTTTGTTTAAAGAGCAAAGGTACCTCTGTGCCTAACGTACCATGTTCCAAAAGCTACCTACAGCTCAGAGGAACAAGTATCAATAGAATACATTTTTCAGTCTATTTCTTCAGAATACACAGCCCAGGGCATAAAGATGGTGTGATAGAAGAGAAGAAAATCCCTGTTAAATCCATTTTAGTTGTGAAAATAAGCTCCCTGTAGGACCTAAGCACAGGACTGGTAAGAAAGCACAAACCTCTCTTCCTCCACTGCTTTCTTAGTGCAAAGACTAATGAGAAGCCAGTCCTGGTGGAAGAACAACTTTCACCCTGGTAATTAGGCAACTGCAACCAGAGGCACAGCAGAGCAGCAGGACACAGACTGGCTGGCTCACAGGAGGGAGGCAGGTAATTTCCAGCCAGCCCTGCCGTGGGGTGAGGGATGGGATCTGCCAGAGAACCCTGAGCACTCTCTGTGCTGAGAGCCTCACTCCTGCTCGAGGGAGCTCCTCTCATTTGTATGGCACATCCCACACTGAGCTGGACTTTGCTGCTGAGGGTCGGGGCTGGCTCTGTGTGTGTTTGCTCTTGGCCAGCAATGGCAACTTCTGTTCAATTCTTTCATTTCTCAGGGCTGGGTGAGGGAGCATTGCCACAGTGCCATAATTCCCTGTGACCTCCTCTGGCTCACAGGCTTCTGCTGTAACTAGTCAATGTTCATCACCATACTCATTGCAACTTCGGGTTTTCTTTAATTGAAAAGTGGTTCAAAAGCCAAGGCTGCTGATCTCTGAATGCACTCATCATGAGAGAACATCCAATGAATAACTTTAATGGAACACATTCAGCCCTGGGTTACACCACAGACTGTCTTCAGCTCGAGCCTTACTTACCAGTCTTGCCACAGAGCTGCAATCACTCTTCAAATGTATAAAAATATTTTTAAAGATCCTATACCATCACCCCTCCCCGCCCTCCCCAGAAAAGGGGAAATGCAAATCACTAACCTAAACCACATCCTTCCAGGAAATATTAATGTTCTTCCAACAACATTAATACTAAAATCACGGTAACTTTAGTTGCGCAATTATTTCACTCAATGTCTGACCATGAGCAATCTGAGGCTTTCTCAGAAGCAGATGAAATGAGAACTCCTCACTACAGGAAAAGGTATCCCTCATTTGTTTGTTTTAGATATCAGTAAACAACCCTGAAACTCAACTGCATGCCTAGGAAAAAGTTAAAGGTGATTTTTTAATATGTATTACAGACAAATGCTCACCATTACAAACAAATGCGTGGGTTTTTCCTAAAAAACTCTAAATGAAATCACAGATTAATTGTGTTATCAGGATTGTTCCCTTACTGCATTTTAATAAAGATAACACAGCAAATTTTAACAAATTCAGCAAACTTCAAGGAAGATTCAAAGAATGGCTGCTCCATTCCTGCAAAAGGAGCCAAATCAAAATCCAGCACAAAAAAGAATTTTGAATGTATTGCTCTTGAATGAAACAATGTTTGAAGAAGGAAATTAATTTGTTTATGAGACATATTGTTGGCTTTGCTGAGTTTTACTACCACAGTTTTCCTCCAAGAGGAAATACATTATTAAACAAGAAAGAAGAAAGTGTCTATCAATCCCAGTAAAGCAGCCTAGTGTTAATGTCAGCAATGACATGGCATGGCTTCTACCAGAGTTTTATTTGGAGTTTTTAATTATAAATCCTCCAGTGCTTCCAAGATCAAATTTACATCCAAATTTCTTCCAAAAGGTTGGGATTTTGATGGGAGCTTATTACATGTTCTTATCTGATTTTTTTTTTTAAACTTGAATTCTTTAGGGTTTGGACTGGCTTTTATTTTGGGCATTTTACAGAGCCTATAACAACAGCGGCCAAACCCCACCAAAATACAAATAATAATTTATTCAGCACAGAAACCTGACCTTTCCATGTACTTATTTGGAAGCTGCATTATCAGGTAGATCTGCCAAGAAACAGAGCCCAGAAAATAGGTCCTACAAACTGTACACCAGAATCAGAAAATTACATTGTATGATAATGAACTAGCACAGTTAAGGAAGCATCAGTACTGCCTTAGTGGTTCCTGAAAGTAAAAAACTGAATTAGTGTGCCATCAGAGCTGTGCTATTATACCACAGAAACCCAGCACAAAGCTTCCAGCACTCCTCTGTTCCTGGCCTCACTCGTTCCAGTAAGAAGACTGTGCCCTGCTGCTGCCTCTGTAGCTCTGACCCATTTTCTCCTTCTCCCTGTAGGGTCTGGAACAAAGTTTTGCTGAGATCAACGCAGAAGAGGGAAGAAAGAATGCAGATAAGAGAAAACAGGGAAAAGTATAAGATAAATAATGTGAGAGTCATCGGTGGTCAATGTTAATTATTAATTGATTGAGAAAGAGAATACTGAAGTGCTGTCGCTGCATTAAACTCTGCTTACGCCTCCTTACAGACACACAGATCAAGAGCTGCAGGGATGAAGCCCATAGGAAAGGGGGATGTTGAAGACAACTGAAGCAATTCTGTACCAAAAAAAAGCAACCTAGTCACTGACCTAGATGTTGTAAAATATGGATAGTTTTGTTTCCAGTAGCCCTCTTCCTGATGAAGTAATTGACCATACCAGCTTCATTTGGCTTTATCTTATTTTTTCTCTACTAGTCTTGCTAAATCAGCATATACTGGCATAGCAATGTAAACAATATTCCTTCAATGTAGAGTTTGCCTTCCAGTTTTGACCTAGGGTCTCCTAGAGCACAGCCCTGATGAGGAAAAAAAAGGATGTAGGAAGAAACTTCCCACTCTCAAACAACTCATCCTCCCATCTTCAAACTCCACCATGATTTCCTCCCTACTTGTTAATTTATTGAAAGAGCTCCTGTGCTAACTGGAGATGAGAGTCCAGCAAATACACTCACCTATTCCTTCTTCCAGCCTAAATAAACAAGCCTGCTCTTAGCTGCCAGCACACAGAGTCCTAACCAAGCTGGTTTGGACCTTCCCCCATCTTCTTTTTTCTTTTTTGTGCTGTCTGATAAAGAAAAACAAGACAAGAAAACAGGAGAAGCCATATTTCTCAGCTTCCACTGAAGGTTTTGAGTCCAGCTCCGCTCACTTGCTGCCTTAGCTCAGAGCTAAGGATCCCTGCCTGGAGCTGGACTCAGGCAAACCACACAGCTGTGGGGCCCAGCAGGAGCAAAGCCCCGCAGAAAGAGGCACTGAGTTCCACACTCCCTCCCTCAGAAAATCCACAAGCTGCTAACGAGACATAGGAGCTGGGAATGAAAGTCCCAATGACTTCCTTCTGCAGTGTGTGTGGAAGCTCAAGGATGATCCTTGCCCAAACTAATATTTAACAACAGCCTGCCATTAATCTAAAAGCTTCTTTGTAAGAATTAGGAGTGAGGATATACAATGTACTGTCCTGTGATCGTTTTGGACCTTGACCACAAGGAATTATACACTTGGACACCAAGAGATTGCAGCATGAAAATCTTCGGAAAGCGAGAGATATTTTTCTATATTGAGGATACATCTGAATGTTCCATTTTTCCTTCAGAATGTAATGTCTCACAAAGAATGTCTCATGGTGATTAATCTTCTGGTATCACTACTATTTCAGTGCATAAACAAAACCTTAACATTTAACTGGCCAAAGTAACATCATACTTTTAATTACATAATTTTATGTTTAGAGATTTCTACAGTTATGTTTGCTGAGATGCAAGAAAAATACTTTGATTAAGAAGATGGTGTGCAAGAGAGTGGCTGTCAGAAGAATGCCACAGGCAGAGCCATATTCTAATATCAGTTCTCCTATTCATTTGTGCCACAGCAAAATCTTAACTAAAACATTCTCTTAACAACATTTCCTAAACTTTGATTGCTTGACTTTGCATCCAGAACTGACCTTTAGCGTTGCTATTCCCAGGTCTCAAGAATACACTTTAAATTGCTGCGTCATTAAGGAAGTTTGGATCTTCCACATTTTCAAAGCAGGTGTCTTTAATTTCTGTGGGAAACTACAGAGCTCTAAGTCTTTCTGGAGGTCTGCAGTGTTTGGTTGGAACAAGACCCCAGCCTCAAGCCAACTAACGGGAGGCTCTGCAGCAATAGTGGCAGCAGCAATAGCAGCAATAGCAGCATTAGCAGCAATAGCAGCAATAGTGGCAGCAGCAATAGCAGCAATAGCAGCAATAGCAGCATTAGCAGCATTAGCAGCATCAGCAGCAATAGCAGCAATAGCAGCATTAGCAGCATTAGCAGCAATAGCAGCAATAGTGGCAGCAGCAATAGCAGCATTAGCAGCAATAGCAGCATTAGCAGCAATAGCAGCAATAGCAGCAATAGCAGCATTAGCAGCAATAGCAGCATTAGCAGCAATAGCAGCAATAGCAGCATCAGCAGCAATAGCAGCAATAGCAGCATTAGCAGCAATAGCAGCAATAGCAGCAATAGCGGCAATAGTGGCAGCAGCATTAGCAGCAATAGCAGCATCAGCAGCAATAGCAGCATTAGCGGCAGCAGCAGCACGGGCCGGGAGCGCCCCGGTTCCTTGCCCAGGCTGCAGGGAAGCTCACCCAGCAGGTGGAGCTTCAGGGCAATCCAAGAGCCCGAGCTTGCCGGAGAGGGAGCTGCTCCCAGCGCATCCCCGCAGCCGGCCCTGCCGCCAGCAGAGCGCTCCGAGCCGAGCACGGGCTCGATTTTCGCTCTCAGCAGCCCGACAAGGCCGGTGTGGCCAAACCCGAGCCCCTCGCCGGGACAGCCGCTGCTCTGCGGACACAGGGAGCGCTCCCGGCTCCAGCTGCCCCTGACACCCCTTGTGCCCCTTCCTGGGCTCCAGGAGCCGTGCGAGAACACGTCCAGTTTCATACATGCACAGCCAAAGCACAACAGTGTGAGTCTGAGTTCACTTTGCTAGAGGTGCACCTAAAGCAATAATTCAGATTTTATTTTTTCAATGTATCTTTTCATTTTTTGCAAAGCGGGATTAATTCCTAATGAAACTATTTGTGCTTAGTCGGGAAATGGAGAAGTGAAATTAGGAGTCGAGTAACAATAGGGAAATACTGTCTTCTACTGCCCTGCAGTATTTCCAACTACATTAAATACATATAAAAGTTTCTTTGAAGTTGCTCTCACCTTGTAAAGTTTTCCTCTGACTTTTCAAAAAACACTTTTAACTAGAAAAGTGTGTTTCTCTTCATTCTACAGCCTCCTCCTCCAGTACCTCTGCACTTGCTAATGTTCAGACACTGGGTGTCTCCAGAAGAAATTTACTGTCTGCTACATTGCTGGCCAACACTTTGGGCTTACCTGCTTCTTTCAACACACATGCACACTGCATTCCAGAAACCTCAGCTGCTCAGTGTAATGTGGCTGTTGTGATGCAGCCTTCCCTTTGAGTCCTTGAGCTGAACAGCAGAGATAGATACAGGCATGTGTGAGTGAGCCCTGCGGGTTTTCAGTGATGCACGACTGTAGATGCACAAATTAACACAGAGGTGGATAATTATAATTTTCTGTTTCTCACATAGAAAATGCAACCCCTCCTTCGCTTCCCCCAACACTCCCCAGGGCTCTGCTGGTTTGGAAATTCATAGTCTATTTGGAAATACATAGAGAAACAGTGTCCATAGTCCCTACCATATTTAAGACATAAAAGTTAACTTGTTTCACTTAGAGTTGCTTTTTTCCAAATCCACCTTCCTTCAATTCAGCTTCTTGCTTCTAACCTTTCAGCTTATCAGCATTGATTTATTTAATATAAAGTAGTGAGGTTACCTTAGATCAATTATACCTTTTTTTCTGTGCAATTTCCAATGCTTAATACATCTGTTACTGCTCAGCCGCAGGGACAACTTGTCCAGCTGGATCCTAAATTATTTCAATCCTTAATTCAATTGTATTTTTGCCACAGCCCAGCCAATGAGCATAATTCTTTTATGGCTAAGAAGCCTCTTTAGAAATAATCCAATAGCCCATATTAAAATATAGGTCATTGTAAAAACTGCCAAGTGCCTGACTTGTCATAACTTTGAGGAGAGGCTCTGAGTCTCCTTTGGCATTGCTGATTCTTTCAGTGCTTGGAGGCTTAATTTTAAAACAATCAGCTCAACAAAAACAATTTACTTAGAACTGTCCAAACTACTCAATGTTAGCTGGGAAGCTAAATTGCTACTTGGTGCTGCACTTGGATAAATGCTACAACTAAGGGCAACTGGAGGTTTTCAAGTACTAAATCAGTTCACAGCTTGATGTGCCTGTTGCTATAGAATTGCAAAGGTTTTGGACAGTAAAAGCAAGTAGAACCCACTCAAACCTATACATGAGGTGAAGACACCTGTAAGATGAATGTGTAAACTTTTATAAGGCAAAACATACAAAAAGTTCTTAAGCTTTGTGGAGAAATTATTTTTCACTCTTCAACTAATACCCATTACGAGACTTGAATCCTTTCAAAAGTTTATATTTTTAGATATTCACTTTCTCCTTAAGAGAAATAAATAATTGGTCTTTTTCAGTGTTTTTGAGAAGACTATTTTTAATTAGCTGCTGGATTTTTGTCTTTCTGTCTCAAAGACATGGAATCACAGTATCAAAAGCTTAAGGAAATGAGTTGCCTTAGGACCAATAATGGCCACAATGGTTCTTTCTCTCAGGTAACAGCAATGGATTTCTCATTGCTTCTAGGTAGATAAGATGAATCTAACTTTTTTCTGTCCTTGTGGATGTCCAGCACCTAGCACAACAGAATTCTGATTTGGATATGGCCACAGTGTAAACCTTGGGCAACTGTAGTGTGAACCTCGGCATGCATGCCTTCTCTTAGTGATAAAGGCAAGTTTATTTAGCATAATTTGATGGTTTAAGAGTACTCTTAGAAAATCAGAATTCTCAAAAATGAGAAGCAGAACTTAGAAAGGTGAGACTTTCATTTCCACATCTCCTTTTCACATATCATTCTCACTGTCCACAGAGAGTTCTGTTTCTGTACCAAAGGAAAAGAATTTGATCTCAAATATTAGGCCCAGTAGAAAGCACCAACCATTAATAATTTAAATGTTTTCACTCTTTGTTTGGACTTCACTGTAACCAGTGAAATCAGCTGTTTTGCATTTAGAAAAAGACTTCATCCTATTGTGTCTTCAGATACAGGTGCATGATCCCTCAAACTGAATGAGGCTACATAAAGATTGGCTTTGAATGTTCACTGATCACTACACAATAAACTTAAGATCAGTAGCCTGTATTAAGGTACTAATGGATTATTTTTAGTTAAGAAAGATATCAAGCTCATTCTCAGTCTTTTTTTTTTTTGCAGCCTGCAGAATAGGACATATTTTATTTGCTGTACAAGCAGCAATATCAGCAAGAGACTGGCAGCAAAAGAAAGGACAGGTTCTCCCAGCAAGTAAGAACAGATTGCTTCTGGCTTTTTGTTTAGTCTTTTCAAGAGGAGGAAAATAATACCCAGCACCTTGCCATCAACAGTGCAGTGAAAAAATCATCTAAGGAACAGATGAAGTTCAGCAAATGTTTGTATCACTAGATATTTTGAGTCATCCTTCAGTCTAGCTTTGGACATCAAGAAAGGTGTCTTGTTCAGGGTCTGCAGACGACAGAAATGGTGAAGTATCTTATGAATACCTTGAATAAGGCTATGACCACATGGAGTTCCCAAGTTAAAACACTTTTCACAAATTCTACCCACAGGTGTATAAGCACAGAAAACTCCTACATGCAAAACGAGCTTCCCAAAGGAAGACAGATTAATCTGGTACCTTTTTCTCATAACTGCCTTTTATAAAAGCAAGGAAAATGAGGTAGATATTAATCTATCACGACTTTACAAAAGTAGCTGTTACAATGACATTTGTAATTGTTAGTCTGAGCAGAAGACATGAGATAAATAGAATTGTTAAGACAGGAAAGGAACTGACTAAAGAGGATATAATACTATGTTGTGCTATGAGAATAATTACAGGCTTGGAGTGAGATTACCCATCTTGAAAGATCTGTTAGTAGGAATGATCTTATTAAATATTTGCATTAATAATATGCACCCAAAAGTTTGTGTTTGCTAATGAAATTTGGAGATGATGAAGTTGGCAGGCAACATTTAATCAGTGAAGAATGGGACTCACACAGGGAAAAAAAAGGAAACCTAGCATAACAGAGATGGGATGGAAGCAAAGAGAATAAAATGGTAAACCTGGTTTTGAAGAATTAGAGAAGTAAACAGAGAAGAATGACTTGGGTGTTTATAACCTGTCTGTGGACAAACATTTAGTACAGATGTGAAAAAGGCAAGTGAGATCCCCTTCTCATTAAAATCTTGGCTGGTGGTCCTGGGAATTGTTACTATTTCACTAAAGGTTAGTAAGACTTCATCTAAAATCTGGCCCATTTTTGCTCAAGAAATTTTATTCCCACCAGAAAAGAGAAAGATTACACAGATATAAAATCTGGTGAAGCCAGAGGAAGGACTACAGCAGAGCCAACTGTACTGGTTCTCCTACTGTTCAAAGCAGAGATGAGGTCCCTTTTGCACCTTTTGAACCCTTGCACCCTTTGGACCCTGCACCCACGTCTCTTGCACAAGCCAAGATAAGGGAGGAGGATGGAGTGCACCTCATGCACAGTCAGACTGAATCAGGGAGTGCTCCCTGTTCCACCCCGCTTACAATGCAGCTTTGCAAATCGCTCTCAAACAACTACCTCTGCTACAGCAGCAGCAGGAGATAGTGATCCAAGACAAGTAGCAAGAAAGAATATGCTAAAGCTGAAACTTAACTGCTGTGTGAAATGTTCCAAAGGAGATTTAAATCTTTAAATGACCCTAAGTGCTAGTAAACTGGAAAGAGGCCAAAGGGAGGTGAAAGGTTTCACTATAGAGAAGGGGCAGTGGTGTAGTTATGAGGGATAAAACTCCAGGACTTCAACATCATGCTCTCCACACACACATACTCTATACGTTATAAATGATAAAGATTCCATGGGATAGCTTGCTTGGGTGGCACTGATGGTCTCATGAAGGTCATCTGATGCTGGAGGTAGCAAGTCCCAGGTGAAAGGAGCTTTGGAGGTGTGTATTTGTGACAATCTCAAGCAATTAGATACGTTACAAAAGCTGCTATCATGAGAACCAGGGAGAAGCGTTGTCTTCCCCTAGAACCTGGAATTCTTGCATGAACAGAATACCAAAATACTGTGAATTGTTTCTGTAATATTTATTTTCAGTCTGAAGAGAGCTTGTGACATGACAGACACTGTCAAAATGCAGGGTTGGACTGAACCAAACAAGCCCTTGAAAGAGATGCATTTCTTTAGCTCTAGGAAAGAGATGCTATAAGAACAGTCTGCTAACAATAAAACACGGAAGTCTTAAATACTAAGTAAACATTACATTTGGAATTGCATTGTGATTTTAGAGACACTGTGAAGCAAACCTGCCCAACCCACTCTTAAAAGTCCGAGAAGCTGGGGCTGATATATCTACTGTCATTAAAAGATGCCCACTATAGTCTATGGCATGGCATCCTTTACCTGCTAACCTAGAAAGATGGGCACCCCTGCCAATGCCATGTTCCTACCACTGTGAAATCCTTTTAACATTGATTCAGTCAGAAGGCTTTGTTCTCAGCTCCTGCAGCAACTGGCTATTCCCCAAGTTTTTTCTATTACAGAATAACCAAACCTAACTTCATTCAACTTATGCACTTTGTTTGAAAAATGTCTTTCAGTGCTGGTGAGCCTCAAGGCCAGAATGAGTTTCTGCGGATGTACCAGGACATGAAATTAAATACTTGGTGTATATATCCATTGTCCCTTTTACTCTTTTCATTGTATCTTGGATTATAAAGAACTGATGTCCTAAGTCCTCATGTTTGAAACAACTTTGTCATACAAATCTACTCATTAAAAAAATACCCCAAACCCCAAGCCTTTAGTTCCCATTGTATTCACTGGTTTGATACTTAGAACTCTTTTCATTTCCCCACTAAATTTATTGTGATTCCTTTGGTTTAAATAGTGGTGAGGTTTTTTCTCAATTTACCTATAAAACTGTTATATCCTCTCTGTTACTGTTTTGTTTGGCTCAACTGCCAAGCTCTTGCACTAAGTGTATCAGACACTTCACGAAGCAAGACTTTTACAGATGCACCAACTGTGAAGTGCAAGTTCCAGCATATTTGAAGGCTGTTTGATCCACCCTTCTCAGGTGCTCCTAGGTTCATAGTTCCTGTAGTTCTGTAGTGCCAGTGGCAGAGGGCTGTGCTGCCAGCATGGGAGAAGTCAAACCCTACTTCACGCCACCAGCAAAAGGAGCTCTGAAAGCACACACAGATTTGTTGTTCATTGGGGTTTTTACTTCCTAGACACTAATGTGTGAGTGACAACCTCAGTTTACTGCTACAGAACACAGTATATTGTCCCATACTTTGCAAGAAATGACGGACAAGAATTTGAATAATTGATGACCAACCTAGCAATACCTGACTATTTTCTGAAGTAAATTACAACCTATTTCCCAGCCAACAGTGGCATATCACTAATACCCTGCCATCTTGTCTGGCCCCATTGAAGCTTCTAAATACAATATTCTCTTCTCTGACTTCAACTCTACCCACTGTCAGGCTACATTAGGCATAACAAGATCCAGACAGATTCAAGATTAAGCAACTTTTTCATAAAATCCAATTGAGGACTTTCTTACCTTGAGGGTGCAGCAGATATTACATTAACCGGATTGTGCACACTTTCCATGCAAGAACTAAAGGCATATATATGTATATATATATATATTCAGAGTGACTTAATTCTCTTAGGAAATAAGCGGGGGCTTTCTAGATTCCTCCCACCATAGACATCATGATCAAGCTCAGCTAATTGAGACTTTGTGGGGAAAAGGGTGTTCCTTAGCAAGGCCTTATTTTTCCAGAAGCAATACGGGAGTGCCTCTGTCTAGCGTAGGAAGTCTGTGCAGATCATTAAGGCAGTAATAGTCACGTGGAGAGAGGGGAACCAGGTTTAAAAAGCTCCTTACTGGCTAGGCTACATCTTCAGCTCCCAGAGAGACGGAAGTCCCTGAGTGGTGGAACCAAGAAGGAGCAATCCCCCTTCAGTCATCTTCCCCCTCCCCATAGGTACCAGGGAATGGGACAGAGACACCCCCAGGGCTATCTGGTGAGTTTGTCAACAAGATGCCTTCAGGGCTGTGCAGCTGAGAGCAGAGGTTGCCTTTATGTCTGAAACAGAGCATGTCCTTTATTTGCTGTGGGAGAATGGGGGTGCAGACACACTTAAACTCAGGCGGGATGGGCATATTTGGGGGCAGTGCTTGAACAGGGTTTGTATTTGGTGTATTTGGTGCATGTGGTGGAGCGACTGATGGGTGGTACGAGGAGGAGGCAGCAGCGCAGCTGCGCACGAGCACGATCCCGTGGGCTGCGCTGCACAGGAAAACAGCAACTGCTCATAGGGCACTATGGGATGGTCAAACAGACTCACAGCATGCAGGGCATGGAGTGTCAGAAGGAAGAGAAAAAGGTCTTGTGTGGTGTACTGGAAAAAGATGAGGACAGGAAATCAGAGTAACCAAAAGAGAACATATGAGCTGCATGGTCTAAGCACCTAAGTACTCTGGAACAGTACTGCTCAAATACTTCATCCAAATGAAGGCTTTAGGATTTGAGTCAGAGCTTGGATGTTAGAGCTTGAACCAAGCATTTTTTGTGAAGGCATAAAATCTGTATGTCACTAACTGTCTTGCTAGCTTTTTTTTAGTCTGTGGCCTAAAGAGAGATGGAGAGGATGCCAATATGTGAACTTTAACTCTAAGGTGATATAATCTTTTTCATGTTCCAAGCTTGCAGAGAAATCTGGTATTCTTTTATGAACTCTGACTAGCACCTCTTTATGTATTACAATACATGTAATACTGTTTTATCAGCCCTAGCAGAGTAAATAAGTATGGTAGACTGTAACACCTTTGAGAATCCTCTGTGACTTGACCTGATCTCACTGATGCCAGGCAGAAGGGAACCTATTTAGTACTGGGGAGGGAGAGCTGGTTTCTGTCTTTTGTGGACAAATTTCATTCCCTTAACTGACACAGAATGTAGAGTTACTATATCACAGCTGTAACAAGAAAAATCCCTGAAAACCCCTTTCTGCAGCTGTATTTAGCCAGCTTCTGGCACCAATCACTGTTCTGCTAGATAATTCTTTGCCCATTTTATATGTAGAAGACTCAGGTTCCATTTGGAATAGCAGCAAACAGCTAATGTCCCACAAATGCCTCAGCCTGACAACTGAATTCTACCAGCCTCACACTTGCCAGGAAAGAAGAAGCTGGGCATCCATCAGCCCTGGCACAGGAGCATTAGCAGTGTCCAGCTCTGCCATGCAGCCTGCATATCACCGGGTACTGTCAAAAGCCAAAAATTTTGCTGTTTAACTAAAGCCACTCCAAGCAGGCTCTACCTGTTGCCTGCTAACAGCAATTTCAGCTGGCTGGACTAGGGATGCGTGCTTTGCCTGGCGGGAAGCAGCCGCTCCGAGCGCGCCGTACTCTGCGGCAGGACGGAGCCGACCTGAGTAACTCAGCGGGGAAGCAGAGTGAACCAGAGGAGATGCGGGGCTCCGGGCAGTGCGGGCTCGGGGCCGTGCGGGGCTCCGGGCAGTGCGGGCTCTGGACCGTGCGGGCTCCGGGCAGTGCGGGCTCGGGGCCGTGCAGAGCTCCGGGCGGTGCGGTCTCCGGGCGGTGCGGGCTCCCGGCAGTGCAGGCTCCCGGCAGTGCGGGGCTCCGGGCAGTGCGGGCTCTGGACCGTGCGGGCTCCGGGCAGTGCGGGCTCTGGACCGTGCGGGCTCCGGGCCATGCGGGGCGCGGGTCGGAGCTGGCGGGGCCGGGCGGCGGCCCCAGGTGCGGCCGCTCCCCGCGGCAGAAGGCGCGGGCAGCCCCGCTCCCCGGGGGCGCCCCGGCGGGCGCGGGCGCCGCGGTCCCCCCTCTCCCGCCTCATTTGCATGGCTCTTATTACGGCCGTGCCTCGCTCCCGCCGCGCTGACACCGCCGGGCTGAGCGCGGAGTCGCCTCCAGCGGGAAGCGCACTTCCGTTATCTGCGCCCGCGCCCCCTCCTCAGCTCGCTCTCTCTGGATGTTTAAGGCGAGGATGAACAAACAGGTCCAGCCCGAGCGCAAAGTGTCGGTGGTGGCCCCCTTGCCGGACCGCGCGGGGCCGCCGCCGCCGCCGAAGAAGGACGTGGAGCTGATCCTGGTGAAGGAGCACAACGGGGTGCAGTACACCAGCAGCAGCCTCCTGCCCGCCGCCCCCGCCCCGCGCTACGGCACCCAGGACAGGGAGACCTGGGGCAAGAAGATCGACTTCCTTCTCTCCGTCATCGGCTTCGCCGTGGACCTGGCCAACGTCTGGCGATTTCCGTACCTCTGCTACAAAAATGGAGGGGGTAAGAGAACCGCTTGCGAGGTCTTTTTCCCCGGCTCCGCAGCCCCGAGCAGCACCGCCGCGAGGGCGGCATCCCGCTCTGGTCGGCGGAGTTTCTGGGGAGAGCCGGGAGCCGGGGGAGCGGTGCCGGTGGCCAAGGGAGGAGCGCAGGCACCGCCGCTCCCAGCGCTGCCCGCTCCTCCCGGGCAGCGGGACCCGCCGCGGCCCCCGGAGCACCCGGGGCACCGCTCGGCCCTTCCCGGGGACGGCTGATCGCACACTCCAAGAACTTTAACTTAGTTTTTGAGTACAGGCGTGTTTGTCTTCTGCTGCCGCTCCAGGCTACTTAACACTTTTTTTTCGTTCGCAAAAAATAGCACCAAGGGGGGGGATGGCGGGGGGTGAGAACGCCAAACAAAAAACACTCAAGCAGGAAAACAGCATCTAGAAGAGCTAGCGCCAGACACTGAAAGGGTTCGTGGGGGCAGTTTGAATATAGGATCGTGATTTCTGCCCTCGGTTCTGCAGTGTGGGGGCTCTCCCCTCCTCCAAAGTAGGTAGGAGACTTGTTACAAACAAAACATCACCTCCTGCACAGTTTGGCAATGACAGCAACAAAAAATTACACCCAGTACTGTAGTTGGCTCAAATTGTCTGGCGTGTCTTCAGGAAGACCTTAACTCCATCATCCACTTTCATGTCCCTGAAGTACGCTGTGTTGTCAGTGATGACTCCAGACTGTGACGGAGTAACACCATCTGCAAGCAGGGCAGGTGCCTGGGGTGCTTTCAGATCACACACAGAAAGAACAGAGCCTGCCTGGCAGATGGAGAACTGTGTGTGAACGGTGAACCATACAGACAGAACCAACAGAGAGAAAGCATGTTCTGAAAGATTGTTATATATGTATATAGTGATAGTGTGGTTGCCTGGTGATAAAGGCTAATAGTTCACACTTGTAGCATAAAATAATTGCTTCCTGTGAAATAAGGAATGCAGATGAATGGGAAAATCCCTATCAAATAACATGGAATTATACCTGTACTTGGAACCTAATATGGTACTGGTGCTAATGAAATACTCGGTCAAGCTTGATACCTCCAAAACTTCTGAGAGGAGTCAGAAAACCTCTCTGCTCACCGCCCAGACAGACTGAAGAAAGTAGTTAGTACTGAAAAATAACCTCCATCCTTATTTCGTTATATCCAAAAATAGTCTTAGCCATTCACACTACAGCAGCACAATGCATCAGGAGCCCAGCAGGCTCCTGCCGTGTCAGGCGCAGGTGTGGCAGCAGCATCATTCATCCCACTCAGGACAGATGCACCACTGCCACATCTCCACGTCATCTGGCAATTTTTAGGAAAAGAGATATATTCCCCTATCTCACATTGCACAAGGTGACATCCAGAGTGCCTGAACTCTTTTCTATTGTAATTTGGGTCACTTAATTTCCTAACCTGCTTCCTTCATAATTTACTGCCAGCTCAGGCACAGAAAGTAACACTCTGCAACCCTTGCATTTTGTTTAGCCACCACATATTACCTTAGGTCAGTTCAGCTAGAAAAAAACTGGGTCTTCATTAGCATCTTCTAATTCAAATACTTCCAAATGGCAGTAAAGAGAAAGCCAACAGCTACAAGAAGAACATTTCAGTGGAAATTTGCAGTAATATCATCAAAGTAAAATCTGACCTTTACCAGCAGAGAGGCCCTTTGCTACCAAAGTCTATAGAATGGCCAAGAACTGTTTACTGATACAGCGACCAAACACTCTGATATCTTAAAAATTTTCCATCCATTGCCTCTTATGTTGGACATATATATCAGTTTTAGTCAGTAGGAACTCTTGGAAGAGTTTCAGGTTCTAAAAGTACTTTACTGAGTTTCAAGCCAATTCCATCTTTTCTTTCTTTCAAACTGTGTTTGGGAGCTTGTTTGCTTTATGTGTAAATTCTCCTGCATGAGGGATCCTTTCTAGCACAAATTTAACTTCTCCTTTCTCAAAAGAATAACACAATGGGTTTCATGTAATTGCTATGTATCCCCATGCAGAAGTTGGTATGTGGATATAGACATGGGGAAAACTTAATTTCACTATCTTAGTAGGTTTTCTGGACTGCTGAGCAAATTAAAGGGATTTAATCAGAAGGGTTTTTTTTATACTTGTCTGGCATGTTCAGACTTAACCTATTAAAAAATTACAGGATGCTCATAGTAGAATTACAGTTTGATTTTTGATATTTATAAGGAACTGCTAGGTAAACAAGAAACCAACAGAACAGATTAAACTTGAATTGGATGGTATACATAAAATAAAGCAGTGGAAGGTAAAAGGTTTCCTTTCTTTTTCCTCCTGCGGTTTGTCTTTTATTCTGAAAGCCTCAGCAAATACTCAACCTCAGTGGCTTTACTAGAGCTGACTTTGGACAGTCAAACATGTGGGTTATGGATGTGTTATCAACTGATTGATAAAAAATATTCTGTGTAAAGGAAGCACATTATAATGTCCTAAGTCCTGGGTCAGCATAGCTTGTGCTACCTAACAAAAGGAAATGCTGCTTTCCTACCAAAAGCTACACCCACAAATGTTCTAGAAATGTTCTTAAAAATTGAACAACAATGTCAAGGACATGGAAGTGATAGAAAATGGCATCTTCCTCTACATTTCAAAAAAAAAAACTTAGGTGGTTGACATATGGACTATGTCCTAAAGCTAACTGTGATTAATTCAAGATGCCTGCAGACGAACTAAGGGCCTTTCCATGCTTGTAAAAGTAGGTGGCCCTCAAGAAAGTATGGAAACTTACAAGATCTGAGAAGAAAAATATAAACACACACTGTATTCCCCTATTCAAAGTTGAATTTTACAAGGACATGGATGTATATACATACACCCCCTTCTTTTTACTAGCCAAGCCCTGGAGTTTCTTTCTTTAATAAACTGCAGGGAAATTTTCTAGGGGAAAAAAAAAAAAAACCGAAAAAAAAAAAACCAACCCAAACATGGAGGCTTTTGGGTTAGATCTGGAAGTTCCACTTATACAAAACTCTGATAGTTTACTTTAGTGAGTTTTACTTACACAAGGCGTACACCACCCAGTGGCAGCTATACAGACTTTTTCTGTTAGGTAACTGGGGAGACAGCACTGGTGGTGGTAACAAAAAGAAACATTTATATTTTAACAAGCTCCCAGTAACAAAAAGCTGGAGAGTAAGAAGCATCCAGCAGAACTGAAACACTGAATGAATAGCCAGAAACATCTGTGTTTTGGGAGTAGCCTGCTGAGAGACCCCAATGGGACTTCTGCACAAAGATAGATGGCAGAATGTAACCCTTTTGTAAACAGCGGTAATTTTTGGAATCATTCTTCCGCTATTAAAAAAAAATCCCCAGTCCTTAGTAAGATCTAAAAATCTAGAGCATTTATTTTTCTATATCAGTTTCCTACTTTCATAGGACTTACCTGCCTCACAAGGGCAGAGACAGATCTAGTGGCTGTATTGTAATTTGAAACATGCCACAGAAAACTTACAGGACAGTTTAGTATGAACAGACTGGAGAAGTTCTTGCCCTCACTGACTTCTTGGAAACAGGATATGTCCACTGTGTGCTCTAAAGTATTTATCAGGTGATAGGGTAGGCTCTGTACAGATGGGAAAAATCTGCAAACTCCCACTAAGTAGATATGGCAACACTCCAAAAGGGGGAATTCTCAAACATCACCTTGTCACTCCAGCTGATCAAAAAAGACCATGACTTACATGGTTTTGACTGCTGCTCACAGCACAGAGGAGAAACACTGTTTGCAGCAGATGGAATACTTTTTGTGCAGTGCATTTCTGAGAGTTGCAAAGAGGCAGGGCTTTTCACTGGAGAAATCATCAACTATGGTATTTTCTACTGGCTACCCTTACAAGAGCTATATCCTCATTATAACCTTTCTGGCAAGAGCATATTTTTAAAAAATTATTTTTTAAATTAAATTTAATAATTTAAATTAAATTAAGAAAAAGATTTCCTAGCTATATAACTCTCTGTAAGTGGTCACCATCAATGTATTCCAAAGAATTCTTTCTAGCACAACAAACATTTTAATTGCTCCCCAGCTCTACAAGAGGCTATGGTGAATTAAAGAAGACTACTATTAAAATTATACTTTCATCAAATTAGGGAAAGATTTACCCTGGTATTTGGATTACATCTGAAATTTTACTGATGCCAAGTTGAGTAATGCCTACTATGATTAACTGATGTGCTCACAGTGGGGGAGGATGATGCTCAGTCTTAGTTAACAAGTTATTGTAGTTTTTGTACAAGACACCTTCAGTATTAATGTTAATTTTTGTTTCCTGTTCCTGCATAGTCATAGGCAGAATTAATATTTCCCACTGAAATTTGAGGAAAAGGAATTTACCAATGTAAAGTACTTCTTTTGTGAGCCAAAGTATTTGCAAGGTCAGTCATGTTCAGACTACTCATTAGGAAGCATGTAATTGTCGGATTAGTCACTAGAGACTTACTGTATCATAAGAATCAGATTAAGTTTTTAATGAATTTAAGAAGAGCGGCAGATAAATATTTTAGCATTACTCTAGCTATCATAATGCCCCTGTAGCATTGTTTTAAAGTGTTTTTAGACCACAGTATTTCCAGAAGACATCGTTTGCTTCAACAGTTTGCCAGCAGTCAATACACTTCAGAAGTATCTTACAATTTTTTCTAATGCTCCCTTCCTAGTCATAGTTCTGTAAACTGTAATGCAGGACTGAGCAATCCATAGCACAGGTACCAAAGACAGCATAAACCAGATCCAAATATCCCTGAACAGGCCCAGCACAGTGTTAGGAGCTCTGAGCTGTCAGGCATCGAGGAGGACACGGTGGAGCTGTCACCTCCCACAGAGCTGGGAGCCTGGCCACCGCACACTTCACTGGGAGCAAACCGTGGTGCTGACAGCACCTCCTTGTCTTTCTACTTCACTCTGCCTCCTCAGCTTTGCAAAGTGTCTGCCACCAAATTTAATCACTGTTTTGGGGAAGAATATAACCTGGCACTTTACAGTTCAAAGGTGGATGACCTTTGCCTTACAATATCAGAGTTTATATTTCAAAAGAGCATTGATGATGATAATAATAAATCAACTTTGAAGTAATCTCACTGCAAAGCCTACGCCAAGAGTTTGACTCATCAGTCAATCAAAGCTCAGATGCAAATCTAGTGATTTTGGTTTCCTAAAAAGGGGTTTTCAATTCCCATTTGCACATCAAACCACTGACCTCAGATAGGTTAAACTGTTGTGCTGATCTCCTCACTGTGGCTATAAGCTCTGGGTTCTCAGCCATGGTGTGACATAAGGAATAATGCTCAGTTGTGTGGTGTGGCAGTACCTCCTTTCCCAGACCCAGAGTCAGTGTCCAGCTCACAGATGCTCTCTTCCCTTTCCCACACCATCTATTTTCTTTCCCTTCCTCAATCAGCCACTGATCACCGGGTGCATGTAGGGCATGGATTCACCCAGGCTCCTCAGCACTGGAGCTCATATGCCAGCTGCTTCTCTGAAATTCCCTGTTCTGCTCTACATGTCTTGGTGGCTCCACAAAATAAATCTTCAGAACAGAAATTTCTGCAGGGTTATAAGCTACTGCATCATACACCTACTACATATGGAGTATTAAGAATAGCTGAGAGGGAAGAACTGAATCTCTCACGCAAATCTTTCAACTTTCAACCTCGGACTCTGAGGTATGATATCATGAAATAGTGTATAAGTGGCACACTATATAGATTCTCAGCTAAATACCTGCCCATGCAGAGATGTTATTTGTCCCTGAACAATTCTAGCAATGCTTAGCTTGATAAATTTACAAAGGTCTAGAGATATACCAGCATAAAAAGGTTCTAGATGAGATCCATAATATTTAGTTTGATTTCACACCTAAAAAGGACCATCCTGTGGCTGATGCGGGGCAAGCATTGAGAACTGATCTAAAGGGAGCTCATATCAATTACCAAGACTAATTTTCCAGCTTTACTGACAATAGAAGAGCAGGTGTGGACCAGCTGACAAAAGCAAAGATGCATTTTCCAAACACATTTTGGATGCACAATTTGATTACCACTTGAAGTACTTTATTCTAAACTAAGAGGCAGAAAAGTCTTCAAGAACTAAACTTAGTTCTGTTTTTGAAAATTTAAAATCTCTGTTTATGGTCTTCCCATCCCCTGCCCCACCCTCAAGCCCTCTTCATTCCTGTACACCCTTCTCAGTTCTGCCAAGGAAGAAATACTGAAATATCCTTAGTAAACCTTTTTGCACAAGTAAATTCTGCAAGTCACATTAGGGAGCCTTCAAAGGTCATATTAACTCCTACTGAAACAAATACAGGACTTCCTTACAGTTTGAAATGGGGTGCAGGGTTTGGATACTCATTCAAGCTGAAACAGCAGGCAGGTGAGTTTCATGTGTCTGATTTATCACTCACATCATAAGCTCTGGGTGTAATGGAAAATGGAAAGGCCAGGTTAGGAGTGTAGCAGCCAACAGCCCTTCTTTACTGAAGAAACCACAATATCTCTAAAGGGAGTGAGATATGGTCTACATGGTTTGGGGGCAGAATCTCACTTTCATTTTTAGGCAAAATATCACAAACCTGTCTGTCAGTTTGGTGAATATGAGAATACAGCTCCAGCAGTCTAAAGATACTATTTCCAGACAGATACTGCTTTGCCATGCTTAGACCAGTATGAGAGAGAATGTTAATACATCTACTTACACATAAGATCAGGAGGAACATACAGCTTTAGTGAGAGTTTAGATGTGCTGTGAGGGGAATGATGGATTAAAATCAGTCCATAAATTACTGAACCTCTTGCTGTGCATTAAAATGGAAATGAATGGTTTAAAGAATTTTGAGCACTTCTGAGAAGCCACATCAAATAGCCCATGTCTTCATTTTTGCTATGTCTGATGGTAAGCACATCAGCAACTCCCAGTTGTGAAGCCTTTGTCCCAGTTTAACTAATTGATCAAATATTTAAGAACTGTATTATGGTTCTCTGAAATCAGTCTGCCCTGCATTTACACACATTGCAGTTATTACATACAGTTATTAGACACTGTTGTACCTAACTGCTCTCAACGTTATTACAAAATAGTAAACCATAACCAAATAATTCAAATTTCCAGTTATACTAAAGTATTGTAATTTAGAAGTCAAGACACAAATTTAAATGATGTGTCCTTATGAAACAGTTCTGGGTCTTTCACTACTACCTCACTCTTAGTACTTTCCATTTCCTTTGAACATATAGAATCATAAAATTATTTGGGTTGGAAGGGACCTTAAAGATTGTTCAACCCCCCTGGAATCTTGCAACTGACTCTCAACTTCTTGACTTAAAATGAAGAAAAAAAATCATTATTGTTGTTTCTATTATCACCGTTATAATTATTAAAGTTAAAACAAATTGTATTTAAGGACAAATCCACTGTCCCAATCCATTTTCAATGAAGAGTATGTAAATCCAGAAATGTCATATTGGTTATAAACCTTGAGTTTTCCTTCCTCAAGGCTTTTGGAGACAAAGGATTCATGTTAGCAGTCCATTACCCAGGTCTTGCCAAGCTGCAATTGCCTCCTCCAACTGCAACTCCTTAATCATCTGCTTTCCTTCTCCCTACCTACATACCAAGACTTGAACCTTTAATGGAAAATTTCATCCTAATTGTGCAGATCTTATATACTGGTGCCAAATCAGAATAAGTTCCAATGCAAGGCTTTATTGACATTCAACACTTGATTTCCTAAAGATGGATATCTGAGTCCTTCAAGAAATCACCACTGAAAGTGCCTAGATCCCCAGTACTGCTGAATAATTCCTGTTCTCATGGAAATTCTGGGTAACTGTAGTGTAATTCAGCATCTTCACTTCTGTATAGATTCAACATACTTAATTTTAGTCACAGAGCTTTTGAAACCTTTAATCCATAAAGAGGGGAAAAAGAGGTGAGAGCCATGGAAGGAAAACAGTTAATTTCCTTGTCTTGTGACATAGTCTTCAAGAAAACCATGGGAAAGAACCTCTAAACTACTTATCCAAACCATCCTTTGTTTTATTTTCACTCTTCTTTCTCCTTTCCCCTATTCTCTATTCAAACAAGTTTTGCAATCTTTCCTGAAGCATGACAAAGGTGACAGCACAGAGCAGCACTTTGGGAACCAGGGTCTACCATTCAGAGGCAGAAACTGTCTGCACGGAGGTCTGGCTGTGTAAGCCACGTCCTTCTCTACACTCATCTACAGCACACTACCAACCTTCCAGTGAACAGAATTCTGTGGTAATATATTACTAAGCCAAATTCAGGCAGGACTGGGCAGGCAGTTGTCTGTTGCCAGTCCATAAATGTTTTTTTTATGACGAGCTTTCTGACTGCTGGTATGTAGTAAGACAAGGTGCCCTTATTATACAATAAGTCTTTTTATAGAAGATGGTAATTTTTCCAGTGCTCCTACTCCTTAAGGCTTTATGAACACAACCACTCACTTCCAAAAGCACAAGTGATTACAGAAGCTCTTCTTAATGTAGGTATTAACTGATTGCTATCCGTTTGGCTATTATAATTGTCCAAGAATATGTGCTAGGTGTCAAAAATAGGATCCAACCCTCCCAGACTGGTGGTGTTAAACCACACAGACAGAAAGTCTTTCTTGTATTGCTTTGCTATAAACTGTTTCCCTAGAACAAATCCTGCATCAGAAGACCAGTTTGATCCCACCCCACTGAAGTACACAGGAATTGTGATTTCAACAGCAGAAGAATATTACTCCTTTGCAGTCTTTATTTCTGAGCTGGAGAAAGTTATTGCATGATTTCCAAGCACTGGCTGTCATGTCTTGCTACATCACTCTTCCTAGCCTGAGAATCAGTTTTTGTGGCATTGATGGAGGGGAAGGATTTTGGCTGGGCAATTGGACAGCATTCATCTTTACTGAAGACTGCAGGAGTGTGGGAATGAGCTGATTTCTGGCCCAACAGCAGCATGGAAGGATGAACCCTCAGCAATTGCCTCATTGACCATCCAGATCACTGTTTCCTTGGGCCCAGTGTATGTACTGAAAAAAGCAGCTGAGTATTGTGCATCTTGGGTTTTGCCAGCTATTTTTAATTTATTCTGCATCTCCTGAGCTATGTGGGTATGTGTGGACAGTACTCTTCTCTTCACTGATATTTTCAGTTATATTTTTCTCTTCTGTAATGAAAGACCTCTTGCAATGTCTATCCTGAAGCATGCCAAAGGTGACAGCATGTTACTTGCCCTTAAGATCCTTATCTCGAGGGAAAGTATGATACTGATTCTAGTCAAATTCCAGATAAATAAAAAAGGGGAAGAGGCTGGACTTTTTCTGGCAGAGCACTCTGTACAGAGTAGAATAACGGGAAGCGTTTTTCAGACCACAAGGTGGAGCAGTAGATCCTCACAGGTCTTGGGAGATCCCAACCTGATAATTAATGTCACAATATTTATAGGAAAAAAGAAGGTCATGGTGGCTCATTACTTTTAAATACAGACTTGCCCAGTAATAACAAAGATCGTTCCCAAGCAGACCATTCTTGGATTTCCCACTTTATTATATTTATTAGGATATTATAGGAGTGGCAGCTTTTAGCCATGCCTAATTCACATGTAGGACCTCATTGTCAGCCTGGCCACAATGACACCAAGGACACAATCCATTGGTAACAAGAGGTTAACCCTGAACACACCTTTTCTAAAGCAGCAATAAAACAGAGATAGTGTCTCTTCCCCACAAGGATTGGTACAGGAGGAAACAATTTCTCAAATCCTAAATTTAGAAGGTGCTCCAAATGCCCTCAAAAGATTTGCCTTTGGGGAAAAAAAAAAAAAAAAAAAAAACAGCTCCACACAGACTTTCATGGGTACATTCTACAATTGAAATATTTCTTTTTTCTTCTTCAATGTTAATGTAACCCACATTTCAGGAGGTCTCAGCATCTTTCCTTCTTGGCAGAGAAATCATTATTTCACAACACAATCATTTCACAATTAAGTATATTGGACTTATTATGATTTTAAAAAGTTCAAGGCCAAATGTTACCAAAACATCAAGTTCACAGCTTAGAAGCCACTCTCAGAAGGATGTTTGGTACATGACTCTTCACCAGCATGCAAGGCTGTATCTGCTGATGTGCAGTAAGGCTGATGCTTGAAGAAAGCTCCCAAGCTCATGCCCTCAAACTGAGGGGAGATTAGAGCTGTACACAGGCATCTTAATTCTACAATTTATCACAAAACTAAGCAATAGTTTGTGCTGTGCAGTGCTTTGTCTCCTTTAAGAAGAGAAATCCAGATGTGTAAATGAGATTGTGAGACAGGTGTTGGTGAGATCAAAGACAGTTTGTTTTGGGGAAGAGTTTGATCATTTGCTTCTTTTCTGCAGTTTGTTTCTCATGTGTGTATGGCTCTACAGCCTTAGTTAAAATCAATAGGTTCGTAAACCACATGGGAGAAATCCTGACCCAGCTGAAGTCAATGGGTGATTTTTTTCCATTGACGTCACCAGAGCCAGGATTTAAACCCAAATAACAGACGTCTCTCTCTTAAGGACTCTGAAGTAGACAGAATTTCCAGAGTAAGAACTATGTGAAAAGAAAAACAGAGTAAAGTAATAAAAAACTATTCAGACTAAACTGATACAGAAAACTTCCACTGAGACGTAACTGATCTTCACTCAGTACAATAGCTCAGAACTTTACCTGAAAAGCAAACTGTCAAGATTACATAGATGATGTTGATTATTACACAAACTAGATTTACTCTGTGAGAGTTAGATATGACCTCAGCATTCTCCTATGCCAGGCTCAAGCAATAAAAAAAGTACTATTTTAAGAAGTGCCTTTTACTCTCACAGTTTCATAGGGACAAATGCTTAGGCAAGGATCTCTTTCTAGCTTTCAAGGCTGAAAAGAAAAGGTGGGAAAATACAAAGTAAATTCAAAACTAAAAGCAAGCAGGAAAGTAAAAGGACTGTAGTAGAACATACAGTTTCAAGTATTCTGGGGCCTACTTTATGGTTTCTGACCTTTTGAAATTGGTGGCTATATAAGAATATAGCTACTTTCTGGCATAAGTTACTCTCTTGACTCTACCCTAAAAGAAAGAGGCAGAAGCCAGTTATCAGGCTCTTCCTAAAAAGCCAGCTAATCCTCCATTGACTCATACAGAAGCTGGTGACAAAATCACTGTGACCCTAAATAAGGAGATTTTGAGATCTTCAAGATCGCCTATATTTTTTCTCTCTAAATACCATTTTACAGTCATGATGTATTATGCGTTTAAAGCTCTTTAGAATTTTTTTAAAAACCAACAACCTGCTGTATGACAAGCTGAAAACACCAGTTTCAGCCACACTGATTTATCATAAGGTCTGAGTAATCCATGAACAATACTGCTCTGCAATCTGCCCAAGCAAAAGTTTGCACTGTGACGAAACAAGGATTTTGCTTCAAACTGTTAATATGCCTCTGCTTCATCTTGGCAGGGAGCTATGATGGGCCCTGGGGTAATTTTTACATTCTTCCATGGCATTTCAAGCTAGGAGGCCCTGTGCTGAGTGGCAGTGACAAAGCATGTACTGGACAGCTTGGACTGAGGGTAGAATTACAGTGCTTGAAGCCTATTAGGAAAACAGTCCACTAAGAACAAACATAAGACCCAAGCTGCAAACTTAAAGAAAAAACTTTTGTCTTATTAATTCCCACAGAAGAAGCTGGGTAGTTGGAGGATGGAAAATGAAAGAAGGGTGCTGCTAGCCAGTGCAGGTAGATTTGTGCAGCGCTGTTGTGATTTCATAGTGGTCTAAATAAGACTAAGTTTAGCCTTTCAAGCAAACTGATGTCAAGAAGAGTTCTTACAGTCCTCCTGCTGCAGGAGGGATGGTACTGAGAAGTTTCACTTTGTGTTCACAATGGCCAAATTCTCAGAGACCCCACCTAATGGCTGGCACACAGGATATTACCAGCACTACCTTGTGCCAAATAATTTTTTTTTCTCAAAAGGAAAAGTTTTCTGTGAAGAACAGTGACAGTTTTTGTGAAATTTTGTGAATTTGCCAGTATCATTGTTAACAGCACCATACACAGCTGTTAAAAGTTACAAATAAATTAAAATTATGCAGCATTTGCCTTCTATAAGAAAATATTCTTTATGGCTAGATAACATTCATTTCAAATATGTCTGATATCTGTACTTCATACATGCTTTAGAAAGCATGTCTAAGAAATATCAGAAAAATATCAGTTACTCTGCTTCCTTTAGTGGTATCAGAAGGAAGGCTTCATTACTGAGAGTAAAGGTAAGATTTACTAGAATTCTTATAGCTAGGAACATTGACTATCTCACACTTCTGTAATAGAAATAACCCTTTTACTGAAAGGAAGAATTTAGGGGATTCTCTTAGGCAAAAGTTTGTAAAGGTTAAAATAATGCAGAAAGTATTACACTAAGAAAAATAAATATCTAATAAAGACTGGAAGGAAAATGAATGTTTTGCTTTAGTCTTTGACTCCAAAAATTGAAGCTACAACTTAAAATTGGATTAATCAATAAACAGTGTAGGGCAAGTTTTTAAGAGTACCACAGATTGTTGTGCTTGATTCTTCTTTAGCAGAATTTCAAGGCATTTACCTCCTATTGGTTTGAACATTAATCCTCTTGAAAGCTGCTTGGCACTTGTCTGGAGCTGATTTAAGATGTCTTGGGCACTTTGTTTTACCCTGGCACAGTTATGAATCTCATGCTGCCTAAAATGGGTACTGCATCCTCCTCAGAGGGTGCTTAACTTGGAGGCTGCAGGCCTGGTTTTCATTTTGACAACGTGCAAAAGAAAAGCAGTCTTTAAGAGCAACACCCTCCATCCCAGTTTGCTGAGAACCAGGAATTGCCCTGCTACATGCAGAGCACAAAGCACATTTCACACACCTTGCCTTGCTGTGTAGCTGCTGCTGTGGCTCTGATCAGCTCAGCCAGGGCAGTGCATGGCTGGGAGGGAAATCTCCTCGTGTGCAGTGGTGCAATGCACAAGGACAGCGAGCAGCTCCCACAGGGGCAGTCCTGAGAGTGGTAGACAGGGCAGAAAGCAAGGACCAATACTGCCTAAATGATGGGCTCAACTCCAGAGGACTCATTCCAGGCTCTTTTTTAGTAAGGTGGAAAAACATTTCAGGGATATAAACTTGGTACTCCTGATGAGTTAAAAGCACAGCTCAGAAAGGAGGTATCCTAACTTAATGTAAGTACCAAAAGTGCCTACACAGCTCTTCAACCTGCCAATGCAGGAATCTGCTACACCAAGAAATACCTGTAGGGTGACAATTCCAGACAGAAAAGCAGGTATCACTATTGCTCTGTAATTAATTAGTTCACTCAGTCTATATAGATTATTAAAAAACCCAAAAAGATGAAGCACTTGATTCAAAAATAAAACACAAACAAAACAAATAAAAAAATCTCCAAAACAAAACAACCAGATAGCAAAGGATCTGTCTAGTAGCTTCCAATCAGGTTTGTAGGTTTTCCTGTCTGAAACTATAGTCTATGCTAGACAGCAAGTTAGATCAAAATATCTCATGAGCCATTCCAGCATCAAAGTCAGATTAATCATGAACTTTGAAAACATCCACTTTAGTTTACAGCTGACTGAAGAAAAGAAAACCCAACACAAATGAACATACAAATTCTCCGAGAAGATGAGAAAACTATGACTAACAGTCTATATCTGAACCAAACTTGCCAAAATCTCCCTGGCACCAACTCTCCCTACATTTAAGAGACAGCTAAGCTGATGAAGTAGTATTTCCTTTTGTGTACATGATGATGTTTGGTATATCACAGAAAATATCTTTTCAGTCCTTACCAGTTCAAGGAAAACTTGTCACATGATGTTATGCTATGGATATAGTGCTGGGATCTAGGAAAACCTGCTTATCTTGATCCACAAGCTAATAGAAAATACTTTCTGTTATCTTCATTAAAAAAATATTTTTAGCCATGGATGTTCTGGCACCAATAAATCAGGGTGCATTTTGACAGGCACCTTGCTCTTGTATATCTGAAGTACAGCCTACACCTTACCTGGGTGGTTTTGTTGATATGCAATTGCAGGTGAATATATCCTCATGTCACCCCTAATGATTGCAAGGTTGGAGAAAAAACATGAATAGAACATTCCTATTAATTAAACATTAGAATAGTATGTTTCCCTCTCAATTTAATATCTCTTAAGCTTCCAGTCATGTCTGTTAAGTCCACAACAGTCATGTCTGTTGTGAAGCAGCAGTGCTCTCCAGGGAGGAATCTGCTTGCTGACCCAGTAGCCCAGTACTACATGTCTCCCTGACTAGGGCCTTCTGAAGAGTTTCTGAACTATAAAGTTCACTGGTTTGTTCCCAATGGTGTTATCTGTCCAGGAAATGATACTACCACTCCTACAGCCTCTGTCCTATTGAGCTTTATCAATAGGGATGGCACAGAACAATCTACAAGCTAGCTCCACAGTCCAGATCACTTACTGTCTCATTTCTTGTTTAAGCCAGCCAGGTAATTAAAAAAGGCACAAAATCAAGACAGTGGATTTGTGTGGGAATGCTAGTAGCTAGGCTTTCGTGTTGTTGTAAAAAACTACAAGTGTTCACTTACCAAACTACAGATAAAACTCACATTATTGCATTGATCTAGAAACAAAAGATCCAAGTCCAATAGTACCTCTGCTAAAGAGGCACAGTGTAAAAAGCTCTCACTGCAACCCATAAAGCAGATCTTTGGATTTTCTATGGTCACAGTCATGGCAAATGGTGGGAATTGTTCCTTTCCTATGCCAGCCACAGTGAGTGTTGTGAAGGTCAGCAGCAGAAAGCCCTTCCAGAGCTCCCACTGCCACGCTGTCCACCTTGGATCAACCTGATTTACATTCTCTCATACCCACCACGTCTCTTCATTTATTCTTTAATTTTCTACCAAACAACACAGGCCAGAGTCCTGTTCTTGCATGT
The DNA here is from genome assembly GCF_971803275.1 of Cyanistes caeruleus. NCBI lineage: Eukaryota > Metazoa > Chordata > Aves > Passeriformes > Paridae > Cyanistes > Cyanistes caeruleus. The sequence continues at coordinate 12,588,125 of NC_141712.1, forward strand.
GTCTGCAATTATCTTTAAACCACACATTGTCATAAATGTGATCGTTTCATTAATTTATGTAAATAGGACCTTGGCCAATGACTTGGCTGTTATTTATGAATGAATCATGCTGCTCTGAGTGGCTGGATATATTTAACTCTCATTAATTTGTTCAAAATAGCTACTAATGGGTTTCTTTAGCTCATGACTCTTGTAACAAAAGGCAAAAGGATGATTGGATTTGCGTGGGGAGGGCCTTCGTAACCCTTTCTGTTACTAATCAGTGACCAGCTTATAAATACACTGCACTTCAAGTTACTTCAAGTGATTTTAAGGCAGTAGCAGGTTAACAACTCAAGACAAAAAATGCAGGCTTCAGTTGGCCTCAGCCAACAGCACTGAACCATTTCTGGAAACTATTTTCACTTTCTTTTGAGTGAAAGGAATGCTGTTAAAATTGCAATTCTGAAAAAACTGAAGGCTCTGAGCCCAAACTGAGAGTAGTAATATAAATAAGTTCAAATCTAGCAATGGTTTGTTACAGGGAGTAGCTAAATGTAAAGGATTCAACAGAAACACGCCAGTCACTATGGTATAGATCCACTGGTTTTATGATTCAGAAATACTTTCCATTAAAAAATGTTGCATACTTGGAAGATTTTATTGTATGCTTGGAGAATTTTACATGTGTAAAGTGCTGCTGAAATTTTTATAGTAAGACATGCGATCTGTTTTGCAGAAAAATGTTTTTACAGTTAGAATCTCTTGCTAGCTGCTGTCAACATCATTATACAGCTGCTGTTATCATCATCATCTTGTCTTTGACCTGAGGTTCCATCATGCTTCTTTGTGGCTCTGACTTCTCTTTGTTGACCCTCATTGCTTTTAGTCTCAGGTCAGTAAGGTCTTTGTGTTTCATCCCTTCATCCCTGTTGTCAGCAGCAGGCTCCAGCTCCCCTCCTTCAGAGGTGCCCTTGCAGGCTGTGCAAGCTTGGTGGCCTGTCTGCTGAAGAGCCAGGTAACACCCATGTACTAGAAACACCTGTCCCTCCAATTACCTAGTTTTCTGCCCATGGTGAGCTAGATTTCAAGAACTCTGCATCAGTGACTTCATTTTTCATTCACGAGAGTCTGCACAGATCAGTTTCCACCCATTTTCCTTGTTGTCCAAGCAGATGTACTGCGTTCTATCAGCTGTTTGTTTATATTGTTTGGAATACTATTTATTCTGAATGGAAAAAAAACCCCAAAACCCTGTTGATCAATGTCAATAGAGATATTAGCTTGTATTTCAGTTCACCAACTGGGAGATCTCTGCTTTTAGACTTTTCCTGTACAAATACTGGAAACACCCCTACTGGAAAATATATTGCAATATTTGCTCAAAGTTTGTTGTTTTAGCAGACAACCCTGCCAGTATAACATTTTGACCAGAAATAACCATGGTAACAAATGCAGAAGGCTAACAAGCACCAAGAGTTCAAAATTGTTTCAACTATCCCTGTCCTGGCTTACTTCTTGTATGTGCATCAAAAATCGTTTTAGGAAACCCATAGCTATTTAAATTACCTTTTTTCAGCCATTAGTAAATTAATGTTCCTTTCTTTCTGGGATTTAAAAGTGAGATGAGAGCTCCTTGCAGGACTGAGAAGAATATTTAGAGCTTTTGCTTCCCACCCCTTAGGATGCTGGGAATGCTGACAAAGAGAGGAAGCACTCTGTGTGGTATACCAAAATTAAGAAGCTGTTTTGGCACTGAACACAGGAATGCAAAGTCTGTCTTGTATTTTGTCCTTCATTAATTAAATTTGATAGTTTTTTAAAAAAATCCTGTGTAAGTTTCCACTGGAAGTTTCACATAGATGGTTCTTGCAGAAGCTGAGGGTTTGACCTAACCTAGTTTTTCATAAGACATAAGGCTGTCTTAACCCCATATTTGCACCAGTACCTTAAAGGGACATGTATGGATCTCGTGAAATCTGTCAGGATGTAGCAGTTCACAACAGCCTAAGGCCAGCCTGTGGCTTTTGAGCTGCATGTGACTCAGTAGAGAATCAAGTATGGCTCATGTGCCAGAGCTGTATTACAGATGTTAATGACTTCAGCTTTTTAGCTGTAGAGGGAAATTAGGAACCATTAGGGATTTCTGAAACTAGTGTTGCCTTGTGGGATGCAGCTGTGTGCTCACACCGTGGGGGAGTGGAATCCCCTCGAGTGCTATCAGCGTGTTACTGCCAAAGCTGCGATCGCACAGATTGCGTTCCCTCAGCTCGCTGAGGTAGGTAGATCTTGGCAAGCTTGTCTGAAGTGTTAGCCAAGCTCTGCTTCCTAAGAGTTCAGCTGTCTGGCCTATCCAAATGTGACACTGGATTCATGCAAATAAAGTGCTGCAGTTTCTGCGGCCAGTGGCACGGGCAGGAGTGACACAGCTTGACACCCTCCCTGGCACACCCTGGCCTCCTGGACAGGGTAGGCACCAACAGCAAGTGCTCCTGAGGAGAAGTCTGGGCTGATGCTTCAATTCACACCAGTGGATTGAAGCAAGAGGCCCACCAGGAGTGCCTTGTCTCTTCCCTGGCCCACAGGATGTACACACAAACAGGGCTGTAGGAAGCCTTCCAAACAACACCTCTTGTTGACTGCTCCTAAACAGCCGTAACAGAGCCCCTGTGCAAGCCCAGAGTGACACTGGTCAGCTCTCACACACAGGCTGCTTGCAAGCATTTGCAGACCATTCTATTCGATATTTATTTCATGTGGAAATTTGAATGATGTTTTCACCATCATTTATTTTTCTTCGAAGGGCCCTTGATCCCAGGAAGGGATGAGCAGACACCATGAAAATTGATTCTGGATATTGGCAAGGAAAATAAGAACAAATACAAAGATACTTACAAAAGTACCGGGCTTTTTGTTATTTTTTACCAAACCAGAAGCTGCTAAACAAGAAGTTTCCAGAAGACTCCAAAACATTAAGTCAAACTAATATGACTAAGCACCCTTACTTTGGTATTTATCTCAATTTCAAAATACTTCAATCACATAGCACCTGAAAAGTAACCCAGCTATGAAACCCTGCCATACTGTGTAACTGCTCTTTGATGAAAATTACACCACACCTTATTAATCCCTTGCGGGGGCAGGGCGGGGGAAGAAAAAAAAGAAAGAAACCTCCTTTAACTAAAGCCTGGAATGACTCGCAGCCAAACAGATGACACTTAAGCAAGTATGCCTAAGTAGAGTACACTTCACAGTTCATCTTAGTATTAGTCATACTTAAAAACTGCGTATTTTAAACTAGCATTTAATACGTATGTCCACTACCCATCTCCAGGGTTAATCTTCTCAAATACAAATTTCCCTGAATAGGCATCAAGTTTCCACAGTCTCATGACATCAATCAAACATCACTCCCTGTAAACCCCATACCTCCCAAATACAAGCCAGGTTTGTGAGTCAGCTCTGCACGCTGTAATATGATCAAAGCAAGACAAGTATGGCACTTCAAAAGCTCACCTGCAGGAAATCTGACAGTAAAACCATGTAAAATAATTTTTCCAGATACTAGATGTAGCGAAAGCAATATCCAGTATCCCAGAATAATTTGGCTGAGTATGTTTCAACATTGAACAGACCTCAGAACTGCAGGGTATTAAGTATCTGTTGAATAATTTTTTTTTTCTGTACAGTATTCAAACATACACCAGTTCAACATGGCAATCATTGCAATAAAACAGATTATAAACATCACTAAAATCTTACCAAAACATGTACCACTGATACTGTAGTAGCTTATGTAAATGCAAGGTGCATTTACATTACATTCCATCATGAAGAAGATTCTTGCCCCCAAAGTGAAACAACCGATATATTTCAATTTTTAATATGCATTCTCAAAGGATTAAGCTATTTTTTCTTTCTGTTGATATACCTTGTCTCTGTTTCATTGCAAGGTTTCAACTTTCAAATGACTAAACTTATGACTGAATGCTGAATACATTGTCCTTACCATTATGTTACAGCACGTTACTTTTAGAAGTAGATTGGAGGTATGACTAAGAGAGCAGAGTTTGTTTTTCCATTCTATTCTCCAGTATATAGTCAAAATTCCCTTTCTGAGCAGTCATGCAAGGCAGCTTACACCAGTAATATCTGTGAAAAGCAAGCTCAAAAGGTAAAGAAACAACTATTCAGACTTTTAAAAGCATAACAATAGTCTCAAACATACTTTCAAACATGTAATTCATTCTGCTTACTGGCATGTTTCAAAAAGCTACAGTCATGCTTTCAGCTTTTTTATCTTCTGTAAGTGCATAAATTTAGGAGTAATACGAACTTATTTCCTTTCACAAAGGAAGTTTTCAAATTACTAAACCAGCACAACAGATTTTAAAGGTTTGCAAAAGTTTATACTACTTGATATTAGGAGAAATAGTCAAGCTACTGTTGTTTTTCCTTTTGCTGAAAAATTGAGCCTTGATATTCACAATCTACTTTCTTTTTCATAGGTAACTCCTAAGGACATTAGTCAGTTATTCAGTATATGTAATTACTCTGTCAGCTCTCTAGTTATTAAAGCAATCCAATAATGTTTTTAATACAGGCAAGTTTAATATTAATTGAACTCTTCTTGACCGAGCAAGCTGCACAATATAATAAAAGCTACCCTTTGCATGTACCACAAAGCAGAGAACTGTCAGAGCCCACAGTTATTAAACATGACACCAGTTATAATTGCTTCATATTATCACATGTAGCCATGCACTGGGGTAATCTCTCTGCGACTTGGATCATATAAAAAATAGCTAAGAAATTTTCAGGTTGCTTCTACATTAGGTGATCCTTTTGTATTTCAGCTGGCAATACTCATTACTCTATAGTAGCTGCCACACCAGGATTTTTCCAAAGTGTCAGCTTCTCAGTGACAGTACAAACTCACAGGAGAATGCTCAGCCTTGTGAAGTGTTCCAGGAAGGTGCCAGCAGCCCCAGCACTGTCCTGCTGCAATACCAAGATGCTGCACTGGGGCCTAGCAGAAACCTCCACATCCTCCACAGTATGGCCATGGGCATCACTAGGTTGGAAAAAGGGGTGTGTTGTCTAACCCATTTCATAAGAATAAGGGAATTTATTATAGCAAAATCCAAAATATGTCATGGAAGCCCAAATTCTATATAATTAACTGGTACTAATTAGTTTTCAAGCCAAGAGGTTCCTGCAGATGCTTTACTCAATGGTTTAAGATGCACTTACAGGATTTCACTTTTTTCTCTCCTGTTGCTGGTTCCGTGCTCCCTTCTGAAAATACTACACTAAAAAAAAATAACTTGACAAAATTTTTCATAGTCCCTTTGTCCCTTTCAGCTATGCAAGTGTTTTCAGCTATTTTTCTCTTTAAAGCCAAAAAGCAGAGGGGAAGCATTAAGGGGAAATGGGATTTAAGGCCTATAGCTTTTTTTCAGGGATTCTGTCTCTGGGGGCTTTAAAAAACACAGAAAAGGTATGAGAATACATGGGTTTTTCCCTCCTAATATTTCCTTTCTACTTCCCAAAACAGTGGTTTTTTTACCAGTCTTTAGCTGGTAAAAGTAAGCAACAGAGACAGAAAAATGCAACCAATACAAAGACAAAAATGTCTCTTTACTGTCTTTTCAGGTGCTTTTCTTATTCCCTACATCCTCTTCTTAATCATTGCTGGAATGCCCCTGTTCTATATGGAATTAGCACTGGGACAATATAACCGAGAAGGAGCTGCCACTGTGTGGAAAATCTGTCCAGTTTTCAAAGGTAAGTGTTCCTCTGCACCCTTGAACAGCACCTGAGGGTGCCACACATGTGGTCCCAAACAATGTAAAGATCTCTCACAGACAACGTGGTATTTGGTGACTTTTCCCCAACCCTTGAAGTCAGAAGTCTTTATGTTATCAAAGGTGAAGCACAACATGAGAAAAGCCATAGAAATCGTCTTCATTCTGTAGCAGAGGACAATGAGCAGGAGCATTTCAGCCCTGCCCTCCCTTTCCCCTGTGTGCTGGGGAGTGGGAGGAACTGGGTATCTCGCGGTGGAGGGAGGGGTTTGCCCATCCAGACCATTGGAAATACCAAATCCCATCCCCGTTAGTTCAGCCCTGTCTTCCCCATTGGCTAAGGTAACCATTACCCCATTCAGGGCATGGAGCTTTCTCTGCAGAAACCAGCACAGTGCCTACAACACTAAAATGGAGTTGTGAGGACTGTAGGTTCAGCCAGTAGACTTGTAACATCACAGGAGTGTTTTCTGTGGTATCTCTGCACTTCAATTTTCCTGCCTGTGAAGTGGGAGCAATGATTCTGATAGTCTTTGTAAAGCATCCTTCAGATTTAGCAATGAAAAACACTTATTAAAATCTGAACATTATTACTATTGAGTGTTTTCCACTAGGATTAACTCTCTAGCATCACTGAATAAAAGGCTATGGAGTGTTGTTTGTGCACTGCACCACTCTGCAATGAAAAAATGGGTTAGGTGCTTCAGGGTATTTGGCTTTGATCAGGAAATGATCCGTGTGTGAAAGAAGCCAAATGTGTACTGTACATTAAGCAAGTATTTGTTAAGGAACCTCAAGAACTTTTTTTAGCATTGCTTGCCAGCAAAATATGTATGTTCCTTTGTGTGTATACCAGACTGTATCTAAAATATTATGCAAAAGCCTTTTCAACACAGAGATATATGAAATTAAACCAGGAAAGCTCAGCTGACCTTAGAACCTTAAAATTCAGATCATGTTCATCTTGGGACTGGCAAAAGCTGAGGAGCTTAACAATAGCAATCCAAACTTGATGGATCCGCTGCTTGGATATAGGTTACACTGAGTAAATGTTAGTCTTCTTTCTCAAAATACAGCTTTCCTCTTCAAGCAGTCTAGTGCCACATGATAAGGAACGTGAAGGGAGTTTTTCTTACCAGTCAAACCCAAAACTCACAAAATCAGCAATGTAACAAAAAATAAGTAAGCGAGCTAATAAAATAATATGCCTCAAAATTTTAAAGTTAATTCATATAGATTTACTTAGCCTTTCTATAACCCCATCATGGGAGACAAAATTCATCCCAGCACCCAGGAACCTGAATACCCTTGCTCAATAAAAATTCCTGTTGGTATTATTTATATACCTTTGGATGACAATGAGGATTTTGAAAACCTAAATGCAAAAATTAGACCTTCAGGATCTCAAAGCATTTGAGCCAAATACCACTGTGCTCAGAGGTATTCTGTGTTGACTTCAGGATTGAAAAGATTATGAGAAAGGAAAACAGAACTTATTTCATGTATATTCTTGTTGACATTCCAGCTGTGTTTTTAAGCTGACATTTTCAAGGTGGACTAAACATACATTACTGTTGATTTTTAAGGTTTCTTATCACAAGAATATAGAATAGCATAAGTTATTTGATTCTCAGAAAGTAATAAGCATTGAGACATATTTTCACCTTGGTATAAACTCAGTACTTTTAAAGTTTTGACTAAAACCTCTGATAACATCCAAACACGTTTTACTGCTAATGCTTTGGAGTTGTTTCTGGGACAACTCAAATCTCTCACTCAAAGGAAAAGTACACAGTCTACACAAATTTATAACAGCTTCTCCAAATGAACAGCACTATAGTTCTAATTTTAGCTATGAATATTATTGCTATGAACTCCAAGCACTCTACTTTTAATGAGATGCTATCACAACATATGCAATTATAAATATACCCTGTAACCTTTGTAACATAGTCTGTTTTCATCTCTGCATTTTTTTTTCAGGGTCTATTTTAGACTGTGGGTGGTGCAGCAATACTTTTAAGAAAACCTAGAAACATAAGAGCAAATTCCTGAACATTCTTAAGATCACAGAGAAGAGCTATTTAAAACACATTTGATCCAGTATTTTTTAATCTTGATATTAAACATCTCTCATTGTCCTCCTGGGTTGAAGGAATTTTAGGAACACTTTTTTAAACAATAATCTAATTATAGTATTTCATATATTATCCATACTTAGTGTTCTAGCATTGAATATTTAGGAATTATTCTTTTGGGGGATTCCTCCCTCCTCTCCTTTCCATTGATCATGGTGTATGGCTGGAGTTTGAGTGTTCAAGTGCTAGGTTCATTTAAGCACCAAGGATTTGAAAATAATGTTTCATCCTTACTTTCACAATTATTTCCCCATTGTTAGGGATGAGCAAACTGGTTTATGGATTAAAAGCCTCCTGCAGAGCAAAGAGTAACTTTTGTACATGCAGCAGTCTTTGAACCACCAACTCCTCCAGGGTCAGCTTCTGTTCCTTATGCAAATTTTAAACCAGGATTAATGCTCACAGTGTTTGCTACTTCCTTTCTTTATAAAGAAATAAGAAAACCTAATAATCTCCAACTGCTAGGCCTCCAATGCAAAAAATTAAACTGAATAAAACTAGAAGTAAAGGTTAGCACTGAGTTGCTGTGACAGTACCCATTGTGACAATGATGACATTCATAAAATCACTGTAGTCCCTACCTTTAATTTTGAGGGAGGATTCAGAGAACAAAGCTGCACACAGTAAAGAAAGAATGATTGAAGTCAAGGCAAAGAAAGATTCCTGAACAATTCTATCAACCAACTTTTATTGGGCTCCAACATTAGTATCAAAGCTTCCTCCCAGACTGTTGGAAGATGTCCACTTTTATGAGGAGAAATGAGCGCACTTTTCGTGAGTGCACTTTCTGAGGCGCTCTTGCTAAAAAGACCCTCCAGCCACACTTCATGATATGGAAAAATACAAAGCAAACATTCAAAGTCAAAAGAGAATGCTTACACTCTGAATTCTGTAATCCTGGAGAGACAGTAAAAAGGGTTTAATGTCATACACAGTTTAGCCCCAACCTGATATTCACCACATTTTACTGGCATGCCCGAAACCCACCTGGAGACCTCAGTAGAACACTGAGCACAGACTGTTTCATGCATGATTTGGAGCCAGTTACATGCTGATGATAGCCACTCTAGAGAGTAGTAATGGGAAAGAAACAGGAGAGGGATCAGTGTCTGTTCCAAACTAGCTCAGGGTGGGAATGTGAGGCATAGGGAAACTTCATTTAAGTGTCAAGCTTTACTTTTCCAAGAGAAGTTGCCAAGGTCCCTGACGTCATGAAGATGAAGTGAGTTTCACTCCTAACATGGGCTTGTAATCTTCTGCATTGGAAGCAAATCAGCAATGGAGTTGTACAAGGACAAATTTTGACATTGCACCGCCTAATTTCTTTTTCTGACAAACAACTGGATTTGATAAAAGCCAGTCATTTTCCAGAACCATTTCTGTAATTTTTTGTTTAGAGGTCAGGTACATTGTGTCCGCATATGTCTATGCAAACTTAAAAAATTCCTTTTTATTGGTGTGAAGACCTAAAATGAATTTGCAATCATGTATGGTTGAGTTTAACTCCAGTGTTTGTGTATACTGTTGCATGTCAAATGCAGTGTATAATCTAGTTTTCCTTTGTCTTTAGGTGTAGGCTATGCAGTGATACTCATAGCTCTTTACGTGGGTTTCTACTACAACGTTATCATAGCTTGGTCTCTGTATTATCTATTTTCATCATTCACATTTGAGCTCCCCTGGACAAACTGCCACAACAGCTGGAACAGCCCAAACTGTACAGATCCCAAACTCTTCAATGCATCAGTGCTTGGCAATGGTACTAAATACTCGAAGTACAAGCTCACTCCTGCAGCTGAATTTTATGAGTAAGTGTTGACCTGACTTTGCTATTTATTCAAAATTCTATGTCTAAGGGAGTTTCCCTTGAAGGTAAAATAGTTTGTATCTAGCCTCTAGAATGAGCATTACAAGACTAAGGTTAAAATGGAGCTGTCATGGTGGTCTCTATTCCTAGGTGACTAAGACTTTTGCCTCTGTGATCTTTGGTTTCTCCTGTACTAATGCAGTGCTTTCTACTGAGCAAAATGGAATTGGACAAGACACAAATCTCTATGTGCCACTTTTGCTTGCACAAGCTTTGCTAGGGCAAGGAAACACACCAACATTCTGACAGAGCATGTCAAACTGAGCTGAGTTTAAGGCTTTAAAATAACCATTTGTTCACAGATTTGGAATGTTTCTCTACTCACAAAATATTTCAGAGCAACAACAGAACTCTGTTTGTTCCACTGCTTCAGCAGTTCAATGAAGTGAGATGAAACACTGAGCAGGGGAAAGACCCTGGTTATAGAAGGACAGGTTTTTACCAATGCCTAAGCAAAACACAACACTGGCTGAGACAGGCAAAGGCACACTCAAATCAAACAGCTGGAATAAAACCCCAAAAGGTACATAAATTAACAACTGAACTATAAAACAAAGATACCAATCTCTGTATAAATATTTTCATTATGGACTTAGAGGGGAAAATAGGATTTGTTAGGAGAAAGAAAGGGGATGAGAATCATGCTATTGAGTCAGATGTTGAATTAAGCTGAATAATGAATTAATTAATATTTCTGTGTTGAGAAGAGAAGGATATCAGGGCACACACCTGCTAAGCAGTTAGTCCAACCCTGTAGAAACAAAGGGAAAAAAGCTGTTACCATAAATAACCAGTAGGGATCTTGGGGTCTCTGTTTACAGCTCTTTAACATTTGTAGCTGCTGTTTCTTCTCTGAAGACAGCACAGTGAAAGATCAGTAGTGATACACAAACTGCTGGCAGGGGTTTGGGTAAACGAAACTCAGTGCTTTGAAAACAAGATGGGGGCTTGAGTTCAAAGGAGCTCACTAAAATGGCAAATAATGACAGCTGTGAAATCTACTGCTCTTACAAGAAAAAGCTTAAGTCTTAGTAAAGTAAAATGCAATCCCTACATTCTTTCTTTGTCTTTTTATTATTTAAAATGGTTCTGTGCAACTTCTGCTATCACATCATGCTTGGGTAATGATTTTGGCTTTGTAGTGGGTGAGGCTGTGGTAGAATCAATTCATGACATTTTGATTTGGTTACAATGATCTGGGGAACAGCTCAATTAATGATTATCTGTAACTTGAAATATTATGATTCTTTTCTCATCACGAAGTGGATTCAAGGTGCAGTGTTCAGAAGGTAAGAATGAAAAGGGAATTTGACATTTCATTATGCTTTGATCCCTGAACTTTGGGGCTGTAATTAGGTCACTAGGCCCTGTACTTACTAGCGGCTAGACTACATTGCTAAAATGAGAAGGGTAACCACTAAACTAAAACACTCTATAACATCCGTTTTCCCAGCTGTAAAAACAGGGAACCACAAGGGGCATTAAATTCATTTATCCAGTATTTGGATGAGCTCATCTGGTCCAGCTGTACAGCTCAGGTGTCAACTCAAACTTGTACAAACTTGTACTTGTATTCCTAGTGTATTCAGATCCAACCTAATAAATGAAATCAGAAAACAGTTTGTTTCTTATATCAAATAACCTAATTCATGCTCATGGTTTTCTTGCAACAAGGAGAGTTGAATCTTTTGATTATAAAGTTTCATATTTTGTGCCAGAGTCAGAAAAGGAAATGGTAAGTGATACAGCTTAAACTTGGTTCTTTAGGTTGTGTGGTTACATCAGAACACTCACACACAAACTTTTGGCCTCTGGTGGGCAGGCTGAGGGAGAAGCAGGGAGACCAGAAACACCAAACATTTCTGTTGCAGTTGGAGAGTGACTGAAAAGAGGTACGTCCAAGACATAGGTCTCAAGCAGACAGATGGTATGATTATTCTGAAAAGACACAGACACTTCTTTTTGGGACATAATTCCTTCACACTAAGCTGGCCTGACTATGAATTTAGAGTTGATTATTTTCTAAAGCCCTGTAGCTGCCAGAGCTGACTGCCTCTATCTCCAGCAGCGCAGGAATAAACTGTAGGAGGAAGTGGGAGAACTGTGATGTGACAGTTCATCAAATACTACAAAGTACCTCAAATTCAGCAGAAATATGCTGGTTGACACTACTTATATTGAGTGAGAAAAGGAAAAACTTGCAATCTAGGCCAAATCTATCAGCTGTCCAGCATCTGGCCAGGAGGAAAAGCAGAGAGAAACTGCTAAACCTCAGACTTGGAAGAAATCATTACAAGTTGCGAATTCCAGGCCAAGGCAGTGACAGGAGAACCCTGAAGAATATATTTGGTTTTTGATTTCAAGCCTCAGGAGCTGCACAGAACTTAAGGTTGAGGTGCTTCTACACTGAGGCCTTCTAGAGAGTGTCATTTTATTGAGTCTGGTTTCAGTTGTAGAGTTCTAATTGAGACTGAGGAGCCACTGATGTCATGGGGACAGATTCTTGTAACAGGAAGGAACAGGACCTCTATGATGCTTCATTAGAGATGCTTAAAATCAACTGTAAAGTATTTGTACACTGTAAACTTGGCAAAACAAGCTAAAATCTAATAACAACTGGAGCCTTTCTGCTAAGTAATAGCCAGACATAAAAGAAATCCAGTTAGGAATAAAATGTCAACTCCACATTTCTTTAGGGACACACATTACTTTAATTCCTTCCCTCTTCAATGGTTTGGAATTAAACACAGAAAATGAAAAGAACCTTCTATCCTTTCCACACGTGTTAAAATAATTCAATATAAAGCTTTTTTTTTTGGAAGAACAGAAGTACATCACAAATAAAGTTCCCCTATCTACTCTATATTTCTCCTATTTAAATACTTTATCTGAATACAGACATACTTTATATTTGTTCTCTCCATTCTTGTGTCTGGGAAAAGTCTGTTACCATCTTGCTTTCATTTATGCTGACAATTAAAAAAATACCAGTTAGGAGGAACAAAAGCACTATTCTTCTCACAAGGTACTGTGCCTGCAAAAAATCACAAGCTGTTGTAGAAACAAATCTTGGCAATTTTTAAGAAAAAACACTGAAAATGTCAACAAACATTGAGCTACAGTTATTTCCCTCTGACAGTACTTTTTCTCAGGGCTGTAATCCATTCTTTCTGCATGAGAAATTTTACAGGGAAATTTTCATGCCAGATTCAGTAAAGGAAATTCACAGAATTCACGAGTCTGCCCAGCTGTGAGCAATTGCAAAAGCCTACCTCAGAACAAGGAATAAAACCAAGATTCAGTCACTGCAGTCAACATTTGTCATATTTATAAACATCATGTTTTTGAAATTTATTTTTGAAATTAAGTGTGTGAACCAAAAACATTCTGAAAAAAACCCCTCACCCTATATAGTAAAGGTTACTTTTATAGAGCAATAGGTTTGTGCTTTAGGGTACAAGTCTTCACTGGAAATGCCAACCCAGGCAAAGGGTCCACATAGCTCAGTATCACAGCAAATGGAGTGATCAGTGCTGTGGACCCCAAAGATATGAAACAATTTCACAACACAAACAGTTGTGAAGCAATTTCTCCCAAAAGAGAAACCACTTCAAAAGTCAGCATAAGCAATTCTGCCTATAAATGCTTATAAAACCTGAATCAGGCAACAAGAACTAATGAGAGCCCCATGTTCAGCTAATCACATCCAGTCTTTCCATTCAGCTCTTCTGAAACAGTAATTTTTGGAGAGTCATGAAGTGGGGCACAGTTTTAAAGGAGGTAGGAATTGCTAAGTTAGTGGGAGAATAAAGTTTTCAGTGCATTGAGATAAATATTCTCTGTATTATCATGATTCAAAAAGAAATTTCACCTGCAAAGGGGCAACCCTGGCTGTACAGACAGACAAGGAATGGGAAGCTGTGGAAGCAGTGCTGTGGAAAGGGCCCTGGGGGCCCTGGTTGATGGCAAGCTGAGCATGGGTCAGCAGGGCTCTGGCAGCCAGGAGGGACACCCAGGTCCTGGGGGCACCACACCATCAGGGGGCCAGCTGGGCAGGGATGGGGATTGTCCTGCTCTGCTCTGCACTGGGGCGGCCTCACCTCGACTGCTGGGGCAGTTTTGGGCACCACAATATAAGAAAGATATTAAGATGTTATATAGAGCATCTAAAGGAAGGCTATGAAGATGGTGAAGGGCCTTGAGGGGAAGCCGTATGAGGAACAGCTGAGGTCACTTGCTCTGCTCAGCCTGGAAAAGAGGAGACCTCATTGCAGCTACAACTTCCTTCTGAGGGGAAGAGGAGGGGCAGGTACTGATCTCTTTTTGGTGACCAGTGACAGGACTTGAGGGAGTGGCCTGAAGTTCTGTTAGGGGAGGTTTTATGTTGAGTATCAGGAAAAGGTTCACCCAGATGGTGGCTGGCCACTGGCTCCCCAAAGAGCTGGTCATAACCTCAAGCCTGACAGAGTTCAAGAAGTGTTTGGATAATGCTCTCAGGCATGGGAAATGTGGACATTTCTTAGAGATGTCCTATGCAGATGTAACAGTTGCACTCAATGATCCTTGAGGGTCCCTTTCAATTCAGTATATTCTGTGATGAAGTACAAATAACTTATTATATGCCATCCAGGGTGCCACTGGTAAATTATGCAATTCCCAAAATTTATCTTGCAGTCCATTACACAGCTCCATTCTCCAACACAAGAGGGAGCTGAAATATCTAGAGAGAAACCCAGCTGCTGCTGCATCCCCTTGGCATCCCCCCGGATTGTGCCCAGCACTCCAGGGTGGGGTGAGGCACGCAGGGCACAAGCACTGCACCTCAGATGGCTCAGCTGCTCTCCTGAGCTCTGGGCTGTAGGACAGCACTGTCCCAGAGCCAGGAGATCCTTCAGCATTGCAGCTGTGCCTACTCAGAGCTCTTAACAGAGCATCCAGAGACACCCGAGCAGCTCAGACAGCAGCCCTGCATATGGCAGAGCTGGGCCTGAGCCAGGCTACCCCTGTGGCCCTTCATGTGGAGCCACTCTGCTCTCCCTGCACTGCTCCCAGCCCAGAGTCACACTGAGGAGACCCTGGTGTCCAGCCTGCATGGAACCACCTCAGGTCTACATGTTTTGTACCACAAGCTCTGCCTCATGCTGCTGTGTGGACACAAACTGCCATGAAAACTACAGCTTAACATAAGTAGTGCTATTTGTGAAATGAAAATACCTGGAGCCTGGCAAACTCTGCAAAAAGAGCTCTAGCCACATCACCTTGGTGCAGATAGGCTAACCTTCCACAAGTAAAGGAAAACCACATTTCATGCTCTGAAGGAACCTGGCAGCAACAATGACTGAACCATGGTTGTCCAAATATCTAACACAGAAGATGCATGTAGAAGGGCTTTCTAATTGAGCACAATTATCATGCTTCAAAGTGCCTTCTAAATTGAGTATGCAATTTAATTTCTATAGATTGCACATTGTATACACTGACAGTTCTTTTAGCATCTTCAATCTATAATTTGCATTAAGTTTTAAATCATAAAAACATAGTCTAACTACCAGAATAGGGAATAGCTTGGGACACCAGGACTATGTCTATTTATACCTTATCCATTTTGGTGATTCTTAGTTTATGCAAGCCATTTGGGTTTGATCTCATAAATATGACCGCTAACTTTTCTAAGTACTTAGATGTTCCTAGAAGTACTTAATATGTTAACTAACAAATAAATTTGTTAGTTAACATACTAATTTACTGACAAGTGATGACATTTTTGAATTCTGAATCAATCTGATGCAACACATCTAAAATTTAGATAAATAACACCCTTCTATTGAGCACATCAAATTTAGGCAAGTAACTTTTGCCTCTAATAAAAAGAGAAAGAATGAGCCTATAGAGCTGTGTAAACATATTTGGACCAAAAATGAAAATTGTGATTGATTTTGGATTGAAAAAATGAGGCCTACTCCAAGACCTTAAACTTGATCTATTTATTCAAAATTTTCTAAATTTCTAAAAGACATAAATTGGTCTAGAGATGAATAATACATAAAGCTCCCTAGAAAGTAACAGTCTGACAATAACATCCCATTGAATTCTATACCTAAAACTCTTAAATCCTGTTTTCTGGCTATAGATTAAATGTGTTGGAGTAAAAATGATACAGAGTAATTTTCAGGTCACCTTTGGCATTTCTTTTTTCCTGGTTTGGTTCCCTATTTATGTGCAAATATTCACTGCTTCTGTAACAAATATGTTCTGAATTGCTCAGAGTAGAGACAAAGCACACATTTATAATAATCCTTATTTTACAGATGGGAAAACCAAGACACAGAGAAGGATTTATTGATTCCAACATTTCCTGTTATTAAAACTGTGACTGGGTCCTTCATTTACTGGGTCCCACTGAGCAGCTGCCCCACTGCCTCCTCAATAATTTGTTTTCAGTAGGGTTTATGTGTGAGTACCAGGCAGCTGAGCTGCCTGTTGGCTGTTCAGAGTCTGATGCCAAGTTAAAGGGGACCCAAGTGCTGCACAAAGACTAAACAGAGTCAAAACTAAACTATCAAACAAATTGCTGTTTGCAGATTTCAGTGGAGGGGAACTATTTCCCTTTAGCTGAATGCGATGTGGAAGGCAGGAACTGGAGCCAGAGTTCTTGGGTGATTAGGAGAATCATCCCAGCAGAGAGCACAGGGAAGGACAGAAAGAAGAAATTTCACTTGAGAGGAACTAGAATGTCTGAATGGAGCTTCAGATTGAGACCCCTTCACGTTCCTGCCCCTCCTGCAGATAAGTGGACAGGCTCTTGGAACCCAGATTTAAAATCCCAAAGTCATTGCAAATGTAATTTACACTCCCTTACATGAAATGCAGTTTTAGCATAAACCAAGATCCTTTGCACAAATCCCTGATTTCTAGTGCATGTAGTTTGATTCTTGGTGTTGTTTTAATTAAGTATTTCTAGAGCACTGACTAGAATATCAGAAAGCTTAAACAATTTATTTGTTTCTCTTGCATTTAGTCCAGCATAATAAAATAGATGCCTGTTCTTTTGTCAGCTCCATCTGTTAATGTTTATTCTCAGTCTTTCCCCCATAACACTCTTCTCATTTTTGCATGCATTTCTCATCTACTTTATTTATTTTTTCAATAATCTGCAAGCAAAACACTAAATCTAGTCATCTTATTTACAGTAGTTTTTCCTTTCTTTTTGACTCATTTGAATTCTGAGAGTTGATTTTGTTAGCAGAATTGGACAAACATCTGTCTATTTATGAAGGAAGAATTGCTTTCAGAAACTTTTACTTAAGACATGATTTGGACTTAATTTGAAGGAGTTGGCAGAGAACAGAGCCTTCACAAAGCACCTTCGCTGACTGCCAGTGATGCCAGTAGAGCTTCTACTGCTGTGGTGGAGCACCCATTCCTGCTGCCCACAGCATGAGAAGTGCAAAAGCCTTTTTCCCCCCAGTGACTTTGTTTCTGTATATCTGGTGTGTAGGCGAGGAGTTCTGCACCTGCATGAAAGCCGTGGAATCCACGACCTTGGCTTGCCTCGCTGGCAACTTTCCCTCTGCCTCTTGGTGGTGGTAATCATTCTTTTCTTTAGTCTGTGGAAAGGCGTGAAGACTTCAGGAAAGGTAGAGCTAATATTGTCCTTCTATCTTGACTACATTCTTCGTCTACTTTAAGTCTCATAATTGTAGAAAGCAAGAAAATAAATCACTTATTTTGAGACATCCTCAAGGACCAAACTATCACATTTCTTGTGTGATATTCCAACTGAAAATTTTATTAATGTATTATTTTCAATTCAACTCTGGTGGTTTCATCCAGAAAATATTTTTAAATACTCAAAATTGTCTTAAATGTGCATATTCTTCTTAGCCAAACGTACTACATTTCAACTATAAAAGAGGCTTTGATTTTATTACACAAAATGCCATGTCAAGAGAAATTTCTGATGAAAGTTATTGAAAATCACTGTTTGAAATCCCTCAGAAAATACCTCAACAGAAATTCTGGAGCTGGATACATTTGAGAGCTTTTTGTACATTTTCAAAAAAGTATCATTTAACATCAGGCAATGACTGCTCTTTTTAGTAAACAACATAGAGATGAGGAGTAATCAGCAGTCTAACACACCCTGACACTGTCTTCTGTTTGTCAAAACTGTCTCCTACTGGTATCTGTAAACTTATATATTAAAAGACTCGTGACAAGTAACATTTTCCCTTGTGTCCTAAAAAGAGCTTCTCCATTGAACTGAATGGACTAAAGCAAGAAAATGCCAGCTGTACTTATTATATATTCTTAAATCTTCTGTAACAGCTGATTAACCTTTGGGATCTCTGTTGTCTGCAGGTTGTTTGGATAACAGCCACTTTGCCTTATGTTGTATTATTTGTCTTATTAATACATGGAATAACCCTGCCTGGCGCGTACAATGGAATAAATGCATACCTGCATATAGATTTCAGAAGATTAAAAGAAGCCACAGTAAGTGTACTCTTCTGTTCTCATTCCCTAATTATTAAGCCTGTTGCCCTTGTTATTGAAACTAAAAATATTACTTCTGAAATTAAATAGCCATGCTCTGCCTCACAGATCTTCAGATCACAAAACACCTGTGTGGAGGCACTTACAGGTGTGGCAGACCCCTAAAAAAGTCCATGCTCTGACTGTGCACCCAGTAAACTGCAATATCCTTTATACAGGAAACTGGAGTCACACAAAAACTTAGTTCTCAAAAGGCTAAGAATTCCCTCAAGAAGAAAATCCTGCTTTCTGAATCGCTAGCTTAAATATTAACCTAGAAAAAAAAAAATACTGGCCCATGCAAACCTTGCTAAACACAAAAAGTCAGGACAAACCTAATAAACCATGGTCCTTCATACAAATAAGATTTTCAAAAGTATGATGCTCTTATCTTACTACTGAAAGTAATGTACATTTCACTGTATCATTGAGCATATCCAAACCAATTTGTGGAGTAACTTGGATCTAAGACTTACTTCATATATTGTAAAGCAAAATCTACACATACAGTCACTAATACATGAAATTAGCAGCATTTCAAACCTACAAAGAACAAATACTTCAGAGATATTTTACCCCTCTACTGTCCTAAAAATAGCATAAACCATTTATTGGACAGTAGTATCTCTATGGATGGGTCACAAATGGTGACCATTCAAATGGTTATAAATCTGGAAAAAGACATCATTTTACTAGAAGGAAATGCATCATCTTGAAAAATTGCAACTTTCAGAAATGTCTGCAGTCTATCCATAATTGCACTGTACCTTTTCTATGAATCCTATCTTGATTTTTCCTGAATTGTTAAAAAAGACCTCAAGTGTTACAATACAGACATGCTTTTTTATATTCTTCGCTACAAAATACATCCAAGTGGCTTTTTTACTGCTAAATTTGAAAACAGGCATTTCTTCAAAAACAGACCCAGACACCATGTCTATTTTGGAATAATCCAATCAAACTTCAAATATGGGATTTTCATTCACCTTTATCACAAGCCAGTAGTCATCCCAGTGACTCACATTTATGCATACACGTAAATACAAAGATGCAAAGATGAACAAAGCAGGTGCTTATATTTTTCTTATACATTTTAAGTGCTGTTTGGAAATAAACACCACAATTTCAACCAGATGTCTATGGAGCTGTACTAGCTGTACCAGACCTCCATAATCATATCTGCCTTCTGCTTCTGGAAGGACATTCTGTGTGCTGCTCTTTCTTGGCTTAATATTTCTGCACCTACTATTTAGACCACCCTAAAGTTATTTGCTTCTAAGGCTAAATTTTTCAGACAACAACAAAAAGCTACACTAGGATAATAAAAGACTAAAGATCACTTATGCTGAGAAGTGCCATTAACTGCTTTGTCATGTCAGCCCTTCCCCTCTCGGAGACTGGCATCCCTGCTGCTGCAATAGCCTTGTGTGTTTAATCTTTGTCCTCAGGCTCCAAAGAATAGAATCCTGCTTTATTTCTATGTCAATGCATCCCTGGATGTGATATATGATTTTTTTTTATTTCTCCCAAATGAAGAATCTAACAAAGAAACATCCTAAGTCACAAACATTAATGACTCACAGAGGGCTCTGCCAATGCTCTTAGAAAAGCCCCCAGAGCATCCTGACAAGGTGTGCCCCATTTTGTGGAGCCACAAACTGCACTGCGCTGAATATACACAAAAGTTGTAACAGCATAAACACTGAAGAAGGCTGGAAAGAATGATGACTGCCTACTGTAAAATGTTCCTATTTGTTTATTTTTAATACATATAAAAGCAACAGCCAATCATAACATACATTAGATTACACATCTATCAGAAGCCGTGAAAATGAGAAACGTGAGCATGAACTGCAGAAGAAGCCCCGCTGCCTTACATCCTGCTTGCTTAGAACTAACAGAATGTTTTGCATTTAATCTTACTTGTAAAGGAATTTCTGGTTTCTGCTCTGCTTTCCCTTCACCTTGATCTTCACAATTTGTTTCCTAATCAGCTACTATGAGCCAAGACTCTTACTCAACAGATACTTCAGCATGTGCTTAAATCCTTTGGGAGGCAGCAAGAGCTAATCTCTTACTTGAGTCAACAGGACTTAAGCACCTGCCTAAGGGTGCTTGAACAGTGAGAAAGGCTGAGTACAGCTGCACTAGCAGGATGCAAAAGAGACACAGAACCGCTAAAAACAAGTGTCTTATGGGGGGCAGTATGCAGATATGGTTAGAGTTTAACAAAATCAGTGTTACAAATTTTCAGGAATTTTGTTAACAACAAAGTTATCTGAATTTTACAAAAAACAAGAACAAACATAGGAGACTGCATCCCTTCTTCTGCATTCTTAACCACATAAATGCTTTTCAGTCCTATATGATCTGAACCTTTGTGTGAAAATATTTACAAGGCAATAATAGTACAGTATTATAAATACAATACTGACTATTGTAATACTAAGTGTATGTAGTATAAATACAATATTAAGATGTAACTGGTATATAAAATGAATAAATAAGGAATTAAGATTACAGGAGTGTTTTGTTATTCATTGAGAGAAATCCATGATACCTAAAAACCCTGTATGGACTACAATTAGAGAAAATTATATCCTCCCATCCACTGGCTAGCAATAAAAACTCTATGGATTGCTCTCCATGTTATCATTCAAGTAATCAGCTCTCCATAGTTCATAAAATTAAGTTTTTCTACAAACACAGAGCACCATAAGTGGTTCACAGTGTCCAGCAGGCAGCAGTTGAAAGCATCTATCATCTATGTTGAGAAAAGATCACCAGCCTAAGTGCTTTCACATATCATGTCAGCATGGGATAAGGCACTCTCTTCCTTTCCACTAGGCCAAATTTAAAAGTGTAGCACTAAAATCCCAATGCAGTTGGAGTTCGTATTCTCCTTAGATCTGTTAGAAAGTGACTGCTGAATAGATACATTAGATCTGATTTTTTAGAGATGGGTGAATGATGAAATCCAGTGCTTTTTATATTTCTTTCAGAGTTCTTGGCAGATTTAATCAAACATTGCAGATCTCATTTTGAGAAATGTTGAGTATTATTGAGCATTATTCACACCACTGTCTTGCTTTTCTCCTGCTGTATCCTTGTGGCCTGAACTGACACTGGCAATGTTGGTGTCATTATGCAGGTATGGATTGATGCAGCTACTCAGATATTTTACTCCTTAGGAGCTGGATTTGGCGTTCTAATTGCATTTGCCAGTTACAATAAGTTTGACAACAACTGCTACAGGTAAGAGCCTATTCTTCCATTGCTGCTGCAAAATTATACTATTTTACTCTGACTGCAGCTGAAATAAATTTTAAGCTATCTTTTTCTCTTCAGTCATAAATTAATGATGGTGAGTTTTGTGTAGGCATAGTAACCAACCCAAATCTTGAAACACTGTCTTCCTTACTGAAATTTTAGTAACAGGAACCTGCCAAGATATCTGCTGCTCTCCAAAGCAGAATGGGATTAGATTTGGACTTTAGACAGCTGTGTAAACTGTGCTGGTGTTTGCCTTTCAAAAGTACCATTAAGCGCAACAGTGAACACAGGATGAAATCTTATTGGTGCAGGAGCTAAAAGCAGAAAGATTCCAGCTTCCAGAAGGGTTTCTGTGCTTTGGGATTATATTTCTGATATTTTACATTGTGCTCCAGTTTAGGAATGCACTTTAAATCAAGTCAGTTTGTAGGTGTTTTGCTGAATCACCACTGTGGAAATTGAACCAGAATTACTCTGCAGCTTCTGAGAAATTCCAACATTTAGATGTTTTGTTAACATTCTATTTTAGAATGAAAACAAGCATTACTTTTCCAATGAAATATAAGATCAGAAAGTACATGTATTAAAAATGCATTGTGAACTGAAAGATGGGGGGGAAAATGTTAAAGAAAATACCTATCTAGTTCATGTTTTTTCTCTCCATGTTCTTCTCTCCATGGTTAGGGATGCTTTGCTGACTAGCACCATTAACTGTGTCACAAGCTTCATCTCAGGATTTGCAATTTTCTCCATATTGGGCTACATGGCTCATGAGCACAAAGTTAAAATTGAGGATGTAGCTACTGAAGGTAGGAAGTTAATTCTATATTAATTTTAACCCTTTTCCCCCATCATTTCCTTGTAAATGTGTTTATATTTGTTTCTAACAAGTGTGTGGAAATCTCATGGAAGTGAACTGAATCAACTTTCTTGGAACTAGAATGTTGTGTTTAAATCCCTTGTTAAAATCTGAACTCTAAATTATATTGATTCACCTCACCTCTACTCAATTGAGGTTCCCCAGCATCTTGCCCCCACAGGTTTTGCCCATTCAACAAACAGGAATTAACCACTGGGCAGTATCTTACAAAAGCATTGCTGTTCAGTGCCACAGGTGACTGGTTTGGATGGTTCTGCTAAGACCAGCTCTATATGTGTGTCCTTTCACAGGGAACAGGTCACTCATGGTCTCAGCTTCTGCACCTCTCATCACATCCAAGAATTCTCTTGCCAAACAGACAAGTCCACATCCACATAATTCCTTCTCCACTACACAGATGAAAAATAACTAGTAAAGTTGCAAATCCCATAAAGTGGAAAACAATGGGTTAGGGATTTTTTAATACCAAATCATCATAAGTAAATAAATAAAGCATTTTAGATATATTTTGGTATAATGCAAATTTTGTTTCATGCAGTACTCAGAGCATGACAAGGACTGAAATGAAAGTTAACTTAGTCATGATTTATCTTATTAAAATGATCACTTTTGTCAAGATCATGTAGTGACACCTTTGTTTTCTCTTTTCTATTCCAGGAGCTGGTTTAGTTTTCATCCTGTACCCAGAGGCAATTTCAACTCTTTCAGGATCTACGTTTTGGGCTGTGGTGTTCTTCATCATGCTCCTTACTCTTGGCATCGACAGTTCTGTGAGTATTTTTTCCTTCTAGCCTTAACATTGCTCTTTTCCTGTCATATTCTGGAAGTAGAGAGGCATCAGCCTTAAGCAGGGGGTTAAATTTCAAGTAAACATTCTGTACATTTCCTAAATCTGTTTTCACAGTCATAGACAACATAGCAATACTATAACTTGCTGTATTATAAAGACTTTCCATAATTAAGAGGTTAAGGAAATGATTAAATCTTTGACAAGCTAGTAAATATTTCCTCCCTTCTACTTTTTTATGACTTTACAGAGAGGCTGTTCATCAACAGTTATTACTATTTAAAGTATTTATGACCCCTTAGTTATTCTTATTTAAATTATTTAATAGTTATTACTATTTAAAGGTATGACACTACTATAGCTATTACTGCTGTGAACCTGAAAAAAGGTTTTGGAGCCCTGCTTGCAAAACACAAGTAAGACATTGAGTAGAGTGGTTTCTAGAAGGGATCATTATGTGTGCTGAAATCCACTAATCTGCTCAAAACAGACAATGTTTGGAGGTACTCCTCCCATTGTTTTTCTACAAGCCAAGATACAGAACTTCCTGTAAATTTAATCACAATTTTAAAATCACTCCAGAATATTTCCATAGTGGTTTCATTTTCCTGTAAACTTACTGTAAAATGTCTAATATAACAAGTGTATTTGCTCTTTAATGTGGTGAGTTTTATAACCCCGTGATATTCAGGAGCGCAGAAACTTCATCCCAGGAAAGATCCCCAGAAAATATTCCAAGTCCCCAGACGACTTTTATACTGCTTTGTTCTACCAAAGAGGCCTCAAGACATCCTGTTATATTTAACTTAAATTTTGATAAATTTCTGGAAAACCAGACAGGGTCTTTAAGAAATAGAGAACCATGGACAAACTTTCATCCTCTTTAGTAGGGTAAGGGTTTCTTAGTATTCCAACATCAGGAAAATTAATTTATTTTCAAGGACAACAAAGGGAAAGAATTAATTGACATGGAAAAGAGTAAAACTAAAAAAAAATGAGGTTGCAGCAGGAAGCTTTGATAGTCATTGGCAAATAGCTGTATGAGATCTTGTTGAGTGAGGGCTGAGCTGTAAAGGTCAGATTCAGATCTAAATATTTCCTAACTGTTTGGATTTTTGGATTCCAGCTAAGGTCCAATGAACTTTGTCTATGCAGACTAAGATCTGGATCCTAAGACAAAAGTTTGAAGGAAGAGTAAATCTGGGATTGTAGCTTGGCCATTTTTCAACAATGTAAGCAAATATGAAGGATTGAAATGAAGGGTTTAGCACAGTGAAAGGACATGAATGACCAGTAGGAAAATGAGAGAATGAAGAAGAAGAAGAAAATTCATGCTCAGGAGTATCTAGATACAAAACAGTTAACTTTGGAACAGCAGTTAAGTGTAGGGCAATGTAAAGAAACATAGAAGTGACAAAGACACAAGGCTTTAGATTGCAGAACACAATTTTCCTACAAATGGAGAAAAATCTTTCTTCTGGAGCTAATTAAAATACAGTGAAATAGCGAACTATGGCCAAGTTTAGTTTTTTCCTTTTAAAAGGAGAAGGATTTACAGGCTCAAGATTTGTCATAATTTCCTAAAGAAAACTCAGGTTCTGCAGTACTTATTTTGGTGATAATTCTCTGTTACTCATTTCAACCAGGAATATTTTAATCAAAGGCTTATAAGAAAGGGACAGGCTATGTCAGTACCTGCTAACTAACTATTGTATTGCACCAAGCACACCAGGTCTTGCCACGGTTTCTTAACATCACAAAAATCACAGAATTAAGCCTCTCCAAAATATTAAAAACTTTTATTTACTATGATAAAAGATTGAAATTAATTTTCATTGTTGGAGTGAGGGCAGAATGTTTTCATTAATGAAAAGAAATTAAAATTCATAACCACCTACATAATCCAGCAATTTAAATGAAATCTTGGAAAGCACCTTTCCTGTATTGCAAAACAATGGCTAATGCTCCTCACTAACTTCTAGAAAGCAAAGCAAAATTCTTTCATGTTGTCAGCAAAAAAAAAAAAAATTACATCAAGCTTCCTTTGTAGTAATTCATCCAAGTCTGTAAAGATTTTTGTCAAACCAGCTTTCATTTATTAATGGCTAATGTGAATCTTTGTTCAAGTATATTTCCTTTAGGTGCTTGTCGTGCCTGTCTTTATTTAAGAAATATCTTAAGGAGCTTAGTTACTTAAGCTTGCAGCTTTTTTCCCAGAGTATATTAAAATGCATATTATTTTCCCCAAAGTACTGTCTACTTATTGTTCTGTTGAGTCAGCAAAGAGTCCTCAGAGGATACAGCTGTGGAGGCAACAACCACCCTTTCTTGATGCCCAGTTCCCTGGCTCAGTCCTTTGCCAGAAGAAAACAAAGCCTCATTCCACCAGTGACTTACAGCTGAAAGAAATCTGAAATTGGGTATTAATTGCACAAACTGCTTTGCATTCTTCAGCCTGTATTTCCAACAGTCAATAGTGTTTAACCAGAGTTTTTGCCTTCCTCAGATGGGTGGGATGGAGGCTGTCATCACTGGCTTGGCAGATGATTTCCACCTCCTGAAGCAGCACAGAAAGCTCTTCACCTTTGGTGTTTCTTTTGGCACTTTCCTACTTGCTCTTTTTTGCATTACCAATGTAAGTACAACAAAAGTTTCCATCAAAATGTTACCTTCAAAATGCCATTAAAGTATGGATAGGTTCAGATGACTATTTTTATTATAAATTTTAGATCTTAGAAAACTTCTGTTCAGAACATCAGTTTTAATCTTACATATATAAAGTTTCTCTGGTTTTTGGCACATCACAAAAGGTCATTTGCTATCAACCAAGCCTACAAGTCTTTGTTCTAAAGAGCCCTCTGTGCTACTGCTGAGTTTATTTGGTTCTGTGTGCTTTCTTTTGTGTTCATTTGAGTTTTTTTAATTTTGGTTTGGTTTTGAATTTTTTAGTCACAATAAATAGAACTGTGTAGGGTGCTTATTCCTCTGTGAGGAACTAAGAATTTCAAGTGACCAGACCATCTGGCTGTTCTCTTCTTGAAGAAGGTAAGAGTCCCTCACTTCTTATGGAAGAAGTGTAGAATAATGATCTTTTAACACCATATAAAGCACAGAAACCTTATCCTGAACATTAGGAAGCTGCATTTATCACTACCATCAGGTGGAATGTTTTGTCTCCTCTGGCTTTTTACAATTAATTAAGGAATGAGAATCACAGTGTTCTAGGCAGAAAATAATTTTCTCTTTTTTTTTTTTTTTTTTTTCATAAAAAAAGCAGAGAACTGTTAACAAAGATGCCAAACCGTCAGAAAACAACAGATACTTGAGAAAACCACCATGAAAGCAGATGAGCTGAACCTCTCTCCATTCCTAGAAGTGGTTTCCACATCTATTATTAAGATTACTGAAATGACATAAGTTTATGAATAACTAAGTTCTTTTTACATTAAAATACCCCAATATTTTTGTTCCAGTTTCCTCAAACTGAGGAAAATTTGAGACTCTAAAAACAGATATGTCATTTAAAATACTTATCCTTTTAATACCATACTATTTCTTTTGATCCCTAATAACTGAACATGATCCTCTTTATTTAAAGTTTCTACTGGAATAAAACTTCCTGAAGTACAGTATCAGAAGAAATTCAGTGTTAAGAACGTGAACAGGTGCCAGTGGGTGCAATTCCACTGCCTCCAAGTGAGCTAAAGCTATTTCAGACAATGACCTAACTCCAGCTTTTAAATAGTGGCACCTGTTTAAACTTAAGTTCACTCCTCTAACTGGAATTCACAAAACTGTCCAGAATAGCCCAAATGTATTGGTTTATGTAACTAAAGAACAACATTTCTGATGTATAAAAAATAAAGAGGAAAACCCTTGTGATAACACCTCATGAAATAGTTTGATTTTGCCCCCTGAATCTTTAAGGCTTTCTTTTCAAAAGTAGCTGTTTCTGAAACAAACATGTTACTTACAAAATCATATTAGTAATTCACTTTGGTAAGTTTGATTGCAAAGGCATTAGTTTGGAGCAGGTGTAGAGCAAAAACAAGAGGTCAATCTCAAGTGTCATTCAATAAGCAGCATTTTCTAAAAGAACAACCAAAGTTCATTCCATTTCCGGACAAGTCCCCATAGAATTAAAAACCAAGAGGCCTAAGTACTGGTCTCCCTATTTTTGTAAATATGCACAGCTGTTTCAGGAAAAACATCTTTAAAAAAATAAAAAGGCAGCTGATTGCAGAGACTAAAATCACCTACAGATTTAAACAATACAAGTGCTACTTATACCACTGGTGGTTGAAAACAAAGAAAATAATTCCTTCAGATGTTTACATGTGACAGAGAGTCTCCTGACACACTTTATCCAGGTTCATTTTGAAACAAATCTGGACCTAAAGGTTTTCCATTCCTTTTTAGCTGAAACTCAGTAAAATGAGAAATAATTTATGCAGATAACAGACTACATTGTAAAACACGGCAAAACGTAGTCAAATTGTAGGTTAAAAAAATCAGTGAAACAAGACTTCAGAAAAAGCCTTTCCAGCTCTCAGTCATGAACCACTGAAGCACAAAATGTGCTGTTGTGAAGGAAGGCAAGGTTGTCTGTATCCACTGAGCAAAGGTTTGCTAATACCACAGCCCAGAGACTGAAGAGGACACAGCAGCTTCTTGCTGTGCTGTGACAAAATCAACATTATCTTCTGCCTCAGGAGGAACAGTGGGCAAGAGAGATGCAGGCAATCAGGGAAAAGAGAAATCAGACCAACAGTGCCGGTTCTGGGCTGCAGAACAAATGGCCTGAGGAAGAAACTGACTGATAATGGCCTATGGAAACTCCTTGTGTGCTCCGTTCCTGACATTAATTTAGGAAGTTCTTCATTAACTGCTGCAGACAGGCCCTACCCTAGAAGCTGCTGATCATTTCCCCAAACTTCCACTGAACAGAAGTGCCAAGAGAAGTCACTGATCTAAGCTGAGGTTTCTGTTTCCCAGAGAAGTGAGGACATGGGAGAAAAAAAGCCTCTTTAGAAGAGTTGCAAGTCTGATTCCACTTTTTTGTATGCAGATATCGTCCTCTGTCTGCAGCATCAGATCCATGTTAAAATACTTGGGTTAAGATAATGCTTCAAGTAAAGAAGATTTCTGTTAAAAAGATACAAAAACACTGAGATGATTCTCTTTGTAAATTCACTTTCTTGCATCTTTTAACTCCCTGTTGCAGGGTGGAATTTATGTGCTCACACTTCTGGACACATTTGCAGCTGGGACTTCAATATTGTTTGCTGTTCTAATGGAGGCAATTGGCGTTTCCTGGTTTTATGGTAAGCTCTTCCTTTTGCATGTGCAAAAGCTTTTCTGAAATTCCAAGTGCTCTTGACAGGCTTACACATCATTTTAAGAGAGAACAGCATAGCCCTGTGTACATGAAACCATGACAAGTCAGATTTCATAGAGAGATTTTCACCTGATTTATGAGCAGTGGCAGGAATGCAGACATTCAGTGGGCCAAGCTTTGAGACCCTGCACAAAGCCAAAGCAAACAGCCTTGTGAAAGGGACTGTGAGGGGATGGAAAAGTTACTACTTTTGACAGTATTTTACAACTTTTAGTATCGCTGAAGACTTGCAGTAGCAGGTTTAGACTTGGTGCTTTCAAAGTTGATTAGCCTAAATACAGACTCATTGGTTTTCACTTTTCATTGCTCCCCCAGGGCCAGTCTCAAGCACTCCCCACACAATACAAATAAAGGTAGTGCTTGGAGAGTTATAATAATTCCTACATTAATCCCTTTTGTTTGAGACAATATTCTACTCCACTGTAAAACACTGGTAGTTTATTTATTTTATTTCATAGAATGGTATGAAATACCAAACATACTAGGTACCAGCAAGTCTATTTCTAATATTTAATGCTAATTTATGCCACAAAATGGAGTAGTGATTTACTTTATCCCAAATATGGCAAGCTTTAGGAGGATTTAGTTGACCTCTGGCTCTAGACTGGAATCACTCTATGCCAATCAGAGTGCAGTGATGTGCTAAAGCCACCTATAAAAAAATGACCTCTTCTTTTCCTTCCTAATGTCTTCTTTATTCTCATGCTCTAGTTCCTGGCTGAACACATGTCGTTTCACTATTGCAAGGTTTCAATGTCACAGCAGCCTGCAAATCATCTTCCTTTTAAGTCTGTATTGAATTAGTTGCCCTGATTCCCAATAAGATTGTTCTTGAAAACCATCTTTGTTTTTATTCAGACACAGTGTTTATGGCTAATGTATGATTCAGAGGGTTCTTAAACATTATGATTCTTATTGCTATTTACCTCAGTCACTTTTTATCCATCCATTCTGCTCACCATGTTCTTCTAATCAAACGAACTTTATCTTGCAGTTAAAAAACTTGAAGAGTGAGTGGAATGAAAGAATGCTATTCATGCATAAAGCTGTTCAATAGCTGTTCTACTAAAGGAATAGTTTCTAGCTTTAATTCACTAATTCTGTCACCCAGCATCAGCATGGAGCAAGCAGCACACAGGCTGTTGTCTCTCAAAATAATGAAGGCACTTTATTTCACAGACAACTGCCTTTAATCCCTGTAAAAGCTGAATGTGGACAAGTGATCACAGCTTAGCTTGGAAGCAGAGGCTTCTTCAGTTTCTAAGGGCAAGTTACCTTCTGCTACTATTAAAACAGGATTTACTGCACTTTACAGTATCTAAGCTTTGTATGTGGTTCACAAATCAGGCCAAAGTTAGTAAAATTTTATTTTACACTCTCTGTCTTTTATCATTTTTTTAGTTTCTTCCTGCAGCCTCCCCATAATCAGGAAAATATCTATTCATTTTTCTTGAGCAGCTGACAGATGTTTCTACTGACACAGCATGACCTGTTGCTTTATAAAGAACTTATTACAGCCCCAGGTGCTATTTAAACTTATTAAATCTGGCATGATCTTGTCTGCCTCCTTTTTCTGATAGACCCCTCTTGCCTTAATGACCTAGCTGA
Organism: Cyanistes caeruleus; assembly: GCF_971803275.1. Taxonomy (NCBI): domain Eukaryota; kingdom Metazoa; phylum Chordata; class Aves; order Passeriformes; family Paridae; genus Cyanistes; species Cyanistes caeruleus. The sequence continues at coordinate 12,618,397 of NC_141712.1, forward strand.
ATATTAAGCCAGCCTAAAGGCAAGCACTGACATTTTGGCACAGACTAAAAACATAGAAATTTAGTTCAAATTATACTTATGATCATTTACTGTAAAATTTCTTCTTGCAAAGGCCAACTGTATATGTAAGAGAGTTAGTTTGCTTTACAGTGCAGATGTACCTTGGTTATGACTGCTAAGTTGTTAGCAATTTTCCTCATGTGCAACCCCGTTATCTTTCTGATGAATGTTCTATTTTTGGGCATTTAACTAGCTTCTGATAATAAATTTTAGGTATCTCTAAAACCAAATCTTACAGGTACCATCATCTGTAGCTATAGCTGTTCTGCTTAAAGGTTGATTCTTAGAACAATTATTTGACAACCTGCAGTACTGAAAAAGCACTGTGGAAAAGTGCAGTCTGAGAGCATGGCCTACTCATCCCCAATTTCAGCAGAAATTGGGCACCAAGCACTGTCTGAGCTCCAAGTGCATCTGTCTGGAAACATATGAATAAAATTCTGATATACATAGACTTTGTCTTTGACCTTCTACACAATGTTAAATTTCAGACAGTGTTCATAGCAGTTAAAATTCAGTCACTTTAAAGTTCACAGAAAGCACTGCAAATAGAATCAGATTAAGTTTAAAGAGCATTTGCAGATCCTTCTTGGCTATTTCTCTTCACCTGGACATAATACTGAGGGCTGGAATTTTTTCAAGACATTTATACTTAAATGTCCACACCCTGAAAATATTTGCATCCTATTACATACAATGGACTAACTCAAGCTGTCCCAATTATTTACATTAAATAAATTAAATAAATTTTACTGAACTGATCCACATAAAGAGAAATAATCTATATGGAAAATTATACTTTATCTCTAATAAACAAATATTTGTGGTAAAAAACTGCATTTCTGCTGTTTACCTAATGGGTTCATGATTAAAAGTGAACTTCCTGAACACACTGAACAAAATGAATTATAAACAAATAGTTTTACATGACAGAATGCACAGAGCCAATATCTGTGTAATATATAATATGTATATAATAATATAATGTGTAAAGTCAGAGATTGTTTTCTTTTTACAGAAAACACAGGATACTTTTTTCCCCATTTTATATCAGTGTTAATCACCCCATTCTGAAGTGATGTCTTTTTGTACATATTTACAACAAACAGAAGAGTTGCCCAAGTTTTCTGGAAAAGTCGTAAATATGAAATTATAATTGTAATGGATGTAAAGAACATTGTGGTGTTCAATGAAACACTGAAAGTTAAATATGCCTTTAAGTTGAACAAAGAAATCTCTTTTGATAAATTAAGAATCATATGAATCTACCTCATTATCAGCAAGCAGTTTGTACAAATAAGGGTTTACATTTTCCTGCAGCAGACTCATATCAACGTAGAGGAATTAGGTCACAAAACTCCATAACTATTTTAAAAATTGCATCCTATTTACAACTTAAATTCTAGATATTTGTGAAATGCTTCTTTTCAGAGATAATGCTGCTGTCTGCAGGAAGCCTTAAGTGTTCGCAGGTATTTAAATCAGATACAGTGATGTCAAGGACATCTAGACATTGAGAGGAGATTAATGTTGTTATTTCTTATGTCTTCTGATTTGGAAGTCATTCATGTCTAGTTTCTGAAAAAGATGTTTTGGGTATGCCAGCATCTCATCAGTGCAGTCAGTCTCATGCTCACATCCATTCTAGGTGTGGACAGATTCAGTGAAGACATCCAACAAATGATGGGTTTCAAACCAGGGCTCTACTGGAGGCTGTGCTGGAAATTTGTTAGTCCTGCTTTTTTATTGGTAAGTGCTGATAATTATTCCATCGTGGAAAGAATACTAGTGCATTGCTTCCCAGAATATACAGTAGATACCTAGAGCAAGATACCTGTTACTGTGCCAGATATTGTTGGGATGAATAGAAGACACTCCAATTTAATTCATTTTTCTCCTTGAAATTATATGTTGGTTATATTTTGTAATATAGTCATTATTACCATAATATACATTTCAGTTGTGAAAGAGAAGTTGTGGTAGTTGTGGTCTTCCTCAGTTCCTTCATTTTAGCATCATTTTAAGAAGGTAGCTTTTCTTAATGAACACTTAGGGCAGTGTTCTCCCTGTCCCTGCAGCACCTCTGCATATTAACTACAAACCATTCCATTGGGAAAATAAGCTAGCCAGTGATAAGAGATTATGTAATAAGCAAAAATTTATTTTTGATAGGCGGATACCAAGGTCCCCAAATTGACACCTTAGAAAAATTAAAATACAACTACATCTGTAATTAGCTGTGTGAAACACTGAAGAATTGTATAAAATATTCCTTGTAAGCTGCCTGTTGGGAAGAAAAGTGTTTCATTGCATTAGGGAAAAACATCCCAAAGTGTGAATTTGAATGCTTTGTGTAAAGGTTAGATTCAGTACTAACCTAGAGTTTTATATTGTAATCTCTTCCAGTACATATTTGTAAATCAAAAGGTCAGGATAACAATACAGAAATTTGACCTTGCTATGATTTTAAGAGACAATGACTTGCACTACAGCCATGCAATCTTAGAGCAGTACTGGTATTGCAAATATATGCTGGGTAGGCTTTTAGGCCAAGTCCACATATTTTAAATATAAAAGCTACAACCCCAATTCATCCATAAGCACCTAGCAAGCCTGTGTTAATTATCCTTTTAAACACAGTTCTATAAAGGAACTTGTGTGGAACTATATCCTGCACATTCAGGGAGGCTGACTCGAGCAGAATGGGAAAATGCTGGAGCAAGAATCCTTAGGTTTTGTGCACAAAGAGAAGGTTGAAAGTTTACATTTTATCATGAGTGTTGTAACAATCTAGCTAAAGGCAGAGAGCCCATCAGTTAGAGTTAGTCCTTCAGGTGGTTTAAGATGTCTCAAATCTTAAGATTTAAGGTGAAAGAGCCTCAATAACTTCCTAAAAAAGCCTAAAAGCATAAGGGTCTGCATAAGTCTGTAACTACTGCATCTCTCAGCTATCACAATGCACACTTCTTTTTTTCCATCTGGAAGTTCTTGAGGCTCTTTCTCAATATTATCTGCAGCTATGTATGTAATCCCAAGAAAAATCACAGAATAGAATTGGTATTTTTCTAACCAGACTCCACACTATCATCTTCCTTTAACTCACACTATCCTGGTATAGTCTTTGAAACCCTAGGCTCAAAATATTTTAACTGGAAATTGAAATGTGGAGCAGAGCATATAGCCCCAAAGAACCAAATCAAGGATATCTGCATGTTATACAACCCATATGGATTTAACAGGACAGAAGTAGGGTGGTATCCCATTCTTTCCTTCTTGCATCTAGTACTAGACAGGGAAGCACAGGAATTTAAAAAACAACTTTGTTTTCCAGGCCATAAGGCTGCTCTACCTTTCCTCAGTACATGTATCATGCTGGAGTTTGCATTATGCCTCTCATTGAAAAATGGGTACAAAGCTTCTAAAGGAAGTCTAATATTCCTGGAAAACAAAGAAAGTAAAAACAAATAGATTCTGTGTAGTTTTTTCTTGAAACTGTGGTTTATTTTATACTTTCTTTTCTAGTTTGTCGTGATAGTCAGCATAATAAATTTCAAGCCTCTGACCTATGATGACTACACCTTCCCTCTGTGGGCAAACCGCATTGGCTGGGGAATAGCATTATCCTCAATGATCCTTGTGCCTGCCTATATCATCTATAAATTTATGAATGTGCGTGGAACCTTTAAAGAAGTAAGTGGAACACTAATCAAATGTCATTTAATGTTGCTGTGAAATGAAATGGCTGGGTCTAAGTTGGCAGTTTATTTCTCTCCCAAAACTTATTACTTATGAGTGACCTTTTGAATCCATCTGTCAGGTGGATCAGTGGTTTGAGATAGGATTACTGCATTCTGTTTGAGTTTCTAGACAGAAATTAGCTTTCCAGACAGCACCATAATAATTGTGAAAAATTATTTTTTATGCATGTAATTGATCCAATTGATGAGATTAGATTTTTGTTATTAAGAATGTACAAATTATGGTATCTTCTTATTCAGCTATGAGGTATGGTCTTCAAAGTGTTCTGTACTTTTGTCAGTTCAAAATGGCACAGGATTAAGGTTCACTAACCATATCATTTTTACCATCATGTTAACTTTACCATCACTATTATCTAAGGGTACTTAGAAGCCTCCTCACCATTGTACACCAATCTCACCTATTTTATTATAATTTTATCTAAACCTACTGACTTAAAACTGGTTCTACTGCTCTCCTTTCCTAGAGATACACTTACGTAGTGGTGTAGAAAGGTTTTGATGCTCTTAGGCAAATCACTGAACCAACATCACACACAGAATTAAGCAGAAAATAGAGTCTCAACCTTTACAAAGACAGGTCACATCCCCCTCACACTGACCCAGCAAACCCAGAGGAACAAAGGTTTCTGAAACATTACAATCTTCTCATGTAATGTTCAGCTCAGAAAGGTGCCCCAAAGTGGGAACTCCTCAGCTGCCCTGTTTTCATCAGCTCCCACTTCTGAGTGTTGTGCACAATTTCTAGATCTCATTTCCAGCAATTCTATAAGCCCTTTGTTTTGTTCTGTTTGGGGGAGGGTTACAAACACATTTTCTAGGAGCATTTAAGTCTCAAAGAATAATTGAGATAATTAGGAATAATTGACAAAAGCCAGTCCATTAGGCTTTTTTCCTCTTGCTCAAGTTTACTGATATGGGGATGCAGAAACCTTTGGCCAAAACCACATTCTCTCATTTATCTGTATTGTTAGCAAGTTCTGGTTGTCTGTTACTGCTCCTGCAAAGAGCAACTCCTCAGTTTCCCCACGAGCCCTATGGCAAAAGGCTAATATATGACATCCAAGTAACTAGCTCAAGATATGATGCCCCAAATTGACACTCTTAAAAGGATGGGGAAAGGTATGAACCTAATCTAATTGGAACTCCTTAACCTGGTTGAAAGTTCCTAATAAACCAAAATCTGCATGTGATCTCAAAGGGCACAGCACGAGGCAGACAAGGGAGATGAGCTGGGAAATACAAGTACCTCTCTCCTCTCCCACTCTGGGACTGTCCAACCCTCTTACACCACTAACAGAAAAGCATGAATTTAGAGGATCTAAGTCTTGTGATACCAATTTGTTCCTGATGTTCTTTTCTATATGCACTTGCTAAATATTTGGACTTAGTATTTGCATAAACTTTCTACTGTTGCTTCTTATATTAAAGGCTAACACCCAAGGGCTTATAATAGGCTTATTCTCTCAGTGACTGAGTAAAGGCACAGGATGCAGTGATATTAAAGATTTAAGTTACCATTTTAAATAAAGTTCATGCTACTTCCCCACTATAGATTGGGGATTACATCCATAATCCCAGTTCATATGGCTGACTTTTTCCTCTTCTTCCTGTCTTGTTTAGAGACTAGCTTACTGCATCACACCTGAAAATGAGCACCAACTCGTGGCCCAAGGAAATGTCAGGCAGTTTAAGGTTTGTGCACCTTTCACATTCTTTTCCTGATACCAACCCTTTCCTGTCTTTAGCAAAAACTACAGGTTTGCACCAATCTCCTCATGGTGAATGCCTTTGCAGGTCTGTAGTTCTTTATTTCTGCCAGTGTGACAAGATGCAGGAGGCTCAGTACCAAATGCATCAACCCTTTTGGAAGGCTTTTGGGACTAAGGAAAGTCCTCAATTTTACAGATCACCTGAATCTGGTATTTTAGGTTCTGTGTGAATACAGTGAGATCTCAACAAGGTATGAGAAAACATACCTCAAGAAACAAAGGTATTTCCAAACTATCATGTGCATTTGAAGAGGTCATGGCCTCTCAGTTACTGCACAGCAATCTGAAGTCATGTTTCTAAAACTGCAATTATGTCCCACAACACATGGTAAACAGCAAAAAAAATATCCAGTGTCAGAGCTTATCCATAATGTCATGGACATAGATTACATGGACTTGGCTTTCCTCACAGGACAAAGGTTGATTGAAAACACTTTTGGAGATTTCATAAGCCACAGAAAATATACTATAGGTTACCAAATATTGCTTTCCTTTTAGCAAATAAAATGGGCTTATTGAAACTCCTTCATGTAGAAGATAAAAAGGATGCAAATATGAAGCTTGTTACACTTATCAGCTTTCATTCTGGACCACTTTCTGTCTTCAAAGCTGAAAGCAACTAGAATTATACACACCTCCACAAAACATGACCCAGATAATATAGTGTTGGTTTGTATGTTGATACTGAAAAATAAATCTGGCTTTTGCTTATTCTGAAAGATATTGTTTGAAGTAAATTTTGGCTTTTAAAGGAAATCATCTCTGTAGATTTATGGGATGCAGAATGAAAGCACAAATAGGCTTCCTGTTTCATGACCACAATTTATTTGATGTGGCCAAGAATATGAAATAGCACAGCACTTCTTCCTGCCTTCCCTTTCTTCTGTTTCTGCCCTCAGTTGTCAGATGATTTACTGTTCCTGCTGTAACTCAGTGTTTCCAGGGGCAGATGTTCCTGTGTGAAAGGGCTATAAACAGCCATTCCACAGTGCTGGTGAACACAAATCTATGGCAAAAAGGTAGCGAATTAATTTCACATAAATTAGAAAAGGCTGTCCTCAGAAGCAAACTATTAAAGTTACCTTAAACCATGCCAAACATGAGAGCATTTTAATTTGCTGCCATCTTCAATGAACAGCTAGGAATGGCTTTGTTCGTGCTAAAGCATATTTAGTGTTTTGTTCACAATGTTTAAGATTGTAAATAAAACAGTGCCTACTGTAACCAAACAAATACAAATATTTGATTCCCATTTATGTCTGGCAGTTCTTAATTTTAAAACTGAATTGAGAGCTGACTAAGTAGCCTTTACATTCAGAGCATTTCTCACTGCAAACTGGACTGCACAGAAATTTAGCTACTGAGTGGATAATCAATCCATTATCTTGAAACTTCTTTGTAACTCTTGATTTGTCAAAAAATGTATCTGTCAGCATCATCATTTGAATCAGTGATGTAATTTAACAACCACTTCTGTTTCCTTGCAGCTCCAACACTGGCTAACAATATGACAACCAACAGATCAAGGAAAAAGCCCACGTTCAGCTAAACTAAGAAAACAGAAAAGTCAAGTTCAAAGCTCCCTCATTTATTCTTGGACCAGGCTGGCCCAGAGCTTATCTACTGACTCTTTGAGGGAAGACATCTGCTCTCTGTTGTCAATGCCTCCCTTCTATTACTTGGCTTCAAATGATCTTTAAAGACTCCATTTAATTTTTCTTGCATCCTTTGGTGCCATAAGATCCCTAAATGACCAAAACTTGTGAGTTTTGCTATAGGCAGAAGTGGAGGAAGGGGGAGCAGACAAATAGAGCAATCAGCATAAGTTAAGTGCTTTTTTATTGTGAAAAAGTGAATTAAACTTTTCTGACAGTAATAACTTCTTCAGATATTCATGCCACAACCTATTTTAAACCAACAACACCTGAACGATCTTAGATCTAAGGAAAGAGTACACCTCAGTTATGACAAAAGAGCAATTTAACTATGTACTCATGTCATTAGCTTTCTTTTCATGCTGTCCTTTGGGATGTGAGGTTGCATCCTTGTGAGGCAAAGACTCAGTGCTTCATTTTCAGTGGTTTGTTATTAGTTCCTTCTCTTGGTGAAGAACACTGTCTTTGCTGTACATGTCCGTGCCATTTTCTGACCAGTTTCATTACACTGAAGCTGAAGAGCAGCAGGAAGAGAATTCCTGTTACAGTTACTAGAGCAGAACACAGCTTTATATCACAGTGTACTTCATGAAAGAGATATTCCCTTATACCAACAACTGAAATGGCTTTATCATATGATCTACACACTGCAGACTTTTATAGCTAAGCATGAAAGTTACATCCAAATAGACAAACTCTCATCTTTTTGTTATATTTTGTTCCAAATAAAGAATGTAAAATACATAAGAAGAGATAGTTTTTAGAATTATATAATTACCAAGTGGCACAAAAAACCAAACTGGCTTTACTCCCCTGCTGTGAATATGTTATTATTATAATTTAACCAGAATTCACCTTACAAAATGTAGTAAGATTTTTTTAATAATTTAAAAGTATATTTTAGGCACAGTCAGCTCTCTAAACCTATTCCAGCTCTGTTCTCTAGTAGTATTATGCAAAGTAGAAGATACAGAACAAACTCTGCATTTGGGTGCTGTCACTGTAGTACCTTTCAAGTGATCACTACATTCAGTAGCTTTGAGTTAGTTCTTGTAATTATTTATCACTAGGTCTACAGTAATTTTCAGAGGCAGTAGCTTCTCAGCTGGATCCAAGCCAGAGTTTACCTCTGGACATTACCTCTGATTTTTTTTGTGTCTCTATACATTCAATTGAGCTTGCCTTTTAAATGTATGTAGTGCTTCCTCTTTTTAAAATAGACCTTTTAAATGGATGGGCCTTTTTTATTTATAAAACAATATTTGTTGAGTTGTTTTCTGTTTTAAAATAGCCAAGTTTTAAAGTGCCAAGTGATTTTGGGCTTTTTCTATTTAACATTGATTTCTGTTCAAAGTAATGAAAGGGAAATTTCTCTCCTTATTCATTCTTTTCCTCCAACATATTCAATACTTCAGAATGAATCAAGTGTTGTCCTTCTCTTGAAGAGTCTCTGTGACAAACAGTAGTTTTATTTAAACAGGGATTTAAACCCAAAGAATACTTTCTTCTAATTATAAAGGAAGTCTTATTTTCTGGCCCTGCTGATGGCCAACAGCTGCTTAAACCCTGTTATTAAATATATTTCAATAATAAAGGAACTCCAAAAGTTGCAGATCTAACGCTGTAATTACACAAGAGGCTAAATAGTGAAAAGATGTTGAAGGCTTCAAAAAAGTCATCCCACCAGCTTCCCAGTTAATCTCATTTTTGTTGTTTGCCAAACTACATGAGAGTGTTTCCATTGTTTTAACACCTACTTTTCAACAATCCAGCTGCTTCAGTCACTGTCTTGGCATGGCTCAAAAGCTTCTTAGCATAGATGTAATTACCAAGTTTTGAAACTTCTAGGGGCTGTTTAATGTGGAGCTTTAATAGGTTGTCACTTTACACATTGTTGGGTTGGCTCATGATTGGAAATGCTGAAAACCTTCACCAATGTTCACTTGTGACACAGTCCATCCCATTCCTACAGCACAGCCCACGCAGGAAAAGTTACATTTTCTCACCACTCTGCTCTGACATAGAGCAAAGCTACCATACGTGGGAGTGAAATCAGCTTTAGCCAGTGTGTTGGGTTTGATTGTATTTTTAATACTGATTCCCAAGGCAATTCTCTACCACATTCTTTTTATTTCTGTTACTGTATAACTTCTTTTGTCTAGTGTAGTATTTATAGCTCAGGACTACATTGCACTACTGCCACCTTGTTCTGAGGTTTTCTAGGTAAAGAACTTGCAATCTATACAGAAGACAAAAGTCTTATCAAAGAAAGCAGGAATCTTATTACCAGAATTAGCCTGAATGAAACAGACAATACACAGTGCATGACTGCATAGGAAGACTTTAAATTCAAGATGTTGCCCAAAGAAAGTCTCCCCCCAGATAATACGACTTCTGTCCTGGAGACAAATATCTTCAATTCTCCACAGAGTAAGATGATGAACTACCTCACGCCTCTTGGATGATGAACGATGCCACTAGTCACAAACTAGCCTCTATAAAATGACAAATACTTCTGTGAAACTAGGTTATGTTCATTTCTTCCATCCACTCAGTGATATGGTACAGATAGTTCAATAAGAAGCCATAGCACAGGCACCCATCTCCTCTTAGGCACCCACTTTGGGCTCCCAAATACATTCTCAATATGGGAAATATCAAATCCCACAAAGATACTCCTCTCCCTTCAGTTAAAACACTTGTAGTTAAAAAGCAAAAGACCAAAGCCTCCAGTCAGGTCTTTATCATCCATGTCACTTAAGTGCAAGTCTTCCCCTAACTCTGTCTTGACTTTTCAGCAGCTCACCCTTTCCCTCAGCTGCACCTATTTCAAGAACAGACCCTCTCTGGGGAATTCCACTCTCCCAGAATATCCCCATGGATTTGCATGTATGTGCTGACTGAGTAGGCAGGCCACTTTTTAAAGAAGAAAATTTTTGGTGCAGGCTGCAGAATCATCTGCTTGCTGATTATGTTGGCTGTTTGGGTAACAAGCCTGTGGGAAGAATTCAGTGAAGCAACTAAAGAGCTTATCTGACAGTTCTAGAAAATATTTCCTCAAAAGCCTATTCTTAATCTGATAAAGGAAGCAGCTGTCATATATCTCTCTTCTGACCTTTCTTCTGTCCAGTGAAAAAGAGCTGCCTGTGATCCATAATGTTTCATCAAACCACAAAAAGTTTGTATCAAGGAAAGAAAGTCTCCATTCTCTCTTTGCACCCCTCCCTGCCATCATTCAGCCAGATAATTCTTCACATCCTTGGAACTATTCTAAAGCTACATTACTAAAACTCCACAGATTTAGATTTCTGGAAGAAACATTGGGCCTTTCAAGGCAATAGTCCAAAAAGCATTTGTGCTATTTATTATTGAGCCCGTTTGACCTATACTTTTTTTGCCAGTCCTTCTTGTGTTCTGCCATGTCCTGAGATATATGCTCTGGCAACACTTGAAAGACATCTCACCATAGTGAGGGATTCTGCAGGATATCCAGGATCAAACATGATATTTTAAATATAGAATGTAGGAGAATTACTTGGCTGTTACTACTGAGCATGTTCCCTAACTGCACGTGCAATGTTTGTTGTATGTACTTTTCCCAGATGAAATTTCCTGTACTTGGTCATTTCTTCTCAGCAAAATACCATTTAAGTGTTATTATTTAAAAGGGTCAAGCCCAAACATTTTGTATATACATTCACTTCTTATGCTATTGTTTTGACATGAATTAAGTTTATTTTGTTCTGCTAGGTTGTAGGAGGCCACATCAAAAGTTCTTTTGCTGTTAATGTCTCTTTCGCAGTTCTTCCAATTCATACAGCATTAATTAGCAGACATGACTTTTATGGGAGTAGATAGCTTTCATTCATATCCTGGACTGCTTTGCTAAGTTTCATGAGGAATTGGCAAATATTTCAGAATTTCTTTCCTAAGAACCAAATCAAAACTGGAGTTCAACACTTTTAAAAGAGGTGAGACTTAAAAATATTTCATCTGCAGTGCCATGTTAAAACATTTTAAATTGAGCCTGAAGGACTCAGACATTAGAAAGCTATCACAGTTCAACAAATTACAATATATAGCCCTACCTGCAGAAACTGTGTGAAGTCTGAGCCTCTTGGAGAAGTAAAGTAAGACTTTTTTGTTCTAACACATTTTATTTCCTCGGTACTAGGAATATTTGTTTTCCGCAGATCACCTCATGTAAGAACCTGATCTTCTGAATGTGAAGGCTAACTTGATGTTTCAGATTAGACCCCTGAACAACTTGGGAGACTTTCTCAGCTACCTTCCTCTGATTCGTATCCATGTTCCTGTTGGTGACTGTGGGCTTATCCAGCTAATCAGTGGAAAGTGATTAATTTGTACAGTGGTACTGCTCAAATTTAGGTACATCTAAATACATCAGAGACTACTCCAGAGAGCTACATGGGCAATAAAAACATTCAATCAGTAAAAGAACATAACAATGTTTAAGTACAGCATTTAATTGGCTTTCCTTCACCATTAAAAAACAGAATGTGCTTAGACAGGTTGCAGTCACAGTGTGACTGACGGGCAGAAGCAGGCCAAGAAACTGAAGACACCAGAACAGAAATGACACATATATGATTGTGCTCAGTGAAACTCTGCTCTTAGAAAGACATGAAGGTCTCTAGAGTGGCTGGGAAGAGCAGGGGCTAGAGTCTCAGTCCAGCAGTGCAGCCCTCGTGTACATTAACCATGTATTGATTTCCATAAGAGCAGGCAGCCTTTCCTGCCCAAGCACTGACAGCAAGATTGAGCCACCTGTGTGCTTTGCTTTCCTCCTTTCTTAAGGCGTTTCTTTAGCTGCTGTATAAACATGAGTTGCCTAATTTCATTATAAGGAAACAGAATAAATTTAGTGAATTAAGAGAATTACTAAGCCTTAAGCTGGCTTTCTTTTGAAGGTGTCATGTTGTTTCTTGGTTACTGCCAAGAGGCATCAAGCTTGCAGGTGACCTGCATTTGTAATTTACCTTGCACTCTGTGAACCTTTCTGCAAGACTTAGCTCTCCTTTGCTATGGGCAATATCAGTTACAAAGGGAAAACCTCCAAACAGTACATTTTGAAAATAAATCCTAATAGGTCTGATGAAGATCTGCCTTACAAATAAAAGCTTTACAGTGAGCATTTACTTGGTTTACACCAGTGTTTTACTTAGTTTTTAATGCCTTTTTATAGCAGTGACTAGAATTTAACTTAGATAAGGGTACCTCTGTATAGGAAATATTTTCATATTTTTACCAGTTTTTTTAATTTTCATAGAATATATGTATATTGTAAGGCGAGAAATTCAACTTTGATGTAACAAGGTTATCACACAAGACCTATCTCTCCATTATAAGATTTTGTAGTCAGCCAGTCTAGTTCAATAATATGTTGGCCTTTGATTATAAATGTAAAAATGTGATACAGGAGAATAGAACATTACCTACAGCTAATGCACATTTGTAGCACAATATTCTCCATTGCTGCCTTAATCTCAGAGAATGAAGTCATGTGTTTTTAATTTATATTCTAAAAAAAACCCAAAAAAATCCAGAGTATCCTTTGGCTGCAATTTTGTGTTGTTAGATGACTTAATATTAAATCAAATGTGTTAGTGTCCAGTAGATCTACTTCCAAAGCAAGAGAACACATTGCAGTTTTCAGGAATAAGTCTTCATAGGAGCTCAAAACTTGCCACTAGAAAAATACTCTCCAAAGTGCCCCAGTGACCAGAAGTGTCCAAACACAGCCACCATGTTTCCATGCCTGATTCCATTAAATGTGCAATCTGCAGGTCAATTTTGCCTTTTTTTTTTTTTTTTTTTTTAAAGTCTTTGGTTATCTGGGGGAAATGGCATTTCAAAATTTTTTCATTAATTTTTGGTTTTTTCAAAGGGAGACACCTACATGCCCGTGTGTGTAATTAGAAACAACTCCATTTCTTATAAATATGGATATGGATGTGTGTGATGTGTGCTGGTTAACTATACTTAAAATGCTGATTAAGATGGTGAATGTAAAGTATTTGTCCTCATACCTCTGTCTTTCTGTGATCAGTGTAAATAAGAACTGTTTTAAGCTGTGCATTAATGTAACAGATTATCCCAATATTGTGTATAAAATTATTTAAATAAAATCTGACAAATATGCACATAAAAAGAGTATAAAGAAAACTATTATGTACCAAGAATTTACTTCTGTCAATTAAAAGCTGAAATGGAATTTTTGGTTTTTGTCAGTACTATTCGAGCTAAAGTTTTGCAGGGGCAGCTGCTCCTTGGTTTGGCAGACAGCTAAAAACAAAATCCCAAAAGCTGGAAACCTACATAATTCTCAACCTTCAGGAGATTGTTCACAACCTTTTGGTGTCCAGTGGATGGAGTGGGCAAATTAATTTCTACATTTGAACTCCTTTCAGCAAAATAATTACAGTAATGCAATGAAGTTTTCACAACCGCACATTGGAAGGAAATAATCAGGACCTTCTAGGAACATGAATCAAGATGCATAGCACAGATACCCTAATTCGCCAAGGATACATTGTTTTTCATTTTACAAAAAATCCTTTTACTTTGTTAATTTTGCCACAAGTAATAATAGCCATAGGACATTATTCTTAATTTACAGATCAGACAGGAAAAGGTGTCGCTTAACCCAACATAAATGAAGAATAGATAACAATTATTTTATTTAATTCTTTTTACTATAACTAAAACCATTTTCTTATATTTCCACATCAGTAATGAAAAGCACTATTTCCAAAGGTACATTTTGTTAGACTGTCTCACTTGTCTCTGTACCAATTTTATACTTGGAACATACAGAACATAATGACCTTCCTTGGTGTTTTTTTCTTTAAGCAGATCTCAATATTATTAAGGCACAGCCTTCAATTGTTTCTATTTCTCTACTGCCTTCAAGTAAGAAATGCATGGTTTAAATTATTTTAATGCATCTGAAAGACTGAATAACAAAGTTTTTTTGTATGCCAGTTTTTAATGATGTCAAACTCTCAAACCAACAAATTAGTATTAAAACAATTTAAAGTTGGATAATTTCAAGATACTTCAAAACAAATTTCTGTGAAACACTGAATCTATTCTTCTGTTCCACAACAGCCTGTTTACAAAATTTTCATTTTCCCACTACTCTTCATTCTCCCATCAACTGCTTTAACCAAGCTTCAGTCAATTGGCAAGTCATTAAGGCTGAGCATTAACAGATTATTATGGAAGTAAAACTAAATAGGGATGACTTAAAATAATGGATTCATTCTGTCTTCCTGGAAGTGTTATTGAAACCAAGTTTTCTATCTGTTTTTGCATACCTATGTTATCTCTTCTGATATCTCCCTAATTTACTCTAAAAGCAGGAATTTAAGTAGCACCATATTTCAACACTCAAAGCAGAAGAGGCAGATGAGGTACTGGAGGCTACCAGTAGATCCAACAACTGTGTCAGCATCCCTGATTCTTTAGCATCTCAGATTCACACAAGTAAACATAAAATTTCAATTTGCTTTCTTACCTAAGCTAATATTTATAACCTAAGATTATCTTTGAAAAGAAAATCAAAGGCTTGGAAAAGTCAGAAAACATCTGATTCTTTTATTATAAGACAAATCAAGCATGCTGTCAAAAAGCTGAAATATTGCCTTCTTGTACAAGCAAAGAGAACAAAGAGAAAACTGATATGACATGTTTAAAAATAGTAACTAAAGTAACAAGGACCTTCTTTTCAAGAGTTCCACGAGAAACCAGTTTTAAATCTAAGAGTGAACTGCTAGAATTGAAAGAGATCCAGAAATACCTACTTGCACAATCCACCAGTGTGTAATTCCAGCAATAAATCAAAAGCCATTCCTAGAGGACAGAATAACACTCTCCTTCCTCAGCTATAAAAACAGTGATAATACTGCTAATCTTCGTGAGGTTTTGAAGTATCTGGGACTGACCAGAGCAATGGCATTACACAAACAAAATACTAGAACCCTTCACTCCTGCAAGTATTAAAACTCTTTACAGCACATACAGCTTCTCCCCTTTCTGTGTTCTGCAAAAAAGAACTAAAATAAGTCAATAATTTTCTTCCTAGATGTCTACAAAGTGTGTATGGAAACATTTATACATTCTAATGAAAGCTGTTCCACATTACAGAAATCCACATTGAATCAAACTGGAAAGTTCAGCATCTACTTGTCTTAATTTCTCCTTATACACACAAGGAGACTCAAAGTTCGGCCACCCATTAATTATTTTTCTGCATGGTCATGTTAAAATCAAATCGTGAAATTTACTGTCATTTCAAGCAAAAATGTATAATCAAACCATTGATTTCTCTTTCAGCAAAGATTTAGTTCTCAACTTACACAGACAGAAATTGACTTTAACCAAAATATATGACATTGCATACATTTTCAGAAGGCACCGGTGTCAGGGGTTTATTACTTTTAGTCACTGAGACTCAGAAAAAAAAACAACATAATTTAAGATACTTGCATACCACTGAAACATTTTAAAATGAAAATCCATTTTTTAATTTCTTTCTCTCTGCCAAAGTCAGAAAACAATCAAGCAGGGAATACTGTTGGTCAATATTGTTTTTCTAAATCCCTGATCACAAATTTTCCAAAGACAGGCTTGGGAAACACTTGAAGTTCAAGTTGTCTTAACTAATTGACACACAGTATGATTTCTGGTAAATTCATGAGATTAGTGTTTAAAATTGTGTGTTCAATTTTATGCAAATAAAACCCCAAACACTTGTATCCCACAGATATCAACATGAACATTATTGTTTCTAGATAAAGTTCTTCAAGCAGCACTTTGCAACAATATTAACCAAGACAAGCATGACAGTTCACAAACAGAGAAAAAAATTGTCAAGTGGTTTTACTCATTATCTTTCAACAAAACCTTCACAAACTACTACAGCAAAAATAAAGCACATGTAGGTATGAAAAAAAAAAAAAGTTGTTATTTCTGGTAGGGAAAAAGTTCTGCCACCTTTCAAAGAAGAGATACTTGATGCTTCATTCAGTGGTGCTGGTGAAAACAAGTCTTTCAATAAATTCAATATTTTGGCACTGAACATGACCAGAAATTATCACAGTTACAGCTATTTGATTGCAAAATTGAAAGTATCATAATCGATATCCCATATTTTTACTCATTTCTTTTACTTGTAAAAGTGAAAAAAAATCACAGACAGGAAACATTCTGCTGACTCAGAATGACTCTGCTGGAAAAGGAACCACAGGGTGCATCCAATCGTGTTGAGCTGGAATTTCCTGTCCCTCACTTTCTGCCCATTTCTTCTTGTCCCCTTGCTTGGCCCCAGCGAGCAGAGTTTGCTCCATCCTCTGAAACCTCCTGCAGACACTCATGGACATTGAGGAGGTCCCTCTCAGTGACCTCCTAAGACAAGTAAGGCTAATTCCTCCCTCCCCACGAAGGGAAGTTTATCCCAAATCACACTTTAAGGTAAATATAGGTGATTTGCTAGCAACCAATGCACATTTATCAAAACTATTTCCTGACTTCTTTCCAGAACACACATTAAAGGAACCACAGACCAGAATTTTGAGCCTGAGGTGAAACAGACACTGACTGTCAGATAATGGATCTTGTCCTGGTTTCAGTTCCTAGAACTGATTTATTTTTCTGCTACCTACAGTCTCCATTAGAACTCTGGTCCTGACTTGAACAACATTCAGTCTTCTACGTTCTGCTGAGGTCACTGACAGCTTCCCTTAAGCTTCTGCTTTCAAATTCTAAAGTTAATTAAGCCTGATTGTAAAGTGTATATAGATTGAACTTCACAGCCAATTTTGAATTCTTCCATCATGTAGTTTCCACTGTCAGTAATGACAAATCTGGAGGAGACAAAGGCATTGTAGGGCTGCATGATGAAAAGTAGAGATCACCAAGAGTTTCCCAAAGTAGAAGGAGATCCCTCTAAAGGAGCACTCAGCATTAATGCAGTAAGGCCATGGCACACATGGACAGCATCAGCTCTGCCAGGTGACTCTAATGCTGTCCCTAAGCTGCACTGCTCCATTTTCCAGGTTTCTGCCCTGCCTCAGGTTTGCCACCCATGCAACCTGTGCACGGGTTTCCTGGTCCTCTTTACTCAAAGCAATTCAAGAAAGCTACAGCATTGAAACCCTCTGCTGCTCATTTGGTATAGGCCAAGAAATAGAAATACAGGAGTTGTACAAGAAATAGGAAATCCTCAATCCTTTTAAAAGAACAGAATGAAGCATGAAGTTTTCCATAAAACATTCTATGACATAAATACATAGATAAATGTCTGTGGCTGAAGACTGTGAAATTTTAATGTTATAAAGAGCTGATTTTATATTATTTATTTTGCAAGTACTACATCTTGCTTCTTGTTTCACTGGGCTTCAATGGTCCCACTCCTATTGGGATAATAAATAAGGCTGAGAATTAACTGTAAGAACTTTGATTTTCCATGTTTGGAAAAGAAGAAACTGGCTTTCAATTTTTAGTCATCCCAAAAAAATGGCAAGAAAAGCTTGGGTGCTGTTTGAGTGCCAGTGCAACCACCTAGAAAAGACTGAATCAGCCTTGCTGTGGTTTGAAATACCTAGGCAGCCTAGGAATTTCAAAATCTATTTTTAAATTACTATTTTGCTCTTTTGCTATTTCTTAAGCATGTTGCATTTACCTACTGAACTGACCCTGAAACCTCTGAACTATTTAGTTTTTTGTTTTTAAATCTGTTTTATTTAAAAATTAAACCTGAAATATTAATCTCCCTCCTAGGCATACAGAAAACTCTTTGTTATTCAAGAACAAAATCACCTGTTTTCTATTCATCTGATTTGATGTTTTTGTCCTTGTAATATGCCAGTTCAGTAGTTCACATTTTCCATTGACTTTTCAATGCCTTCTGAAACCAAAATGACATTACCCTTTAAGTACAAGGCTGTTGTCATCAAGAAAGAGGTAGCACAGAAAAGTCACTGTATACAAAGCTAAGATACAATTAAGAAACTAAAAAGAAGAAAAAGAATAATGATCAACCATTTCTCCTCTCATTCACCATTTCCATGCAGAGCCCACTTGGAGATGCATTCTGACATTCCTCACAGTACAAATGAAGGTAGCAGGCAAATTCAGGTCAGGAGGAGTTCAGTTTAGGCTTCATGCTGTGGGTTGTTATTTTATTTGGGGTTTTTCAGAGGGGTTGATTCGGACACAGGAGTCCCATGTATGACAAAACTACAAAGACAAGACACCTCACCACCTCTTGTAGATGTTTTGATCAAAGTAACAGCCCTTGAAAAACCGTTTTAGGCATTATGCAGGACCTGACCTTAAGAATCCTGAGCCATTTCAGTTTCTTGTATTCAAGAGACACAGTTCCTTTTCCCCTGAATTCTGTTTAGTCCACAACAAACAAGTGATCACTGTGATTATTCATTTGCCATCATTATCACCTATCAGCAATTCCAGTCTTATTTCCAGGAATATCTTCAAGCCCCCTACATGTGGTATGGCTATACCAGAACAAACTTTTTTGACTATTTTGTTAGCAACCTCAATCTCCAAAAGATTAATGTTAGAATTGACCAAATGAGGATCTCAATCTAACAGAAAGCTTATAAGAGAACTATTTTGTTAAACAGACTGTATTTTTAGGCAAGAAGTTAGAACTTCTGTCAAAAAAACCTAAGCTAACCCTTCCAATATTTTGTTTCAGAAATTTTATTTTTACAAAGCAGGGGACATATATTATTTACTGCTTTGTTCTTCATAACGCTTTGCTAGAATTTCAGAAAAAATAATCCTTTTATGTCTATTAAGTAGCTAACTTTAGCTCAATTTTTGCTAAAACCAAAATATGTTTTACAGAATTCTTGTGGGGAGACGATACAGAAAGTTAGACAATTTTGACTGGATCCTGAGTTCCTTTAGTTCATGCTATATTCCCCTTTCTGGACCAAATACAAAATTATGACCCATAAGAATGTTTATTAGATTGCACATACAAAACACCATTCCATGCACAACATCAGTAGAAAGTTATTGCTATCACCTTCATTTATTTTTCTGCTACTTGTATTGGGCTTGATACAACTCTGTTCTCACAATGTAGGTATGCATAATCCTTATTTAAATCTCTACCTGCTATACTTCCATTTTGAGACAAAATTCTAGAAAAGAATTCCACAGAGATTGCCAGATATTCCAAGGAATTTTCTTCCCTTATTTATGGTCTATTCTTTCCTTTATTTCTGATATTCAATATTTTTTGTATGCAAGCAGAATAAGCCATTATTACCTGTCTAGAACAAATGCATCAGGGTGGTAACAAATACCACACAGTGTTTCTTAATTTCCAGGACTTCATTTCCAGCAGAGAAATTAAAAAACCTGATGGGAACTAAACACTAAAAATTAGAAAAATATCCCTTAGAATTATTCAAGACATTTCAAAGGTCTTCTGGAGTTTTAGTATAATCCATTCACAAAAATTATTATATGTTTGAGCAAATCTGGATTTTCAACAGTTCTTTAGCCAGCTGATTTCCTTCCAAACACCTGCTGCTACCTGGTGTGACAAAAGGTCACACCAAAAATTCCTTAAAATTTATTTCAATAATCAAAGTCAGTAAACTTCCCATAAACCACAGCATAATTGCTGTGACTATGACAGTTTAATCCAATTCAAGAGGAAAAAAACACACTTTGGTTAGATGTCTGCTAACAAAATCATTCAGACAATTTGGACTCTAATCTAATTCACAAAACATTAATCTGTCTGGTTCCTGATCTAAAAGCTACCATTCTCAAAAACTTCCATCTGCTCTTGTTTGAATGTTTTCAAGATGTATAAAAACATGTCAAACATCTTCCAGCAGGAAAAAATATAATCAATCATACTATTTTGATCCTTGTACAAGTCCTTACCAAGATTTATGGCCGTTAAGAAATATTCAAGCAAGAAAAGTAATTCCTGATGCTAAAGTTCCTACTGTGTTTTTCCTATATATAATTATTAATAGAGCTTAAAGGCATACAACATACAAAAAAAACCAAGAGTAGACTGATGTCAAGCAATGCAACATGTTGATTTACAGGAAATTTCTTTATGAGAGGTCTTACATAAAAAATAATGTTGTAAATAACTCTCAGCTGCTGCTCCAGCTATCTCCAGCTCTCAGGAGACACTTTATTCCAATTCCATCTCTATTGTGATTCAAGTGTGTACAGTAATACGTGCCTCTTAGTTCTTGTTTATTTACTTTCTCTGCCCAACCAGTGCCAACTAGATTGATGCATGTTTCTGCAAAGGGAAAACTCTTGTATTAAACCTGGCTATAATAAACTATAAACTCAAATCCATCAATCATAGTTTATATAACTCCTAGAGAGGGCACTTACATTATTTCCAACAGTTTCCACAGCAGCAATAAATTCATTTACTATCAGTGCAGGAATACACCCAGGTTCAGCTGTGTGAGCATACCTGAATTTGTCTAATGAAGGCGTCCAGAGAGCTGCAGAAAATTCTCAGTTGGGCCATTCCCCAGACAGCCAATCTCCCCTGAAATGGTCACACAGAGAAATAAAATGAAGGCAAAGGAAATGCAGGGAAACATCCTGCATGAATATCCACTGGAATTCAGCATGAAATTTTCAACTTTCAAATCTCTGCAAACATGAAAGTTGGTAGGTTTTAGCTCAAAGACTTGAAAAAGGCCCTGAGTGGAAGATTTCCTTTCTATCAGTGGCATATGTTACAGTCCTGCAGAATAATTTAGGATCACCAAAGAAAAAGCACACCAACTCTGAGATAATGTTTCCTGGTGTACACAAGCATCAGGTTATTGACATATAATTGTGTGTAACAAGCAGATTAAAGTTTTTTTATTAGTTTTTGGTAGAGTGATTTTTTGTGAGTTTTTTCCCTTTTTTATTTAATCTGGAACAGCATTCTAACAGCATTCCTTCTAAAAGAAAGCTTTCCTTTCCCCATCCTAGTAATATTAGACTGCATTCTCTAAGAAAAAAGCCTCAACCATTTATAAGTAAGGTTTACGATGGACAATGTAATATATTTTCTATAAATAGGGTTTTTCTTGGGAAATATGTATCAAAATTTATTACCAAAACATTACTAATTGTTCCCAAGTCAACAGATTAAAACGGGTTTAGAAATACAGAAAGAAAATATACTCCTGCTATACATGGGCAAAGAATTTCAAGCCTCTGACCTGGCAAGCAAATCTGAAGCACAAGAAGAACTAAAACCTGTAAAAGTGACCAGTCTCTTCTGGATAAATAAAACTTGTATGCAGACATGAAGAAAACTGAGCTACTAAGAGTTGCACTGAGCTGCAGAATGGTTTTACTGCCCCAAAAAGGAGCACTGGCAGTAATCCTGTCTTTGAAATCAGATGCTGTCACAAGTTCTTGTGGGCCACAGCTGGCATGGCAAGAAGGAAGAAAAGCAACTTAGAGCTGCTACTAAAACCAGTTTCACAACCTCTTTATCACTTTATGTTGATGTGCAAGGTACACAAACATTGTGACTTCTGCCTCCTAAGACACAGCATCACAGCTGTGTAAGAAACATATCCACATGGCAAAAATAACACGAGAGATAACTTTACTTGAACTCATACATCTTTTTCTCCATGTTTTGCCAACTATACATAAGCCAGGCCACGTGTTCTTTCTTACTCAGCAAAATATTTTTAAAAGTTGCAGCTGCACCACAGAGTAGGATTCCCAAAAGAAAAATCATTGCTGGAAAGTTGGTGTTTATGCTAGGGGTAAGCTGTTAGGCACATGCTTTTGGTGCATAACATGACAATAAACAAAGCCTGCTCTATATATTTTCTGGCTCAAAGACAAATACCATGCAATTAAATGTCAAATTAACATGTGCAGCAACTGCTAATAGTTTTCACATATTTGGAAAATAGAGCATTGGTTGTCTTATAAATTATTTAAGGCTGACTCGTTTTCAAGGTTCCTAAGCACCATAGGGCTCCACAGTTTTTGTGACACTGGCTGGCTTTCATGAAAATAACACCAAAGAAACATTAGGAGCAATGATAATAAACAAGCCTGACATGACCTACTGGAGCTTTTTATTACAGAAACTATTCAGACAACAATATCTAGAGGCAAAGAGTTTTTGAGCAATAAAAAAATCAGTTCTTTTCCCCTCAGGAAGCACTCCTTTCTAACATATCCCAGCCATACCAAAATTTGGTGGTAAATAAAACTCTGAAATACCTAACAGTATAAAGATTTTTTTTTTTTTTTTTTAACATGGTGTAAGTATTGTACAATTTTTAGTCCACATCACCACAGTCCAAAATGTTGCTAGAAGAACATTCAGGCTCATGGTATAGCTTTAGGTAATCCTGCAATGTCTTATTCTTCACCTATAAAGCAAATGCTGTGGTATTAAATTACCTAACAGAAATCAACATATTCATAGAAGTTCTATGAAACCTCCAAAGGAAAAAAAAAATTAATCTAATGCAACTTCTTACTTTTTCTGATTAATATGCTGCACACAGCTGCTATTCTTGATTCATTTCAGATGCAGCCTTCTACTTGGGTAACACTGCTCTTCTCTCATAAACAATTGAAGGTGATAAACTTAATGTTTTTCATACATTTGCGAATATATTAACCTATAATAAGTTTGTTAAGCTCATTTAAATTACAAAGATTAAAAAGGGAAAAGGAGTTACAAATTTGGTGCCTCTGAACTTAGAGGTGTTTAGTAAAGAGTCAGTGTATATCACCCCACCTAGATCGAGCATTCCTACAGCACAGCTTCCTCTTGTGTGCCTCAGGTACTTACTATGATCCCTTGGTGGATCTGAAACAGGGGAGAGTTTAATTTATTTAAAAGATAGAACAATAAATCGTTTTTCCCAGTGATTCAGACCTCTCACTTAAGGTATAAATGAGGTACGTGTGTGTACAAATAAATAATTCTTTTTCTGAAAGTTGCCATAGAGACATACTGTTGACCAGAATGGCAGCTCCTGTTGAAGTAAACAGAGCTGAGAAGACAAGAAGATAATAAACCATTGGATTTAAAAACTAAAGTCATGTTAATCTACTCCTTTAATAAAACTCATTAGTTACACAGAAATTAATTTTGCACTGAATGTTCCTGTGGGCTGTTGTAACTCACAGACTTCAATGAAGTCACCTCATGGATGAATTTGCCTCTCAGTTATTATAGTGAGGTTCTCAATCCCTGATAAATCTTACCTGCCAATGTGGAGCTGAACAGGACTGGGTCAATAAGAAGCTCCCTCCCAACTCAAACCATGGTAACAACTCTCCTGGCCTTAACAGGGCCTCAGAATACATCCCCACAAGCCTCATTGTCAGAGTGGCTAAAAAATCAGTGGGTGTCAGAGCTCCCATGAATTGTGACATTTTAAATGTCCTTTGCAATTCAGCAGATAATTAATATAATTATTATATGTTCAAACATAGAAAATTTTTACAGTTTTAACTCCTACCTTCCAGTTCTTCACTATGCTTTTTCTGCCAACTCTGACAGTCACCTATATATCAGTTTATGCAAGATGATTCTCACATCAGTGCCCTTCTCTTGGTGGATTATCCAAAAACCCTACCAGCATTGCTGACATCCTTAATAGGCTGGGAACAATGAATCTTCAGGAAAATAAGACTAGTCCAGGATCATTCTATTCAAGGTTAAACTTGATGCCTGTAATAAAGCAAAGTATAAAAACCCAAAGCACCAGGAAGCCATTTTACCATCATCTCAAAAGTTTAATATGGTTGGTTTTAGACCAGTTTAGTTCCTCATACTTAAGGACGCACAGACATCCAAGACAAGAGTTCAGTCAGGTAGGAAAGCTTCCAGTTCAGTCTATTTTAAAGCTATTAGAGCAAAAGGTATATTTTCTAAAAGCAAAAACCATAGGCATTCCTGCAGGCTCCAGGTGAAATGATTCCTCAAACAAATGTGATTTCTAAACAAAGTTGTACTTCCTACCAAACAGATCACAACTGTGCTGCCTGTTCACTCAGCCATGTGCCCACCACCAGGGCAAATAAGTGTTTAGACAAATACCAGACACCCAGCAGAGTGGTCAGCAAAGACAGTTGTGAGAGGACATCAGCAAGCAATGAAATCTTTTTAGATTTCTGAGATCTTGCTGCAGGAATTTTCTCCCATCTCCCAAGATTTTGAAGTCTTCACAACTAAATATGTATTTTATATAGCAAATTCTCATATGCTGTGGTTATCAAGAAGAGAAGCCACAATAACAGTCACAAAGATATAATATTTAGTTTTTAAAAGAACTTTATATCATAAAGGCAGACAAAATCTAATCAAGTGATATGACAAGATTTGCAGACACGTGGTGTTTTTAAATGGAAACAGTCTGTATCTTTCGAATGTTTTGTAATATTTTTTGAATGAAGAAAGGATTTTAAAACAAATAAGGCTAATTTTAATGTGAAGATAAGCACTTCTGCACCAAATAAATAAGATGGCTATAAAAATGTACATAAAACTAGGCAAAAACCTTCTTACCTCAGACTGATTATATTCAAACTAAAGTAAAAAAAATTAAATAATGCAAAAACATATGGCTTTAAAGAAGACAGAAGTGTGCTGAAAATTAAAACACCATTTCAACATTCAGTCCCCTCATGCCAAAATCTCCTGAGTTCTATGAGTCTTTATCAGCAGAACTCTGGCTCTAGAGGTCTTGGTCTGATTCAGGCTTTTTGAAAATGTAAGAGTCCATTACAGCTGCTGTATTAACTTTCTGGCTGGGGGAATAGGCTGGCTCTCCCTTTTCCCTGTCATCAGTAGGTCATATAGCTGTTAATGTCACCAGGAAGTTTGCTTCAAGAGGGTCTTTTTGCTCTCCTTTTAGATTTTATAGCCAAAGACAAAAAAAAAAGGAGCCTTGCCTGGGTGATCCACCGTAGCGGTAGCAATTATCTTCCAACACTAAGTCCCGACTAAAAACTGCCTCACATCGAAGACATTGCCATAAAAGGACACCATTTTAGCCCCTCTGCATTGCTGAGAAGTCACTGCACTATTTGCAGGATCCTGCAGGAAGATAATTGCTCATTAAAAACAAGAAAGCTAGAGAGCAAGCTTATCTACCAATTCCAAAAGTCATCATGGGGCACATGAGGCCAGCTTATACCCTTATGTCATGAGTCTCACAGCATTAATCTTTCCATGACACACACTGAAGCTGCTGGGAAAACCTGCAGGCACCACAGCGTCTCCAGCAGCACTTCAAGGCCACTGACACAGCAGAAGTAATCAGTGTCAGTGTAAAACCATGTTCCACAGAAGTTATTTGACTCCTTCTATACCTGTTTCCTTTATAACCATACACTCACACCTACAGTGCAGCACAATTGCACTGGTTTCCCAACAGTTTGGAAAGGTGAGGGATAGTATTATTAAGAGAGGGACAGAATGAATAGGTTCAGTTACAGCTTTTTCCTTGGGAGTTGTCTGTGAATGACCTTCCTCTCCTGACATGGTACACACAGAGACAGTCTCTTGCTCACCCAAGTGTCTCTGCCAGCTCCTCTTCCCCTTGAGGTGTGTGCAGGGGCCATGCCACAAGCTCTTTAAGAAAGGGAAAGACTAATTGAGTTTGCCAGAAAAGCACACAAAAGTTACACAGCTTTCACTTCAGGGATCTTATGGCCATTTCAAAAAGAACTAGAATTACGACATGCCACAAGAATGCGTCTATACAATTTTAAGATTATTTTAGAGCCAGAGGCCACTTTATTTATAGTCGTAAGGAAGGGTAGAGAAGGTGCAAACCCTGCTTCCCTTCTCTTCTGAAGAAACTAAAGGATGGATGCCCAGATTTGCTTCTGATGCCTTCCACTGATTTCACTCAGAGAGGTGACTCTCCTTCGGTGTGGATTCTACCCTGCACATCCAGCTGGCCACATCAGAGTCACTGCCACTCTCATCTAATGCTCACACAGATCTTCCCAAGAGTCTCTGAAGATGGGACATAAGTGCCCCACTTCAGCTCTCACCTCACTTTCCTCAGCCCTGTCAAGATTCATGTATAAATACCAGCTATTTTCCTACTGCTTTTCTACTCTTGTTTTCCCATTCAGATCTCTCCATTACATTTTTCTTCTCATCTACCATATTCTACCACTCACAAACCCCTCTGTTGTGCCAGTCACTTCTGGCACACTTGTGATGCAAAGCCCTGAAACATTCAACTTCCATAGATACATCTTCCCTCTATTACCTCTGTCTCTAGACAACAATTCAGGCAACAGAGTACTTCCCCAATGAGATCATTTAGTAGGACCTATAGGAAATACCTAGTTTTGATCCCATTTACATAAATGGCAAGCTTCACATCTCTGAATGTTTTGGGATTTTGGTCACCAAAGGAAGACATTTCATACTGAACTACTTATATCAGAGGGTTGTAAATTCTTTTATATAATTAGTACTGGGAACCAGCTACATGCCCATTTGTCATAGCACTTCCTATCCCAACAACAGTAAAGAAATTATGCCAAGACAAAGGATTTTTAACTCTTATCTTGTAACTTATCAGACAAAACCAAGAAGCCTTCAAAACACAGATATTCATCTATGCATCAAAGTTTGGTGAATGCTGCTTTAAAAACATCATCACAGCTGAGTCACAGATAACAGCCTTTTATGTGGTCTCTTAACTCAGAAAAGATTATTTGAAGAACTATGCCCATAAATGTGCACATGCATCTTATTAATGGCAACTGAAATTATACTTGTGGAATACAGATATTTGAATCTTTAATCTTGAATCAAAATTAAAAATCATATCATTTATAAGATCACTTTAAAAAAATCTTAATGCCTTTAATTTGGCAGAACAGGAAAGACAGAAATAAGACACTAAACTAGGTTTTGGTAAAGTCTTTCATTGTACAGAACAGCTCCCTACATCAGGATAAGACCACAGTAAAGTAAGCCAAACACTTTCTTGCCCTTTTCATACATAATCCTCACATACTGCAGCTGGTATTTTGCAAGGGCAAAATCATCAGTAATTATTAATTTTATTAACATTCTGCCATAGCCACTGCATTTGTGTTCAGTAGACTGTTTGGCCCTGACGACAGAAAAGAAATAAATATCTCAAAACAAATGGGGGGGGTATTGTTCAGACTATCCAGTCTTCAGAAGTTCATTGCTTCCAGCAGCTCCTCTACATGGAAATGGCAGAAGAGAGAAGACTGAGCAAGTCTTCCATGGCATTGAATGGAATCGAGGAACTGGTTCGACATTTTGGGTTACAAGAGCTTCTGTTGAGTCTGGGTAGGAAAACAAACACAGCTGCTCCCCTTCAGAGTTTTCTCCCATTTGCTAACAGCATTCAATTAGCAAAATGGAACCATCATGTTTATTTCATTGTTCACACACCTCTTAATTCAAGTTATTGGTGCAATATTCAAGATACTCAGTGAACTGGTATGCCAGAGAATAGAAACCAGAATAAATCCTTCTGTCCATGGAAAAAGAGACCTGAGGTTTGTCGCAGGTCCCTTATTGAATAGCTTTTACCTCATAGGGGAAAAAGCCTCATCTTAAATTTCATGGGGGATTTCCTTCTGAAGACTGAAATATTGAAAATCCAAAGTAAACCTATTTGTTGAGCACAGCTAAAGGACCTTACTCATTTCTACAAGTACAAAAGCCAGAAAATCCCCACCACATATTCCACTTAAGTGAAGCAAGTTGGTTCATTTGGCAGTGTCCCAGTAAGGACTCCCAATGCCTTATCAAGTTCTGAATAAAACTCTAAATTATTTTAAAAAGAGATAAAATCTCCAGAAAATGTTTTTTTTTAAAAATCACATTTAAGAAAAAACACAAATGCTTAAACTCAAATTTAGCATTTTGGAAGTTATGAGAGGCATCAAATTGGTTGTCTAGTTGTACATCAATGAACTTTAATAGGCATTTTTAAATTAAAGACAGATTTGCCATTATCAGCTTTTGTCCTGCTGCAATGATAAATTTTTGGATTAAAAACTCTTCAACACTATGGCATAGGGTCACAAAGTACTTTCATAAATAGCAGTAATAGCTTATGTTGTTTCTTTTATGAAGAAAGCCAAGAATAGCAACAACCAAAATATACTATGCATTCACAGAAACTCCTCATTCTACAGAAAAAGCTGCAAGGCAGCAGAATTTCAGGGAGAATAAGTATACTTTGGCAAGCCATGCTAGGCAGCTGTCTTCAGCCAAAAGGCATTCACATGTACTTTGTTTCACTTCACCCTATGAAACTGGGGATGGGGATTCCTTTTACTGTGCATACATTGTAGATATGAAATTCTATGGAATGGTTCCTCACACCAGACATTTTACTTAGCTTAAAACAAGCACACAGGAGATACTGCAAAACTGTATTAGACGTATGTGCAAAACGAGCATATGCATTGGAAGCGAGAATGGCTCCAAATTAATTATTTTAGTATCTCCCTAACAGAAGTGTTAGCTCGGTATCATATACATTAAGATTATATACAGAAAACCTTCAATATAAGCCCTTCATTAGTGGTCATATAACACTGAATAACTGAGTACAGACTAAGTTCTCAATAGGGAACCACATCTTTTGAAATACTTTGAGAAGACTCTACAGTCTCATTAAATGCCATTAATTTCTCCCAAACACTGATGTCAAGATGCATTTTAAAGATCATTAAGGAAAGGTTTTCATCCCCATCACATTTTCAGAGAAGAAAAATTAATAAAAAATTACCTCTTTCTCAGTTCTCCTACCTGCCCAGAGGAAAATACAAATGCAAGCAGTAGGAAATAAGTGCCTATCTTTGGCTGATATTATTTCACTGAATATAACCAAAAATTAAGAGCTTTGTTTTCCCAATAGCTCTAGTCTTAAAAGAGGGTGCCACTTTTCAGAGATGACCAGATGACCAATAATTTGCTAAAACAATATAAGTAAGGCATTTAGAACAAATAAAAGCTAAAATGGTCACTATTAAAATGTCAGAATTTCTTTGGTAAACACCAAAGCTATTGACATTTTAAATGTCAACTATTTTGTATTTTCAACCATATAAGAAAAGCCCTTTATCATTTAGAAGGCACTGTCCATTTATTCAAACTTATCTGTGGAATTTTTTTTTTAATTTTCATCAGTTCATCCAGGACAATATTATGTCCTACTTAATTCAAGCATGTATGTCCCAGATATAGATTATTTTGTTTCACCTTTTATGGCAGCCAGAAAAAATCAAGGCAAATCCTTTTTGGTGCCTTTCCTTACACTGTCATCACTTGTTTTCCTTCTGCGTGGAACACATCATTGCTAATGTGCAGAATTCCAACTGTGCATGACTAATAAATACCAAGCTGCTAATAATCTCACCAATTCCTGGTGCAGTGATATTTCCAGAGGATTAATTCCAAACTCAGCTTCTGTTTTCCTTCTGATTGTTTCAATGGGAGACACAGGACAATGCTGACTATGCTTGAATGGAATGAATAGGGCTAGTAAAGAAGCCTGTTATCTCTGCAACCTTGCTTAGTCTTCATACCCCACATCATTAAATGCCTTAAAATACCCTAAAAAGTGTGTCAGTGACTGTAGTTAGTCACTACTAAAAAAACCAGATGTTTTCCTATTGGCTGAACTGCCTTTGATTTTAGCTGTCCTTTCTGTAATCTTCCAAGTGTGGAGCTTAAAATACTAAAATTATTTAAACAGCTTAAAGGTTGGATGTTTTAAGTATTTTGCTTCTGCAACAGGGAATGCTTTGTAGTGGCTTTGTTACATTTGAATCAATGTTTCTGTCAAAAGCCTTCCTTCATGGAGAATACTTTATCAGAAGATAAACATTTCCATTGAGCTAAACATGAAGTGCTCAACTTCTGTACACCTTGTTTTTACCCACAGTAGCAGGACAGCTGACTGCTTGAAACTCTTAAAACTCAAGATGCTGACTAGCAGCAGGAAATGGAGAATTTATCAGTTCATTGAGATATTTCAAGGTCTTCCCAGAAGCAGAAATCAAATCCCACTCTCGATTTTAAGGCCCAGTGAGCAGACCCCACATTAACATACTGTGATAATCCCAAACAGATCAGTATATGCTGATGATGATGAAAGCCTCCCATTTTAGCAATCCATCATAAACCTCATGTACATTTTCACATATACAACCTGTGAATCCTGTTATTTTCTGAAGCATATGCTCATGTCTTTTATAAGTAGCACTGAATTATATCCAAGGTGTGGAAGGCCTTGAGTTATGCTTCAGATGTTTCACCTCTCAGAGCTGAGGGATCTCCAACTGGAAGAAGAAAAGCTCACCTTTTTTGTGGTCACCAGAAACAGAGCAGCTGTGTTTCAGCAGACTGAATTCAAAAGACACAGAATCATAGAATGCTTTGGGTTGGAAGGGACCTTTGAAGCTCATCTAGTTCCAAGCCCCCTGCAATGAGCAGGAATGTCTTCAACTAGATCGGGTTGCTCAGAGCCCCATCCAACCTGAATTTTGAATTTTCCCAACTACAGCTTCTCTTAACAATCTGTAAAGACCCCTTTATACAAGTCAGCAGGCATTCCTATTTCTCTCCTGTGACAAGTAGCAATGGTTAATTCCCAAAGAGCCTTCTCTAGGAAGGCAACAGAACTATAGATTTTGTATCTTCTGAAAAACCTCCAAGAAATTATTGTTGAATCTCTTTGGAGCTAACTGGCTCCCATTACAGAGAAATGTAGAGACAGATGCAGGATTCTGTAACTATTTTGCATGTTCCTTTAGACAAAACTTGAATTTTACTTAACTAACAGAACCTCATTAATAGCTTCTGGTATAAGTAAAGCAAGGAAACAGTATGCACACCTTCATTATTTCCAACAGAATCAGCCATCCCAGTTGCCACCATGGTTATTATGCAACTCTTGAGTTTCAAATTAAATACGGCACAAATCTCAAATGGAGACCAAACATGCACAGCCTGAGCAAGTTTGGAACTGGATCTGACAAGGTCTGAAGTGAGTAAAAGCCTAAATTCTCAAGCTTACAGTGCTGGACTGGCAGCAAAGCCAGGAAACACTTTCAGATCTCACCATCATCATCCCCTTCTGACCTTCAGTGACTATAAAATGAGAGCTTTCCAGTAGGCCAGTTTCCATACAGGAGCTGCCATTGTAAGAGAACAGATTTTCAAAAGATGATAAACATGATTAGATGCTGGCTCAAAATCTCTGGTGGTTGATCTGCACGCATAAAATTAAGTATCATCTCCCTGGTAAAATATCCCCCTGCCAGGTCTGGTTTGTCAGAATGCTTCATGCTGTAAACTTCACACGTTCTCATTACGCATTTGTAGCTTTGCATAGCATGGTGGAACTAAGATTTATTAGGGCTCCTGGCCATAATACACAGAAAGATTCCAAATAAACTCCCTTTCCCCCTTCAAGTGTCTCTTTTACTTCACTCACTGACAATACAACCCCAGGAGAGAGGTAACAGACAAAGGAGAACAAACACAAAAATATTTGCCTTACTCTTTCAAAGCAGAAACCAGTGTCCCACTGTTTCCATAATCTTTGCTATGTCAAAGGCCACTTATGTTTAACTAATTAAAAATAAAGCCAAGAAAGAGCAAACCAGCAGGGTAAAAGAAAATG
Organism: Cyanistes caeruleus; assembly: GCF_971803275.1. Classification (NCBI taxonomy): domain Eukaryota; kingdom Metazoa; phylum Chordata; class Aves; order Passeriformes; family Paridae; genus Cyanistes; species Cyanistes caeruleus. Next base: position 12,650,379 of record NC_141712.1, read on the forward strand.
AGAAAAATAAAATAGATTTGGGAAGTACAAATAAAATGGACTAAATGTGAAAAAGAAAGGGCTAACATGACTCAACAGTAGAACTCCCAGATGGTCTAAAGAGACATTTTTGGATATAAACGTATGAATGAAATCACATTAAACAAATATCTCCCTTGACATTTTTCTCTCATCATTTTACACCTTTTCCTGGAATTTTCCATAGCAGCTACAATTCAGTCAGAAGCCAAAGCATACTAGCAATTTGAAAAAAAGTTTAAAGATTTTTTTAGAAGTAAAATAAATTCCTGGTAAGAGTAACTAATTGCCCAATTGATTGTTTTAGTAATGTTATTTCTAAGTAAACATTATTTCTACATGTCCAAATATGAACTTGAAACAAGCATTGAAAACAAAACTTCAGAAAATTCATAAAAACTTGACAGCTATTTAAAGAACAACCAACTCCTTAGCTGGATCACAATGAGTATTAGAAAATCTATTAATGCAAACAAAACCTATCGATACCACTTGAGAGAGAGCAGAGAATGCAAGAGATTCATTTATTTCAATAGACAAACTGCTTTCCAGATGAAATGGCAGGGTCGTCAACACAGTGAGTAGTGTCATAGACCAATGCATAGTAGCCTGCAATGGGAATACACAAAATGGGAATACACAAAAAGAGAGCTAACGCTCCTTGAAAAAACATTTGAAAAAGCACAGGATGCCCACACTCCTCCTAAATCAAGATATCCCAGCAGTCTGACCCACGGCAAAAGCTGCCAGACATCACACAGGCAGTCAGGGGATTTGTTTCTTCCCACTAACCTCTGTCATCTATTATTATTTTTTTGCTGCAAGAATATTTCCGTTTTCTTGTAATCATTTAATTCAAATGCTCCTGACCACACTGCAATTCAGAGGGCTTTCCTCTAAACCAGACTTCTGCACCTTTCTGCACTAAGTTCCACAGACAGGAAAGACTTTAACTCCACTTCCACAGGGAGTTAAAGTATTTGCTTGTTTGGATTGAGAGCGCAAGTGACACCCTTTGGAGGCTTTGCTGTGCCTTCTTGCTATAGCTGCAGTCATAACAAGGATAACCTTATTCAGTGCCTTAGAACAAATGAAAAAACTGCCCTGGGAGCATTTCCCCTCTGTGCCCAGCAGGGAACCCAGGCCACATTCCAGCATTTATTATTTCTGCAAAGGCAGCTTGCGGGTCATTGTCTCACGCATCCTCCACAGGCTGCAGCACTCCAACAATTCCAGGGTTTTTTTAACTCTGATGATTTTAGTGATCTGGCTTCAAGGGTGTTTCCAGAAAAATAGTCTCAATGGAAAACTACAGCAGTAGGGACAGGCAGGGGTGGGAAACTGCAGCCCTTGAGGGGGACAGGACCACGGCAGAATTTCACAAGCTACTTTTCTGAATTATTGACATTACCACATCAAAACAACAGGAATTTAGGAAAAATTAATCCAAGCCACTAAAAGAAGCTTCTGCAATACTTCTGATTAATCTGGTCACTCAGTAAATCACTTTAAAGCAACAACAATAGCACACTGTAATATAAACCATTTAATATAAGTTTTTCACATCACATAACCTGTGTTTGAAACCACATATTTTAATATTTGAAATGAGCTTATCTGGAATTCTTGTATCATAAAAAATGATAGATGAAGGCTGGTTTTGAGCTCAATTATTCAAATGTGGTGAAACTGCCAAACATTGACATTAGCTAAATAAAGGCCTACTGACACAAGCCACAAGCCTGTGCATTGTCAGCACACAGAACACATGGGGGCACCCATGTTCAACGTGACACATAATGCTCTCCTCAAAGGAGCTTCTTTGGTAGCAGGTCTTGAGCCTCTCCATCACCCTTCCTGAGAAAATTGCTTTGTTCCGTTTTATAATTTCAATCCCACTTCAAAGGCTTTATAGTTAAGAAAAAGTTGCTGCAAGATTTTCTATAAACCATAATACTGTCACAATGTCATACTCAAAAGTTTTTGGAAACAGATTTAAAAGCAACTTAAATAGTCATGAAATTTAGAGCTGAGACTGTCAACAGCACTCCCTTTAAAATTTTCTTAGAGCAATAAATTAAACAGGTCAAAACAAAGTCAAAAAGTCTAATTAGAGAGTTACTTCTTATAGAAACAGCTAGGACCAGCAGAACTGTTTATATGCCCAGAAAGAGTTGTTTTAGAGAATGCTGTAATAAGTAACATACTTGATAATTTCATGTTATTATACTTGTAAAATCAATCAGACCATCAGAACAGGGTGTGTAATTTCAAGCAGCAAATATAAAAACAAATAAAAAGGCATTAAATCCATGTCACCCTCAAGACTTCTTTCTGTAGTATTAGCTGTAGGTGTTTTATTTGAGTTTTAGTCTTACCTTGATGATATGATTGTTGTAGGAAGTTCCAATTCTGTGAGCTCCTTGAAGAGCCTGAAAATTTTTCTTTGGGCCGTTTCACCCAGGTCTCAGCAGTAAAACAAAAAAAAAAAATATATAAGCAGTTTAGATGTCTTAGAAGCAAACAGCCTATGTAAAAAGACTACAGTATCAAATACAATATCTCCTAATGAATCATAAGAGTAAAAATAATTACAAATAACCTATAACTTTTGACTATAATTATTTAGAAGGTTGATTCATATTCTTACACTATTTCATATACAAGGGGGGGAATTTTTCCAACCCACTAAGAATACTTGCCAACAAATATCCTACTGTTCATAGTTTTTAGAATTTTCTTGCCCAGATTCTAATCCAAATTTCCCATCTATTAAAGGTAATCTAAACTATACATTATTTGATAACTAGAAAGATATAAAGGGCTTTTTAGAAGTGAGATAAGAAAAAAAGAAATTCAGTTTCTTTCAAAAAGGTTCTTTTTGCCTGATTGCAACAAAAAGTAACTGAAGTAGTCATAAAACTCCAAAGTTGCATACAGTCACAGAATTTTCCAACCAAAGACTATGGGCTGGTTTATGACCACATATGTTAGCAGATCCTTGCCTAGAGCCTGGCTTTCAGTGAGAAGGCATTTGTACTTTCACACATCACCCCAGAATAACCTAGCCCCTAGATCAGGAGATATTATTTGCTTCTTGTGTTTGTCTCCTGTTCTCCAGCTCTCGGAAATGCCACCACACACACAAAAGTGTTATCTTTTAATAACAGAATAATAATAATAAAAAAAAGTATCCTGTTAGAGCACCTAAACTCTGTGCTTATTATCATTTGAAACTAGCTCCTCACAGTGTCTGTTGTGAAGCAGGTGATATATTTGATTTATTTACCATATTTTGAATTTCAAAGTCTCTGTTCAGGTGAGCTGTCTTGCATGGAGTGTGCAATGCAGGTGCCCTCCTGAGGCACTTCCAGCCACGTGGCACCACCTTCCCTGGCACAAACAGCAGCCTGAGCCACCAAAACCCTTGGTGACTCAAAATCTGTCCTCTGGCAGTGACAGCCTCACCAATGAAACCAAGCTGCTCATCTAAATCTCAAATTTGTTGATTTACAAGTAGTCACCTGTCAAACACATCGGCCACAGCTTTAAATGGTAGTGCTCATTTGTGCCTCATTCAGTAATAGCTATCATTGCAGTTCAAATCCTGTGACCTGCCATTGCTTTCCCACTAATCTTCTGTAATTTCCATAGAAGAATCCTTGAAGGTCCCCAAAGGTGTCCTGATTAAAAATCAAATCCTTAAATTCTGGTCATTTTTATGAGTCTCTATATAGACTGCATCTGGTTCTTCCCCTCCAACCAACCATCAGGCAGTGTTCAAAGAAGAAAAGAGAACAAAAGCATTAAGAGACCCAGGTGACAGCAGCTTTCCTAAATGTTCCTGTCTAACCAGCTGCCTGAAGTAACAAGAGGTCAATGTCTACCATCTATTTAAATATCTGGAATTAGATTCACAGGTAACATGCCTATGGCAAATGCCATTGTCAGTGCAAAAGAAAACTTAAAAGGCAGGAACAATTGTCTTCACCTTCTCTTTTAATGTCTACGGGCCTGCTTGAGTATCAGCTGTAGCATTTAAGGCAGAGGAAGATACAGCATATTCATCAGTAACAGTAGCACAACTGTCTAACTTACCCATTATGTCCATGTGGACAACTAGAACTAACACAACCTCCGCATTTGCTGGGGGCTTTTGTGCTTAGTCTCAAAACATAATTTGTGATAAAATATGGTAAGTATTCTCAAAGAATGAACACTGCAAGAAAAATTGAGGCTGTATTTATTCCTACACAAGTACCTTTTAGTTTGGTTGTTGTTTGGACAAGCTTTTTAAGAAAGTCTGCAGCCTGCAGAGCCACAGCTGCATACAAGTTGTCAAAATTATTAAAGCTCAGTGGTCCAAGAGCACCATTTAACACCTACACATGGATAGTACCTTTTACAGTTTACAAGGATATTTGCACTGACTTGTTCAAGCAAGCTACACCCAAACTCAAACATTGCTTCTTGACATTCTGACAATTTGATGCTCTCTTCTGAAACTATGGAACAGTTTTGCTTTCACATATCACAGAAGGAAATACTTTGGCTATCCAATAAGCTGCAGAAACAAGCTGAGTACTCTGGGCATGGCCTGTAGACATGCATCACATTCAAGAGTGCATAGTTTACCACTTTTATTAATCTTGAGATTAGCTTTCTAATTGCTGGAAAATTTCATTGCAGAAATGCAGTTCTGTTGTGTTTTTCTAGAATTTACATTCAACTCATGAGATCTACTCCACAGAAGTGTTTAGAATAGAGATTAAAGTTCCTTTAGCTCACCATGAATAAAGAATATGACACTGTAAGAGGAAGTAATACTAAATTACAACTGATATATTTGCAGTTTCCCCTTTTCTTGCAAGACTGTACAGCACACTGAAAAGCTTGAATCTTCTGCTTCTGAAGCAGATCCCTCCCTGTGCTTTTCATTTGCTCTGCCTCAGCTGAGGGAACTGAGCTCCATTTTCCCTTAGTCACATGCACAAAGGACGAACAAGACTGTTTATACAGTTTACTCACTGTTGGAAAAGCAATTGATGCTTGTTTGTTGTTGTAGTGTTTTTAAGACAAACTAGAACTTGAGTATTAAACCAGAAGTTGCCGCCTTTTATTTCCTTAGTGCTGCACAGGGAACAGATTGTGCAATAACTGTTTGGAAGTCAGTCAAGCAAAGGACTGCTGGTTACTACATTATAAAATTATAGGGCCTGTTGTAGGAATTGAAAGCAGCAATTTCATGTTCTATATTTGTTTCCTTCTAGACTTTCTGTGTGAATTAAGTCATCTTTAACACAGCAGATATTTCTTGTGATCCTGGCTGCTCAAGAAGCCACAAAAAAGTCAGCTAGATAACTGGGATAGCACATCTGTAGGCAGCAGTTGTCAGCTGAAGGCATTGTAGCAGCATCCACAGGTATTTTGGCTTGAAATACAAATGTCTGCCAAGGAAGGTAGGAATTCCCTTGCAAAAAAAAATATGACCCTCTTCCATCTGAATTTTTATAACCTTGTAATTACAGGGTTTTCAGGCAAAAATATGGGAAAATGAGTAAGTTTTTTACATGTGTATATATATGTATAACAAGGCAAACAAAGAGCAGCAGCAAACAGAACCAGAAACCAGTAACAACCTTCTCTCAGCTTCAGGCACCCTTCCCTTTGGTGTAGTAATATGAAATATTAAGTAATATGAAAAATTAGCGGGCTTATAGACTGCTACTGTCTGCTTTGTTTTCAATTGTACAAGCAAAAAACAAAAACAAGCAATATCAAGTATCAAGTAACAAGCAAAATCATGTGTTTGTGATGCCAAGTGAAGTTTCTAATCATGGTGAGGAGTTCAAACAAGAAAAACTCTAGCTTCTTCCTTTGACTTAACAGTGGTACCTGTGCACTGTTAGGTTTTCTTTGTGTTTGCTTGTTTGATTTGTGGTACAAATAACCTATGAAGAGTACCTCAATTTTCATCCAAGTTCCATTTTAGTCCAGTAACTCAGACTCACAGTCTTGCATTTGGAATAATTTCTGATTTTAAACTGATCATCAAGTGTTCATTTTATAATCCAGCATTTAACTGAAAAGTTGGCTCAAACTAGAATAATGACACCTGAGTCTTGTTTCCTGAGGAGTTCAACAATTTCTGTGAACCATCTCCAAGAAATGTATAGATGTCACAGAGCAGGTACCTGAATGCAGTAGGTTTGCAGTTGGAGTCTCTTTATAAGTGTTTGACATGGGTTTCTTTGATGATGCCAGTATACAAAATGACTTGGTCATCTGGGGTTGAAATGTGTCTAATTCTTTAGTTACAAAGGTGAGATCAATTTCCTGGCTAATTTTAGTACCTTAAAGCAAAAGAAATATCAGCATCAACAGAAGATCAACCTTGCTAAAATATGTGAACTTTTTCCTCTGTGCCTCTTATCTGTAAGACTATCGACTTTTAATTTTTTTTCTAAGTTGCCTCTTCTGCTTCTTAGATTTGCCACTGTATGCCCAATTTAAAGACATTATTGAGTTTCCCTAAAAATACTGACAGGCAAGTTGCAGTACCCAGGATTTGATTGTGGGCATATGGTTAGTAATGACATTCTAATTAGATTTTGATACTTAAGCCTGGTGTGAGGAGGGTCAGTCTCTTAATCGCATTAGACTTTGAAGAGATTATGGGTGACTTTTTCCTCCTTACAGACTCTGCACTAAAAGCTGCCTCCTTTTAACTGGATTGCAGCACTAAATGTAACTTGATAAAACATTAGCACGTTGCTATATTAGCTAAAAAATCATACAAGAAAATTTAGTCATTTCATAAACCCACAGCACTGAATTGCAATATGAAAAGACACCCCACACATAGTCCTGCTGAAATAAACTCTGCATAATTACAGATGTCCAGTTGAACAACTCCTGTGAATTCTAACAGGATTTGTTCTCTCTGCAGACTCCACTGACAGAGGCTAATTGACACAGAAATAAGACTACCTCTAACTTCAGTCTCCCAACAAGTTTTCTGTAACTTCTTTCTTCTGTGTAGGTAGGAAATAATAGTAAAGAGCATCTCTGTCACAGAAAAAATGCACTGCTCTAGTACTAACATACCTGCTAAATGCACTGCTCTAGTACTAACATACCTGCTAAGCTCTGCTCACAGCAGAGTCTTAGACAGCTTCAACTTTAGTGTGTTAAAAATGGGGCATGAGAGTTAAACTGAATCACCAAAGAGACAGGCTGGAGGAAAGCCAGTCTCACTCTCTCTCTCTGCTTTTTATTTTCAATATGTTCATTTTAGTTCACTGGCCTGGCTGACCCCTTCAATAGGCTCTTTTGAAGTGAGAAATATCTCCATAAATGCAAGCAATTTGTTGACAATTGTAACAAGTAGAGCTCAGCTAAACACACTGTCATGAAAAACAGAGCTGAAGCCGCTCTGACAAGAGTTGTGCTAGTTTAAAGTCCATAAACAATAAGCAGAGCCACGCTTCACCCCTAGAACAGCTGGCTTCTGAGGAGGCTGATTGTACCTGTCCTTGAAAGAGAAAAGAGCAGATAAGCCACAAAGAGTTATTGTGGGTACAGCTTGTGTGCACTCTGGTGAAGGACATGAAAGGAGCCAAATAAAAATATATTCAGTTCTGATTGCAGCCAGCTTATTTTGATGGGAACTATTTACATATTTCACTTAGATCTATAATGTTCCTGTGGAGATTCACTGCCATGATCTCCTGTGGACATACCAAGGACAGGCCAATCCCAATGTACAAAATACAGAGCTGGTGTTTCCCTTGAATCTTCCCTCTGAGTGTGATCCATCCCCTGCACCATGACAGCTATGGCTCAAATCCATCCAATACTTCGCTATGTTTGAACCATGGAGAGTTTTTTATGTCTGGAGGTGTATGGACAATATTGTCTTCTCCTGGCAGTAGTATTTTATTGGCAAGAGAAGAAACTGCATTGAAAGGACATGCCCAAGAGCTGGCAGGCAAAATATGTGCTGGATTGTCTGATTTGGTTCTTAAAAAGCATCAGTTTATGAGGACTGACTTTGCCAGACATTTATGTTCTATCTCACATCCATTGCTGCAGTTTAAATAGGCTAAACTTGTCCCTGCTGCCAGGAGCCATGGCCTCATCCATTGCTACATGGCTGGACAGCTGCTTGTGCCAGCACAAAATTGGCGGGGTAGAAGTCAAGAGAAGAAGCAGGCAAGGGCAGACAGAACTGCCTCCAGGAGCAAGCTATGACAATTCAAAACCTCACAGGAAATTCCCTGGATTTGAGCTGAGAGGAATGCTGAGCAAGAATTAAATGGTTCTAGGTGTATTTGACAGATCACAGGCAGCCTAGGATTTGGTGAAAAGAAACAGGTGAAGGATATCTAACCAATTAGATATTTATGCATCAAAATGGCAACTTGGAGGTTCATCTCCCTGTTGAAGCAAACCCAGAATATCCTGTCACAGATTCTGACTGCCTTCACCCAGAAGGTTCGTGGCCCAACTGGTATTTTACTCTTTTAGTGATTCTGTAAAACCACTTTCTTGGGTAAGATAAATCAATTTTTGTTTTACTTATTTAATAATGAGTGAGAATTACACTGCATACAGTTCCATCCTCTCTCTCTTATCATAAAATCACTGGCCTATTGTATGACACAGACCTGCCTGAGGCCTCTAATGTTGTTAACACATTATCAATTCCATCACTGTGGGCCACGGACATTTCTTGAAACATTTCTGTTTCAGTACTGATACCTGTATTATTGATATTGCCAGAAAGCAGCAGAAATCATGGCAAGCTGGAGAGCCTTAGACTTTGTGGTGTCAGGTACTGATGGACCTCTTGAGAGTGCCACAATGTGGCCCAGAGAAGTGAAGGAGACGTTCAGACCAAGCCCTGCGCAGCGGGCAGCCGGGGACACCTCCTGTTGTCACTCAGCCCTGAAGGGATGCCTTTACTTTTGCAACTGTCCCATTTATTAGGCTTTCACCCAAGTCTCAGCTGAGCTGCCCCCCATCACACACAGTGACTGCACTGGCTGGCACTTCTTGAAGCACTCAGGAGCTGACAGAGGAAAAGAACATCAGGCCTGCCAGGAGTGAGCAGCATCTGCCCAGCTGGCAGGCACCTTCCCTGGCCACAGGAAGAGATGTGCCCTTAGTGATGCTGTTCCCAGCAGAAAGAGCCCTACCTCTCAAGAGTGGAGAGATAACTTTGGACAAACATTGCCAGCCGCAGACTCCATTTTAGTCAACTGTCCTCTAGCAGGGTATATTCTGTTCAGAGAGCTTGGAATAAGGACTGTGATTCCGATGGGGAATTTTCTTCCAAAACCCGCCACCTGCTGTGGGTCTGACTGCTGTCTGACACGGGAAATCCAGAGTAATGGGGAACCACTCCGCAGGGAAAAGCAGCACTTTGTATTGGCAGCATCTGCCTATAGATGCCCTGTTTGACCCGGGCCAGTGGGCGTGCAGGGGGAAAATTACTCCAGAACTGAATAAGAACTTAAGACCCCCCGGGCACAGCGTGAGGCAGTTTTTCCCTTCCCAGGGGAACTACTGAAGAAACGAGCATTATGACGGCTGGCACAGATGAGGGAATGAGAAGCGGGGCCGGGGCGGGAGGGGAGCGGCAGAATCCTGAGGAAGCACGGCCCCCTGAGGAAGCGGAGCACGGCTCCTGAGGAAGCAGAGCACGGCTCCTGAGGAAGCAGAGCACGGCTCCTGAGGAGGCACGGCTCCTGAGGAAGCACGGCTCCAGAGGAAGCAGGGCACGGCTCCTGTGGAAGCAGGGCACGGCTCCTGAGGAGGCACGGCTCCTGAGGAGGCACGGCTCCTGGGGAAGCACGGCTCCTGAGGAGGCACGGCTCCTGAGGAAGCACGGCTCCAGAGGAAGCAGGGCACGGCTCCTGAGGAGGCACGGCTCCTGAGGAGGCACGGCTCCTGGGGAAGCACGGCTCCTGAGGAAGCACGGCTCCAGAGGAAGCAGGGCACGGCTCCTGTGGAAGCAGGGCACGGCTCCTGAGGAGGCACGGCTCCTGAGGAGGCACGGCTCCTGAGGAGGCACGGCTCCTGAGGAGGCACGCTCCTCGGCTGCGGGTCCCGGCGCCCCCCCGTGGGGCCGGGCGGGCACGGCAGGCGCGGGCCCGAGAGCTCTCCGCCGGGAAAAGGAGCAGCAAAGCCATCTCCCGGCTTCCACAGGAACCGCTTCCAGTAACTCGCTAACTAATAAAACTCTGCCGTTAGTGTTTTAAGTGTAATTCCCTGCACCAACGGGTGAAGAGTTCAAATCGACTCTGTCACGCTGTATTTTAGTTGCAATGTTCTCATCTCCTCACCAAAAAAGGTCCTAGCACAGGAACGAGAATGGAAGATGACCATTCAGGTACCCTCACAGAAGATGACTCAGAAACTACCTTTTTTTTCAGTGACCTCTTCTTACACAACCTTTTCCATGCTACTTTGTTTTCAGTGCTGTGAACAAAGTCTCAGAGGAACTTATTAGGAACCTTGTTCTGGATGTAATGAAGGCTTACATAATTGGAACGTATAAAATCCTTAGGGTCCTCACAATGCTGAATTGATGTGGAGGTTTTTAGTCCCCACGGTCTTTAATCACCTCTGAAAACACAATCTACTGTATTTGTAAGGAGATTCACTTGGTTGCTTTGATGTTAATACACAATAAACCACAAAACAGGTTACTTGGGTCAGGTAACAAGCACTGAAACACAGGTAACAATGGCACTGAAATCCTTTTGTGAGGTGCAGTCATCATCCAATTGCATCCAATTTCATAAGGAGGTGTATGTATTTCTCTGAGTGCTTGAATGAGATCACATTTGATAAAAGTCTGAGGAACAAAAGATTTCATCATATTACTCCTATAAAAGAATGTTTGCAAATAGGTATTAACTATCAAAATTGCTGTACACTTGTGCTCCATTACTCAGTGCTCTGAAGATGTAAAAATAATCTGTACAAATAGCACAGTATTTGCAAATAAGAAAGCTTTATTCTTTCCATTGGTTTGAAAGCGTGACATTAATTTTGGCTTTCAAAATCAAAAAAAGCAAAGACATGTTAAAATAAGCCAATACCCAACAGAGAGCACACTCTAGAGGTTATTTCCTGGCTGTTGTCTCAAAGGGATCTTGGCACGGATAAATACCATCCTGTTCCCATCAGGTATGTCCTTTACAAAGAGAACAAAGAGGCTTTAACTATAAGACTCCTAAGAACAGCATTTTTATTAAGTTATTCAAGATAAAAGCCTGGGTAGTTTCTCAGATTTGCATCTCTCAGAGAAATTGGTCATACTGTGATCAGTCAAACGCCTAGGAGTACCACCACAGCAGAACTAGTGGTAGAGCCCATGGGACAGCAATGTGCCAATCCCTACTTTTCTTGCAGGTCCTTGGGACATTAGTTCACACCTGTCCCTGGCATGGGATCACCACTCTCCCAGAGAGAAATCTTGTGTGTGTTCAACGGGACAGAGTTTTGTGTGGGTTCTGGCAGTGTCCCCAGAGGCTTCACTCCTCAGACACACACCCAGCTGCTCTGAGGTCTAAGCTGGCATCTCCCCCGTGCAGGACTTGTGCTATCTGGGTGAGCACAAAACATCCCCAGCCCCTTGGTCCTCACCTGGTGGCTCCAGCAGTGTCAATGTTGGACCAGGGCAGAGCAGAGGCTCCTCCTGCACAATCCACCCTCACACACAGAACAGAGAGCAGGTTCAAAGTGTATGCAACATTTTATTGAAAAAATACGAATGTTCTGTACACAAAGTACAACTTAATGGGCTTGAAAAAAATCTCCAGAGACTTAATGGTTAGTATAGGTCTTCTTTCCTTCTTTTCCCTCTAAGGGCATAAAGCATACAATGAAGCAGCAGGTCCCCTGTACTTGTGCAAGTGCAATCCCATCGCTGTGAGTGCAGCACAGCACCTGGCTCTACACGGGACTCCAACATGCTCAATGTACTTTTGATGGATGGTCTGCAAGAAATTTAAAGCATGGAAGAACTGCACAGGACTTGTCCTTCAATCCACTGGTGATTCAGAATTTATTGAGAGATCTCTGTTCTCCTAAACAGTCTGCATCTGCATATCCAATATTTCTGACAAATAAATACAAAAATAAATAGGGATCTGGCCTCACAGAACCTGAAGTCTCAGAAGCAACAAAACTTATAGCAAGCTACATACATAATTTCAACTATGTCAACATAATTTATTTAAATCTCTATCAATAAATGTATTAAAAGTATAAATTCTTACCCAATACTGAGAGTTTAGTTCTGGAAATAAACCCAGAAAAGGAAAGCTTTTTCAGTCCTCTCTTACAATTTAGTGTGCTCTTAGAAAATGCTTTATAGCTGAACTTCAGCAGAAACTAGCTGCTATATAATGCATTTCTATCCCCCAAACCTAATATAAAAAGCTCTTTAAATCTTTTTACAGTAACTGGCTTTCATGTCCTAACTTTACATACAGTTACTAAAAATACTGCACGTAGCAGTGCTGACTAAAAATAGGTTTAGTGTTAAAACTACATGCACAAGTGCTGGGGTACCAAAGCAGAAACTGAATAATGTGGCAGCTTCACAATTTATGTTGCTAATTGGATGGTGTAACAAATACTGCAATCCCAAAAGATATGTATGTTGCCAATGGAAAAACAATTAACAGGACTGGATGAGGAGAAAAAAGGCAAAAAAACATTTTTTCTTCTCCATTTAAAACTGGAATGTCCGTAATGGCCAAGAAGGTGAATGTAGACCAGAGTTAGAAGCTTCTAAATCAGGAGTAAATGGTGATGACTTCTCGACCGCCACCTCTAACAAGTAATACCCTCTCCAGACCCTCAGTCAAGACTTCAAGAAACTCCATGTCTGTTTCAGTAAAGTCAAGGAAAAAAAGTATCAAAACCAAAATATACAGGGATTAGACCAGGGCCAGCTCACAGCCCTCAGCTCTGGTCTCACTCAGCTCAAGTACCCCTCTAAGTACCAAAATACTGTGAGTTTGGGGCACTTTTTCCTTTAAGCAATTACTACCTTACAGCCACAAGCCGATACCCTCCACTCAGGGGACACTTTGTCACATATTACAGCTCAACAGCACTGGTGGCCAAATGAATTCAAGAAAATAGATTAAAGAAAAACCTTCTGTGTGGGCCAGGCCTTGCCTGAAAGGATACAGTTTTCATCTCCATCAGTATTCTTTGGAGGACCAGGCATGTTGAGGAGCACAAGTCTGGCATCATGGGATCTATTTACAATGACTTCATTTAGCTTCACTGCTGTGTGCATCCTTCGGACATTAGACTGGTTCCTGTAGGAGAAGCACATTCAGACTTACTGTTAGAAACACACCTCTGAACATTGAATTATTAAAAAGGTCCTTTAAAAGCATACTCAAATCTCCTAAATACCCTGTTAAATGTCAGCTCAACATAGTGATTTTCTTCAAACTTTATGATGAAGATACAGAAGACATTTCCCAAACTTACTCAGGTACAGCTAGTCTGCTGGTTTTAAGATCTCTGGAGTCAAGTCTCCAGTTTAGAAAGTTACACTGCTCTTCAAAAAGCACACTCGATAAAGATGATTTAGTGTTGCATAAGAAATGAAAACACATTTGCATGAGGGGATGTTCTCTTCCACCAGGCACAGTCATGGCTGCAGAGCCCTCCCTCAGGGCAGCCCTGCAGCACCCCCAAACTCTCCCGCGTGCCCATGGCAGCACAGGCCAGGCACTCCTCCAGACCCAGCACCCCCAAACTCTCTCAGGGGGCTGGGAGCCAAGCAGGAGCCTGGCCCCATCGTGCTCAGCCCACACTTCCCAGGAGCACACTTCCCTCTTGGTGCTGAACAGCAGCTGAGAGAGAAAGGCTGAGCTGCTACAGACCACAGTCGCAAAATGGGGAAGTACAGGATGGCAGCCTAGAGCAGGCTGCATGTGAGGGGCTTCTCCAAGTGTTAGACAGGTGTTAAGCTCTCCTTCAGGACACTAATCAACCTCTCTGCCTGTTTACAAGAAACACTTTTACCCAGGTGTCTTTAAAATCTCAATCACACTTTCAAACTTGAGTAGCCACTTAGTTCAAAAGTTAGGGGAGAAAAGGGAAATAGGTGCAGCATAATCTCATAAACCTCTGCTCCATAAGAATCCAGGCTAAGAGAGGTAAACTCATTAATTATTTGGAATATATTAACACAAAATAACAACAATTAATGCAGGAACAAAACTCAAAAGTAACTTTTGGGGATTTCAGGCCAGGGAATGTTTCCTTCTTACCAGAAATCAAGCATTATTTTTGTAACATAAAAGGAAATACAATACAGAAATAAACTTATCAAAAGAAGAATATTTTTATACTTTTGAGGCTTTTCTACTTGAGGTTTCATCTTCATTTTAATATTATAAAAGTATTAGAAGAAACAAATGAAATAAGAAATATCAGCGGTTTCACTGATTTGGCTTTGTTTGATGAGTGAAACTCTTTAGCAACCTTGCTGCTCTTCTGAATATTCAGATTTGCAAATAAATCATATACACAGAAAGAAGAAGAGGCAGTGAGGAAGGACCATGTTTATTATGCTAACAGAATAATTTACCCACTGTGAATTACCTCTCTATTACTTCATGTTCTTACTTAATTTGGAGCAAGGACATGCTCTGTCTTTACCACATCAGCTTCAGAAAGCCATGGACAGCACTGAGGCCAGATTATGTTTACAGGAAGTGAGGAAAAAACCAGCAGCAGGAACATAACAGTTGTTAGCTATGTATAGTCTTGGAAAGGGAGTTGAAAACTAAAGGTTTGGCTTTCTCTAAAGTGTTATTTAAAACTGGCATCTCCTCGGTGATTTGAAGGTGTATGCTACAAGAAAGGGCTTATTTAGTCCCCAAAAACTGCCAGAAATAACATCCTAGCAGTGTTGTGGAATGAGAGCTTCTCTGAATGAGTAATGTTTCTTCCTGCTTGTGTCATACTCTGCTTAGGAAAATAGGTTCAGACTGGAATTGTTTTCTATCCTTAGTTCTCGTCAGGACAACTCTCGTAGTTTGTTACATCCTATTTATAATGATACGTAGCTTAAGTAGCTAATCCTGCTCCCTTTAAAACGTTGCTAAGACTGCTCAACTCTAGTGCCTTTTCTTCCATCAATACACATAGTTTTCCTGCTTTTAGCTGAGAAAATTCTTTCCTCTCAACCATCTTAATGTACTTCTAATTTAAATAACAAACTTACAAGTTTTCCCACCCTCTGAAAGCATGGAAGAGGAAAAAGTACAGGCAGTTAACACCAAATTCAGCAGAATTTCTACAGTATGATTCAGCCTAAAACAGATTTGAATTCTGATTTATGAGGAAGAAAAATCTGGAACTTTGCCAAGTATACAAAACTGACTGAGCTCTTCATGTGAGATGTAGGATATCAAAGAAGTCACAGGAGATTCACACAAAGCCAAAATAGACCTTTACTTCTCACTCTTCAAGGGGCACACATGTGGTAGTACCACAGCTGCTGTTCCATGTCAGTGCTCCTGCAGCAGCATCTCAGAGGGTTTATCACACACAGATGCTGTTCCAAGTCATTCATCACCATCTCCACAGCTTCTTCCTTTATGCGTTGAACATCCACACTACACGCTAGACAGTGAAATTACCATCTTTTTCTTCTTAAATTCTGGTTAGATCAGTGACATTATCAGTGTGGTTTTTTGAGGTATTTGGGAGACAGGAGGAAAGTTGTTACAGGACTTAACATTTCCAATTTAGAATTTGGCTACACCAAGTGAAATATTGAGGGACGTGTGCACATTTGATTGGTTAGAGATTTCTGGGGAGGCTAACTGCTGTCTTTTCATAGCCAGGTCTCAATGTTTACAGCATCCAAACCAAGCATTAGGAAACAAAAGATAATAAAAGCACAGCACATGTAGAGCTTCAAGAGATGTGAAGTGCAGACTTAGACAAGACTCACGGCTTAATGCTGATGAGATCTCTAAAGCTTCCCACAGCACTGCCTCGGTTCCGCTTCTCAGCATCACATTTCTCTTTCGTCCAGGTCATCTGGATATTCTCAGGAACAGGGTCTCCCTCATCTTCTTCATCTGAGTAGAGGCTCTCCAGACGTGCTATTGAATGTCTGTCCTTTACAAGCTGAGCCTGGAGGGCACATGAGTGACAAGGTGAACTCAGAGACTTTATTTTATGCTCTCTGGTGCTCTTTAAATAATTACAGACTTTTGTTCCATTTTATCTTTTATTCTGCTCACTCTATTTAGCCTTCAGGAGCTGACACCAGGCATCTGCCCTAGCTGAAAGTCTAACATACCAAATGGACTTTTAACAGCTTTGATGGGTGTAAGCCAAACAGAATTTGGACTGACAGAAGCCTGTATCTATATAGGAAAAAATGTCCATCTAGTATCATGACATGGTCAGAAACAACAGACAAGAACATCCAAAATTGCCAACAAAAAAAAAAATGCTTGACAGACACATGCAGAAAAGATGGATCATCTTTCATAGCTACATGTAAAAGACATCATAGTCATGTGTCCTGTAAGTCCAAACTGGAGAGACATCTTCAGCAGGAAAACAGGATATGCTATAAATTGAGACAAATACTGGATATCCCATACAAAGATAAAAACAAGAACTACATGCAATTTTGGGAAACAAAAAAAGCTACACTGAAAATATTTCCTTTTATCTTTAGAGCACAGGAGTTAAATTTAAGCAACAGCTACGTAACACACTACTAGGAAGGCACTTAGTGTCATCCCCCTCAGCAGCCCATAGAGAACAACTACAAATGACATACCTCCCTTTCCCTCTCAGTTTTTGTCAGCCTCATTTGCCTCAGCATCTGAGATCTCTGCTCCATCATAAGAGTTCTCTCGTAAGTATATGCTGAGATATCACTATTGTGCTGCAGAAATAAGGACAAATATTGTGCTTGTAATCAAGTCATAACCAAACATCACCACATGCAAATGAAGTGAAAAATGGCTTAATTCCCTTACCATTTCTACCACTTCTACCTCTGCCTCTATTCGGAGTTGATAAAGGAAAGTAGCCAAATCCTTCTTCATCTGGATGCTGTTATCATCCATCTGAGCAACAGTAAAAATTCTCATTTTGCATTTTCTCCAAACCTGGTGAGGGAACACAAACTCTCAGTCACTTGAACCATTAACAGTTTGCTCTACAAAACAGAAACTTAGCAACATATCCACTCTCAATTATCAATGCAGGTTCTACAACTGGACCACATTTCTTTAAACTGAAGAATGCAGAAGTAGGTGGGGGACATTCTCAGCTTACTTTGTGCTGTTTGAGAAGAAAAGGAAGCAACATCAACATGCCTCCATCATGCACAATCCACCACACATCAATGTTGCCTTCGTTGTAACGCTCATGGTTGCTGGGGTAGAAAGACACATTTTTGGGAACCAGCAGAGCCAGATGAGCTGCAGTTGTGCAGCGAACAGTACCTGCCCAGGAGGGGAAGAACACAGTTATTTCCAATTCTACACGAGTAATTTATGGTTAGAAAAATGCTACTCGCTGAGCAAGTGTCAGCAAACCATAAAAGTCATCACTTAAATAAAGAAAAGTATGTACAGCAAGGCTTGTGCAGACAGATCAGTCCAAGTGACAAAGCCAGGATTATGCAGACTCACAGGAACACGAGCCTTATTTCACACTCGAAAGAAAAGCAGAAACCTGCAAAGCTAAATAAGAGGAGACAGTATCTGCTCTCTTCTAGTTTGATTAAGTAACTGGACCACAGTAGGAGAGAGATAGGAGCAAGGAGAGTGTTATCCACTAGTGAAGGATAGGTTAGAACCAGTAACAAAACAGAAACAAATTACAGTTTGCCACAAAACCAGCATGTCTCAAAGCTGGTAGTTTTTTAACCGTTCATTAGACACATGAGTTTTAGCTGCTAGATTAATCTTTGAAGATCTTTCTTAGGTCTTTTACCCACAGGAACTGGTATTTCAAATAGAGCAGTTTTGTGTGAAAATACCTGCTTCTCCATCAATACAAGAAAAAAAGACAAACTCAAAACCAATCTTACAAGGATTCTATTAAAATCACGTGTACCACGTGTGTAATAAACATCTCTGTTCACATCTAATCACACCAAACCTTTAAAGCTCACCTATAAATGTCTTCCAAGACCTTGGATCTTCACTCTGTCTCCAGCCATAGGGCCACCCCAAAACCACAGTGTTGTGCTTCATGCCACCGAGTCCACAGGACTGGATCAAGTGAGCAATTCCTTCTCGAACTTTATTGGCTACAACTACTTGACAAAATCCTTTAACCTTCTCAATTTCCATCATATTCTTAATAGTCTGCAAGACAGACAAAAAAAAAAAAAATCTCAGTTTTTCCCTGTCATGACATTACAATGTAAATTCCTGGTTCACATGTCCATAGGTAAAGCATATTACAATGCAAAGTTCTGCTCATCAGATTTCCCTAATGAAACAAGAGAAAGCACCCACTTGTTTAAAACACAGATTCTTTCCAGACATAATAATTTCTAACAGATTAAAGTAAGAATTTTTTTGATTTGTGCTATCATCTCTTAATCATCATAGTAGATAGTGATATCTGTGTTACTATTTTAGTTTCAATTTTCTAATCCTATAACACTCACCTTTTGAAACCTAAGGCCAATTGACTTCATTTGGATTCCCAGTTTCAGATTCCCACGTAACATGCTGTGTTATATTAAATTTACAAATATAAGCACCAAATCCCACACACCAGCAAGTGTACCTTTTATTTGTTTAAAAACTAAATAAACTTGATCAACACATAGCCCATGAATTAGTTTTCCTTTTGTAACAATCTTCCTACAGAAAAAGCCTCCAGGGAAGAAAACAAATTTGCTGGTGCTATACATATATTTACATTTATAGATACATTTATATATGTAAACAGAGCTATGATGTCATGTTTGCACAATGAGGAAGATTAAGTAATTTATTGAAAAATTGAAAAAAATTCAATGCTTTTTGTAATATACTTATCAACACACTGAAGAAGAACACATTTGCTAAGTTTACCAGTTACTGAAATCACAGAATCACTGGGTTGGAAGAGACCTTTATGATCGAGTCCAGCCCAGCCCTAACACCCCAACTAGACCATGGCACTGAGTGCCACATCCAGTCTTTTCTTAAACACATCCAGGCATGGTGACCCCACCACCTCCCCAGGAAGATCAGTTCAGGACTTTATCACTCTTTCAGTAAAAAACTTTTTACTTGGAATATTCAGAAAACTAAACAGTCCTCTTCCCTCCATTAAGCAGCATGCAGAAACTTCTACAGTAATTATTTCCTATAAATTAAGGCAGTTTTACGCTGCAAGGCTATTTACAAATGTGAGCATTGATCTTGCATTCCCAAAGGCACAACTGACAGCTGAAATATGTATGCAAGTCCTTCACTGAACAGCTGTAGTACTGCTGAACTTGTTTTGTGTTTCATGGAAGCCTTATTAAGATGCTTTTTTCCACGTATGATTAGGAAACAAAATTTTGCATTACCCCCACTCACCCCTTTCTGCTTCAGGATTTAGGACACTGACCTGCTCAGCAGCCTGGGCTTCTCCATAAGTTTCCAAGAAATTCCCTTGGATGACTGATCCTATGATAGTCAAACCTTTACCAGCTTTCAGCTGGGATGCAAATGTTAACAGTCTGGGGTATTTTACATGCAAATCTTCATCAAGTTTCAGAAGCACCAGCAACTGAGGCCTAGAGAAAATAAAAAATACGACATGTTTTTTAATTAAAGCTTTAACAATAATACACATAAAAAACTGCCTTTCATCACTTATACTGCACTTAAATATTAACTCTGAAACATTCTTTCTCTATCTCACATATTCAAGGGGTTTTACTTAATTTTTTTTTTCCTCTTGGTTAACAGCAGATGTGAAACTGTGCTGCATGTGAATGTGAATTCTGCTGCTGCATTGTGCTGACAGTAATAAAACCTACTGATACACTCAGCTTGAGAGGCTTGCATTAGTGTTTTATTTACAGGTATGTTTTTCAAGGCTCTTTTAAGTACTATTGGAGCACACATAATGTTCATACTGTAGGGCTGATCTCCCAGATTCATCTGGATACTTGTGCCAAGAAAATATCAGTATTCTGTATCCAGAAACCTGGCATATGGAAAACACAAATATTTTCATCTAAACACAGATCCCACCTGCCTTCTGTTCCTTAAGGTATTGCTACACAATCAGTTGAGTCACTCTCTGTCTGGCTGATCAAGTATAAAATGATTTATAAAACTCTGTCTTCGATACATTCCTATTGCTCTTGTTCAGAGCACAAGGGCTGAACAATGCCCAACCAAGAGGAGGGTTCTTGCCCACTCAATCTGTTTCACCACAAAGAAGAAATGACACCAGAAGGAATAATGCTGGCCACTGTTCATTCCCTGGCTTCTACACCTCTGTACTTGCAGACCTCCAGTTTCCCCAGGTCCCACTTCTGAATTCACCAATTTGAAGTCCAGTTAAAGATCCAAAGAACACTAAAGGTCTGCCCATACAGGGCCCACACAGCAAGGCTTGGCAGTAACAAGCCAGCTTACTGCAAACTCAACACTTTTTTAAATATTCTAGGCATTTAAATTTATTCACACATCTTGTTTAGAGTCCAGTTTAATTCCTTCAGTGTAAGCAGATAACCATGACAGCCATTTCAGTAGCCCAAGATGAGTACCTCCAGTTCTTGGTGTGTGGAGGGCCCTCCTCCAGCCTGAGCAAGGCGTATCTCGCTGCGCTGAGCGACAGGCCCCGGATGCCATCACCCCACTCCTTCTCTGCACTGTGAAGAACAAACAGCTCAGCCAACTTAACTGCACTCCACTTAACTGCACTCTGACAGTCAGGCTATGGAGATCTGAGCACCTGACAGTGAGTTCAGTAATGTGACACATAGCATCTATCGCATCCACATCTGTAATTTGTGCATGAATGTCTGAGATATCACAGATCACATAAGAGAAGTGAAAATGTTTCAGTAAAATATGTATGATGAACCAACATTCTGGTTTAATTTGTAATCAATGCTACAGAGAAGGCTTCCCAAGCATATATAAAAATCTGGCATTTCAACACCCAATTTAGTTATTAGGCCAAATTAAGTTATAAAGCCCAACTCCATCCAGTGCAGATCTCCAGCAACCCAAGCAGCAGATTCAACTTTTCAAGGACTGTTCCAGACAGACCTTTGCACCAGATAAATTAGAATATAATGGTTGGCATCAGCTGTTCTGGGCCTAAAGTAATCATGTGCAGTACACAGCAGAGAGATCCCAACCAGTTTTCTACTACCTGTGATTCATGTTTCACCTAACACCTTTAGAGGCTTAACAACAAAGTACTTCAGGGGCTTTTGAATAGCAGTGACACAGTAAAATAATGAAAACAAAAATTAAGTAATAAGGAAGCCCTACAAGTCATTTCTGGACAGCTCCATTTCTAAATGTGCAAATTAGAGATAATTCATTAAAAAGATCTAGCCTCCTTCTTACCCTTTCTTATCCAGTTAATACTTACCCTTGGTATTCAATGTACTTGTAAATCATGCCTGCAATAAGCATAGCTACCAAAGCATAATACCAAGATGAAATGAACATCAGTGCCAGGCAAATACTCATGCCCAAAAATGAGAGGGCCCTAAAAACAAAAAGCAAAGGCATTAATGAGTAGTGGGGCAGAAGAGCCTAAAAAAACAAGTCAATTAAATTCTTGCTCTTTTTTCTTTAAACTGTCTATGCTGAACTGACAGTGAAAGTAAAACCTCCACTGGATCTCCCCAGTCCCACGAGTTTTTCTGTGCTGTTATTAAAATGAAACTTGTGCCACGACATATCTGAGTCTGGCTCTTGTGTACAACTGATGGCCAGAGAA
Source organism: Cyanistes caeruleus (assembly GCF_971803275.1). Classification (NCBI taxonomy): domain Eukaryota; kingdom Metazoa; phylum Chordata; class Aves; order Passeriformes; family Paridae; genus Cyanistes; species Cyanistes caeruleus. The sequence continues at coordinate 12,672,387 of NC_141712.1, forward strand.
ATAAAAGATGCTCCCTGCCCTCCTGGAGAAGGTTCTCAAGTGCAGACTGCAGCTCAGTGAGGTAAAGTCCTTCACTCACCAGTGGTAGTATTTAAAGCGGGGCCGCCAGTTTGGGGTCCGCAGAAGTGTCTGGACTGCACATGCAAGATTAACAAAGAGGTAACACATCAAGAAAAACCTGCAAAACAAAAGTGCAAAACCTTTTAGCATGCATATTTATAGATCCTGGCATATATCATAATTACATGATTGATTTCAAGTCAAAATCCTGCTGCCCTGTCACATGTCCCATCCCCCTGCCCCTCTGACTTCTATTAGCCTGAACTATCAGCACAAAGTAGCTAGAACAATTTTTTAATTGGATCAAGTTAATCTGTTCACAACATAATGCTATCTTTGTTCTGTGATTAAAATGTTTTTCCAAACCAAATAAAAATATAAAAACTTGCTTATTCACAGAATACTCCAGAGCAGAAACAAATACATTTGTATGTAGAGCCTGAAGTCAGAGGATTCATAGAAATTACAGAATTACAGAGTGGAACTCAGACTCTGGGAATTTGGTTAATGGTTTAAGATATAGTTCTGAAAGATAATCAAACTAGCAAAACTCAAGAGTATTTCTCTTCCCCCCCACCTCCCCGAGATAGCACCCAGGCTGTTTCTTACATTGAGAGAATTGGAGCCACCATGTCAAGTGAAGCAATAAGGATTCCTAGCTCAGCAATTAAAGCCGTTAACAAAAGAGCCCATGTTGGTTCCCCATTCGCTTTTCCATGACCAAAGATCTGAAAAAACAGAAACATTAAGCCTATGTTCCAGGTATTTCATAAGGTTGTAATGGGAAAAAAATCAAGTTACATTTTTTAAAAGCAAACAGTAATTTGATTCTCTAGATCAAAGAGTCAAATTATTCCAATGGCTTGCCATGCTTCACAGATGCTTGATGATAAAATTACCCCAAAAGTCTACTCTAAAAATACTTAAAAGTATTCTTGTTATGAATAAAAGAAAAAAAAACAACATCAAAATAAAACATATTGCCCCTCACTTCAGTGCTGGGCAAACTGGGGAGAATAAATGTGATTTTAAGAGCATGAAGTCAGACAGCTGGTGAAGCAGCACGAGCAGAAAGCTTTTTAAGGAGTACGAACCCAGAGGAAAGGGATGATGTTGTCCTTGGCTATGGCCTGCAGCAGCCGTGGGGCCCCAGTGAGGCTCTGCAGACCTGCCCCACAGGTGGAGAAGAAGGACCCTATGACAATGACCCACGGCGAGGGCCACGACAGCGTCCCCACCACCAAGTTCTTGTTCACCGCGTCGCCGTACCTGCGGGCAGAACATAGCCAGGCATTCATATTCTGAGGACTATTTTGAGACTCAGGTTTGGGGTTTTTGGGTCAGTTGTAATATGTCATTTAAATACTATTATTAATTATACCATATTTTGAATATGCTATACTTTATTATTAATAATACTGTATTATTTTCTTAACTAGAAAACACAGAAAGTAGCAAATAATCTGAGTTACTTATGATATACAGATTGGAAGTGTCTACAGCTTGATTTTGACATTTCATTATACACATTTTTAAATTCTTGTATTATTATCTCAGCATTATTTTTACTACCACCAAAAAAATGCAAGAGCTAAGACACAGGATGGAAAATCTGAGGGTGCCATGCCAGAAAATATCAAATGGAACACAAGAAGATTCCAAAAACAGTGTTTCCAATTCACATACAAATATGGTTTAAAAGGCACCCAGAAGTAAAAAATTTTTGAAACTCTAAAAACAAAAACCAAAACAAGGAGAGGAGTGGGGCATGCAGACAAAGCAGGCAAGAACACACCTACACTGCAAAAACAAGAAAAACAAAGGAGAGCATTAAAGCAGTAACACTTACTTATCTCTCAGGACAACACCTTCTATGCAGGCTCCAAATAATAACACACAACTGAAGTCTGGAGAACAGAGGGTGCTAAGGAAGTAAAATTTATTTAGATATGGCAGATGAAAGTATTGTGAAAGGACAGTAAGTACCTCCACCCCGTGGCATTTGCACTCCAGTTTCTCCACAACTATGTGGTAAAGCTGGCATGGAAATTAATGTCTCACTGCTCACATACACCTTCTAATGTTACAGAGAAAGGTTGAAATGTTATAACAAAGGAGACAAAATCAAATGAAGCATTTTTATACTAAAATGTCAGTTTAATCTTCTGCTAGTACAGAAGCTGATATTAAAATCTTTCTTTTCTCTCTCCTCCTCTGCCTGAAGATATTTTGAACATACAGCAAACAATTACCTTGCACATTATTTTTTTGTATCTCTGCTGGCATTCACATCACCAGTAAGTCTTTGACAGTCAGGTTTGTTATTAACTGTACTGCTTCTGCATTGGGAATGCAAACTTTTTGGATCTGGAATTCCAGTAGTTTTTTACCGTGTAAATTAAGTTCACAAAAATGGTTAAATCTTGAATACTACCCCTGAAATGCAACTATAAGTTACAGACTGCAATAAAAGGAGAAACATTGCTCCTGAAAGTGAGTGTCAGCCTCCCCCAGGGTGGCACAAGGACATGGACACATCCAGGTATTTTTTCCAGTGGCCAGTTGTACTTGCACTGACAATTCAGTGAGCTGAAAGCAGTTCCAGAAATCAGACACAATGTACCAGCACTCTAGTAACTTTAAAAGGATACAGACTAGTGATGTGGTGACAATGGCAAGAATTGTTCCAACAGGGATGGATTTCTGTGCATCTTTGAGGTCCCCTGATCTGTTTGAACCAGCCATGATACCTGCAAGTAGATTTTGGTAAGATCACAGGGCAGGAGGAAGCTCAGAGCCTCCTCATGCCAGCATTCTCACCAGTCACTGAAGGGAAGAAGATGCCAACCAGCACCATGAACGACGTGGTGATATCTGACAGCACGTACAGGTGCAGGTTGTTCTTCTGGCCTGCTACATCCACAGAGGGCTGATGTGCTCTCTCCAGTATCTCTCCTTTCTCCAAATAATTGCTCCATAAGTTGTCTTCAAGGTTATTATCACACCACAGAAAAGAAAAGCATGTTTCAGTTCAAACCTGTTCTCATTATAATGAGTTTACAATAAGGACTACAAATGGGATTCAGTGATCAACACAGGAAAATCACAAATATGTATCAATAATCTACAGAAGCCTAAGCAACCTAAACTTTATTATTACTAAATGTAACATTCTTTTAAGCTCATACCTATTCCAACCCAAAGGAAATACACTGAATATTTTTATGAGCCACCATACCACATAGTAGCTCAGAAAATGCAAAGCAGCAATATCAATCAGTTTGGCAATTGAAATTTCACTAACAAATGCTGAGTCTTCTTGTAATCTTAGAAACTAGACTGCTGGTTTCTGTGAAAATGCAAACCTTCAGCACTCAGCACCTGCACAAAGCAGCTGCACTCTGGTGTTCATTTCAATAACGAACACTTTTCAATTATACTTTATTCAGGAGTGGGCAAAGGAGACACACTATTTCTATACAAGTACTCTTATCTTTCAGGGCATAATCTTAACCTGCCTGAAGTAGAGAACTGTCACTACAAAGCTCTGAAAAATGTTAATAACTTATTCATGCTAGCATAATTTAAAATTACAGCTGACTTCATGCTGAAATTATGAGATGAACAAGGGAAATTTAATAAATTTTACAGGAGACAAGTACTGTATCAGGACAAAAGTCCCATTTCATCTTTTTAAAGGTAATAAGACTGGACTTTCTTTATTGAAGATAATTTTCTTCACTGTAATTACATTTCTTCATTCCTTTTTTCTTAACCAGCAGGGAAGAGTTTGACCCATTTCAGCTGCTCAGCATGACTCCTCTTTAAAGGGGAAAAAAAAAAAAAGTTCTACCATACCTATTAAAATGCCACTAGCAGCTCCTGGAATTCCTGCTATCTCTGAGACATTGTTCATTAGGAAATATTCATCACAGTGTTCGGTGGTTAAGTTTGTGCTGTGGCAGAAGAGCTCCCAAAGCTTAGAGGCCACAGTTATGTTATCCTTAACTACAGTTTTGGCACAAACATCAAACTGATCTCTTGACAGAGTTCTGTTGCCCAACATGCAAATCCTGGAAGGGAAACATGAACACCAGAGTTAATGGATGTTACTGGGAAAATGAAATCCACACTTGCTCATATTTATTCTTTTATATCATGTGGAAACTTCAAGTGGCTCCACTGTGCTACATCATTTCTCTCCTTCAAAAGGATGGCTGGCATGACAAAGACTGTACCTGTTCCCTTTAAGGAATTTTTTGATTTATGGAATTTGATTGACTTATCTTAAACAATAAAAGAGAACAATTAGGACAATTTTTGGTTTTTTGTTGTTTGGGTTGGTTTCTCTTTTTTTATTAAACAGAACTACTGGAGTGGAAGAAATGTGAAGAGTACTAGAATTCAAATTACACATCACAGGCAAAACTACAACCCCCATCCAGAAATATTACTCACGGAAATTCAGGTGGATCGAAGATGGACTTGATAGCTCCAGCATAAATGGACAGGATGGATATTACTACACAGGCCAAGAAGAGGGAAGCAAATTTGTTCACATACTTCACACCTACAAACACCACCACTGCCATCAGGATGAGGAACACGGTGCCATACACCCTCATGTTGTTCAGCATGGCACTGGAGGCATCGTGGGCACCAGATGGATGGAAAATTGCTGCTTGTGGCACAATGTATGTCTGAAACAGGAGAAAGCAAAAGTGAGCTGGAGGAACACCAGCACAGAACGCTGTCTGGGACTGTGTGCCTGTACTAGAAATGTAAATTGCTTTGCACTCTGCAGCGTGCTCTTCACTGGCAATCTTTTACAAGGAAAATCAAGAGGTAGCAGCCCTTTCTATGTCAGCAGCACAACTGAGCCAACTTTATCAGATGAACACAAGTCTTGGATGAAGTCACACATCCATGTGTGCAGTCAGAAGAGCTCCCAGGTTGCATACCCAGAGTGTACAGCTTCCAAAGGGAAGCACTAGAGGTAAAGAACTGGACACCAAGGAACTGGAGACCTTCCAGTCTCTTCCTGTAAATGTGTATGCAAACATGGGACAAGAATACTGGGGTACTTTCTATAGGTTGTCTTTAAAGCAGGATTACACTCTGGTACTACTCACCAATAAAATCTCAATGGCACCAAGGATATACATGGCTCCTGCAAATGTTGTTCCCAAATAAAAACACAGTCCTACAGCTCCACCAAACTCTGGGCCCAATGACCTAGATATCATGAAATAGGAGCCACCAGCTGTGAAACGAGAAAAGTGAGAGTAGAATTATAATTTATTGCTATAAATGTTTAAATATTCACAAAAGGAATACAAAATAATTATATACAGTGTATCTGCTATATTGAGGTTCAACTGAAGTATCTTATTTGATAGCACATGGGTTAAAACCAAAGAAATTGATCTTTAGCCTGATCGATAACAAGAAAAAACACTAGATAAGAATTCAGGCTTTGTATTCCAAATTAAGCAAATTTCTCTAGAATAAATCCATGTTAACATCTTATAGCAACTTGGGTTTTGGTTTCTTTTTTACCTTTTTAACACAATGGAGACATTTGTTGACTACACTTACCTGGAACAACACCGTTAGTGGCAATTGCACTCATTGATATGGTTGTCAACATAGTCTGTGGAAAGCAGGGAACAGGAAGCAATTGTGTCAACAACATTTTTTAAAACATAACTTATTTCTTGATAAAATAAAGCTGCCACTGCATATTCAATACAGCATTTCTACTTATTCTGCCTGTCATTATCTAAAAGAAAACAAGGACAGCAGGAATTTAATCACTGAGCTGTTGAGACTTCTGTTTGAGGGATGGCCCCTGTTCTATCAGGTCAAACAGAGGGTGTCTGCAGACAAAGCAAGATAAGAGAACACAGGTGTTCCTCAATCTGCAGAGCTGTGATTCCAACCAAGGCTGGTCCAACAAAGCAGGCAGCCCTCACCTGGGGCAGGCATGGAAAACAGCTGTTTGCTGAACAAACACTATATGTAAGACTATTTACACTACAGTTTGCCAGTTTAGAAGTAACAGTACGAAAAAAAAAAAAAAAAAGTAAATAAATAAATAATAATTTTTAAAAAAGTTCTGCAGCTACAAACATGGTGAAGGTGCCTGGCTTAAATCTGACTTTTCTTTACACAAGCACCTACAATGCTGCCTCCCCAGGTTTCTCAGTAGTTTCACAGAGGTTATGTCACATGCATTGTTGTACCTAAGTACTTACACAACAGCAGCAAAGCAATACAATCAGGAAGGACTGAAGAACTCCAGCCATTCCAACCATCCAAGTCAGCCGAAGGAAGAGAATAACCCCGAAGATATTCTGCATGCATGGCAAATACACCCCCATCAGGGTGCCCATGCTGGGTGACTGGAAAAAAAACAAAAGGTTGATATTCATTAACTGAAATTATTCAAAGCAGAGATAACCAAAAAGGCCTTGAAGTTCAGTTTTTTAAAGGGTAGAAACCTGGGAAACCTAAGGTACATACACTCAAATACTGTTGTGCTGGACTTCCACAAAACACAACACGAACCCTAAAATCATGAATTTCTGAACAAAATGCTCACCCTGCCATATAATGAAGTAATTATCCTCAGTATTTAACACTGGCTAGTAACAACAGAAGATATATTTGGTGTTTTGTAGACCCATAGAATTTTTAGTATTAAATGTGTTGCGTGCTGCAGACCCCAAGTAAGGTAGATCCTTACCCTACTGCCCAGAGTTCACAAGTTGGGTTCAGGAAAAACATACTTTTGTCATGCTACAACTAGAAAAGATTTGGAAGCCATCTGGAGACGTGGATAATGTATTTTCTTCCATTATATATACTCCATATAAAACTAAAGATTCTACCCTTTCTTAAGTTCAATGTCAGCATCAGACTTTGAATTACTTTTGACAGAGACTGAGAAAACACAAGTTATGCGACTTCACAGGAACTGCAGATGACTGGCCTTCAACAGAGCATCCTGCAGAATAATCATCCAAAATAATGGCATCAAAGTGCCACTGGCAAGGGCTTTATTCCAAGAAATATAAAAATGCTTGTTGCATTGGTACACCTGGCACCAGCAGCATTTCAGAGTCCCAAATCTCTGTGGTTTCCTGCCATTTCATTGCTTCTTCTTTTTAAAGTTTCCTTTTGCATTTAAAATTATACTGAATTCCAAAACACAGGGGGAATAGAGTGTGCCACTTCTGAAAGGCTCATCCCTTTTCATACTCCTTTCTATAAATAAACATGAATACCAAAACACATTAGATAGACAGCATTTAAAGAAGTCCTTGAACAATCGTTCAAATGAGGATATTAAAGGGAGATGACAAAACTTGTTCACATTTGACCCCACACAGCATTAACTACATGCAAAAATAAATAGCACCTTTATAGACAAATGAAGTCATGAACCCAAAGCAACAGCATGTGAGACAAGCAATAAAATGTCTGCCAAAAACTTTACATAAGTTAATTCATGAGTATACTTCACTACACAAAACAAAATCCTTAAATAATGACATGTTTGTAAGATCACCAGGGCAAAAACAACCAAGGAATTTTGTGCTTCAACTTGCAATTACATGTTACATTCCAGAATTTCCTCATCTGCATTAGAAACCCGCCCTGCCAGACATGAAACAAAACTGTGCCCAAGAACATGATCTGAGCTGTTCTTCGTTAGAAGTGCCAGGAGTTGCTGACTGAATTTTCTGAAGTCAGCTTTGAATTCCCTGTGTGACAGAAGCTGAAACAAGTCAACCAGACTTTTCTCATACACACTAGAGCTCAGGTGAACCTCCTGAAGGAAAGTGGGTGACAGAATCATGTGCTGATGGTTTGCAGGGGAGTTACCCTATGAGTAACCTGCAGGCAGGGGCAGAGCTGCTCCTCAGCTGTCTGACAGCAACAGAAATGTCACTTAGTACATAAGTGTCCTGATCAGGGCAAGGTAAGGACTTTTTATTAAGTTATTCCAGTGCTATAATTGAGAAAGATCTTCGTGGAGTATTATTTATATTGTACTTGTTTCCTCAAGGAAGGGAAGGTGTAGATACTTTTGATTCCAACACTTTCATCTGATTCACACTGTGTGTTTAACCCCATCAACTTAAACTCAAAAAGGACTAAATACTTGCCAGCACTGGGCAGATATTGCCCAGCACAGGGGCTTCCCATTGTCACATTAATGCACACTTTGCCACTCAAGGACACATTCCACGTAATTTTATCATCATTTATCTGACCATTCATCCGTCAGCCCCCCCCTCACATCTCTGAATCCATCAAGTGAATTTATCAGATGTATGGGTATCTCAGGGCAAAGGAGTCAAAGAGTTTGTCAAAGCTGGCTTCTGGAAAAGGGAAAGAAGCCCATCCTGTTGCTCCTACACAGGAGAAGTAAATGGACCATGGTTATTGTGTTTTCTATGTGACAGTCCTCCACACACTACAAAAGCAGGTGGGATTTCAGCCTGCCCTTTACACACCTCCCAACACCTGCTTCCTTTGCATAGAATTAGCTCAGGTCTTTCCTGTCTTCTGCCCTATGTGGTCCCTGCAGCTTTGCTCCTCTGTTCCATCACCTTCTCCCCCTCCCTCCTAAGTGGTCTCTTAAGCCTATCAAGTTACAAGTTCGCTTCGACCACAAAGGAAGAGAAATTGTGCATTAGTTGTACACTTGTGAGGCCACTGCAGAGCAGAGCAGCCTAGGAAATGCCCAAGTGTCTGCCCAAGCAAGTATTACTAAGTGTATTTCAGGCATAAGAGTTTACCCTGGATTATCTTACCCTGTAAAAAAAAAAAAAATACTCACAAGAAAGAATGATTTACAAGTATTACTTGAACCAGCTTGTTCACAGAAATATTTAACACCAGTAATCTACAGTGACTTGATCCTTTTTTATAGCTTCTAATCATCACTAAGTGATACTAAACCAGTGCTGAAGTTTCAACAGAATGTGACCTGAAACAAGGGTATTATTATGCTCAACAGCACCCACATGAAAAAATGTAACACCCTGTGCTGTGTAAAGGAAATAAAAGAGAGACATTTTGAAGAGCACCGTTTTAGAACAACCAAGAAGGGACAGAAAAATCTCGAAAATAGTCTCAATTTCAGTGATGCAGATCATGTTTCTGCTCACTCTCATCAGCTGCAGACACATAATTTATGTAAATATTGATCTGAGTCTGAAGGACACTATTTCCATTGTGCCAGTGTGATGGGTTATTAAAGCACTTGGCTGCAGGGCTGAGGGACATTGATCAGCAATGACAGCTCTCACGGTTGCTCTGCAGCATGAGGACAGACAGCAGCACAGAAATGAACTGCTTTGTTAAAGATACATGAACTACAACAGTTTATTATTTTTTTCCAGCATAAGAAAGGGATATTTCTATAGCACTGTGACTTGCTTTATTGCAAGACTGTACTTAGAAAAGAAAAAGCAACCCAATTTCTACCTTATTACATTGGAGTTGTGTCAGTTTTATCTGATGTGTACTTAACAGAGAATGCTACTACCAAAACCATTTAGTGGGGCTGCTGAAACAAAATAGTATGTTCATATTAAGATGTCTTGCACTGAAATGAAATGAATTTGAAAGGATATGATTTGGCAGGCAGGGCTGTGCTAGGTCCCAAAAGGTCCTCACTGAGAGATCTGTATTACCTGCTCAGAGAATTACTTATTGAAAGGGTTGCTTTCCTCAGTTCCTTTTTAAGTATCAGATCTAGAGCCTGCTCATCTGCCTTGCTCCAGCTCTTGCCTATGAGATGCCAGTGCCAGCAAGAGACAGGCAGGTCACTCTTTGTCACCCAGCTGAGCCCACCCAGTGCAGCACTCTCCAATGGGTGGGCTAACAGAGGTTTATCCACTTAGAGCAGACCTGCTGGTGCTGGAATGGACTGCCAGACTTCTGTCCCCATGCTCAAATGGGAAGGATAAGTTAACAGCAGCACAGTGATTTATACTTCAAAGATGATTAAAAAGAAGTATGCAGAAGAATCCCCTTTGCACTGTTTCTGAATACCTTCAGTCCATACCCTTGTCCTTACTGTTTTTAAATTTCCTGGGTTTAATGGTTGTAATTATTGGCCAAGGCTTTCCGTCGTCTTATATTCTGCATGATGTTTAAAATTTTATATTGCTCATGGCAAGAGAGGGAGAAGAAATTCAACCTGCAGTTATGATATTGCAGCTGATGTGATTTATCCCAGAGACAGACATGCAGACAAAGGTTCGCCTAAGGAAACTGCAGTGTTTACACAGAAAACACTGCGATATTAATACAGCATGATACTGTCACTTTTGGAAAGGTCACCAAACCCACTCTACAAAAAACATCTGAGAAGTCTGTGAACACACATTTTTGGGACATGGGAAAGCATAATTCAGGAAAACACAGTTATTAAATCTGAACTCCATTTTGCCATAGAAACAAAGCTTTAATAAAGATAATAGTCCTTTTTAATGGCAGCAAACAGCTTGAAAATATGCAAGCATGAATCATACCTAAATGTAGAAATGCGTGTGGTCTCAAATAAAATTGAATTTTAAGCTTCATGTTGACAAAACAACTTTGTTATTCCCAGTGTAAAACTGCAGAGTAAGGAACTGGAGTGTGAGTAAGGGCATTCAGCATGATGGGGTAACATGCATGCTGCTTGAGAGGTACTGATTTGCAACAATATCACTGCCATCTCTTTCTGAAATGGCTCAAACTTGGTAGGGCAGTGCTATAAAACCTGCAGAACTCAAGTGCTATCTTAGCTTTTTTGGAAATCTTTCTTTTGAGAGAACTTGCAAACAAGCTGACAGGCCTGCAAGCCGTAAAATGCAACCACGCCAGGTGCAGCAGTAACCAAAGCACCTGCGGCTCTGCCAGAGGCGAGAGGAGCAGTTAAACACTGCCCTCCTGAGAGAAATCAGCTACCAATAACCAAACCTCACCTGCTGCAGCCACTCCAGGGCCAGCCCCATAGGCCAGCCATCTAAATGCAGATGCTTTGGGGCAGAGTTCAGCTGCCTAAGTGCCTGACACCAGAATGGTTCCTGAGCTGCCCCAGGGTGCCCAATCTGACCTCCACCCACCACTCTAGATGGGTGTTGTCTCCTACAAACCCTGTGTCATTACCTACCTGGCTTGTAGGGGTGTGTCAGATACCGCTGGGCAGCTAAAACAGCACTGGGAAAAAGCTGTGGAATTTAGTTTTTATTTGTATCCCACTAAAAGCCTTTTCCATTCTTATCTAAATACACACCAAGCATAAGGAATTACACCGCAGTTTTAACCACCACATCTGCCCCAATTCTCTGGTAACAGCTGGCTCCCTACAGGTTCTATGTCATTTCTCTGCAACATTGTCATGGCTCCTGAGAGAGGTTAAGAAAAAGCAGAAGGGAGGCCAGCTTCCCAAAAATCACACAGGGAATCATCCCATTCATCAGTCGTGGCCATGGAGAGAATCTTTACTTACTTTTGATACTTTCTTCTTCGATCCATCAGTACTTTCTGCTTCTTCATGTTCCTTGACACCTTGAGTAAGATTTGTGTAGTTGACCAACTTGCCAAGCAGAGATGACACTTTTGGTCGTATATCAAGTTCTTCCTGTGGAAGAAGACAACAAGTCAACTTCTGCAGTTCACAGCATTTCTGAAGAGTCTGGGATCACACCTTCCTGGGCATGCCTGAGGCTACCAGGGACCACACCAGGAAAATCATCCAGGGACTGACTGAATATTTCACTGTGCCTGAACCACTGATGACAGATTTTAATTTTCTGAAAGCAGGGCAACTCTGATAGGAAAAGGCCATGCCAAAATGTCTGCACCATGTGAATCATTCTCCTTAGGTGCTGAAAAGCATAATTACAGCAATGAAGAAGTCTGAGCCTTAGAACTGTGAGAAAATGAATGTGTATCTTGCATGTATCTCTAATGTCAACTTAAATCAACAGATATACTTCTTAAAAGGTCAAGCTGCCAAACAAATCAGAGTTTTAGTAATTAAACTCTGCTCATTGTAGACATGAATGCACTCTGATGATTTTATTGCATTTTCCAAACTGTGTTATCTAATTCATGTGGATCTAGACAAAATTCTCAAAACCCACATGTACAGAGGGCCTCCCACCTTTATACTCATCCCATCCAATTTCTGTTTCTGGTTTGGGGGTAGGGGGGATGAAAAAAGTCCCAGAATAAAATCATTTCCTTTCTCTTTGAAATTAAAGTCTTGCATGTCAGATAGCACAATAAGGAATGCACGGTAAAGAGAAACAACTTTCCACACAGGAAATTAAAAACAATTGACAAAGATTTCACTGTCTGCAGCTTTATCATATCTTTAGGTATCACCTTGAACAGTTTCTGGTGGGATCAGTAGCATTATGTGCTTTGTCCATGATGCAGAAACTGACCCCAAATGGGGTCATTCCTACAGGGATGACATGAGCCAAGCACTCCTTTTCTTATTCCTTCCTGTGATCTGACCTGCAGTTCACATTTAAAAACCTGATTACAGCTCCTTCCAGAAAGGGGCTGAGACAACATGCACCTCCTGTTCAGGATGGAGCATGGCCTCTGGTGTCCTGATGGATCCTCCATCTGGCTAAGTCCCACAGAAGAGCCTGCACACCTGGTATGGGCCCGTGCCCGTGGAAAAGGCTTCCAGCAGGAGTGTCTGCCCCTCCTCACTTCCAGCTGGATACAGCTATACAGATACACAGAATTATAACTCTGCCTCACTGACCCAGCTGTCATCACACCTGAGCTCTGTCACACACAGGATCTCTCTGCCTGCTGTACCCCGACAACAGATGGACACCCACAAAAAGGGATCTGGGGGAGAAAGATGTGCTCCATCCCTCCCATCATGAATGATTACAAATCACATTAGAAGTACAAAAAACAGCTAGAAATTACCTCAAACAAGGCCAGATTTCTGTCATAGTAATCACCTCCCTTGCCAGCTTCTGAACTGTTCAGGAAAGGACTGTTTTCTTTATGGTTGCCATGACCTGTGAAGAAAAAAAAAGCATGTTTTGATAAGCAGGGAATAAGACTGTAACCTTGAAGAATCCATAGAGAATAAACTCATTTGGTTAACTGAGTATGTTTCTTTTCAGTATCTCAAGTCATACAATGTTAGCAATATCAAGGTGTTACACTCAAGGTAGAGTTATTTCTATTTATACTCCTCTGCTTCATTAAAACAAAACAAAAAGTCACCTCAAAGTAAATCTATGACTAGGGTCACAGCTACAATGTTATATGTGCCTTTATTCTCTCATGCTCACTTCTGTACCTGTTTCTTACATAGAACAGTGACAAGCAATGGGACAGCTCCTGTGCATTTAAAAATCACTACTAATGGTAACAGCAACCTCTGAGCTGCATGTCCAGCCCAGTTAGATACAGTTAGTAAGACTGAACACTTCAAAGCTGAGGTTCTGTCATGACAATACAGGTAAACAATCCCCAAAGCACCTTTTTAGTTCTTAAATGCTGTTTGTTATTCACTGTGCCCACTAATCCCATTCAACATCCTAATGCTTTTACCCTCACTGTGTTTTGAACACTTAAGCTGTGCATTCTTCAGGCTCCTCTTCTAAATTAAAACCTAATATCAGGTACATTAAAACCAGAGCATTCCCATATGCAATGAACAATGTTTAAAAAAAAAAAAAAGAAGAGATGGAAGATCAGTAGAGCTTTTTGTAGCAAGTAGTAACAAAAAAAAAGGAAAAAAAAAACCAAAAAAAAAAACCAAGGCCACTATAGTTTAAAACAACCTCTGAGGGGGAAAAAAAAATTAAATTGATTTCCATCTTCAAAAGAAGTTCTTGGACCTATAACTCCCATTACCCTCTGCTCAACAAACAAAAATTCTTTTCTTTTGCCTGTACCTCTTCACTCCCTGCTCTCTCAGCCAACACAAATGAATGATTTCCAAGAGTATCTCCTTAAGAAAGGATTAATCCAAGGAATATCTTTTTCTGTTTACAAAAGATGTAACCACTACAGAAATTAAAAATTAAAGAAAAAGACATTATTATCTCAAATGAAAATACTGCAAGTTTAAATACTGTACACTGAACACACCAAAAGCAAGACATTAGACAGCTGGATTTTTAGGTTCATCTTTTCAATGATTACAGTAATCAATTCAATAAGGCTACACTAAATTATTTTAAAATAATCCAAATTAAAATCTCTCTGCATTTTGAAATTTGAATCAACTCACAAAACGAACCCAACAGGCAAAGAGAAGAGTGCTCCCCTACACACAATGATCAGCACAAACTGAACTGTTACAAAAGTAATTGTTATAAGCCAAAAAATTATGAGAACATTCAGTCCTACTCTTACTGAGGGGAAGGCATGCATGGAAAGCAGCAAAATTTTCTGGAAATTGCTGACAGGTGCTTTGCACAAAACTGTTGGAAAAACAATATTCAGAAAGAACAGAGAGATTTTTAAGCTTCTGTAAGTAAATATTTAGCTGACCAAAAATATATGAAAAGAGCAGCCTATTGAGTTTGTGTGCCTACTGCCTTTCTCACAGCTCTGACAACTAACCCCAAAATGGTAATGAGCAGCTGCCTTGAACAAGGCAGCTCAGCTTATTTGCTGACCCCACCTACACATAAGAGAGGATCACTTTGCTGTAATTGTAGAATGTTTTACATTACTAGAAAAACATCAGTAAGCTTAATGACACAGCATCGAAATCAAACAGTTATCTACTTTAGCAAAGGTTAAAATCTGCAAAAACTGCTTGCTTGCTGTATTTGTTATGCCTACACTGGAATATACCAGATCAATTTTGCTGCAGTGTGTGCTGCAGTACCCCCATCCTGTTGTGGTTAAAGTACATTTACAATTTTTGCTGAGGAAATGGAGTTATCTGCCATATACCTTTTACTCACTAAATTGGACACAAATGATGGTGCAAATTATGACATCAGTAGAAATACTGTCTGCTTGATTCTTCAAGACTCTGGTCTCTGCAGTATCTTCTCCATTACACTTACCAAACACAGCAAGGTGATGAGCAACTGTGCTTTGTTTCCTCAAATCCTATAAACACTATATAGGAAATCCTATACACTGGCTCTGGTGACTGAATGTTTGAATTATCAGCCTGTTGTTTTGTGGTTTTTTTATCACTGAGTGATTTTTAAAGCAATTCTTTGCTGTCTTAGTTTCCCTCCTTCCATGAGGAACCATACCACGTCAGTATAATGGGTGTTCTTTTACTTGTAACACTTAGAGAAACTCTCAACTGTTTTATGTACAAAATCCCGCTGTTACCAAGATACAATCATACATTAAATCTCATTTTTTTAAACAAGATAATTCTTTTGCTCTTTTAAAAGAAAGGGCAAAAGAATTATCATCTTGTTTAAAAAATTTCCATGATTTTTCCTTGTTACTGCAATCCACATAACCTCTCCTTAGTTAAGAAAGATTACTTCATAGTATCTCCCTGAGCCTGACAAAGACCAGTGACTTAAGATGAATCTTCAACTTAACTGATGTTATTCTTTAGATACATCTTCATTTTAACACCAGAGAATTTTTCACAATTGGTCTGTTCAGAAACCTTCTCTCTCTCTATAAAAAGCTTCCATCTTCTCTCTTATTCTCCGTGTATATGTTCAAGCATCACTCAGACCCTGCCCATTAGACTTTCCTTCCAAATGTGACCCCTTGGCATGCTGATTTTATACACTATCCTGCACACAGGAAGCCCAAACTGAATAGAAAATTCAGTAGAACTAATGACTGGAAATACAGTATTGATTTTGCAATTGCCAGGGCACATTTTCTTCTCGATGGTTCAGAAGACAGAGAAGTACAAGTGGCTTTTTACCACATTCATGGCACTAGCTCCATTGTCCTGAGGTAACATACATATCAATTCCTGCAGACAATGCAAAAATAAAAGTGAACTTTCCTGCTGATCTGATGAACTGCACCTTTAAAGTCCCTCTCAAATACCATACACTTTCAATAGGAAGTGACAGTGTTAATTTATATGCAAGTTCTTTACAATGACATCCTAGTTCCACACCACCAATAGGCAGAACTGGTGCTGCAGAGGTGTGTGCTAATTCAAGACTCCTACACTGCTAACTTAAATACAGCTAATTAAATGACAGACAAAAATCATCTCCAGCACAGCTGCATGTTCATTGCAATCTCTTCTTTATAGATGTGTTCTAAATCAAAACATTCCTCTCACTTTCTCTCCTCTCATATTGTGTTTCCATTTCAGGAGTAAAACCTCCAGCAAATAACCATTTCCTCACCAACAATAACAACTGTACTTTGACAAAACAGACCAAGACTGCAGCACAGTACAGAAACCACACTGTAAGAAAAAAAATAAAATTGTCCAGTATATTCTCTCTGCCAATGAGCAACAGGAGCAGCTTCAAAGAGACTTACTTGCATGGGAAGAGCGTGTTATCTCCATCAGCTTTGGAAGGGAGCGGATGTGACCTCGGAAAGCTACTCTGGGGAATTCCTGCCCCAGCTTCACCCGAGGACGGTTTACATTCTGAAGCATGAAGTCTCCTGGGCAAGCACCATCCTGTGACATGCGCACAGATTTCCACATTCTTAGTTATCAAGTCTTTGGTCCTGGCCAGTAGCTATGTGGTGTTAGTTTTCATCATGCAAGATTGATTTGCAAGGAACATTTCTCAAAGAGGGAGCTAAATACTCTGCAACAGAGAATAATTTATTTGCCTTAGTCCCTAATTAATCTCAAATTTTTCAGGTATTCAAGCTGTATTCCAAGTAGGCTAATGTTTCCTCTTCACTTGTTTCATTGCTTCTCAGGCTTCATTATCTTTCAATAATTAAGGCATTTTGTTTCTGAATGCTACCAGTTCTCTCCCAAGCCAGATAATTCTATTTGCAGCCACCACTTCAACTACAGTTTATCTAAACATCTCCAGTATAGTCCCCTGAACATTCTATTCAGATATGGGCACAGGTCCAAAGAATAAGTTCCTCATCCTGTGGATCACCTGAGTTCCTTAAACATCAGAGATGATCCAGGGAACAAAACCAAAAACTCTCAAGTGTGCATGCTCCCACACATGCAAACACACAAGGCTCAGGAAACAGAACAAAAGCAACAAATGGATGTCCAAACTTTTGCGTCACAGCCAAGAAAAAACACTGTGACTAAACTGTAGCAGATATTCTACTGTCTGTTTTTATTTTGTTCTTCTCCAAAGGTTAAAAAAATAATAAATAAATAAATTTTAAAAGGATTAAGAACACGGAGGACACTATTCATGTTACTGCATTCCTTCTGGAAGAGTATTAGGCCAGACAGTTTCACTGCTTGAGCATGCTGAATGCAAGTCTTTTGGGCAAGCCATTCTGTTTTCTCAAGTAACTGAGGGATGCAAACCAGAAGTTAGAGAGAATTACAAACAAAAGATATATATGAAAGTAGCTAAAAGACAGCTTAGTGAGGATAAATGAAAGCTGAACAATAGGCACAATAAAAGACCAGGAAGCTTCATAATGATAAGGTCTATTCTGTCAGACTAAAATAATCACTGAGAAGGTGGCAAGAGCAGCTGCATGACTTGACCTGTCGAGGTTTTATTTTTCTCTACTACCGGTTTCTAAACTCCCTTATGAAAAACAACCACTCCCCTACTTCACCACATTCAGGTAGAGAAGCAGAAAGTAGTACACCTTAAAAAAACTACAGATGCTTTCATCAGGACATGACTAACCTAGAGATGCTCACCTACTTCTTATGGAAACCTTATCCACCTGGCAAGTCAAGATGTGCTGAAGGCACAGATGGACAGAGCCTGGCCAGTTTTAGTCTGGCCCACACAGATAACAAATGCACAGAGCAGTGCCAATTAAGCTACAGCAAGGTTAAAACATTAAAGAAAAAGGAAATTCTGAAGAGGGCTGAACTTTGATAAGAAACTTCTTCCACTTTGCTTCTACAGGCACATCCTATCCGAGCTAATGGCAGCTGGCAGAGGCATGCACAGCCAGCTCACAGCATCTCAGGAGGAACACAGCCCCCAACACGCTCTGGAGGCAGGAAGGTGGACAAAGCTCCAGCCACTGCTGTGGCCCAGAAGGATGGCATGCAGGGCTGCCAGAATCCTCCTGCCTGAAGTACCAAGTCTTAAGTGAGGGACTGAATTCCTTCAAATCATTTCAGTGCAAATCAGAGTTCAAGTCAAAGTTGGAAGTGAAATGCTCAGCTTGACCAAGAAACACATTGGTTTATTTACCCTTTTATAACTAACAAACAGCAGGTATTTCTTAGAAAACCAGCTCAAAGGACAGCCCAACACTCCTCTCCTCAATGTAATTTAATTTCTGGAGAAGAGTAAGAGTTAGTATCTCACTTGTAATTGTACTATGCATATACAGACACCTTTGTGTCCACCACAACAACAAACACTGTGATGAAATAGCCTGTCCAGCAGCGAACACCACATTCTGCAGTTATTCAGACACATTCACAAGTATTACTGGCCACAAGATCTGTGATAGGTAAGGGCACAAACTGAGCCGTTTTCATGCACAGGGAACACTACTTGATCTGACTTTTTTTTTTAATTACAACAAAAAAATATACATACTTATAATATTGCATCTGCCAGCAACACTGGAATCTAATAGAAATCAGAGCTTATACCCAAGCATTTGCTGTGGGTTTCCCTTAACATGAGCAATCTAAACAGCAGGTTCTTATAGCAAACTAATCACACAGGCTCACTTCTCACTCAGATAGCTCAATTAGCTGACCTCTGGAGTGCCTCTCCTGTTCATGCACCCTGACATGCTGCAA
The DNA here is from genome assembly GCF_971803275.1 of Cyanistes caeruleus. NCBI lineage: Eukaryota > Metazoa > Chordata > Aves > Passeriformes > Paridae > Cyanistes > Cyanistes caeruleus. The sequence continues at coordinate 12,691,342 of NC_141712.1, forward strand.
TTTACCTCTAGAGAGAGACTAACCTAAATAAAACCCTCATTTACAGATGTTCTAAGGTAGGCAAAATTTACCCCACTTTGGAAAGCAAGTTAGTTCTGTTCTGATTTATTTGTGCTTTCTCAGATTTTCATGTGTCAGTATGTTCTGCAAATTTCTACACAAGTGGTAATTCAGACACAATTTACTTTGATTTTTGACCACAAAATCAAAATAGGTTTGTTACACTTAACAGTTCTCACAGGACCTAGAGCAAATGAATATGCCCAAGGTAGGCAATCTACAGGGGAAAAAAAGAAACGGAGAAACAGAAACTATTGCATAATCAGGTTTTATTAGTCAGATTATTTTGAGGGCATTTGTTCACAGCCTTATGAAGAAAGCTTTAATATAAAAAGCTGATCATGTCCATTTTTATCACAGTTTGGGGGTTTGGTTTGTTTTTAACAGCTCTTGAGACACCTTTTCCCAGATGTCAGCAAGGATACTGCTCCTACTGTTCCTCCCAAAGGCTGTGTGATGCTCAGAGTGCTCTGCTCATCACTCACAGGCCGTCAAGACCTGCAGGTCTGAGTATTACTGAGAAACAGAAAAACCTCAACAATCTTCCTGGACTTTGCCAGCAGTCCAAGAACCCTGGTATCTCCACATTTCAGCAGCCAAGCACCCAAGAGTACTGCTGAAGTAAATCAAGATACTGTCATTTTAGGAAAACTTAAGAAACATGAAGACAACAATTTGATTTCAAATACATTCCAAGTCTGCTTCTATTCATGTGGTTCCTCACATGTGGCTGGACTAAACAAAACTCCTATTCATTCTCAGAACTGAGAGTGTTATGGAACATTTTTCTTGATTCATTCATGAGACTATACCAAATAATTCAATGCATAATTATGCTTTTGCAGATATCACTACCTTGACATTTCATTAACAGAAATCAGACATTGCTTCTTAAATTATTCACTTTCAACAATTAAGCCAAAATTCTAATCCAACATCAGCAGCAGTCCAAAATCAAGATAACTTTAAGCAATAATAAAAAAAAAAAGCATATCAGAAATACTTGTTTCTCCATGGACAACACACAACTAGCCAGAAACACAAAGAATTTCTGAAATGAAAATTCTGGTTATAAACTCATTTATGGCAGCAGAACAGGCAGCTAACATCATGGGATCTGATAACAAGGAATACTTATTTTCCCTTTAGCTACAAAGTAGTCAGTATTACCTAAAGCACTTTTTTCATGAAAAAAACATAAAGTCAAGATTTAACTTTCATATTTTTCAAAAATGAAAACAACAATTTCTTTATTTTGCAGTAGGAAAAAGACAAAAGTAGAAAAGTGACATTCTGAGCTGAGAAAAAAACATTTCTCAAAAGGTTTCAAAAACTCCACTAAGTTCTTGTTTTGAGGCTGGGCTGCTTTAGGTATTGGGAAGGGTTTAATAGGATTATTGTATTTACACCAGAAATAGGAGAAACAGGAAATAACCAGCATTGCATCTAGTTAGATAAAACTCATTCACACTACAAACTAGGCACTGCTAAGGAAATAACAAATTGAAACTTGTTAATGCCAGTTCACACAAGACCTTGGGCTACCAGGTCTTTTTCACTGAAGGTGGCAGAAAGCACAAGCTGTAAAATCCCAGCTGACCCAGTATTTTATGAAAATAAAGGCCAAAGTCAAACTAGATAAGAACCCACGCAACAATAAAGCTTATGAGAGGAAATCAGAGCAAAATGAAAGGACAGATCTTTCCCTGGATAGCTTTGAGATCCTCTGTACTTGAAACACTGGCTCAAATGACCAATTTCACTGAACACTCACATGCCTGCTCCAGACACACATTTCCATCAGAAACTGCAGCTTAAACACCAAACTACTGACATTCATGCTCATTTTAATAGTATATGCTGTTCATTTACTATTATAACATTATTATGCTATGTAATAACATTATGTACTTCACTCTTAATTAACACTGTCAATACAGTTTTGAGTTTACTGAATTTTACCTAACTAGTAAAGCTGTGATTCTTAACACATTAGGCACTATACTGCAGTACACATTTATCATCAGCAACAGTTATGGTACCTACAAAAGTGACACAAACAAAGCATAATTGTGTCCAAAAAATAAAACAAAAAGCTGTATTACTGATAATATAGTCATTCCTCTGAACCAGTTCAGAGTTCAAAAGATGGCACTTGCTTGTGCTCTGCTTGAAACAGCCAAACTTTCCCAGACAACAGCCTATGCAACAGATAGGCTGGAGTAGAGGACAAAAGTATACATTTAAGCACAGATCATGGATTTATCCCTAATAAACATGTGCAAAGACTTCTACTGTACTTTGCAAAACTAGATTAGAGAACTGCTTTACCCATCAAGTTGTCTGACCCTACACAACTTGAAGGCTTTAATAATCCTGTGTTTCAGAAAGCTCTATGACTTTATTTTTCAGTGAAGATACACTGATAGTTTCAGAACACTACAACTCTTTGTAGGTGCTAATATCAACATGAAGTACTTACCCTTTAGCAATAGCTCTTTGACATTTTCAGTAACTTGGTTTACCATTATTCTTCTTCCAGCTCTTAGCACATACTTCAGTAAATGTTTCTTCTGTGAAGTCCTGAGAACCCGACAACTTTAGTAATACTGTATTTCCAAAAGAACTTTTTCTACCTACTGTGACAAAGTGCTGGCTGCAATGTTGAATTGGACTGGTCTCTTCCAGGAAGCAAAAGTTCCTTACAGAAAGCTAACACAGTGATATAACCCTGGCATTATAATCCTTGCAATGCTGAGAAAATACACAAATATCAGGATCTTATAGAAAATGCTACTTGTCAAATCCAAGCCCAGCCACATTTAAGAGGCACTGCACACTTACTCAGAAAAGCGTGCCACAAATCTGCCGCTTGCTGAGTGTGGAATCAGACAGGGTTTTAAACCTGCTAATGCCAGTGCAGCCCTGTGACATTAGCCCTGCAGGCATTTCAGCTTTCAAGTGAAAACAGTCATCTGCTTCTTTCCATCTTCAATACATTAGAATATGATGAACCATTATTGGATGAACCACATGCAAGATCACAAAAAAAACCTAGCAAATAGCAGGATGAAATGGGAGGTTTATGTAAGATACACAAGAAATACTAATTTAATGATCCTAAGCACTTCATAATTACCAGAGCCCCCACCATTCTGCCCATTCACAAGAGGTCCTCTGGATACCAGCACACACCTCACTAAAGCCTACCTACACAATGAGGTAGGTGCAGTCACCAGGAATACCTGCGTAATTAAAGATGCCAAGTCACTTCTGAGAAATTGGATTTAGGAACTCACATCACTTGGGAGCTTTCATAATATAACCTGTCACTGCCAGATGAAAAAAAAAAAAATCGCTATAAAAACAACCTTTATTTCCCTGTAATCCACTTCAGAGGTTCTTTCATCTGGAACAACTCCAAAACCATTTCTCACAATTATCCTCCCCGAAACTCCTTCACAGGCATGAGGGCACCTCGGATACAGCACACCACCTATCAAAATATAGGGAGCAGTATTCTGGTATTTTTCCTGCCTCAGGAAAAGCCTCTTGTCTTGCTAAAAAATGTTCTCACTTTCTCTGAAAGTCATACATCTATGAGACCAGTATGAAGATTCCATACAATATTCAATTCAAATACACCTTTCTTTGTGATACTAAATACAGAAAATTCTTTTCAGCCCTATACATGTTCAACTGACCATGGTTTGACAGTACAAAAGAGAGAACAACCAAAAAAATAGTCCAAAAAACACACACCACAATTCTGGAGATACCTGTTCCCTCCTCCAGCTCAACACAGGCCAAAGAAACAACTGTACAGGGACAAATCTTGGAGTGAGAGAAAGCAGATGGGAACAGTGACCACTAAAAGCCAGTATTGCCACCAGCCCAGAAAACTTCCTACAGGGAACAAGTGGAAAGAAGTAAGATAAGAGCCAGGACACTAAATATGCTCCACACATGCAGAAAATAACAGAAGAAAGGAGATTTAATTAATTTGAACATTTCAATGTATGTACATTCAGTGCATTGCAAACTACAATTACAGTACATTTACAGATTTCTATCTACTATCCATTCCAGGAAGACAGCAGAAAGACATTGGTTACCACTTACAAGCTGATTGGGAAACCCTGAATGCCATTAGTTTTCAGTCAGTTAACTCAAACAGAAAGTGCTGAACATCAGATATTTCTTACATTTGAGAAGTACTGTGCTCCATGTGAAAACAAAGTTCGTGACAGATTTTTTTTTTAAGCTAAGGAAAAAGGAAAGCAGGAGGGTGTTTTAAGGAGGAGGGGGAAAAAAAAAATTAAGCCTGTGTACAGTCCAAGGCTGAAATCCAAGGATGACCTTCCAGTGTGAAGTGCTACAAACAGCCAAAACTCACTCTAACTCTGGTCATAATACTTACAGAAAGTACAAGTCAGCATGAGACTTCTCCAAGCAAAGGGAGTCACTCCACATTTTAGAGGGTGGAGAGAGCTCTGACAATGCACATGATAAACAGCAAACCACCATTCTTCTAAAACCCAAATATTTTGACACACATTTACAGAGAGCCCACAAGTCTCCCCGAACAGCACAACACATTTCACACAGTGCAACAGAGCACAGACCAAGACAATGTCAGATACCTGGAGAAGCCACAGTGGCTTTTACCATCATTTTACAGAAAGTTCATCTGTTTGCAAGAGCATCAGAGCAAGGGGAGTGTAACACCTCACCTTGAGCTAAGAGAAACTCTTCAAGGAGAGAGCGGCAACATTAGATCACTTTTCTGCTTCACCAGTCAGGAATTAGGCAGCTGGAGCACAATCTAAGCCAGAAAATACTCCAAGATGTATAATGGTGAGTTTGCACCTGCTAAATATATGCTTCTATCAAAAAGTCTACAATACAGTGTCTTAAAAGGGCAAAAGCAAAATACTGCAATCAAGCAATTCACTCTGTGTTGCCTTGAATTACAGCTTTAAAGCTCCTTGCAGTGTGCTAAAAGGCATCTCAGCACAAGGCAGATAATCATCCCACTGGTTACACAGAATTGGGATTTACCAAACGTGGCTCAGCTATACCTGCTTTCATGATCAGCTACCATGTTGCAGAAATTAACCCCTGACATTGTCACCACATTTCCTGGAACACAGAAACACAGCAAGAGTGAGTGGTTTCTGTTGGCCTAGACAAAGAAGTCAAGATAGAAGTTCCATGTAGGAGCTGAAGCAAGGGGTGGCTTGTGATGCTCTCAAAACTGCTGTGCCCCAGCACAGGGTGCAGAACACAAAAAGGAATCAAGCGAAAGGAAGGGATGCTACTGAAGGGATGGGAGATGGTCAAGTGGTATTACTGACAAACACTTAACATTGTGAAATCATAAACTGGACAGTTAAAACCTTAGCAGAACAAAGGCAAAAATATACAGTAGGTTCTAAAATCAGACAATTAACAAACTTCTACCTTTGTGTCAGCTCTGGGCACAAATACATACTACAGCAAGTAGTGAAAAAAGTAAGATCAATTACACTATTTAGAAGAGGATCAGCAAGACAAAGCTCCTGAATGCAAAGGTAGAAGGCAGAGGAGAAACAGTAATGTGCTGTCCTCTTTCAGAGACAGCAGCAGCTATGCCACGCTCTTGAATTACTCCTGGTCCTGACTCAGAGCTGACCTCCTACATGGAAATCCAGAGGTGGACTTTGCACACAGTACCTAAGCTCAGGGCTACTCAGCTTGCAAGTAGAGATGGGGTCATAAAAGTAAGTAGTATTGCCATAGATAATTTTATGGAAAACAACTATACTCCAGGGCATACAAACTGTGTTTTACTGCAACAATCAGCAATTTAAAGTATGTAAGAGCAAGTCTCAACAAGTTTGCCCTTCTTAACTCAGCAAATGAGCAGCTTCTAACAGCACACCATAAAAATCCTTTTTTCCCTTTGACATGGAAGTGAAAGTCAGAAGGTTGCATGGTCTGCTTCATGATAAGAGGGTAAATGCAGTGACTGAATGGTGTTCTAAATCCCTCAGATAAGCAGAAGAAGAAATTGCTGGCTACTGGTAGGAGATGAAACTGAAGGTTGGTAATTAGACTGCAGGGGAAAAAAACCCATGTAGTTTTGTTGAGGCATAATTACCTTGAACCTATCCATAGCACAGCGTGCCTCTGCCCTACGCACAGCTCTGCGTCATCGCTCCTCTGCCAGGATGTGGTTATACAATCCCTGCCACAGATCCCTGCAAGCCAGCCTCCAACAGCAGCTCACAGCTCTGATTCTCATTTTCAAAGTAATCGATGGATTGCATCCTCATGATGGTACAGACCATGTGCCAATCAATGAGAGAGCTGGGCTTCTAGGACAATGCAGGTCACTTGGCTGGAGAGAAAGAAGCAAATGAAGCACTCTGCATTCAAGAGGATGGACCTGTGGGCCAAAAATCCAGGAGACACTAGGCAAACACAAACTGTGAATACCTGTGGAAATGCTGGCACACCATGCCTTACAGAAAAGAGCCTCCTGGCTTCCTGGAGCAGCACTGTGACCATCAATACAGAGGTGGGATGATGACCACCCCTTCACCACCACCATCACCCCAGTACCAGACACGTCCTCCCTCACCCCTTGCCCAGCCCTGCCTGGCACTGGCTTCTCATCTTCTGCTCAGCAAAATGCCATTTCATTTACATTTCCAACAAGTCTAAAGCTGCCCCCAGTCAGCCAAGCATAACTGCCAAGTTATCAAACTTCCCCATTCATCCATAAGCTAATTGAGTAAAAGCTTTCTGGGGGCAATTAGCACTTTATTCTGCATGTCAAACTCCATCTCTCTGTCCTACAGAGCACGAAGAAGATCAAAAGAATCATCTCTTGAAAGAAAGAACTCCACCAGGTACTTCAACAGCAACAAAAATTTGAAAACATGTATTCCCAGAACTGTTCTGACCTGTACCTCTGCTGCTCAGACGTGATTTAAGACTGCTGGAAAGCAAACAACCTTTTTTATTCCAAGGCATACCTAGAACCCACTACAAAATCTAAAGTCCTACTAAAAGACTGTTAGGAAGAAAATACTACTCCATTCACTCCAGGAACTTCTTTTTATGATTCAGAAGTGACAGTTTGAAACTTGTGAAACAGTGTTTAAAATAAAAGGTACAGGGGACAAATAGTCAGTAATCAGGCTACAAAATAACCTCCAGACACACACACACACATATATATATACATATATATATATATATATATGCAGTTACAGTATACAAAATGTTGTCATATTCCATATTCAAATTCCAGAGATGTTTACCCTGCATGCATGGTAAGGGCTGTATTTTTTGTAGACCTTTAAATTTAAAGACAGATATATTAACTGTCTCATATTTGAGTCTGTGAAAAGACTAATATTTTCTGTGTGTATATTTTGTTATTTTGCTTGCTTAAAACAAAGATATTGTTTGCTTGGCAATGGCTACAGCAGCCACTGTGAAAGATGCTCAGTCCTCTATGCATGACAAAATCCAAGTATGCTGAAAGAAATCATCCAAAGCAGCTCAACTGAAAGAACAAGAACAAGTACTGCTCATTGCTAAGGGACCACTTGGCAGCATTTGAACAGTTGCCTATTGAAAACTAATAATTAAGAAAGAGGTTTTACTAAATCAAACAAACAAAAAAAACCCAAAACCCCTGAAATGTTATTATCCGAGAATAAAAATCAGCTTAGTACAACTAAGAGATGCAAAACTTCTTATTCATAGGTTACTGAAGACAAAGGAAACACCCCTAAAATGTAATTCAAATAGGCTCTCACCATGTCTTGAAATGGTTTCTTTTTTTTTCCTCTGTAATTCAGGTCACAGAACAAGGTATTTAAAGAGCAACCTTGAACAACAAGTTGAAGACACAGACCCTTTGATCAAAGAAATCTTGCTCCATGTATTGGTGCTAATAGCAATTTTCCTGTAATTTAAAGCAGTCTGCACGTTATTTGCTGCATCACAATCACAAACATGTAAATCCTTAACTTGGTCTTGGAAGGGTAAACTCACCAATTACAGCTTCCCTCTCCCTGTGGCACTGGGTATCCCCCATCCTGTCAGATGCACTTCAAGACAAGGCAGTGATCACCAACTCTGATCACTCTCAAGGTGGCTGTTCCTACCTCAGCCAACAGCTTTTACTATGTTTGGCTACATTTCCTGGTCAATGAGACTGCAAACTACCTTAGTCTTCATTCTACACAGAATTTTAGAGCAAAAGCCAAAATAAAGCTCTATATTGAAAAGCACACAAAAAGTTATGCTTTGATTTTGTTGCAGCAGGGAAAAGAAAGCAGATGTCACTACCTTCTTTGAGGAAGTGAAACACTGAAGGAATTTGTAAGGGGAAATTGAATAACACACACAGATCAATTTTATACATGAGAGATTTAATACAAATACAAGACATCCAAAAATGTACTTAAAATTCTTTAGAAAAGTTCAGAGATTGTAGAGAAGATATAACTTCAACATTATTAAAATATTTCCTAATTTAGCTTCAACTCAAGTTTGAAATGGCCACTTAGCAAGCAAAGGCAGAGAGAATTGGGTAGAAAATCCATGTCTTTTCATGTACAACTGCTTAGCCTTTAATGCAGGTGTTCTCCAAAACACAAAAAATCTGCAGCTGCAAGAGACCAAGAGAGGGTTGTTTGGGTTTTTTAACAGCCTTCTTTTAGTTTTTTGCAACATGCAGACCCACGCACACACGGGTACAGGAGCTGCTTTCACTTCACTTAGACATATCACAAAGATTCTTCCCAGAGCTTTTTCAAATAACTGAAATACCAGAGAACCCACAAAAAGGCCCATGTTTTCCTATATTTAGCTAACTCTCCTGTTCACCAGCAGCTGGCACCACGATCCTCTTGGTACTGGACAGCTGCAGCCTCTCCAGCTCGGTCCTGAACACTGCACAAATTAGAAGTATGAGACATGCTTAGCAAAAGTAGCAGTTTATACAGCAACAAGAACTTTTTTGTTTTCCTAGACAAGCATTTTAACAAATTAAATCTTACTACACTACAAGCTGATAAATGGAACTACAGGTATTGACCACGGGCTCCAGGAAAATGAGCTCCTCGGAAAAATTCCTTTGATTACAGGGTATAAAGAAAGTATATACCACCCTCCTTCACCCACCCAGCTATTATAAACAGCTAATAATGTCACAAAGCACTTTTCCACTCTCATTTTTCACATGCCAAACTCTTATCTTTCCTTATCTGAAGCAAGAGTCCACTTCTCTAAGCACCTGCATTGCTGAGAAAAGCATTCTGGAATTTAGCACTGCAATCAGTGCTGTGATAATTACTGATTGCTCAAACAGAAAGGAAAAAAAAAATAAAACGAAAGAAAAGGAAAAAAGTGCTAACAACAAAAAACCTCCCAGGATTTCTTAAGTATGACCCTGCTGCTAAGACCCCTTTCAGGACCTGCACTGAAAACTGTAACTATTGCTGTGGATCCCACAAGTACCCTTTCTGAAAAGAAATTACTATTGACATATTTAGCACTGACAGGACACCTTTAATATCTCCAAATTTACACACCATACTTTTCAGAGAGGGGAAACCAGTTGCCAGCAGAACAGAAAAAACCCTCCCTCATCAAAATGCAACTACATTGAAGAAGACGAAGTCTCCATCCCATTTTCAGTAAAGGAATAGTTAACAAATCACCAGAAAAGACAGTTCACTGACATCAGTATTGCTATTCTCAGGTTACTTTTCTTTGAAACAATTGAGAGGTTTTGCCTCAACTCCACCCCAGGCTGCCTCCTCTATGACTTCTTTTCTTTTAGGCAACACAAAAAATGCTGAAGACACTTGTGCTACGAAAGATATGCAAAAATATTCCACTATTACCACCACAACAGTTCCATTTAGCCACATTCCTGCCAGCAGAACTTCTTAAGATAGCTTAAATGCTATTTGGACATGTTTCTGCTGCCCTACTTAGCCCTGGTGTCTAATTTATTACGTGACAAATTTTATCTTATCTCTGGACTTTGCCAAAACACCTACATGTAGGAATTAAGCACCTTGAAGAAGGATTTTTGAATGATTTATGTGTCTCCATTAAAAGTATCTTCAGACACATTTCATGTGAGCTTACTTTCAAGTCTTGCAAAAGACTGAAAATCTTTACTAGTAAGTTACCACACATTAAAGCAATGAACCAGGAAGTCTGAAGTAAAAGCACACTATTTTCCAAAACAGTTCCCTGCAAATGAGCAGCACAATCTGCTGCTGCACAAGAACACTGAACACACTGACACAGAATGTAAGCTCGAGGTAAAGGACTCAAGTCCAGTTAGAGAACCCAGGGCTTGGAGGAAGCCATGTGATAACTGGAACATAAGCAGAGCAATTCCTTGGCAAAAACCAAGGGTGGCAGCTGACCAAAGCTAGTTAGTGACACCAAGCTGATTAGTGTCTCATTTCCACACAAAAGTCAAGGGAAGATAAATAACTTCCCACAGGACACATGACATTGCCACACTTTGGTTAACTGGGTGCACAATGTCTGTGGAGCTGAGATTCCTATTAAAGCAAAGTGTATTTGGTTTTTAAACACTATTCAGACCCCACTGTCTCTCTTTTTGCCCTGTGTACCTAACCTAATATTCTGGCTTTATTTCAAAGACAGAGGGGATGCCAAATTCACATTTCTCATCCCTGACGATCCATAAAGAAGGGCTCAAGTGTTTATCATAGGATCACAGGATAATTCTTTGTACTTCTTTTACTAAATGAAAGATGTCAAAGTCTATTATTACAAGCAGTGGCAGTCAGTGGAACCTACTTAGAAATAAAAGGCTGATTTTATTCATAAGCAAGCACTGAAACTATCTGACAAGGCTAAATTATTGCACACTGACTAATGTCTTCTTAGGGAAATGGTTGACAAGAAATTCTGTGGCAGAACAGTTTCACATCTGTAGAGTTTAGATGACGCCCTATCACTTGATATTCTAAAAAAAGCAAAATTCAGGAAAAAAACTTCAAAACCAAAGATATGACAAATAAAGGCAGCAGTAAAAACATCAAACCAAAAAAAGAATCCATCAGAATCATAAGCAACAGCCTCAGTTATTGTGCAAGGAGTACTGGACAGCACAGCCACCACTCTGCAGAGTGTTAGAGAGCAGCTATAAACAGCTGCAGTGCCATGACCACACTCTGGAAGGGCCATGTCCTTACTGAGTCACCTCAACTGATCCAATCAAACTGAGCAACCCAAACAAGTCTTGCAATCAGGTTCTGAACAGCAAGCTGACAGCAAGCTGACAAAATAAAACGCTCCCAGCAGAAGGCTGACCAGAAGAACTGCGGCCGGTTTCTCGCACTGCCTGTGGTGCAGGCACTTGATGGCACAGAAAGGCCGGACCATGGGCACTGCTCCCACAGCTCCGCGAGCATCCATGAACCAGCATCAACTGCGTGCACCTGGAAAAGGCCACAACCTAAAACTTGAACTCTGCACTCAAGTCAAACAGTTTATCTTATCTCGAATCAGGGGCATCACCACCAACAACAAATCCCTCCGTGAACCCCGTAATCAGCTGCCACAGAAGGCTCTGCAGGGTCACCCTCTTGCCTCCAGGCTGCAGGTTCCAGCCAGCGCTAAACAGCTCTGAGACATTCTGCCTTCAACAGGAGCTTCCAGCTCCGCTGTGGCATACCATCAACACCCCCTGTGTGAGAGGCCAGGGTAACAGCACAGGATGTAGAAACCAGCACCAAAACCGAAAGGAGTAACACGAGATTGAATTCAGATTCCCCTCTAAAGAGCTACAAACCCAAGAAACGTAGGAAAAGACAGAAGAGGCTAGTGGGGAAGAACACGCGTGTCAGTACAGGTAGGCAAGACACATATCTGTATACGCACACCCCGAGGATATGAAACAATACTTAATTACTGTGAAAGTAAATTAAAAAATGGAAGCCACTTAGAGTTCAAACAGAAACAGAACTAGCTACCATATATTAGCAGAGAAATTACTAGATATTTATCAGCTTTAAAATAGAGAAACTCATCTAACTTCCAGCAGCATGGTTGTGCACTGCAGTTGGGGCAGCAGCTTGCCAGTGACTGATGGACTGTGACATGAGCTGAGCGGGTATCCTGAAGTGTGTTGGCTGCACACATCCTACAGGCAGCCTTATACCCAAGTAAGTGGTGGTTTGAGTTGACTTTCTTTATCCACCATGGCAGCAGCTTCCACAAGCCACACTTACCAACTCATGGCCAAAGCTAGCTACTGGAAAAAGCATTCCACGAGGTGTCCACCTCAACCTGCTGAGATGGGTAAAAAATACCTGTTACTTTAATACGCACAGGGACTATATCGTAAGTAGCCTGAGAGTAAAACAGGCCTATTTTACAAAACAAATTAAAGGCCCTGCACAGCCTTTAGGGCTAGTGCCTCAAATCATCTGTGGTAATAGACAGCTTGGGAAAAGCACCTCCCTTTCATCATTCTAAAACACCCACACTAGGCATGGAAAGAACGGGCACTAGGGCTATTGAAGCTACTTGGTAATTGAAATCTAAAATTTCCTTGAAAATTATACAAAGAAAGAAAGAAACTCCCAATGCACACACATTGGAGATTGAAATGCATATTCTCAGAGAAATGAGCAAGTTAACAAGGCAGGAACTGAACTTTGCTCTTATGACAGCTGAATATCACTCAACAAAATAACCCTGTTGCCTTCTTTAAGCACAGGCCTGAGCAGCGCAGGCTCCCTTCAGGGATTACTGTACATTCAATAACATTTGCAGTCTGAAAAGTTTGACTGCACGGGCAAGGAAGAACAGGCCAGGTGTTTACTGCTTTTTCTTTTGTTGCCTAGAGTCACGCATGATTCACAGAGGGCAAGTCAGATTCACCAGATGAGCCCATGGGAAGATCCTCTTCCTAAAGGTTACAGAAGGCTAAACATAACCAAGGCAAAAAAAAAAAAAAAAAGAACAGATTGCACAAAGAGCTAAAACAACCTTGCACCAGAACTACACTACTGCCCAAATCTAACTGTCCTTCACATTCCCATTAGAAACACTTGCTGTATTTAAAGCGATTTATATCTAAAAGTCACAGCAGAATACCAAGACAGGCTGAGCACCGATATCAGCTGCCTAAAGAATGTACATCTCACCACCCAAAATCCCCTCCTACTTACGTGATCTTCTTCTGTAACTGGAATAAATTAACCCCTAAGAAAAAGCAGCTCTGCCTGGCAGGAGCAGTTGTGAGAGCCACACAGGCACAAAGCACTTGCTGTAGTATTCAAGGGCCCGGCTTGGGGGAGAGAGACCTTGCTGAGCAGCCGCGTTTTTTAAGACGATATAAACAAGTAAAGCAGGCACCGTTAAATTCGGCTAATTTAACTGAATTCTCTATCACCCGTTTATTTTGGCAGTGGAGCACTGAAAACATCTGAGCCTATCTCCACGTACCCTTATCGCCTCTGGAGACAGCGGCTTGTGGGAGCACCGATAAGAGCTATACCCCGGGCCAGCCCCGCTCCCCGCTGCACCCCGGGCTATCACCGGGCGGCCGGGGGGGCGGAGGGAACCCCGGGCTGGCTCCTGCGCGCTCCGGGGAACCCCGCGTCCAGGGCATCCCCGGCGCGGCCCGGCGGGCTGACAGCGCCGCCCCGGCTGCCCGGGCTCCCGCGTCCCGGCCGTGGCAACAGCGGAGCCGCCGCCCGCCCGCCCGCCCGGCGCACCGGGGGGCTCCTCCCCCGGGCGCGGCGCCCCGAGCAGCCCGGCAGCCGCCGCCGGCGCCCCCGCCTTTGTCTGTGCCGCAGCCGGCGGCAGCGGGGCGGGGAGCCGGGCTCGCCCGAGCCCCCGGAGCGCGGGCACCGCCGCCCCCCGCCCCGGCCGTGCCCGCTCACCGTCGGAGCTGACGGTGTCGTAGGAGTCGCCGGGGGCGGGCGCCGCGGCCGGCTCCCGGTAGTCCACCCAGCTGAGCCCTTCTACGCTGTCGTACTCGGCGCGGGGCTTGTCCTCCACCGGCACCACGGTGAAGTGCGGCATGGCTGGCGGGGCGGAGAGGGCTCCCCGCGGCACCGCGGCGAGGCAGGCGGGACGCGGCGCGGAGCCGGCGGCGCATTCCTGCCCCGTGCGGTCACTTCCTCTCAGGAAACCGCGCTCCTCAACTCCACCCATTCCAGTGCGAGCGCCGGGGCGGTGCGGATCCCGCCGCCCCCGGGGCCGCCGGCCGAGCACCGGGCGCGGGGGCGGGGGTCGCTCCGCCGGGCGGCCGCGCTCAGCGGCGGGGGCGCGGAGGAGGGGCCGGAGGCGGCGAGGCCAGCGAGGGGAAGGGGGAGCCTTCCTCCCGCATTCATCGTGACAGGAGCCGGGCCCGGGGGCGGCGGGAGCGGGGCGGGGCGGGCGCCCTCCGCCCTCCGCCCTCCCTTGCGGGCGCAGCCGGGCCGCCTCGGGGAGGAAATTTCCCCTCCGCCGCGCTCCGGGCTCCCTCCCCCGCCGCCGCCATTTGCTAGGCAGGAGCGATGCGCGGAGAGCGGCGGCGGGGATGGGGAGCGAGCCCCGGGGATGGGGACGGGTGGTCCCGGGACGCCCGGAGGGACGGGGTGGTGCGGGCGAGCATCAGCAAGTGAGGCCGGGGACCCGAGAGCCCCGCCGGGCCGGGCCGGGCAGTACGAGTTCGGGATGTCACGGCTCCCGGCAGCCGGGTCCGGCCCGGCGCGGAACAGGCGGAGGGCACAGCCGAGAGCAGGGCGTGAGCAGCGTGCCGCTACCGGCCATGTGCAGCTGTCCCCAGGTCCTGTGCCTGCGCTGGCCTCGCCGTGCTTTCCCCTGTGCTCGCTCTCGGCTCCGGCAGCACGAACCCCTCGGCAGGGACGTGGCAAGCGGAGGGGAAACGGAGCTGGCAGTGCTGGAGCGTGGGGACAGCTCGGGGGTTTGCGTGCGGGCCCCGGGCTGGCCGTGGCCGTGGACAAAGCAGCCGGTTGCTGAGGCTGCAGACGGATGGACCGTGGCCCTGCCGCTCGCACAGGGCTGCGGAGCCGGGGACACTGTTCGGTCCCGCTCTGGAGGCAGAGCCCTGACAGAGCCCTGACAGAGCCCTCTCTGTAAAGCTCGGGGCACGCCAGCCGCCCAACCTCTTCCCCCCGAGTGAGCGAAATTAGATTTTGCCTTCACAGAAGCTGGCGCCAGCAGTGGGTATTTTGGCCTTCATGTCGCATATGATAGCCTTCACATGGAGTTTAAACGTGAATTAGTAGTTGATAATGCCATTCATTGTCTGCATTTGAAAGCTGGCCTTGACAGTGGAAGCATCCTTTTAATGTGTTGTGTAATCATCAGGAAAAAAAACCTCTTGAAAACAGTTTATTTTACTGTGGACTGTCAATTCAAAGTAGTTCTGTAGATTTCTGTAGACTAAAATTTTTCCTAATCAAGAAATGGGTATACAGTGATGTGACAT
This sequence comes from Cyanistes caeruleus, assembly GCF_971803275.1. Lineage (NCBI taxonomy): Eukaryota > Metazoa > Chordata > Aves > Passeriformes > Paridae > Cyanistes > Cyanistes caeruleus. The sequence continues at coordinate 12,706,907 of NC_141712.1, forward strand.
TCCAGGATGGATATAAGATTTGTCTTTGGATCACACAGGAATCTACAGGAGGATACACAGCTTAGAGCAGAGGAAGAGGCTGAGGCTGGACCTCTTCTGTGCTCAGAACCGCCTTACCCTCAGCTTTCTGAGTATGTCCTGCCTTCTTGACAAAGCAGCTCCCAGGTCACTGAGAGGAAGAAAAAATAGTAATGAGCAGGAGAGAGGCAAACGTGAGGGAGAATGCTTTGTTCATGAGAACTGACTAATAAATCTATTTAATTAGTTGGGGTTTGAAATGAACGTGAAGGATCCATGCTGTGGAGCATGGGCACTGCTGCCAAGGGGGTACAGGTCTCAGGTCACTTAACACAGGGTTGCTGGTGGACCACCTCTGGGGCAAGTCAGAGTAATTGCAGCTCTTGGCATTGATCAGACAGGTGGAAAGACTTGTAAGACTCCTATGATTTCATTATAACCTACATTCTACATTTTGTTGGGGGAAACAAGGATCATCTTCATGTGGCCATGTGTATCTTGTAAACAGCCTTACCAGTTTTGGAGAAGATTGAAAAGAAACAACAGAATTTCCTCTATCAAAAACTCCTAGTTTCTTGAAGACTTAGGGTGATTTTATTTTTTTTTTCAATAACCCTAAAATGAACATGTTTGTAAATGTGGTCCCCTGAGATCTATAAAATTTTACTTGCAATTTCTCTGGGAAAGCAATAATTTTTCCCTGCACAGGAAAGTAGAACAGGCCAAAAAGTAGCATTCTCTGGTTTACCCTCTGAATTAGGTTTCATTAATGTTCATGAAAGGTTTGACCTACAATCTAAACCCCACCAAGAAAACAGGAAAATTAATTTAGAGGGGACAAACAATTTTATATAGAAAAGGGGCAGGATGCTAGTTCACCATTATGTGTGTTTGTTCATGTTCAGTCTTCTTTCCTCTTTTCCACTTTATAAAGCTTTTGAATGAAAGTGTCTGGTCTAAATAAGCTGGCCTAGAAAAGGAGACAGAAACTGTAAGAAATAAGTCTCCAAAGTTAGTGTTTTTGGCATCATGTTTATTCAGGAAGAAGTATTAAACTGAGCGCTTCCCTCTCATGGCACTTTTGAAAGCAGATGTGACAAGGAGACGCCACTCTTTAGTCACAAAAACTGCATCTATGCCATCACAAAACATTTTAGTATCATAAAATCAGTGGTACTGAAATTGTAAGCCATGAGCAGAAAAAGTTAAAAAAAAAAATCGAGGTTCATGCACATCTACCAACAACTCCCTGCTCTGGAATGGAAACTACACCCAAATGTTTCAGGAGAGAATTGAGCCCTAGGAAATCATTCAAGTCCATTGAAGCAAAAATATTTCTTTTGTCTAAGGACAAGGGTTCTTTACTGACTTGTAGAAAGACTGTTTTTAGAGCTGAGAAGTTGTCTACCCGTATCAACTGTTTAGCGTCTGGTTTGTAAGAGAATACAATTTCAACTTGGATGATTAACATTTTTTTCTAAGGATAATGAGTTATTCTGAATGGTATGAGTGGCCATCATAAGCTCAAAAGTTGTCTAATATGAATATGATGCTGGAATGAAACTGGATGATCTACAATACTTACAGTATTTACCTGAAACAACACCTTTGCTATCATTAAATAAATTGGATTATTGGACAATTACTTGTTTTTTACAAGCTAAATAGAATTTGGTATTATGGTTTCATATGGATATACACTGGTCATGAAAACACATTACCCAGCATTTGTGAAAACAAAAAGCAGAGAAAATAATTTTAATTTCCTCTCTTTTTGTTCATCTTTCTATGTACCCCACTCCAATATCAACAGAGAAAAACTGCACTTCTAAAAAAAGCCTAGTTTCACAGCAAAAAACAATGAGTTCAGCTCTGCAGAATCTTATTAGATTATTAGAAGGGTTATTAGAAGAGAAAAGGACTGTATTTTCAGTACTCTAATGTACATTTACAGCATCAGTGAAATCAGCAGCCTAAAAATCAGCAAATCCATCATCTCCCCTTTGATGCACAACCAGGAACTGCTTTTAAATTGGTACTAACTACATATAATCAAAGACACAATTCGGTTCTTCATTAGTAAGCCACTGGATATTTGTGAACTACCTTGAGCAGGTAAAACTTCCAGCTGAGAGGTCAGTACCCTTCCATAGCAGACAACTGTGTTGTTCAACTCAAAGGCTGTGTCAGACACTGAGTCTTCCAGGAGGGTAATTTAGTAAACTGCTGTGGAGCCTGATATAAATCCTCAGGGCAGGCAAGTGAGGTCAAGTTTGCCTCAAACATTTTTTACTGCAGGTGCCCACCTCTGAAGCATTAAAAAAAGGAGCTTGGCTTTTCCAGCCCAGCGTGAGAGAGTGACTGCAGACATCCCCAGCTGCCAGACAGGCCTGGCTCACGTGTGCAGGGAGTTTCATCCCTTCCCTGGCAGGCAGCGCTCAGAGGTTTGGCTGTGGTGCTCATGCAGCCATCCTAGGAGAGAGAGAGCACAGAATTACCAGCAGTGTTGACTGGCACTTACAAGGGCTCACAAGAGATGTGGTGCACATGTTGGAAGGCCCTGGTACATGAGCTCAACATGAGGAGCGTTGTTAACTTCCAGACTTGCTACATGTGATGTTAACCTCAATCAAACAACAAAAAGCATCGTCATTCCAATTCTTTCTCAAAGCAAGTGATTTTCCATTTGTTCAGAGGATAGACACAGCATCTGAAATTATTTGAGGACAGCTTTCCTTATCTTCCTTTTTTCCTGAATGTCAAGGAGAGAGATCTAATTTTAAACAGTTTAGTTTTTTCTAACTAGGAGAATCAAGAAAAGTATAATCTGTAAAAATAAGTCATAACATTGCAATTCAGATTTTTATTTTTTTTTATTAATCTCTAAAATCATCCCCTAACACAGCAGGGAATCTGTAACTGTTATTTATTGTTTTGAAAGATTTTTCCCACTGGAGTGGAACCTGCGTGACAAATAGCCAATAGCTGACCATAAGAAATAAAATAACAAAACAAAATTCACCACTGCCAAGGTACATTTTCCCAGGACATCAGGCTTGGCAGGAATTCTGCCAGTTCATGGCCAGCATTTCACCATAGTGAACTTTGGCTTTCAGCACATTTCTGCCCCTCCACATGCGAGGATCACACCAGCCTTGTGGACAAAGCAGGCTGGAACTGGCAACCTTCTCACTCATAAAGACCAGGATCCAGTTCCCATGACGAGGACAGGCAGGGGCTGGGAGAGATCCTTTGGAGAGGACCACGACATGAACATCCATGTAACAAATGCATGTAGGAGCTGCAAGGTGCAATCCTCCACAGGCCATTTCCAGCAGAAAAGTGAGGAAAGGCCACACTGTAGCAAGACAGGAGCTCTTCTGCTAAAGAGAACTGAAAATTTTGCTGTTCTGCTAGAAAGCATATCACGGCTTAAACATTAAAAGACCACAAGAGGACACTCTGGTGCCACTTACCTTCAAAGTTTATTTACTTTAAGGAACTTCTGCTTCACTTGTAAAAGTACTTATAAATGTATTTGATACACAGAATAGTGATTTCTACAAAAAAACTTTACTCTCATCTTTAGAAACTGAAAAGTTGCTTAGTCTTTGAGATACCATTTCTTTCCTACTCACCCAGGTTCTGCACATTCAGGTAAGAACAACTGTACCAAGGTGTTCTACAAAAGACTTGTTAAACATGGCAGTAATTTTTAGTGTAGAATTAAGATGCTGGAAAAAATACTACTCTGTGGATAGATTTTCAGATCAGTTACATTTTCAGCATGTAAATTTGTCATGGTTATTTAATTTTTAATTAAGGGCTCAGAGAAGAAACTGAGCATAGGTCTAGACAAGATTCTTGAGATGATGAATTTATCTACAGGGGGAAACTCCAAAGGTTAATCCAAATCCAAACCTGTATTAAACTTTTTTCAAATGTTAGTATTCCAGTCTAGGGGGACCTTCTTTTGAATTGTATGATGAAACTTGTATTAGCTTCAATTTTAATCTCACTTAGTTTGATCTTTTTCTTGTTTCTCAGCAACAATCCTCAGGGAAACTTGATTCTTGTTTCCTGGGCTTTATGTTTCCCTTTAATTGCAGAATCAACAAAAAAAATATTTTATGAAAACAGATAGACTCTCAGGTGCTGAGAAATGGTTTCAGAGGAAAATATCCATTATACAGAGGAAAGAATCATATTAATGGAGTTTAAAAAACAATCTGGGGAGAAGCAACAGCAAAAGAGCAAAATTAAGTACCCTCTCATTTGAGTTCTGACTGTTCGGACCAGAGCCTTAGTTACAAGCAGAAACATTTTTCTGTTGTAAGACAAATGCTGAACTTTGTGTACTTAGCTAGTTTCTTTTTTCCCCTCCACTCTTTGTTAACTCATGACAGAAGCAACTGAATCAAGTCCAATGCATCTCTGAGATCACAGTTTTTGGAAAGAGGGGTTTGTTGATGTTTTTGCTTTATGGGAAAAAAAAAGTCATAATGAAGTTATAAATAAACATGAAGGAACTAGGAAGTTAGTGAGGAACTTTTTCTCTGGTGTCAGAAGATTAAAAAAGATAATTATAATAGCAGCAAATAACCATTCCCATGTCAAGTTGTTCTATGTAGATGTAAGGCTTCTTGGTAAGATAGCAAGACAAAAAATCAAGACCAGATTAAAAAAAGAAATGAAGAAAAAAAAAAGAAAAAGGTAACTCTTGAACCACTGAATCAAGCCTTCCAGAACAGTCCAAGCAGGGTTATCCAGGATCAGTGTTCTGAAAATGGTTCAGCAGATCAACTAAAATACTGTTCTGGGTCTGCAAATTAAATGCAAAAATCTTCAGAGCAAATGAAAGCTACTATTAGTGAGAACAATCCTCTGGTTATTTGATTCTTTTGTAGTTTAAACATGTTACATTTTCAGAATTTGAAGCAATTTGATCATTTCTATATATATAAATCCAGAGAAGAGCAAACAGAACTGCTGCTTTCAATACGAAATGGAAGGAATCCAAGTTGTTTCAGTCACACTCTGCTTTTTCACTGCTTTCCTCCCCTAACAATGGGCTTGGTTAACCCAATCACTGACATGACCAGAAGGAAATTCATCCCTTGAAGGAGGAAAAGTTTTCTGCAAGACCAGCTTGCTGAACCAGCTTGTACAACCACCAGTGCTGTCTCTGGGAAGAGAGGAGGCGACCTGCAGCCAAGGCCAGAGCAGTGCAGCAGCCACAGCTGGCTCAGCCATGAACTGCTGGGGCACTGCTCCTCCCTCCAGAGCAGGAGGGGGATGCAACACCTGGCTTTGCAAAGTTGATTCTGTGATACAGATGCCCACTGAACCTTAGGTGTAAAATCAAACAACGTTAATAAACTCATATTCATATAGGTGGCTACTTAATGCACAATGTTTGATGACCTGGAAACAGAAATATGCTGGCATGTTGCTTGAGCAACTCAATGACATGCAAGAAGGAATGTAGATGTTAAGCATAGCTGAATAGTTTGTATCCAATGTAAAACATGCAGCAGTCCTTCCATGGCCCAGACAAGTCACCTGCTGGGTGGAAGTTTGGTACAGGAACTGAAACACTCAGTTTTTAGGTGACAGAACTGTCACACGTGTCAGAGCAGCAGCAGACTTTGGAGGTTTGGTTTCTAGCATCACTACTTGCCCAGATGAGACAACTCATAACTGAATTTATTTCTGTGGATGCTACAGTCCATTAGTCAGGAAAAGGATAGTATTAGGGAAAGGCCCTGGCGCCAGCCTTTTAGAACCAAATCAATAGTCTGCATCAATATTGTGCCTGTAGTTCTTGGCTGTTCATATCACATGTGTAAAAGCATGAGCTTTCGATTGTTTAAGATGCTTTCAACTTTGGGTCTTTTGAAAATCAACCTAAGGTGCTTCATAGTACATAGATTTTGAGATTTACAGAAATAGTAATAAATATTTTCATAATTCATGTTAGCACAACTCATTATTCAGAAGAGGTAAGTCATGACTTGCATTCTTTCATTTGGCAGCCAACAAAGCTTATTACAAAGTTTATATCGCAGTTATATCTGGTACTTCACTGATACCAGCAGCCATAATAGCATCTGTCAGCTGAACCTGAATGCATTCAAATTACCAATGCAAATGGATGTTATTAATTGGGGTAGGGCAAAGGCATTCAATTGCAGCATGAATCATCCTCACATTGGGAGGCAGAAAACAGAGTGCAATCATTTTATGCTTGAGATGTTACAAATGCAGAGTTGTGAGTACTACACGTTGCTATCAGGGCTGGAGACACCAGCTCCAGAGTGAAGGGTAACTAGTTTTTCTGGGAGTAGTCACAGCTATGTCTCACATTATTTTACTTTTGAAATTAATTACTAATAAGATGCCTTTCTACCATGTTTCAAGTTGTGTGGCTTTGATTTTTTAAGAAAAATAAATTATCTGCATCTATTAAATAAGCTAGAAACATGGATAATCAGCATGCAAGATTTCACCTGTTGATTTTGCCTTCTGATTTTGTTTCACTCAAGCAGCTTATTTGAAGCATTCTGAATAAACATTGTAGCTGCTAATGAAAAAGGGCCTTCTAGGTCAGGACACTTCTGTGAGAAGTACTGTGAGGCAGAGGTTTTCCTGACCCTGATGCAGGCAGCCTGCCTGGTTCCCCATATGCCTTGCTCTCCACGCCTTGACAGCTTGGGCAGGGATTTGCTGCAGGTAACACTGTCCTCATGGACTCACTGCAGTGGCTGATCCCTTCCCATGGGCACTTCCTTGGATGGGTTTAGCAGTATCTGAATTTAGATGAGGCTGACTGCCTAGATCCAGGATTAAACCAATTTCTCCTGCCTGCCATGGAAGGGGCAACCCTTCCCTCTGTTATTGACCCAGAGTCCTCATGATACTCTGGCCTTCTTTCTGCCACAGGGGTGCATGGTTCTTTCAGGGCCTCATGGGTTTCTGAACATCTATACTGTTTTGTGAGATTACACCAGTATCCTTACACAATTTTACAATATTTTATTGAAATTTCATGTCTGTGTTTTGCCACAAGGTTACAAATTACTCATTGCACAAGCAGTCAACAAATAAGTAGAATACTTTACAGATAAGACAAGTCATATAAATGTATCTTAGGTATCTTTAAGAAGAGGAATATATATTTTTAGTCCATGGTGTAGTATGGGAAGGAAAAAAAGCAAAAATTAGCAGGCAGTAAAGTGACAATACACTATAAAGAAAGCTGGAAGGAATAAAGAAGTGTCTTACATTTTGTGTAATGAAACAAATATCAGAGTACTAGTTCTGAAAAAAGAGACCATGGATGGCAGTTTTCCAATGGCTTATGAACCTATCAGAAGAAGTACTGATGGGAATTAAATATTTGCCCTATTGAATTCATCAGTTTGCCAGTAAAACTTGTTCTGATGATAGTCAAGCAATATCAGGGAGGCCAGAATTACTGAATCAGTAATTCCCTTTTCTACATGCATATCCAGGATCAGTATTTATTGAGAAATTATTCTTTAAAAGTTGACTTTTTTGGTGTGCAACTATATTGTTCCACATGATTTGTAAAGAATTTGGTAATGTACAGGAGTATAATTAGAATATATTTATCAAGGAGACCATCTTATCAAAAGAATTAATGAAGCTTAATTTTGAAGCTATAAAAGAACAGGATCCTTCCAGAAACCCTGGAGTGCAGAAATGGATGGTAGAAACAGTCTCGAATTCCTCTAGAAAAAAAAAATAATGTTTTTCATCCTGTTCATGCTCAGCCTTCTCTTTCAGTTGTTGAATACTTTGTGTGTTTACAAATGCTTTCCTTAGATCAATTACAAGGCTTTTATTCTACATTAAGGCTAAATTCTGTAGATGTCATATCAGTAAATAAAAGTTGGCATCATAAAATCACAATTAACAGCAAGTATCATGGGAAAGCACTTACCAGCAAGCACTGGGAACTGACCATACAAAAGCAATGTGGTGCTGCTATCTTACAATTTCATAATGAATCTCAGTATATTTGACTAAAGTGTCAGTTTTGAACCTACAAAGAACAGGCCTATCTCAATTTATGCTCTTCTCTGCAACAGGAGTATCTAACCTCACACACCTTGTGTATTTCAAAATATATTCCAAAGGCCAAAACAGCAGATTTATAATAAAAAGATCTCTCCCTAATCTCATGTCTATGATTCCACTGGCCATGGTCTGATTTTAGCCAGCTAGAATAGAGATGAGATAATAAAATATGTTACTGATAAGGATAATTGTTTAAATGTCAAAAATATTTCCACAACCCTCTTACTAGCCAGAATCCCTGCTTTGCCCTGACTTGTTCTTGCTCCCATCATCGTGAAAATGCTGCAAACAGTTGTTCACAAATTATAGAAAATTATCTACAATATTGTCTGCACCTGAATGTGAGAGATCTACCTCCACCCTTCAGCATCTGTCCAGTTGCCCACTCTCCTGATCAGGGTTCAAAAATAAGAGTTTAGTACTGCAGGATGGGTCTCTAAAGCTAGTTGTAGTCATGCAGTTTAAACTGGAATAGGTTTGTCACTCATCCTGTCATCCTACAAAAAAAAATAACCCCAAGCAAACCAAAAAAAGCACTTATCCCCATATGGCAGGGGATGGCCTTCTCTGAGTAAGCCATCAACTATTGATGGAAGTTGTATGATTTAACAAGAAGTAATATTTGAAAACTTCTTGGCACAGATGTCTTAATCATAATCTCTAATTCCTGTGTGGAGTTGCTGGTTCTGGATTCCAGTATTTATTCCACAATATGGGTACCAAAACCATGCATCAAGTATTATAGAATTTGTTCTTTAAATGTGAATATCCTCCATTAACAATGTAGGTCCTGGTCTAGCCAAGATGATATTAAAATTCTAAATACTTTTGCTACATTATTTATAATTTACAAGATTTTTCAAGTATGCATATGAATTTATAGAAATTATTTTTTTAATTGATTATAGTTTTCCATTAAGAAATCACAGAAAGAGAAGTAGTTTCAGAGTACTCCACAAATCTCTCTCTAGGCTCCATAGATCCACGATACATAATGCAGCATTAAACATGACAGAAGTGTCAGACTAAGAGGTTGTGCCATAGAAGGAAATCCAAAGGACCTGGATGGCTGAAGCTGAGGCTTACGTAGGTCTAGGCGACAGGAATTTTGTACTTCTTCCAGAATTTCACTTTCACCTACATCCATGACTCCAAAAGTATTCCGCACCTACAAAAATTCAAAATGTTGTCCCTGAAAGCCAGACTGGCACAACAGCAAAAAGCTTTGTGCAGCTAGCAAATTCAATGCTGTTTCAAGTTACCCAGCTCAAAGTGTATTGCAAAATCACATCTGAATGTGAGGAAATCAACATCATTATTCTGCTGATTGCATTCCTATGAAACACTTCCCAGAATTCAGCACAAATACATTACAGGCAAGAGTCACAGGCCTGGCTGTTCTTTGTCTGACTCTCTCCACATATGGAGCAAACAAACTCATGAGCTTTCTTCCCTGAAGTGAGATCACACTCTCAAGACAAAGCTTCATAGTCTCTAATTTAGAAGGGAAAAACCATACTAAGTCACACAGATTGGTTAGATGTGATGAATTTGAGCCTCTCCATAATGTCAGTCTGCCACACAATGAAGTCAGCATTATGTAGATAATCTTATTATTGTACAAGAACAGTACAATTTTCCCTAATTTCTGTTCATCCAACATGCCCAAAAAAGACAAGTGGAAGAAGGGTCACTGTGAAATATCTGTGATCTATAGGGCTTTGTGTGTAATATCTACTTACTTATCCCTGTAAATAAAAGCAGTAGGAGGCAAGAACTCTGGAAGTTTCAGCAGGAGCATTTGTAAAAGTTACCATTGAGGAGGTCCATAGTCTTATCCAGTTTCCCTCCCTCCTCTCCTCCCTCAGCCTTCTGGATTTATTTCTACCATTTATACTTAAAGCTCATTGTGATCTAGTTGTTATGTTTATGGCTTGTTAGTGATCTGGCCATGGCAGAAGCCTTTTGAAAAGCAGCCCAATCCCATGACAAGAATTAAATTGATTTGCAGGAGTCAACATTCCTTCCTGCCCCAGCGAACACAGGCAGACTGTGATGCTGGTACATCCGCAGTTTCTCCAAACCATGAAGTGATTCCATTTAGAAATCACTGATGTGTGCTTATCAGATTACTGCAGAGAGAAAAACTTCCAAAGAGCTTTGTCTGCTCTCCCTCATTTTCCTTTATGCTGCTAACGCTCTCTTGCCATCTTGGTTTCTTTCCCAGCATTTGGATTTACTGAATTAGGTGCTTACATTCCCTCATATCTATCTCATTGAACAAAAAACCCTCCAAAACAAAACACATAAAACAAAACAAAACAAAACAAAACAAACAACAAAGAGAAAACCCACCCAAAAAATAAACAACAAGACACCAGCAGTTCCTCTTTCCCTCTTAGTAGAAATAAAGATTCAGTTTGGATTTTAATCTTACATTTTCTACTTCCCTGAAGACACGGAGAAAGTTCTCCCTTAAGACTCCTTTCAGTTCAGTTTCATTCCAGCCTCTTCTAAGAAGTTCCTCTATTAAAGAAGGGTATTTAGAGACATCTTCCAATCCCTCAGGAAAGCTGTTGGCAAGATTCACACAAGAACACTCAACACATATCACTGACAAATTGGAGAAAAGGGTTTTTAACTAGTCTTTCGCACATATTGACTTCTGAAGTGAGCTCACTTTGGACTCAGTTCTTCCTCTGAGAATTCAGCTGACAAAAAGAAACAGTTCTAGGACACAACAAAAGGCTTTTTCCTCACATAGGACCCAATAAACAGAACACAACTGGAATGAAGATGCACTTTTATAGAGGAAAAACAACAGCATGGGAGGATATTAGAACAAAAGGGGAAAAATAACCAGAAATTCATGTATATGTTAATCCACGCTTTTCATCTGGCCTTTAGAGTAAGGAAACAGCTGCATCACAAATGAAGTGGGGCAATCCACTGTAACTGAGAACAAAAGGAAACCTACAAGCACATGATCTCTGGAGTTGCAGGCAATTTTGTGAACTCTGTTGCTTACAAAGTATTTTTTCCAAAAAAAAAAATAAACCAATTAGAATTATAACATTGCTTTGAATTAAGCCAATTGTTTAGGCAGTGGAAAGAAACATATTCAGAGCCCTCTACTAAAGAAAGTACAAAAAGCAAAACTGATCTATGCCTTGTGCTAATTCTTGTCAGAATAAAAAGAATTTAGAAATAAAATGCTGCAAAACCTGCATTAAACAGCTGTTTTAAATTGTATTTCCATAAGACTTTGACATTGTTTTGAGATAACTAGTATTTTTGTTATTTTCCTTTTCCATAAAGGTATGATGATAAGCATATCTCAATAAATCTATGGCATTACTAGCAGGAATTAGGACCTCAACAACTCCACCACCAACTTAACTGATAGTCTCTGATAAAATCCATGTGATAAAATGTGTCTTTTTGTTGCAAACTGTTTTTATTTTGGGATTTATAGTTTCAGAGATATGATATCATGGCAGCTGATACTTGTGGGCTTGTGTTTGTACTACAGATGGGAGCCTGGCTCTGACTTTCATTCCGAAGCAGGCCTGACTCCAGGAGGAAAAGAAAAAAGAAAAAGGAGATAATCATTTAACAGAAAGATAAAAAGAAGAAAATAAAAAAAATAAAAAGAAAGAAAAAGTTGAGCGTTACAGCAGCAAATGCCACCCAATCTGCATTTATTTCCTGTGCTGTAACTGCTGTGGTCCAAGAGTGAGGAGAGGTTTTGTGGTGGGCTGCTTACCAGGGTCTGCTTGCCTCAAACACTTCCCAAGCCCCAAAAGCAGGAGTGGTTTCATAGCACCCAAACTCTTTGGGCTTTCCCCAGGGATAGTGGAGGAAAGAGCTTTGTGGCATCTCTCTAGACTGAACCATTTACTATATAAAAGTTGGGGCAGTTTTTCTGTCATTCATCTGTGGCTTTTTGAGCAAAACAATCTCCATCACTGGTTTTATATACACAAACCACCACTTAGAACACACAGCTTCAGAGTTCACCGGGCATGAGAATCCATTTCTACATTTATAACACTGCTTCATGCAGTTCTAAAAATGGATCATTGTGCCCCTCTTTCATAAAACTTGGTTTAGTGCTCATTACAAGGTAGTCTGATAACAGTGTTTTAGTCTGCCTTCTTTTTTCCCCTTTAAATGAATCAAAACCCACATAATTTAAGAAGCAGATGTCAATGTATGTACAACTTTACTAACCGTTCTACTCCATCATAGTCACCACCAATTCCTATCGATTCTGAGCCTGCAATTTCCTTTATATGGTCAAAATGATCTGAAAGAAAATATCAAGAAAACAGCATCTAAGCATCTAGCTAAAATGAAATATTACAGTTCACACATATTGGCTCTAGGTAACAGCTCTCCCTAATTGTGAGATCTTGATCAAATACTTTCTAAAAAAGTCAAAAGACACCCCATCAGGCAGCAACCTTCAAAATGACAGCTACACTGATGAAATGAAAATAAGGAAAGAGACATGATCATCACAGCACATTCATTCCTAACAAGTAGCCCAATTATACCAATAGAATTTTTATTATCCATTACATACCTATGTTTCCCAATCTTAATTACATAGGCTTAAGGTATTTTCCAGAAAGTAACAACTACTTTGGGATTAATGGTTGTTGGCTGTTTGTGAGCGTCGTGCCCTCCAGCCACACACACATCCTGTACCTCTTGCTATTGTTTAATGAGTGTTAAAGCAAAAAGTAACTAGACTGGGCTAAGGTGTGGATGGAATAAACAAGCAGTGTAATTCACATGACCTTGAAAATGATGCATGCACCAAAATATTCATAGAATTTATATAAAATCATAGAACCCACAAAAACGACAGTGTATTAACATCAAACCTGCAAGGGTAGAAATATTAACAACTTTTCTGCCACAGGCCAGTACATCTGCATTGAAAGTCACCATGATAATTCCTTTGTTCTTTTTCTGAAAGATATGAAGAGACAGGTGATGAGTGAACACTCATGCCCTGCAACTTCATGGGCATCTTATATAGAATCTTCTACACCCATCCATCAGTTAGAACAGCAATACTAAGTCAAAGTTTAGATGGCAACACAAGGCTTTGCCTCCCAGTCCTTTCCCCTGTGTTCATTTTACTTGCATGCAGACTGAATCA